>NC_090319.1:200094404-200735840 GCF_040869045.1 Eurosta solidaginis
TCTTCCCCCAATACTAGTATTTTCCCAATCATGTACTAATAATGAAGGAATTTATTGGTTTGAGAGCAAAATGTATTCTATTCACATCGATCAAGAAGAAAAAGAGATTAAAAAATTAAGGGTGTTAAACAATGTGTTACTCTCAAACTTTTTGCAAATGATTTTAAAAGATATTTATTCGAAAAGAAATTGTACTTTGACTCAATGTATATTTTTAGATCAAAATATCATGAATTGTATACACATGAAATAAATAAAGTAACGGTTAAATTTTTAGATGATAAGAGATTTGTAAAAAATAATGGAATTAATACCTACGCTTGGGAAATGTTTGTACAAGAGAAAAAATCAAAACCTGCTGATAAGAAACCGTAACTGTTCAACATTAAAAAAAAAAATATATATATATATATATGTGCAAGTGCATATATATATATATATATATATATATATGCATGTGAGAATTTCATAAAACCGCAAATAAATATGAAGAGTAAACATTTTGTTTATCTTCTTATTAGTTTGTAAGTTCGTGCATTTAGATGCATACGTTCTAGCTGATCTATAAGAAAAAGCTTCGAATTGTTTGTTTTGTGTTCTGACTGCAGGAAAAAAAGAGCTTAGAAGTTCATCAATGCAGCAGAGTATCGAGCTCAGATTTTAAATGGGGGGAGGGATCCAAATTTTTAAAGGGTCCATATTTCTAAAGTATATAAAAGTGAGCGAAATATAAAAATTCTATTTTATACCCAACTATGCTTCACCAGTCTGTGCTTAACGTGTAAAAAGCCTATCATTACAAAGATATTACTTTATTAGTTTTCATAATGTTTGCGACAGTAGATGTTCAAGGCTTTAAAGCATACGATAATAGATTTATTGTAAGGGAAATAGCTGTGGTCCTCAACAATGAAGAATTCCATTGTTTCCACATAAAAGCTCCTTTTGAATTTTCTGATCTGAGTAAAGAAAATCAACGACAAGCTAATTGGATAATGTTATACCACCATAATTTATTATGGACCTATGGAAGCGATAGTTTTTAATCTGTAAAAAACTATTTGATGTCAACATTGAAGAACATAAAAGTTTATGTTAAGGGGCGACAAAAAAGTGTATGGATAGCAGAGTTCCTCCAAAAGCCGGTGTTTAACATTGAACACGAGAGTACAGGATTTGATGGAATGATTCTCTCTAGATTATATAGTTTTCACCCAGATGTTGTGCGTTGTCAATATCATTTTCATACTGATTGTAATGTGAAAATCTACCAACGACAAATTCGTTGTGCTTTAAAATCAGCATATATTTTGTTGAAATACATATCGGGTAGTAATTTAAATTTATAATGAAATAAAATGGAATTAGAAATCTTAACTTTAGTGTTTTTAATTTAAAAGGGTGAGAATAACAAGAAGAAGAAGAAAAAGAAAAGTAAGTATATAAATACATTGTTTTCTAATACCAACCTCATTTTAAATTGACGTAAGCAAAGGGATATGTCACAATGAATTTTAAATTTTATATCTCATTATTATTATTATTATTTGTTTTCAAAACTACGCACGGAGCACCATTTTGGGAAAACCTAGATAGTGTAACGAATTTACTTGCAAATCCTCTTATTTGCAATCCTCTGCTAAGTTCGAATCACTAAACTGTTGAATAAATAACTCCAATATTGAATAATGGAAAAATGGCCTTTATTAAAGTACTTCACAATAACACTTATACTTTGCTACTCGCGTGCTTAATCAATAACTGATTGATTGCTCAACTCAAACTGAATTACTTCTTACTCGCCTGCCCCGCTTTTATAGTTTACGCTGCATACTTCTAAGCTCTTCGATTTCCAGAAGTTACTAGTTAGTTCGGCTACAAAATCGCCAGCCACAACTACGTGCACAAATTATTGCTCTCTCTTGTGACAACTCAGATAAGATATATGCATGTATTTGTGCATTGCCGCTCAGATGTTTGTATACGTACATATGTGTAGACGCAATTATTTATTCGTTTATGTAGATACATAAATAAAAAAAAAATACATAATGATTGAATTATTGATGTACATTCACGTCACTGGTTAGCATCGGCTTAGAGACGATAGCATCGCTCAGTGCTGCTAACATTCGTTACACTGCCCTCCACCTAAGTCTGATCGTCCCGATCAGACAAATCTCTCGATCTAAACGCTGCTAGCATCGCCAAATTTACCACTCTTCTATTTCGTGTTTCCCAATTGCTTCTATGCGGCAGATGACATCACTGATCGTATTCACAACTCTGTACGGGCCTTCCCAACTGCATCGATATTTGGATGGAACACCTTTCCGCCGGTGAGGGTTGTATAGCAGTACCAAATCTCCCTCCCGGAAACCTTCCGAATTATTTTCCTTGTCGTACCTGTGTTCCATCTTACTACTCATTATTCTGGATCGTTCCCTCACGCTCTGTTATTTGGTCAATGAACCACTTCGTAGAGCTTGCGCTGGACGAATTTTCTTTGCATAATCGGTATCGTTTCCACATTTTACAACAGTAGTGCGCTCCGGCTTGAAACTACCCTCTCATTCTTTCTCGGAAATTCGTTGCTTCGTTTTCCTGCGTCTTTTAGGTTTTGTCAATGCCAGTGTTTCTCTCTCAGGTACTTTTGATTTTGATTTATTTGGCCCATTCGATCTATCAACTTTTGCCTTTGACTTTCGTGGTCTTTGTCGAGTCTTTTTCCACCAGTATCCGATTACTGCTGAACCCTTTTTCCAAACTAAAGTTAAGTGGTATGTCCTGGTTCTTATAGCGCATAATTTTTCTCCGCATATCGATCCTGACGTCATGGTCAACCAAGAAGTCCACTCCCAATATTACTTCATCAACGATCTCCGCCACAACGAATTTGTGTAGAACCATGACTTTCCCAATTAATACTTCACATACCACTTCGCCTTGGACTTGATTATACTCGCCTGTGACCGTACGCAACCTTGCTCCAGGTAACGGTTTTACTCTCTTGTTGCCCAAGTCAGATCGGATCAAGGAATGAGATGCGCCCGTATCTACAGTCAGTACTCATTCTTTGCCATCCACATTCCCTCTGACGGAAAGACTGCTCGATTTTCTACCAATTTGCGACACAGATATCACAGGGCATTCAATAGCTGGATCTAGCTCTCTGCCTCTTACTCGCTCTTGCTCATCTCCTCTAGCTTTGCGTTTATGGCCACCCACATTGTTGGAACTATTAGGACCAAGATCGCAATAACGTGCAATGTGACCTGGGTTGCCGCACTTGAAACATTTAATAACTCCGGCATTCTTCTGTTGAGATCCCTTCAGTGCTTCCAAAATTGTGTCTACCCATTCTGGCCTTTCTACTTCTTCACGATGAGCCTTATATGCTGGTTTACTTAATAGGGAGGCAGTTTCCTGGGTCAATGCATGTGATACCGTTTCAGCAAATGTCAGTTTTGGGTTCGCGTATGTAGCTCGCTTCGTTTCCACGTCTCGTATGCCATTTATAAAACTCTGGATTTTTACCCTCTCGGTGTATTCCACGGGTGCGTCCGCATTTGCGAGATGAGCCAATCTTTCAATATCTGAAGCAAACTCCTGCAATGTCTCATTTGCTTTTTGGTAGCGGTTTTGCAACTCAATTTGGAATATCTGTTTTCTATGCTCGCTTCCGTAACGTCTCTCTAAAGCGCTCATCAATGTTTCGTAATGGTTCCGCTCGTACTCTGGGATGGTCTGTAAGATTTCCGCGGCAGGCCCTCTCAGTGCCACGAACAGAGCTGCAACTTTATCTTCAGCATTCCATTGGTTCACTGCTGCGGTCTTCTCAAACTGTAGCTTAAAGACCTGAAAAGGAACAGAACCGTCAAAGGATGGTGTCTTTACCTTCGGATTACTCGCTGAAACAGCTGGGCGATTTAGTTGTAACTGCTCCATACGACCTTTTAAATCATTTACTTCTGCCTGAAATTGAGCCATTTTTGCATCCTGCACTTCCAGTTTTGATGATTGAACAAAACGTGGTCTTTCTTCGCTACACTCCAATTCACTAAATAAAAAGATGGTTGTTTTTCTTTAAAACGTTATAATTTTCCAAATTCAATTTAGTTTATATTACTTAAATTATTATACTTTAATTTCAAACTTCAAAAACAAACGCATATGTTTAAAGGAATTTAATATGAATGTTGTGTATATAACTATACAAAAGGAGCGCGTCCGCGGTTGCCGAGTAATAATGCTTGACTGACGAATGCCATATATAATTGTTGACGATGGTAGTGTATGCGCGTTGGCGCCTTTCCATTCGCCGCGCACGGCTGCGCATAAGGATTTCGCCGCCGTATAAATTATGAAGGAGGCGGCTTAAACATCCTGCCCGCCCTGCAGGGAGGTGCCAGTAAGCACCTTCTGCAGTTCCTGCAGGGCGCGGATGGTAGTATCTAAGGCGCGATTCGTATTGCGCCGTTGGCATTGCGCCGTTTGCAGGCCTTGAGGGGTGCGCGCGATCGTGCGCTTGGCCGTCTTTGCGAGTTTGGGGGTTGCCGCTGTTTTAAATGCAGGATGCGCCTTTTGGGCGCTGCAGGCGCAGGTCGGTGTCCTCTCTTTTTTCTTCTTCGGCTTGCGGGGTGCTTGGGGGGTTTTCTGTGGAGGGACTTTGCGCTGCCCACGTCGGCATTTGGCCTCTCGTGCAGGAGGGTGTGATGTGCCAGGCCGCAAATTTTGCACGACCCTCGGGAGTCGCATTCCCCCGTGGTGTGCGTGAGTGCCAGACAATTGAAACAATAGCCCTGTGCCCTGACTGTAGCACGCTGCGGTGGCCGCATCGCCTTGAAAGCCGGGCAGGTCCGCAGCGCGTGGTAGCGGTGGCAGAGCCGACACTGGAGGCAGTTATCGGTTTCTGCTGTGGGAGCCAGTGGGCATGCTGGTCGAGATGCCATGATGTTGTCGTTCTGAAAGTACAAGAGCAGAGAGAGAAACGAGAAGTAGTTGGATACAGCGGATGATACGGAAATTTAATTATACAGGGGAAACGTATATAAGTTAGAGCGCTGTGCTCGAAGAGTACTCCATTGGAAGAAAGCACAGTTTAACTAAGGGGCGCATGACAAGCCCATTTTGGGTGCGAACCTCTACAACCCGAACATGGTTGTCAGGTCCGTGGCGAACGTTCTCGATTCGTCCCAGACGCCACTCGGTGGGTGGGAGCGAATCTTCTTTAATTACGACAAGGTCGCCTGGTTGAGGATTTCGCTGTGGCGTTTGCCATTTATAGCGCTTCTGAAGGTCCTTCAGATAATCCTCTTTCCAGCGTCGACTGAATTGGTGATGAAGCGATTTGAGTTTTTCCCATCGATTTATCCAGGAGAGGTCTTCCGCGTTTGGCTCAGGAATGGCTAATAGCGGTGCACCTCGAAGGAAGTGACCCGGAGTGAGCGCTGTGAAGTCAGCTGGGTCCTGGGATAGTGAGGTTAGAGGCCTCGAATTGAGAACTGCTTCAATACGCACCAACAGCGTCGTGAATTCTTCGAAAGTAAACTTGTGGGATGCAGCGGTTTTTTTGAGGTGGGTTTTAAAACTTTTTACTGCGGATTCCCACAAGCCGCCCATATGAGGGGCGCTGGGTGGAATATACTGCCAGTTTATTCCCTGAGGGGCATATTTCTGTACAATGTCCGCAGAGCATTCGTTAAGAAATTTAACGAAGTCGCGTTCGAGTGCGCGCTGAGCGCCAATGAACGTTTTACCATTGTCGCTCATCATTTTTGAGGGATAACCTCGTCTGCCAACGAATGGGGCGAATGCTGCTCGAAAGGCTTCAGTAGTAAGGTCCGAGCATAGCTCGAGGTGTACTGCCTTTGTGGAAAAACAGACGAATACAGCCACGTACCCTTTTATGATAGTGGTCGACCTCAGAACCGATGCTTTTATTTGGAATGGACCTGCAAAGTCTACTCCTGTTGTGGAAAAGGGGAGTGAGAAATTGCAGCGCTCAGGTGGTAGAGCTGCCATTATTTGCGTGCGCATTTTCTGTTTGAAAAGCGTGCAAGATTTGCATTGAAAAATGCATTTCTTTATAAGAGGCTTTAGTTTTGGTACGAAGTACTCTTGCCTCACCATTTGGAGCATTAACCGCATTTCTGCATGAAGAAGCAGGCGGTGTAAGAACTCCAGATACAACTGGCAGAGCCTCGAATCCGGAGGAAGGATTACTGGATGCTTCTCGTTTTATTGCATTGTAGAATGTTCCAATCTTCCACCGATACGTAGGAGCCCGTATCCATCCAGAAATGGGTCAAGAGCCAGAAGGGAACTCTTTTTGCTTATTGGCATATTGTTTTGTAAGGCGCTCTTTTCCGCCCCGAAATGGCGAGATTGTGCCATTGCCACAAGCCGCGTTTTCACATGTTGCAACTCTTTGTACGTCAGATGGGGATTATGTGTTGCCACCGATTTGGGTTTGCTGCAGGCATTGTTCGCAAAGCGGAACACGTATGCAATCACACGGAGAGCTCGAGAGAATGGGGAGAAGCGTTGGAGAATATCGTCCTCTTCCTCGAGTGCGTGATATGCTTCGACCTTGCGTTTCTCGGGTGGAGAAGCACTACCTGCTCTCGGCTTTGGCCATGCCGAAACGTGGCAAGAAAGCCATTGTGGTCCGTGCCACCAAAGTGAAGAGCCTATCAAATCATGCGGCTTGCAACCACGTGTGCCAAGATCAGCAGGGTTGTCTTGGCTAGATACATGGCGCCAGGTGCCGCTGGGAAGATATTCTCGAATTTGAGAGGTACGGTTGGCCACATAAGTCTTCCAGGTCGATGGAGATTTCTCTAGCCAGGCTAGTACAATCTCAGAATCTGACCATAAGAATATGTTGCATGCTTGTAAGTCGAGCTGTTTTCGAACAGTTGAAGCCAGTTTTGCGAGTAGGACTGCTCCACATAGCTCTAAGCGGGGTAAGCTTACAGTTTTTATGGGGGCAACTTTGCCTTTCGCAACCAAAAGAGAAGATTTTATTTGGTTGCCCACATGTGTGCGGATGTAAATCGCTGCGCAATATGCTTTTTCCAAGGCATCACAGAACCCGTGGATTTGGGTGTCTTGCCCTGGAACGACACTAACCCATCGAGGGATTTCGATGTGGCAAATGGCTGGCAGATTTTCTGCGAAATGTTGCCATTTTGATAATGTTGCGGGTTTGGCGCTTTCATCCCAATCGCTGCCATCCAGCCAGATTTCTTGGAGAAGCATCTTGGCCTGGATCATAACTGGCGACAGCCATCCTGCCGGGTCAAAAAGTTTTGCAACAGAAGATAAAATTTGTCGCTTTGTGACCGCATTTTGGGTGTGTTCCGGCAGAATGGTGTATGAAAATTTGTCCGTGAGCGCGTTCCATCGAATGCCAAGAGTTTTGGTATTGGAAGTGCTCTCAAATTTTAAGAAGTTGGAGTCTAGAAGATCCTCCTTCGGAAACTGTTCTAATATGGCCGGGTGATTAGCCGTTAGTTTCTTTAGTATGAAACCAGCTGATTTTAGGGCGTTTATCACTTGAACGAGTGATTCAGTGGCGTTATCGATGGTATGACTTCCGGATAGGATGTCGTCGACATAGGTTTGCGTCTTGAGAATTGTTGCAGCCAACGGGAATGTCGCTTTCGTGTCATCGGATAGTTGATGCAACGTACGAATAGCGAGATATGGTGCACAATTGACGCCGAATGTAACGGTTTTTAGATTGAAATCGCTAACATTGGAGTTGGCCGATTTGCGAAATAGGATTCGCTGAAAATCTTTGTCGTCCTCGTGTATAAGGAACTGACGGTACAGTTTTTCAATGTCTCCATTGAACACATACTTATGCATGCGCAACTGTAGAATTAGTAGCATGAGATCTGGTTGGAGAGTTGGACCAGTGTATAGCACGTCATTCAGGGATTTTCCTGACCCAGATTTTTTAGAGGCGTTGAAAACCACACGAACTTTGGTGGTGACCTTATCTGGTTTGACTACCGCATGATGTGGCTAGTAAAATGAGAAGACCTTGCCATTCGAAGTTATTTCGCATGGGTCGGCAGATTCCATGTGATCAAGGTGGAGATATTCTTGCAACACATTGTTGTACATTGTACCTAACTCCCCCTTTTTCTGAAGCGATCGCTCCATGCTGAAAAACTGCTGCAGAGCAGCCGGGCGGGATTTGCCGAGGGAGAGTTTTTCAGGAAACTCTTCCTTGAATGGAAGTCGCACAATGTATCGACCGTTTGGTGCACGTGTCGTGGTTGTTGCATATATCTGCTCACACGCTTGATCCTCGGGGGATATCTGTGGAGGTTGTGGAATTTGCTCCTCTTCCCAAAATTTTCTCAGTTGAGAACTGAGTGTCACGTTTGACGCTCGGACTTGTGTCGAGAATGACACAACATTTTTAGTTATTGGACCACTGAGAATCCAACCAAAAATGGTTTGTTGCGCAAGTATGCTACCGCATACCATGTCAGTCTGACCCGGTATGTGGCAACTGGGAGCAGCGAGCTCAAGGAGTTTCAACTGCTGCCAGATTTTGCGACTAATGGTGGATGTTGGTAGATTTTTTGTCAGTTGCGGCAACACAATGGCATGAGCCTTTATCCTTTTCATGGCCTTGGATGCAACCAGTGTCAAAGGACAAAGCTTGGAGGACTTTTGTACGACTTGTCCACCCATGCCAGAGATTTCGAAATTTGAATGTTGGAATGGAAGTTTCAACCGTTTTTGCACTTTCGAGGAAATGAAAGTTCTTTCCGAGCCTTGATCAATAAGGGCTCTCAGTTGAAATAATTCCCCTTCGTGTTCGACTGCGACCATAGCGGTAGGTAGGAGAATTTGGTTATCATTGGCTGCATGCAATGATTGAACCGGTGCGTGTTTTGAACAACACGGTAGCTCGCCAGAATCGGAGCTATTCTGTGTTTGTCGAACGGGAGATGTTGACTCAGCAGTTGTGTGCTGCACGTTTGGTGCATTCGTTCGCGGGGTGGAACGTTGAGCTTGTGGGCTCGCATGCAACAGCGTGTGATGCCGTTGATGACATGTCGAACATGACCACTTGCTCGTGCACTCATTGATGATATGAGTGCTGCTAAGGCAGTTTGTACACAGCTTAGCTTGTTTTATGAATTGTGTCCGGTTTTGCACAGACATTCGTTTGAATCGTGGACAGACTCTAATAAGGTGCGGGGAGTTGCAACATTGGCAAGTTTCCTTTTTAGATTCTGCCACAAGGGTTTGCGTCCTGTTGAAGGACCTGTTTTGCGTAGAATTTTGATGAGCGACTGGTTTTTGTTTGCTTGGTTGAAGCCTATTGACCCTTTCAACGACTTCATATCTCGAGGTGAGAAAGTCGTTCATTTGTGACCATGAGGGTAGATCTCTTCGAGAAGAGAGAGACTGTTCCCAAAGTGACAGGGTTGTTTCTGGGAGCTTTGATGAACAAATGTACACCAGAATCGGATCCCAACTGTCTGTCGTGACTCCTTGGGAGTGAAGGACGGATAGGCCGTTGTTTATTGTATTTTGCAATTTCTGAAGTTGCTCACTATTTTCGGATAGAATAGTGGCAAGAGTCAGTAAGGATTTTATCTGGTTGTCAACCAAGATACGCTTGTTTTCGTATCGTGACCGTAAAGCTTCCCAGGCAAGGTCAAAGTTATCATCGCTCAACGCATATTGTTTGACGATGGAGCCGGCTTTGCCTTGCGTTTTGTACCGGAGATGGTACAATTTCTGAGCACGGGAGAGCCTTGGGTGGTTAATGTACACCGCTGTGAACATGTCACGAAAAGCGGGCCATTCTTCATAGCCACCATAAAAGGTCTCCGTGTCGCATGCTGGGACTTTGAGGTAAATATTTGCCTCAGCCGGGGGTTGTTCCACGCGGGGTGGTGGACTCGGCGTTGCCATCATTTTGATCAATGAAAGTTGATCGGCAATTTTTGCTTTAGTCACTTCATACGTATCAAGGCAGGCGCATTGTTTGCCTTGCACTGAACTCTTGAAGTCTTCAGGGAAACTTTCGTCTGGTTTCGAAAAAACCAGATCGTAAACCGATTGAAGTCGTGCCCAATAATCATCTAGTGATTTGTCCTTTATCATGAGATACGATTCAGTGTGATTCTGAATCGGTGCTTCGTTGAATTTTGCACAGTATCTCATCAGATTGTCACTTTCCGCGATGAACTTTTGCGCGGATGGGTCAACTGATTTGGATTTCCGGGGGGATGTTGACCTCTCCTTGGCCGTTTCTTCCTTTGGGCCACCTTTTGGTTTTGTCCCGGTTTCGGACGTTTTTGGGGGACTGCGAGGCATTTTATGCAAGCTTTTGGGTTTTCACCAAAAAAACCGAATAAAGTATGTGTCCGCTCAGAGAACGTTCGCAAAATTTGAAGATGGAAAACTCTTCGTGCCACAGAAATTTAAAAAGGGGAATTTTTAATTGGTGGCAGTGTTTGGGTTTTTTTTTTTTGAACAATAGAGTCAATCACGGACAACGGGACGTTCCTTAAATGATTTAAATCCGCGAAATTCGGAATTTAATAGGATTTATATTGTTTTGTAAAAACAAAAGGTATAAAATTTAAAAAAAAATCACAAACACTTTTCACTTATATATACGTGTAAATATACGTGTGGAAATAAACGTGTATTTGTAAATTACTGGTATATATAGGTATGTATATATTAGAAAATAATAATATGTACTTGAAGTTTGTATGGATATTTTTTGAAAGTTCCTATAGGGACGAAAATATCTCAAACTTAGTTTTGTACGCCAGTATAAGTACAAATGTACACGCGCAATATACAAACGTATGTATATATATTTGTTTGTGCGAACGTATGCACGTGAATCAGATGAGCTTCTCTGTTTATGTTTACAAACAGAAGAGTTTGTTTTGATTCGCTTCTTCGTCGCTTTAATGTCGCGTTTCTTTGTGAAGCTGAGTGCGCTTGATTGCACTGTTGGGAGAGTGCAGCAAAGAATGATGAAAAAATTGCAAATATGAGAGAGGTTGAGAAATTTGATCAGCAGTACACAGCTCTCGTTGCTAATGTAGCTCTATGTGCTGGGAAAATGTCGCTGGAAGAGCGACTTGAACGTGTGAGTAAACACGTATGATGTTCTCTGAGTGGAGAAGTATGATTGCTGGAAAAGCAACTTGAAATTATTTGTACATGTATGTAAGTATGTACATACGTATGAATATAATACTTTTTATATATGCTGGCAAGCAAGAAAAAATCACTTGGAAGAAGTTGAACTGTATCAACAAGTTCAACGCTCTGTGCGAACAACGGGGTAAACTCAGCTGTAGAAGAAGTTTTTGTCGATGTTGTTCTTGCACAGTGGGTTTGAGTAGGCAAGTAAACTGCAATTTTTTGTTGGTTAAATACCACTAGAAATATGTATACATATATACATACATATAATTGGCGGATTTTGCCTATTGGTATAGCGGAATATTTTCTACCAATTTTTGGTTGCAAAAAGTTGCAGTAAAACCAACGGTAAGAAAATTTCCGCAATATTCATGTATATATGTGGATATATATATGCTTTTGCAGTTTACAAAAATAATATAACTTTTGTGGAAAAAAGTTGTATTATTTTCTATATTTTTTATGAAAAATAAAAAAACTGCCTACTCACCGATTCCTGTATGATTAATGCTGCTTATATTGTTGTTGTTTCCTGATCGCTTATCGTTGCTCGCTTGGCGATGCTTTTAGCTGGTTGATGTTGCTGATTAAAGATGGTTTTTAATTTAAATTTTTTTTATTTTTTGATTTTCAAAAATCTTTTTTTTTTTAAATTTTTTTGTTTTTGGTAAATGTATAAGTGTATATTTTCTGCTTTTCCAACAAAGCACTTTGAAAATGAGGTTTCCTTTCTAGATATTTTTTTTTTGTGTTTTTGTATAAAAGCACAGTTTACAGGGAAAAAAAAATTTTTTTTTTTTTATTTCGTATATGTTTTTTTTGTATGTATATATTATCACTGTTTTCACACTTTTGTGTAGTTTTGTTTTAAATTTTTTATTATCTTGTTTTTTGGCGAACGAAAACGAAAAGCGGGATTTAAATTTATAATTTTTGTTTGTAATTTTTAGGGCGGGCCAAAGATGGCTGCGAAGGACCATGAACAAACTTAGGTCTTTCTTCGCTACACTCTTATAAACAATAAATAGATTTTTGAGTTTTTTCGAAAACGTTATAAAATTCACTGTTCATTTATTATTAATGAGAATGCAAACGTTAACACAATATTAATTTGAAAACCGACATTAATTTGGATATTTAAAATGTACAAAATTTATGCAATATGAATGTAGAATGGAGCGCGTCCGCGGTTGCTGAGTAGTAATGCTTGACTGACGAATGCCATATATAATTGTTGACGATGGTAGTGTATGCGCGTTGGCGCCTTTCCATTCGCCGCGCACGGCTGCGCATAAGGATTTCGCCGCCGTATAAATTATGAAGGAGGCGGCTTAAACAATGATACCTGTTCCAAAATTTCTGCTGACATTTCAGATATACGTGCCTCTTGCGCTTCCAATTGAGATGCCATATATGTCTTTTGGTCTTCCAGTTGAGATGACACTTGCGACGTCATTTCTGAAATACGTGCCTCCTGTGATTCCAGTTGGGATGCCATATATGTCTTCTGTGACTCCAGTTGGGATGTTATATTTGTCTTTTGTTCTTCCAGTTGGGATGTTATATTTGTCTTTTGTTCTTCCAGTTGGGATGTTATATTTGTCTTTTGTTCTTCCAGTTGGGATGTTATATTTGTCTTTTGTTCTTCCAGTTGTGATGACATGTTGGTGGATATTTGTGATGACATTTCGGACATTTGTGCCGATATTGCAGCCAATATCATGTTCAAGTCTGTGTTTGTAACTGTCTGCGATGTTTCGTTTTTCTCTTCAATTTTTGTTGTTGTTTCGTCCCCATCAGGATAAAAGACAAACTCGTCCACATCAATTCCTTGCGACTCCATTACCTCTCGTAGTCGTGCTTGAAGTTCGATCTTATTGCCGGTTGTATTTAATCCACGGTTCTCCAACTCCTTTTTCAGTTGCTGGATCTTCAATTCACTGAACTTTGCCATGTCCAAGTTGTATTCCCAATCTTCGGAATTTATTCAACAATTCCTCTTCTGACACCAATTGTAACGAATTTACTTGCAAATCCTCTTATTTGCAATCCTCTGCTAAGTTCGAATCACTAAACTGTTGAATAAATAACTCCAATATTGAATAATGGAAAAACGGCCTTTATTAAAGTACTTCACAATAACACTTATACATTGCTACTCGCGTGCTTAATCAATAACTGATTGATTGCTCAACTCAAACTGAATTACTTCTTACTCGCCTGCCCCGCTTTTATAGTTTACGCTGCATACTTCTAGGCTCTTCGATTTCCAGAAGTTACTAGTTAGTTCGGCTACAAAATCGCCAGCCACAACTACGTGCACAAATTATTGCTCTCTCTTGTGACAACTCAGATAAGATATATGCATGTATTTGTGCATTGCCGCTCAGATGTTCGTATACGTACATATGTGTAGACGCAATTATTTATTCGTTTATGTAGATACATAATGATTGAATTATTGATGTGCATTCACGTCACTGGTTAGCATCGGCTTAGAGACGATAGCATCGCTCAGTGCTGCTAACATTCGTTACAATAGTAATGCGCTTGCGATAAACTAAAACTCGAAAAGTATTCAATTCAATTTAACATTACCGAATAGTAATGATATTTTATCAATCAATATTTCATTATTATTACTAAAACAAAGTGAGCCTCTTTTAACTAATGACGAAGAAGAAATTGAAGTGTTGTCAACGATACTATTATTTTCACCATCCACAACAATCGCACCATCGTCTAAAGATGATTTTTTCAACGGAAGGGAAGCCTATGAGAACTTTTACTATAGACGAAGCTATAGAGGCATTTCGTAGAGAGCTCATTGAAAAGGAATCTGATATTGGAGGAATCATTGAGGCAAAACAAGCATTTTATCGACATTTTAAATTGGAATATGATAATTTTGGTCTACCAATTCGTTGTATTTATGATAGTAGATACATGGAAAAAATGTTGAGCATCAAGTGCTTTGAATATCGTGAAATTGAAACTGAACGAATTCTTAGTAATGGTGATATTGAAAAGTCTCTAGCCCAGGATACTTCATTTAAAAAACCACATATAGAAATAATTGATGTGAAAAACTATAGACAAACATATAATATGATCATTGTATAATGTGACTCACACAGGTATAGATAAAAATAAAAAATAAAAACCGATATGAAATTAGCTAATTTAATAAAAATTTTACTCATTTGCTTGTTTCACTTAAGTTATGGAACAAGTTATCCCTATAACAATTTATGAATCAAGAACAAAATATAAACAGCTTTAGAAATTTTGAAAATAGTAAACAGACTAGTTTTGAATACAATATGCCAAACACTTCATTACGTTTAAAAATAAATGTGACAATTCAATTGTTAGATCAGAGTTTTCCTGAGCTCAACCCCTCATTATTAAAAACAACAGCACCAACAACAACAACGAAGAGCCCTGGGGGATTTTTTAGACCAACTATCCACGATCAAAGAAGTGAGTCACAGGGTGTGAAAAAAATGAATTCACCATTCTAGAGGCTATTGAAATTTTAAAGAATTACTAGTTGAAAAGGAAAAGAGAATAGGAGGCATTCTTGAAAGCCCAGAGGTTTTTTATAGACATTTCAATTTAGTTTACGATAATTGTGAAATACGAATTAAATGCTCTTATTACAACAATTATATACAGCGTACTTTAAATATCTATTGCTTTGAATTTCCGGAACACAATATGGAGACATTACATAAATGGGAAGCATTATATGAGCACACTTCGTACGATATAAATCCAACAACAATTCATGTTGATCGTTATTTTCAAACATTGCATATGAAGGTTCAGTAATCACAAACATGACATCGTCATCGTCAGCAGCAGTAGACATATTTAATTTTCTGAAACAATTTAAACATATTTTACCTGAAGAGCAGAGGAAAAGAATTTTCGAAATTTATTCAAAAATTGAGTATAGAGATAAACTAAGTAAAATAAAAAATCATTTCGGTGAACACTATGAAAACTGTGTTTAGTCGAATTCTAATAGCACAGATGGTCACACCTAGAGCGTTTGGATGAGGAAGCCTACGAAATTATCAACACTTACACAAAATATTTATAAAGTAGCTCTAATCAATATGGATGATAAGCGAATTGTACGAGAAAATCATATTGATACTTATGCTTATGGTCATTTCGAAATCTTATAGTAGTACTTTACTGTAATACATTTAAGACAAAAATAATAAAAAATTTATATTTTATATAATTTATTTTTATTAAATAAAAATTTTAAACATAATTTATCACATATTACTTTGTTGTATTTTTCTTTCTGTGTGTGTGCGTTTGAACTTTTTTAAACCCAGTAAGAAATCGAGCGACTGCCCTGCAAAAAATTGTGCGATTATTCCCTAAAGAGACATGTCCCCGATTAATCCCTTTCGGGTATGATTGGTCTATAATTATTCCCAATTGATCCCTCATGGGTAGAGTTGGAGAAAAAAACACATTTGGTAAGTTTTTGGAACATTTATATTCCTTTGGTATGCTTAAAATTTGTTTGTTGCAATATATATAAGTTGACAAATTTTTGTATTGCCCTTTTTTGCGAAATTATCAGCTCCAATTCCAAACGCGCAACTGATGGCCAACGGTTTTAGACGCATCAATCGTGATGCTTGCATTATTTGACAGGTAACTAAATTTTTTTATGCTCAAAAGAATTAGTCCGAAAAGTACACAGCTTACATAATTACATATTTATATCCCATTTTAAAAAGTCAAAAAAAATGTGAAACCATCACAGGGTTGAGTGCAACCGTGCACCGTGCAATCGGGCATAGTACGTATGGTGATATACGCAAAGAAATATGAGAGTTATAGATAGCATTAACTTAAGTTTGCAATCGGGAATTTACTACCACTAGTTTTGGAACAGCTGAAATAATAAGTCACATAAAAGTAAAAGCGGTTCAACTAAAATTTAAAAAAATATATAATTGGAGATTTGAGAAGAGGAAATCAGGAGCAACAAGGAGAAGGCGACGGTATTTCAAAATGAATAAGGTAAGCAAACGTCATATTAGGAGATTAGTTAACAGGAAAAGAACTAAGAACCGGGAAAAGTTGAGGTTAGGTAGAAATGACGCTGAATCAAGAGCGCCAGCGAGTAGAATTGGGGAAAGGGAAGAAGAAGTGCTATCTATTGGGCAAAGTCGTCCAGTACAGGTACCATTCAGGGAGGGCCTAAAATTGTGGGCGATACGAAATAAGGAAACCCACAAAAGCATTACAGAGCTTCTAGCACTTAACAAAATATGGATGTCCCTAAAAGTGCTGAGACTCTACTTAACCAAGATAAAAGTAGATTACTTTTGCAAAATGTTAATCCCGGAATTTTTTTCAACTTTGGAATTAAAGCGCAACTAAAAAAATTTCTGACATATTAGGGGATTATAATACCATAGTTGCAGATGTAAATATTGATGGCCTTCCATTGTAACCATAGCAGTAGGATGCAGTTGTGGCCAATTTTATTTAGAATTGTTAACATGCCTACTGGTGCTACTGGTGTTTATGTTGGAAATAGTAAACCAAGTTCCATAGAACAATTTTTGAACGATTTTATTGAGGAAGTATCTGAACTTCAAGCTAATGGGTTTGAATGTAATGGACGTTGCATTACGTTTAAAGTAAGAGCGTTTGTATGCGATGCACCAGCAAAAGCGTTTCTTTGTGGGATACCGAGCCACTCCTCATGCCATGGTTGTGCCAAATGCACTCAAGTGGCGGGAAAAATCGATGGTGTTTTAACCTACAGTTCGAACGTAGGAACACTTGTGTCAAATAATGATTTTCTTGAACGCAAGTACCCATTTAAACATTCACCTGCTTTCAAAGCTAATTTGTCGCCTCTTGAAAAAGTGAATATCAAAATGATATCTCAAGTTCCTCTAGATGTTATGCACCTTATCGACTTAGGAGTGATGAGAAAGTTTCTATTAAGAATAATTAACAACAATTCAAACTATAAGTTTAAAAAAGAAACGAAAACTAACATATCTCAAAACTAGTTGATTTATCTTCTCACATTACGAAAGAATTTGGTCGAAAGCCCAGAAGTTTGGAAGAAGTATCGAACTGGAAAGCTACCGATTTTCGAATGTGTCTTTTTTATTATGGGATTTATGTCTTCAAAGACGAACTTCCTGACGATGTTTATTACCTATTCCTTCTCTTGCATTGCGCTTGTAGATTATTATTCTGTCCCAAAACCTTTAGGGTAAATATTGAGGTAGCTAGAAATTTACTAAAATTATTTGTAGAAAACTTCGCAGTTGCGTTTGGGGAAAACAGCATTTCGTATAATCTACACGGCTTATTTCACGTTTCAGATGACGTTGAAGAACTAGGTATTCCTTCAAGTTATTCTGCATATACCTTTGAAAACTATTTACAGATTTTAAAGTCATATGTAAAAAAACCTACTCATATATTGCAACAAATCGCTAAAATGGTGAAACACGAGAATATTGCGATGCCTCCCAAATTCTCCGGTTTCAAAATCAAAAATGATATTATAAAAAGTTTTCACTTTAGCGAATTTATGTTGTCAAAAGATAGTCCAAATAATTTCTGTGCTGTGAAACCATTTCTGTACATAAAAATAGAAGAGTTTAAAGATGTAAATAGCAAAATTGTTAAAGGCAAGAGATTGTTAAACTTAGAAAGCTTTTTTACAGAACCCATTAATTCCCGTACATTTGGAATATGTACTGCTGATATTACTCTGTCGTCTTATGCAGAAGAATTTTCCCTGGATGATATGGAGTACAAATTGATGTTCATCCCTCTTCCTGAGAAATTACTTTTATTTCCAATATTACGCACCTGCATGTAAACAAAAAAATGGTATCACTTTTCCATTAATAACTTTATTTCTTTTACGAGCATGCCTTGAAAAAGTACGAGGGCCAGCATCCCACTACCTCGGCGGCGCAGATTCCAACAAAAAAAGCAAAATGTAAGCATTAACATGAATCATTAATAATTTATTTCTAAAAACTAACTAAGTCTTTCAAATGTTAGTTCCCGTTCAAATAGACAACCCGGGACCAAGTTTGACCATATCCAGTGAATGTATCGTTGAATCGCGTAGGATCAGTGTCTCGACGTCTGCCAGGGATTATAATAATGATATGGACTATGAACTTTTGAAGAGCATGGAACATTACAAACCCATAGAATTGACCATTAGTATAAAACATTTCAAGCAACAGAAAATCTGCGCTTAAGAGTTAATTACTATTTTAAGTATATTCCACTAATAGAATTTTAAAATGTTTGATTTTAGATACGAACACAGGCGTGCTTGAAGTTGTGTGCTACAGTCACTGCAGTAAGTTTGAAAATCAGCTTGATGCAATCCTTAAAAAACTTGAGGATCTACACTTGGCAGTTAAAAATCAGAACATTGCTATCATGGACGAAATTGCTGGTCAAAAAGTAGCCACTGAACAGCTGGTTCGTCAGGAAGCCCAAAATGCTCCGGTCACCAAGTATTTTCCAATATGTAAAATACAGGAATTAGAGCATTTGGAAGAAAAGATTACAACTGCCAACAAAGATATTTATGTAAGTATATTTGTTGAATAGTGTAGTGAATGTTGCAATACCACGCATCTAGTATTCTGGTGACGGTATAAGTACAAATAATACAGAGGACAATAATATTTTTTGGGTTTTTATAAAAATCTTTTTCGAGCTCTAGGCCATGTATATGTAAATTAAAACACCAAAAATGCTTGTTTTACATATAAATTTTATATCTGTCAAATTTATTTTTATGAATTTATTTTAATCGATATTTCGATTTCAAACTGAAATCATCTTCAGGACTGAAAGGCATGTAAAAACAAAAAAAAAATATTAACACATAAAACATAACAACATTCCATAACTTTTAACTTACACTCTTGAGTGCACCTGATCGACTAATTTAACAAATCTTGAAATACACAAGTACAAGGGAAAACGATAAACAAAAAAGTAAACATCCAAAGAACCGTAATAATAAACAAATTTTTACATAAACAACAATACGTTAAATAATAAGTAGTAAGTGGCGCTCAGCACATTAGCGTTGGGACAGCATATTTGGAACGACACTCTTCTCACGAGGAATTGTAGTTGTTGTAATCAACCGACGATAGGCTGCCGCGCAGCCTTCTACATCTGCCTTAAAATTTATTCTTTGATCTCTTGGTGTATTGATAATATGAAGCATTTCTAATGTGTATCTTTTGTTGTAATGCCTCTCTTGTTGAAGAGTGCTGACCATCAGTGATGAAATATACCATAATAAAAATATAAAGATTATTGTAAAAATGCTTAAAAACAACGACTTTCCGATATATCTCATAAAAGGTTATATCCACGATTATTTTGAAAAATCAAGTACCAACCGAATAAATAATAATAAAAATAAAATATATAAAACGTCCGTATATGTCCCTGGACTGTCCAACAGGCTAAAATACTCCAATATGTATGACCACGAAAAATTCCAAATGGCCTTCACTTACAACAATACCGTACAACAAATTTTTAGCAACACAAAGGACAAAATCGAAAAATACGAGAAATCTGACGTAATATACCAAATTTCCTGTAACGGCGACGGGTCCCACGTATGCAATAAAGTATATGTCGGGACTACAAAATCAAAATTAAAGACAAGGATTTCCGCGCATAAATCTAACATCAAAAATCGGGACCACGCTAATGATAATAAAACAGCTTTGACACAACATTGCAGAGTAACCGGACACTCTCCAGATTTAAACAACGTAGCAGTAATTCGACAAGAGAGGCATTACAACAAAAGATACACATTAGAAATGCTTCATATTATCAATACACCAAGAGATCAAAGAATAAATTTTAAGGCAGATGTAGAAGGCTGCGCGGCAGCCTATCGTCGGTTGATTACAACAACTACAATTCCTCGTGAGAAGAGTGTCGTTCCAAATATGCTGTCCCAACGCTAATGTGCTGAGCGCCACTTACTACTTATTATTTAACGTATTGTTGTTTATGTAAAAATTTGTTTATTATTACGGTTCTTTGGATGTTTACTTTTTTGTTTATCGTTTTCCCTTGTACTTTTTTATTTCAAGATTTGTTAAATTAGTCGATCAGGTGCACTCAAGAGTGTAAGTTAAAAGTTATGGAATGTTGTTATGTTTTATGTGTTAATATTTTTTTTTTTTTTTTTTTTTTTTGTTTTTACATGCCTTTCAGTCCTGAAGATGATTTCAGTTTGAAATCGAAATATCGATTAAAATAAATTCATAAAAACAAATTTGACAGATATAAAATTTATATGTAAAACAAGCATTTTTGGTGTTTTAATTTACATATACATGGCCTAGAGCTCGAAAAAGATTTTTATAAAAATTTACAAAATAAAGGCCGAAATAGAATAAAAGTAATTTTTTGGGTTTGTTTAATATTTTAACCGATATTCAAATAAACCTAATGGGTTTAGTAGAAAATGTTCTGAATATAGAAAAGTTTGTATCTCCTTTGTATTATTTATATGACAGTACTTACAGGCTTTCCAGAAAGTTTTTATGAGGTTTTGAACTTTAAGATACTTAAGTACATACATTTATGAGTTTAGTTTGTAATATGTTCTTGTTTTATTTCAAAGGAATGTAATATGTTCTTGTTTTATTTCAAAGTAATCTGCGGTGTCGGCTATTTTGTGCAATAACATTAAAAATATCAAAATGCTGTTAAATATTGATGTAATAAACGACTTGAACATGGATGGTACACATAGACAAATTTCCCAAAAATCGTTCCCCAATTTTTACAGTACATTGACTAGTAATATTAGTGTCTCGAATTTGTTCAACCTGTTTAATATAAACCTTTTCTGTTTCAATAGGAGCTATTGCTAAAATGCCTTTCAAAGGATTGTCGCGAGAGGACATGGTTAGAAAAGCCATAAATTCCGAAAAGGCAAAGTTTTTCAGGAGAGTTTATCGCCAAAAGAAAAAAGTTTCTTCATCTACCAACTAAATTAAGATTATCCTTCAAACAATATTAAATTTAACTGAGAAGTTTTATGTTCGAGCGCATTAACTGCACTAATTTAGTTAAGCTATTTATAACAATACTTAAACTATTCATAATTCGCATCATAAATTTAGAATTTAACTACACTAATTTAGTTAAGCTATTTATAACAACTAGTATCGCCCGTGGTCGAAATTCAGCCAACTTGTATTTTTTTCAACTCACTCTATGCATCCAGTGTTGGGGTAGTGCAATAATGCGTTAATAGTTGAGCAGTGAGTGGAAATATAGCAAACTGATCCATCTGACTTAAAGTTCTCATTAAAATTTGACCTCAGACGTTATAATCTTTGATTGTATTTTCTTAAATTTTCTACAACTTTTCAAATGTAATTATAAGTTTTGGTATGGAGCTCCTTAAAAAAAATATAACAAATATATAAAATCAAATGAAATTTACATAGAATTGTGGTGAAATTACTTGAAATTGAATGGAAAATTAAATTAATTATAAATACATATGTAATATGTAAACGAAAACGAAAATTTCGAATAGAATAGAGGATACCTTCATAAAAAATAAAATAAAAATATAAAAAAAAGTATGTAATGGAAAAGAAAGCAGAGTTATCTAAACAAATTTAAAATAAAAGCAAAAAAATAAAGTACTTAAAGTGCAAAAAAATTAAATGAAGGGAATAAGCAGTTCCATATCAAGACGCAATAAATGCACTTAAATTTTTTCCGCGATTTAATTTTATCATTGTGGGAATATGAAGATTCTAATGCTCAGATATTTAATTTGAGAATTCCAATGTTGGGATGTCTAATTTGCAGATAGTAATATTGAGATGTTTTCTGATATTTTATTTTATTTTATTTTTAAAACCAACTGGTCTAACCTACTTAAAGTTTCCATTAAAAATTTGGTTTTGACCTAAGACGTTATACTTTTTGATTGTATTTCCTTAAATTACATTTCAAATGTAATAATTACGTTTTGGTATGGAACTCCTTAAACAAAATATAAAAAATATGTAAAATCAAATGAAATTGACATTGAATTATGGTGAAATGCCTTGAAATTGAATTGAAAATTTGCTTTTTCCACACCACCCGGGAGGTACGCAGTTGGCGCGTTACCGAAGTTAGTTTTGGGTGCTCGGTTCCCCAGTAGGCCTATATCACCCATATAAACTACATATAAATATAATATATATATATATATATATATATATATATATATGACAAAAATTTTAAATAAAATATTCCAGATAAAATAAAGTGTAACAGGTAACTCACAAATTATAAAATAAGTAAATATAAATAAATTAAAAACTTAACACAACAAAAAATATATACATATTTAACATTACTGGTCTCTTTTCGTCAGCATGATTATCGATTTATTTGTTAAAAAATTATTTGCGAAAAATATAACCACATAAGCAAATAACCTGATAAGCACGCTTTCGTGAATAGGCCAAATATAATTAAATACAATTTTTAAGTACATATATACACTTATCACCATGCCATATATAACTGCAATATGAAAAATTTAAAACATAATTTTACAAAGTATTGAAGAATATCTTGATTTTAACTAACCTGGAGTACTGTCCATTTCGCAAGTATAAAAGGGAAAAAGAGTAAAGGAGAGACGCCAAAAAATCTATACTTAGATACATTACTTCGTCTAAATGCAAATGTTTTAAAAACTTTTCTCAGTTAAGGCGAATTTAAATTCATAGATTTGCATTGCTTACATTAAGCAGTTTGGTTTTATAACTTCGGGAAAACAATATTTTTCGTGAATACCCTTTCATTGCCAGCTAAGTGACCTTGGTTATTATGTTTGCTTACATAAAACTTTAGACTGTCAAACGACCTGACTGTACTTTCAGCTACGCATAATTGCCCATGTGTAAATACAAGCCGCCTCAACAAAATTCCAACTTTTTCAAACGTTTGACCTTGCGACTTATTTATGGTCATTGCGAAAGATGGTATTACTGGAAACTGGGTCCGTTAAAAATTAAAGGGTAATATGGTCCCTGAATAAGTTAATTTGATGCGCGGAATAAGAATTCGTTTGCCTTTTGAATATCCGGTTAAAACTTCACAATCAATGGCGTTGTTGTGAAGGCACTTCACCCTCATTCGTGTCCCGTTCACTAAGGCGTCCTATGTATTAAGGTTTCGAATGAGCAGCACGACGCAATTAAGCTTCAGTGAAAGCTTATGCGCTGGAAGTCCGCTCACATTGAGGGAATTCAGAAACTCAGTGGGATAATTATTTACTTCTCTTTCATCGTCGCAAATAATTTTATCAAAACTATTATATGTTTTGAATGAACCAGGTATGTGATTAAGTATGTCATTATTAACCAGGGAGCATTCCTCATTGGTTGCTGCTAAAATTACAGAACTCACAACTTGATCTGACAATAAATTTTCTTCAATATTTCCAAATACGTCAGCAATTAGGTTCTCTTCATTTCCCACTAATTGCTGTGGTATTTCAATGACATTATCTCCAAACTGTGGATATAAAGGTGTTTGACAATCACCAATTTGCTTTAAAAATTCTACAAACTGCAGCTCGTGTGGTAATGCTCTCATGTTTTGGTTTAATGTTTCATGATGAAAAGAAGCAAATTCATTCCAACTAATAATACAGTTTTCAACCAAAACAGCACGTGATCCATGAAGAACAACGGGTAGAATTTGTCTAAAATCGCCACAAAAAAGTATTGTTTTCCCAGCAAACAGCTTGCATTTATCATTTTCATCGGAACACAAATCACGCAGTAGTCTATCTATAGCTTTCAAAATTAAAAGTGGACACATGGAAATTTCGGCAATTATTATCAGCGCAGCTCTGCCTTGAAAAAGGCGGAGTGGATATAGTCCTTGTCCAGGAGCCGTGGCTGAGTAGTAACGGCAGTAAGATTTCTGGATTAAGGACTGGAAAATTCAACACCTTGGTGCATGGGGAGGCAAGTAGGCCTAGATCCTGTGTGCTTGTTAAAAAAGAGATTAAAGCTTTTATTCTCTCTAATTTCAGCAATGCTGACGTAACCACGGTCTGCCTCGAGCGAGGAAGTAATGAAATGTGGGTGGTCTCAGCGTACATGCCCCACGGGGACGTAGTGGGACCACCACCTGCGATACTGGGTGAAATCACCGCTGAAGCAAGGCGGAGAGGTGTTGGCGTGATCATCGGTGCCGATGCAAATGCCCATCATAGCATTTGGGGAAGCTCGGATACCAACACTAGAGGTGAGTCTTTATTTACTTTTATTGTAGATGAGGGACTTTGTATATGTAATAGGGGGAATGACCCGACTTTTATTACTGCGTTAAGGGAGGAGGTCCTGGACCTAACCCTGGTTAGTAGAGAACTGGAAGGTCGGATATCTGGATGGAGGGTTCTCAACGAGCACTCCTTCTCTGATCACCGATATATTCAGTTCTCAGTGAACGAAGAACGTCCCGGTAAAATATCTTTTAGGAACCCTAAAAGTACTAACTGGGACTTGTATTGTAGGAAGCTGGTAGAGCTACTGGCTGCGGTGCCTATCATTAGTTCGGGCCTGTCCGAATCTGAGATAGACGTTCTGGTGGAAAACTTCACCTCGGCAAGCAATAGCGCCTTTCAGCTGTCCTGCCCATTGAAAACTTACAGGGGGAAGGGCAAGCCGCCCTGGTGGTCGGATTCTCTTGACGACCTAAGAGCGTCCAGTCGGCGGCTCTTCAACAGAGCCAGGAGGAGTAAATTACCCTCCGACTGGGAGCTCTATAAGGTGAGTCTGGGGATTTATAAATATGAAATAAGGATAGCCAAGCGAGATGCATGGCAAAGCTTCTGCGAAAACGTAGAAGGCTGCAATGAATCCGCGAGATTTAGAAAAATACTCTCTAGGAACCCCGCTCCTCTGGGGTATCTGAGAGATGATGGTGGGGACTGGTCGATGAGTAGCGAGGAGTCCCTAAGGCTTTTACTGGACAATCATTTTCCCGATGTCCCAGTTGCGCAGGGATCTTCGCCTGCATGGTCGGCGGTCGTTGGCCATGCAGAAGTGCCTGCCATTCCAATACGGGAAAGTCAGATAACCTGGGCTATAGGGTCGTTCAAGCCCTATAAGTCTCCGGGCCCGGATGGAATCATTCCTGCGCAGCTTCAAAGGCCTTTGGGGATTTCCTGCCGCAGGTTGGCCATCATATATACTAACTGCCTCAGGCTTAACTATATCCCGAAGTCTTGGCACACGGTTAGGGTTATTTTCATTCCGAAGGCCGGCAGAAGCTCTCATGTATCACCTAAGGATTTCAGGCCAATCAGTCTCTCGTCGTTTCTTCTTAAGACGTTTGAGCGGTTGATTGACCTGTACCTACGGGAAAGGATACCTCGGGGGTTACTGTCGGCTTCACAACATGCGTACTGCAAGGGCAGATCGACGGAAACGGCTCTCCATTCGATTGTAAAGCAAATAGAGGGGTCCCTAGAACACAAAGAGTATGCTCTGGGTGCCTTTCTAGACATCGAGGGAGCTTTTAACAATGTCTTACCGGGGTCAATCGAAAGAGCTCTGGTGGGTTTAGGAGTCGAGGCGGCTCTGGTTGAATTTATTAGCAAACTTCTATGCGGCAGAATTGTCGCAGCGGAGTGGGGAGGGGCCATAATTAAGAGGAAGGTGTGCAGGGGCACGCCACAGGGGGGTGTCCTATCTCCTCTCCTCTGGGTTGTGGTAGTCAACGAGCTTCTTGTGGAGCTGGAAGCCAATGGTTGTCGGGTGGTTGCCTATGCAGATGACCTCGCTATCCTAGTCAGAGGCAAATTTCTGGGCGCCCTGCGCGATGTTCTTCAGGGCTACCTGGATACTGTGGCTAGGTGGGCTGAATCATGTGGATTGGCGGTCAACCCGGGAAAAACGGAATTGGTCCTTTTCACAAGAAGATATAAGGTGCCCGATTTCAGAACTCCCTCGATTGGAGGGGTACCGTTGGTACTTTCTGATAGGGTTAAATATTTGGGGATTGTTTTGGACAAGAAACTGTCCTGGAGACCCAATGTGGAAGATCGGGCCAGGAAGGCCGCCATTGCCTTGTACTGCTGCAGAGGAGCTATCGGAAAGAGATGGGGACTCTCGCCAAGAATAGTACACTGGCTTTATGATGTGACGGACTTTTCCTTGCGCCGGGGTATGCTCAGTCCGTCCAGGATCCCTGTGGAATTAGAGAAGAATCCCTATCGTCTCCTTTTAAAGAGAAAGATCCCGTTTTGTTGTTAAAAAGAAACGTTATAAACTCTTTATTCCGAAATATTCAAACTACCCTTAAAGCTATGGCGACGGAGGTGGGAAACCACCGTCGGTTCTACGCCGATGGGGTTGGGAAAACCCCCACCGGGACTACGCTTAAACTAAAAATCTCAGACTACTTCGTAAAGAAAGTGGAGGTGGAGAACCACCACTTCCTCCCAGTCGGTGGAGTTGGTAAAACCCCACCGAGTATATAGCTTAAGAATACCCTGCTTTTTCTGAAGGTTGCGGAGGTGGAAAAACCACCACAATCCCTCTAACGATGGGGTTGGAAAAACCCCCAAAGTTGCTAAAATAAAGAACTCGTGAGATGGAAAAATCCCAGGAGTCCCATTCACCGCTAAACAAGGCGTTAGCAGGCTACTATACCTAGCTGGCTACTGTCTCAATTCGCGAAATTTGTCGCCCTTTTATACTTGTCCAGGCGCAGGTGGACAGTTAACCTGCAACAATAAATTTTACTTATTATATGTATTTACTTAAGGTATCTTACATTTAACTGTATTATTCTACCCATATATCGCATTATAAGTATTTATCTCCAAATTGCGTATGTAAAAATGCCTCTTGTACTGCCCCCCTAACATGTGAGTTCGTTGGTACGCATCTCCAGTTAGCTAGCATAGTTATTTTTGTTTTCCCTCTGCTGCTTGCTTATTGGGTCTTGTTGTTGTCGACGAGTTGGTTGCCCTTCGTAGGTAACTTGTGTCTAGTACCCACGCTGTGTTGTTGGTATGCTAACGTGACCGCTTCCTAGTACATTGCATTTTTTTCGTTTCTCTTTGTGCGATGTCCGCCCCGACGGTTCGCTTTAATGCCTGCTGTGCTTGGTCGCAATGGCTTGGTATACGTATGTTTGTATGTTTTTGGTGTTCTTGCAATGGGAGCTTATGTGTGTTGCTTATTGCATTGCTGTATTCCCAGCATTATTTAAAATTCCAGCCGGTTATGAGTTATCTGTGGAAATTATAATGTTCAACCAAAATATTTACCGTATGCGGGCAGAGACAATTATTTAAACGAAGAAATTAGATGTTGTCATGAATGTTTATATGTATATTAGGGTAATTCAAAAATGATTATTTTGTATGTGTAAATTTAATTCATATAATTCAGTTTTGTACATTTTACATGCTATATGTATAAATTCATTGTAATTCAAGTAGGATTTATACACGTTTTAATGAGTTTTGATAAATATTTGTAGGTTCGAATGTGTGGGCTCCAAAGCCGGTGGATTTGGGTCCTCACACTCTCCCCTCACCTGCCGTAAGCAGGGTTACCGTTACCAGGCCGGTCCTAGTGATTCTCACTCGGTACGTGTGACCGTCTATGTTCCGATGGAACGTCCTCTTCCGCCGCTTCGTCCGTACTACCTGTACGTGCTCCCTGATGTCTCTCGCTAATTCCTCGGGGAGGCGTTCGACTCCGGTTCGGTTGGCCCATGTCTCGGTCGCCTCCGCTGTTGTCTTTTCGAGCCACCTCTCGATTTCTGTGAGCACATCCTCACCTTCGCCTATGTTGCCGTCACTCGCGTTGAGACTTAGTACGTCGCTGTCGTTGAGGCTGCCGTTGACCTCGTTGGTCAAACGGCTAAATATTTCGTCGTCGTCGTTGAGGCTGCCGTTGACCTCGTTGGTCAAACGGCTAAATACTTCGTCGTCGTTGTTGGCGTTCGTTGGTGGTCCCATTACCGCCTCCAAGATCCTCCACTTGGTCGGGGGTTCCGTGCTTGCGTTGGCGTCGTATATCCGCATGCGGAGGGTGATGTGCCGCTGGTATTCGACAAACCCCCGGCCTTGTACCTCTTCGTCGGTTTGGCGTATGCAAAGCTCGCCCTGTTGCTTCGGTGGCGGTTCGTCGCCTTCTTCCTCGCTGTCTGAGGAAATGGGAATTGGGGTAGATTCCCGGACCACGGCACGCTCCTCGGGTTCATATCCGTGCTCAGTACTGTATGTCGGGCTCTGGATCTTGTTACCCATGTCGATGAGTGACCCTGCCGACTCGCACTCCGACACCGTCTCGTACCTCGGGCTAAGTATCGGGCCGCCCTCGTCGCCCCTGAGATACCCGAACGTTTCCGTGCCCTGACTGTCGGTCTCGCCGTCGTAGGCAACTTCCTCCTCTTCTAGTGCCACTGGGCCCGTCGTATGGTGGTTGTGCTGGCTTAGGTCCCGCCGGATTCTTATACGGAGTGAACCGTCCTTAGTACTCTCGGTGGTATAACTTGCGTTGTCGCTTTTGTCCATGTTTAGAAACTTTTGATTTATTTTCGGTGTTGTGCTCCCTTTTTATAGGAGTCCTCGCGGATCGTCTAACGGTATTATTCCCGGCAGCGCTCATCATGATTTCCTGGGTACGTTGTCTTGTTGTTGCAGGATATTTGGATCTCTGTATGTGCTTTGGTTTTCGCTGTATATGTGGTCCTACTGCTGCGGAATGATGATGTACCAATATACGAATGTAAATTCAAAGTTATACGTATATGTACATTAGGGTATTTCAAAAAAAAATTATGTCGGTAAATTTGAATATTGCAAAATTTGAAAAATGTGGTTTTGCGTGTGTGGCCCCAAGGCCGATGAATTTGGGTCCTCACGCTCTCTCCTCACCTGCCGTAATGTGACTTACTGTCACCATTGTAAAATTCAATTTCTCGTAGCGGTCAATACTTGCGTTATTTATAGGGTAATCTCTCGCGATCTGGGTCTTGTTCTAAAATGAAATGTTATGCAGAATTCCGTCACCAGGTTATAGCATTGGCTGGCTATGTGGTTGACGTAGTTCATCGTCGTCAGGATCCCGTTGTCTAGGGTTGGGGCTTGCGCTCGTGCTGTGTGCCACCCACTCCGGTCTTCATCTACCACCTGTTGGTTGTTGATTATGTCTGCGCGTTCGATTCCGAAACCATTTGCACCTGAATTGGCGAGTGCTAGTGAACCACACTTCGCTACCGTGCTGTAATCCGTCTGATCTTCTTCCGTGACCTGGACTGTTTGCGATGTTGGTGCGCGTGGCGTTGCTCTTACTACGGCCAGTTGCTCTGTGTATTCCTCGGTGGAATGTTGGTTCGAGGTTCTACTACACGATGCTGATGATGGCGCGCGCCGTGTTGTTGCTATCGTCGTCGGTCGTCTCGTTTGTTCCCCGATGGGAACTTCGGTGAATCCCCCATTCGGGGCTTGGCGGGGCGCTTTTGACTTACCACGTTCGCGGGGTGAACGTATTCTTCTTTCTGTTTCTGGACTTGCTTCTTCTTCGACTGTCGCTTGATGGTATGCTTTTAGCTCGCTTATGTGTGCCGTCCTCCTTTTGCCGTTATGCACCTTGTCTAGCTCGACGATTACGGGCGATACGAAGTTTGTTACACGATGAGGCCCACTGTATCTTGGTGCTAACTTTGCTGCGAAATTGTCCACTGCCTTGGACAGCTGATGCTCTTTTACTAGTACCAAGTCGCCCACCGCCGGTTGCCATTGTCTCCTACGTAAATTATAATGCCTTGCCTGCTCCGCTGAAGCTTGCTGTTGTCTACGACGTGCCATCTGATATACCTCTCGCATTTTCGCCATCTTTTCACTGAGAGCCACCTTCTCCTCGCCTGTGCCAAGTGTTTGCTCATCGTAGAGGGCGTTGGGAATCCTCGGTTCCCTACCCTGTACCACGAATGCTGGACTGTAGCCTGTTGACTCGCATACGCTCGTATTCAGTGCTAGTGTCATCTCTGGCAACAACTCATCCCATGTCTTATGCTCCTTCCCAGTGAATTGTGCTATCATCCTCTTGATGTTACGATTCGCTCTCTCCGTCGGGTTCTCTTGCGGTGTGTACGGTGCCGTTAGCTGGTGCTTTATGCCGGATTCTTGTAAAAACTTCTTGAAATTCCTGCTTGTGAACTGTGCTCCATTATCTGTGATTAGAATTTTTGGCGCGCCAAATCGGGCCAAAATCCTCTCCCTCATACCTCTGATCACATTCTCCGTTGTCGCCTTCCGTATTGCTATGATCTCTACCCATTTCGAGAATTTATCCACGAAAACTAATGCCATCGTATTACCATGCTTCGAACGAGGGAGTGGTCCAACGAAATCTGCACAAACGGTAGCAAAAGGTTCATCTGAAATCTGCGTTAGCATCTTACCTGCAGCTTGTTGCTGGCTGGGTTTGTAGACTTGGCATGCGTGGCATTGTTGCACGTACTTCCGTACGTCCCTGAACATCCCAGGCCAGTAATACCGCATCATTGCACGCGCGATGGATTTCCGTATCCCCATGTGCCCCGCGCTTGGTGTGTCGTGAATCTCGTTAAGCACTCTTCGCCTCTCCGATTTCGGTACGCATAACTTCCACGGTACCGCATCCTCACCATCCATTTGACTTCCAATTCGTCTGTATAGTCTTCCTTCCTCTATGACGTATTCGGGAAACTTCTCTGGTGTCCTCGTTACTTCAGCCATCTTTGACGTGTACCACTTGCAACTCAAACTTTCTTCATGTGTCGTAAGGCTACCCAGCTGTTCCTCCAGTGGCTGCCTCGACAGTGCATCTGCGACCACGTTCATCTTGCCCTTCCTATACTGCACGTCGAACGAATACTGCTGTAACTCGAGCGCCCATCGAGCGATCCGGCCTGACGGACTTTCGATCGCGTTCAACCATTTCAAAGCCAGGTGATCGGTGATAACCGTGAAATTGTACCCTTCTAAATACGGTCTCATTTTCCTTATTGCCCACACGATTGCTAAACATTCCTTCTCAGTTGGTGAGTAGTTCATCTCGGCTTTATTCAGCCGGCGGCTAGCATACGCTATTACTCGCTCTTCGTCATCCAACCCCTGTGTGAGAACTGCTCCGAGACCATAATCGCTCGCGTCTGTCTGTAATCGAAATCTTTTCGTAAAATCTGGGCAAGCTAGTGCTGGTGCTTGTATTAGTGCATTCTTCAACGCTTCGAATGCCGCCTGTTGTTCTTCGGACCATTTCCACCTACTTCCCTTCTTCAACATTGACGTCAGTGTGTGCGCAACTTGTGAAAAGTCGGGTACGAACCTCCGGTACCAAGAGACTATCCCCAGAAATCGCCTTAACTCTCGTATGTTGTGTGGTGGCGTCAGCTCCTTGATAGCCGCAACTTTGTCGGGATCCGTGTGTATTCCTTCCTCGCTGACGACGTGTCCTAGATATTTCAAACTTTTCTTAAAAAACTCACATTTCTCTGGGTTGATCTTCAGATTCGCCCTCCGTAGCCGCCGAAATACTTCCCCTAGGTGCTTTATATGCTCTTCCAAAGTTGTGCTGGTGATGATGATATCATCCAGGTAGGCAAACGCATTTGGTTCCAACTCTGGGCCAATAACACGGTCGAGTGCTCGCTGAAACGTGGCCGGAGCGGAATGTAGACCGAACGGCATCACTTTCCATTGATACAACCCTCGGCCGGGCACGGTAAATGCTGTATACTTCTTGCTATCTTCTTCCATCGGGATTTGCCAATAACCATTTTTGAGGTCCAGACTGCTGATAAAACGCGCGCTACGTAGCCTATCCAAGATATGCTGTATTCTTGGGAGTGGGTACGCATCTGGCACTGAGCGAGCGTTGAGCTGCCGATAGTCAACGCAGAGTCTCCATTTGCCGTTCTTCTTCCGGGCAAGAACTATTGGTGCACTGTGTGGGCTGTGGGATGGTTCGATGCAACCCTTCTCTATTAGCTCGTCTACATCCTTGTTTATGATCTCCTGCATCTTTGGGTTCTTAGGGAAATACCGCTGTTTGATTGGACGGTCATCTCGCATCACTATCTTATGCGTGGCAATGTTGGATACTCCTGTCATCTCTTCGAAAATCTGTAATTCGCGCTTTAGAAACGTACTCACCGCAACGTCACTCCTCACGTCTTTCTCGATACTTGCGCTACCTTCGTCCTCCATCATGGTTGTACACGTCACCATCTCCTGCGCTCTCTCTTCTGTTCGTAACGTCATTGTTTCGTTGCCACATCTCAGCTCAAATTAAGCCTTTGCCAGATAATCTGTCCCGATCACCACGCTGTCGACTAACCCAGGCAGAACTAACAACTCACTCTGATGCACTTGATCCCCCAGTTTTACCTCTGCGTCCACTGCCTCCGCTATCCATGCTGCGCTGCCATCGCCCATCACCACTCGTGTATGTATCTTCTTGAGCTTCCGTGCGTCTATTTTCGCCGCTGTCTTCTCGCTGATGAAACTTCGTGTCGCCCCCGTATCTACTGACGCCATGACTTTCTCTCCATCCAGGGTTACTGCAGCCAAGATTCGCCCTTGGGTCTGCCTAAATGTACTTAATGAGTACGAGGTTGGGTTTGTTGAGACGCCACCCCTCGATACCAATGGGGTCTCTGCCCGTTTCCCTGCTGTCCACGACAGCAGTCACGCGTTAGTATACCTACTCGGCCACACTGCCAGCAGAAATCCCTTCGTTCGTTTCGACACCCATGTGCGTAGTGTCCGCTTTCCCCGCATCGCCTGCATGCGTTCCGTGGATCGATGGGCCCTTGGTGTGGTGTCGTCGCATGCTCTGGCGTGCTCGCTTGTCGTTGCGCCTCCGTTCGCCGATCTCCTTGCTTCACATCTTCGTGTATATATTGATAATGCTCAATTGGCCGTCGCGGCACAAAAGGTTTCGCCGCAGGCCTCAGCGGTTCTTTCTCCGGTAAGATGTTCTCGTAATCCTCGGCCATGCTTACCAGTTCCTCTAAGCTGGTGAACTCGCTCCGTTTGATGTAAAGTTGGTACTCTCGTCGACAATTTCTGTAAATCCGGTTCAGCTTCTGCTCGCCGTTGTAGTCAGCGTGACGCATGAGTGCCTGTAACGATAAAACGTAATCCTTAAACTGCTCACCTGCGCGCTGCGTACGCTGACGGATCTCGTCATCTAGCTTCTCGAAATACCTCGAGCTCAGGAAAAATTTTAGAAAGTCCTTCTTGAAGGCTTCCCACTCTTGCCACTGCCTGATGTTGTTCCGGTACCACACCAAGGCCTTGTCCTTCAGCAACTCAGGTAACGCTCGTGGGATGGAATCGCGACCAACTTCGTAACTGTCGGCCAGCTCCTCCACCCGTTCAATAAAACATAGCGGGTCCTTACCACCGTCATATTTCAGACCCCACTTACGTACTCGGTCCATTATATTTGTTTGTGATGCTGGTTGGTACATCGCGTATGGCGGTGTTCGTGACCCCTCTTCGTGCCTGGTTGTTTCGTTGACATTTTCCTGTGTGTTGCCGCCTGGCGATGTTTGCTCGGCGTTTTCTATCGGAGTTGGTGGTCTTACCGTGATTACTGGTCGGACGTGCTGTAGGGCTAATTCTGTGAATCGTTCCTGGAATCTTGTGTCGGTACCTTTCGTCTGGATGAAGCCTGCTAGGCGCTTGCGTAGCTCTTCCACCGTTCCGCTGTCTTCCAGCCCAAACTCGGATGCGTATTTGAGAAGTTCCTCACGATTGAGATAATACACCCAAGTTACCTTCACCATGCCTGCTAGCTATTTTGCTTTCTCTCCGTGCCTTACCTGTGGATGTTTTGTATCTCGCAATCCTCTGTGGTTTGTGTCTCGAAATCCTCTGTGTGGTTATCCTCGTATTGTTACTTGTTTACCATGAGTCTATGTATTCAGAGTCCCTGCTCGGGCGCCATTTGTGACGGACTTTTCCTTGCGCCGGGGTATGCTCAGTCCGTCCAGGATCCCTGTGGAATTAGAGAAGAATCCCTATCGTCTCCTTTTAAAGAGAAAGATCCCGTTTTGTTGTTAAAAAGAAACGTTATAAACTCTTTATTCCGAAATATTCAAACTACCCTTAAAGCTATGGCGACGGAGGTGGGAAACCACCGTCGGTTCTACGCCGATGGGGTTGGGAAAACCCCCACCGGGACTACGCTTAAACTAAAAATCTCAGACTACTTCGTAAAGAAAGTGGAGGTGGAGAACCACCCCTTCCTCCCAGTCGGTGGAGTTGGTAAAACCCCCACCGAGTATATAGCTTAAGAATACCCTGCTCTTTCTGAAGGTTGCGGAGGTGGAAAAACCACCACAATCCCTCTAACGATGGGGTTGGAAAAACCCCTAAAGTTGCTAAAATAAAGAACTCGTGAGATGGAAAAATCCCAGGAGTCCCATTCACCGCTAAACAAGGCGTTAGCAGGCTACTATACCTAGCTGGCTACTGTCTCAATTCGCGAAATTTGTCGCCCTTTTATACTTGTCCACGCGCAGGTGGACAGTTAACCTGCAACAATAAATTTTACTTATTATATGTATTTACTTAAGGTGTCTTACATTTATCTGTATTATTCTACCCATATATCGCATTATAAGTATTTATCTCCAAATTGCGTATGTAAAAATGCCTCTTGTACTGCCCCCCCCCCCCCCCCTAACATGTGAGTTCGTTGGTACGCATCTCCAGTTAGCTAGCATAGTTATTTTTGTTTTCCCTCTGCTGCTTGCTTATTGGGTCTTGTTGTTGTCGACGAGTTGGTTGCCCTTCGTAGGTAACTTGTGTCTAGTACCCACGCTGTGTTGTTGGTATGCTAACGTGACCGCTTCCTAGTACATTGCATTTTTTTCGTTTCTCTTTGTGCGATGTCCGCCCCGACGGTTCGCTTTAGTGCCTGCTGTGCTTGGTCGCAATGGCTTGGTATACGTATGTTTGTATGTTTTTGGTGTTCTTGCAATGGGAGCTTATGTGTGTTGCTTATTGCATTGCTGTATTCCCAGCATTATTTAAAATTCCAGCCGGTTATGAGTTATCTGTGGAAATTATAATGTTCAACCAAAATATTTACCGTATGCGGGCAGAGACAATTATTTAAACGAAGAAATTAGATGTTGTCATGAATGTTTATATGTATATTAGGGTAATTCAAAAATGATTATTTTGTATGTGTAAATTTAATTCATATAATTCAGTTTTGTACATTTTACATGCTATATGTATAAATTCATTGTAATTCAAGTAGGATTTATACACGTTTTAATGAGTTTTGATAAATATTTGTAGGTTCGAATGTGTGGGCTCCAAAGCCGGTGGATTTGGGTCCTCACAATGAGATGGTAGTCAAACCGATTCTGCTATATGGGGTGCTGGTCTGGTGGAAAGCACTGGACGGGGGGAACACCTCCAAAATGTTAGTGTCAGTGCAACGGACGGCGCTGATCGGTATCAGTGGCGCTCTCAGAACAACGCCTACCTTGGCACTGAACGTCATGCTGAACATATACCCAGTAGATATTGCGGGAAAGGCGGCCGCGGCAAGGTCGTTGGTCAGGCTTCGTGATATGGGATATAGACTTTCTGACCGCGGACACTCTAGCCTTTTTACCAGTTTCGACTTCATCCCGGACAGAACGGACTACTGTATGCCGATAACAGCTCCCTATACAACCTTCACCCCAGTTATTCCAGAGAGAGAGGATTGGGGAAGAGGAATTATCTGGGGCATGGGACCGGTTAACTTGTTCACGGATGGGTCAAAGCTGGATGGAAAGGTTGGTGGGGGGGTCTTTTGTCAAGAGCTAAATTTAAGCCGCAAGTTTAAGTTGGCTGATCACTGCAGTGTATTCCAAGCGGAAATTGCTGCGATTAAGGATGCGGTGGATGGAATGCTATCCAGTGCTACCACGGTTAGGGAATTTAACATCTACTCTGATAGCCAATCGGCTATCAAGGCCTTGAGCTCAACTACAGTACGATCGAGGGTGGTCTGGGAGTGCCTGACCTCGCTTGCGATTGCATCGAATTATTTTACAATTAAGATTATCTGGGTCCCGGGCCATAGTGATATCCCGGGTAACTGTCAAGCGGATCTCTTAGCCCGCATCGGTACAACTGAACCGGATGAAGATGGCTGTAGGGACTTCGGGATCCCGCTGGCCTCCTGTGGATTGCTCCTACATAGCTGGGCCTCGAATCAGCTCAGCAAATGTTGGGCGGATACCACGTCTTGCAGGGTAGCAAGATCTTTCTGGCCGAAAGTGGATGGTAGGAGGTCTGCTGAAATAATTGGGTTCACTAAGGCTCACCTATCAATGGTCATTGGGGTTTTGACAGGGCACTGTCCCATGGGTATCCATGCGGTACGTCTCAATATACTGGAAACTCCATCCTGCTGCAGCTGTATGGAGGATGATGAGGTGGAATCACCAAATCACTTTATGCTTGATTGTCCAGCTTTTGCCAGAATTAGGCGAAAGTACTTCGGTCGCGACTCACTTGGATCTCCCGAGGATATATCCAAAGTTGAGATCGGTATCATTCGGAGCTTTATCGTTGCTACCCAACGATTCTCTAAGTAGCTGGATCTAGGTCACCGTTATTTTTGGTGTATGTGGTATCACAACGGACCTTCGTTTTGTCCAAGTGAGCTATCCTTATCAGGGCAGCTACCACCTAACCTATCCTATCCTATCCTATCAGCGCAGCTGAATTTATATATCTTCCTTGAGCACTGTTTGGGGAGATATTCGGTACAGAATTTTCGACAATAGGAATGGGTAATTTAAACACATTGTGCACTGTCATTCCACCAATCAAAAGAGTTGATGCTATGCCACTAAAAGCAGTCGCAATGCATGGAAGATTAAGTGAATTCAACCCGTGAATTAAAGCAGTTTGCATAAAAGTTTTACCGCAACCTGCATGAGCAGTAACGCAGAACACATTAGAACCAGTATCATGAGACTGTATTTTCTGGATAACGCGGTATATTATTGTACGTTGCTCGTGAGTAATAGTCTTCAAATAAAATTAGCTCATTTTCAGGTTGAGGAACATCTGTACTTGTTACAGCAGGATTTGCTGTGGGCACTCCAAGGCTGTGACATGTCACGTTATGACTAAGTAGCACATCTTCGATTTCTAACAGTGCAAGATTAAATGAAAATGTTTCATCGCTTTCTCTCAGGAAATATTCAGAAAGTGAATTTTTAAACTCATTCCACAGCGCCAAAGCATTTGCTGGAACATTTAGCGCACATATCACAGCAAATAAGTGACGCGTTTGTTTAGGAGAATGAAATTTTCGCGTTTCTTCTAAGCACTCGCGCCATTCGTTATCATTTGAGGCGATTCCCCTAGTACGACACGCTTCCACAAATGTATTATATATAACCCCATAATATGTTCGAACGTCCCCATCAGGGAAAGAAACGAGATGCTGACCAAACAGTTCCTGTTGAATACCCAGAAACCTGGGCATCCCAACAGACATCTGATTGATGAGCCAGTACCGCCTAGGGGCTTAAGGAGTCATCTCCGTAAGCATTTTGAGGAAATACGGCATCTGAGAACACAGCCGTATGAAGCGAAAAAACACAAGCAGGTCCTTGGTGAACTCCACAAACAGGCGTCGGACCTTTATGCCGGGAATTGCCCGGTGAACCCAGTACTCAAAGTAAAGTATCCAAAACTTGCGGAAGAGGAACGCATACTCCCCAGGGAAACGCGTGTCACTCTGGCTCAACTTCGTTCTGGATACTGTAACAGGTTAAACTCTTACCTATCCAGAATCAACCCCGACATACAAAATGTATGCCCCGCTTGCAATGTGTCCCCACATGACACCAACCATCTCTTTAATTGTAATGTGGAACCAACGCCTCTAACACCCCTTTCCCTATGGTCCACCCCTGTTGAAACAGCAAGTTTCCTTGGACTCCCGTTAGAGGATATTGATGACAGTTTGTGATCGGTCGCGTCTGTTAGTTGGGGCGAAGCACTGCTACAACAACAACAACAACATGTTCGAACGTCCATAAACGATTTTGGCCCAGTTACATGTAAAAGGAGCAAACGTAAATGGAAGAGTTCAATATCCTTCGGCAACACTACATACATGCGAGCAATAGTTTTATCACCGCCTCGCTGTCTTTTTTTCCATTTCTTAGTTTTATATTCCCAAGTTAAATACAATGGAATTTCTAAATATTTATATGAATTTGCCGAAGGATCTTCAATATTCAAATGAAAAAATGCCAACATCCTGGTTTTTCTCAAATTCTGAAAGTTTTGTCTTTGCGGTAAGTGAACGTCAAGTCGCGTTACTGAATGAGACTGACAGTGCATAGGGAATTGGAAAATTCGCCAAGCCGCTTCAATGGAACCAACGTAACGTCCATTCAAAAAATATTGATCTTCTCAATAGTGATAGCAGTTCCATTGATTAAACAGATAGGCTGATTTCTGCTGGTTTGGAAGTAATAAATAAATTTCCCACCCGCTTTGGTCATAATTGTAAATCAAGTCTGCTTGACATTATATGTGTGTCTGATCGTTCAAACGTACTTCATTGTGATCAGTTTTCCATTCCAGGAGTATCAGATCACGATATTATGTTTTTAGCGTATGATTTACAGTTTAATACTGATGTACACAAACAATTTTATTACAGGGATTTTAAATCTGTTGATATTGATGCATTAAGATATGAGGCTGGCATCCTTGATTGGAACACAGCTTGGTTCTTTCCAGATATAAACCAAAAACTAGACTTTTTCACTTCAAGCTTAAATTATCTTTATGATAAATATATCCCTGTAAGAATGGCCAAAGTCTCCAATAAAAAACCTCCATGGTTTACAAGAGTGGTATTACAAAGTATAAAAACGAGAAACCAGCTATACATACGTTGGAAACGTACACCAACGCGCGAAAACTGGGAAGCATACCGCGTTGCCCGTAACAAAGCTAATATGATAACGAAAAACTCTAAAAGGCAGCACTACCGTACCAAGTTAGATGAAAACTTATATGGCAAAGAATTGTGGAACCATCTAAAGTCTGTTGGAATTGGGAGTAAAACTAGTATAGAATGCAATTTAGACGCCAACTCTATGAATGATTACTTCTTAGAATCTAACATTATCCAAAGCAGCAGGGATTTTAAACTGAATGAAAGCTTACTACTTGCAACAGAAAAAACATTTGACTTCTCAACCGTGACTGAGTATGATATTCTAAAAAGTATTTTTTCAATTAAACCGAATGCCATTGGAGAGGACAACGTAAGCTTAAAATTTATAAAGCTGATAATGCCATTCATACTTGCAACCCTAACACACATTTTGAATTTTTCCATCACTACCTTGACGTTTCCGGACTCCTGGAAAATAGCTAAAGTTAATCCAATCTCTAAGAATCGTTCGGGTGCCATTCCATCGGATTTTCGGCCAATTAGCATACTTCCTTCTTTGTCGAAGGTTTTGGAAAGGCTAATGGTTACGCAAATAGTTGATTATCTATACAACAATAATCTTCTTGCCGAAAACCAGTCAGGATATAAAAAGGGTCACAGCTGGCAACTGCTATGTTTAAAGTAATTTATGATATTAGACCATCCTTCGATAAAGGTGATTTAACTGCTTTAACTCTACTGGACTTCTCCAAGGCTTTTGACAAAGTTGACCATACAATACTTTTGCACAAGCTTGAAAAGTGTTTTGGGTTTTCTGAAAGCGCGGTAAATCTGCTCAAAAACTACCTTAGTAATCGTTGGCAAAAGGTTGTGACTAAAAATATGGCTTCTGAACTAAGAAGGTTGCATTCGGGGGTACCTCAGGGATCCATTTTGGGCCCGATTTTGTTCAGTATTTTTATTAATGATATGGTCTCCTGATGTAAAAATGTGTCCATACACCTGTATGCGGATGATGCACAAATATATCTATCCCGTCCAACAGGACTATGTGAAGATTTGATAGCTAGAATCAATGATGATTTGAAATCAATCTCTATTTGGGCCAAATGTAATAATTTGAGTCTTAACGGAAAAAACCAAAGCCATATGTATTTCACACAGGTCGAATTGTGAGGACTCGTCTATAAATTTCGAGTCAGTTGTAACTAGCCTTGGTTACAAAGTTAATTCATACCTTGGGTGCTCCGCAGCTAACTTCGTCCCGCAGGACACAAAATTACGTTTGGTGAAAACCTTTATAGTTCCACTCATTTCTTATGGCGAACTCATCTACGGGCACCTAGATAGCGCATCTGAGCGAAAACTTGCAATGGCCATAAACAGCTGTGCAAGGTATGTGTTTTGTAGGCGTAAGTATGACCACATCTCACAATTTAGTTACAAGATACTCCATTGCAATCTGAATTGCTACTTGAAGTACCGTAATCTTATATATATGCATAAACTCATTAATATGAGAAATCCAAAGTACCTTTTTGAAAAGTTGGCTTTTGCGCATTCGATTAGAACACGCAACCTCATCGTACCAAAACATCATTATAATACTTCATCACGAACGTTTTTTGTCAGTGTTGTCAAACTCTGGAACTCTTTACCAAACAAAATTAAATCGATAACAAATCCCAGGCGCTTTAAATTGGAAGTGTTTAAGTTTTTAAATATCTAAATATTTCTTCCTATTTTCTTTTACTTTTTCATTCTTATGACCTTAATTTCTGTTTTTCATATTTTAAGGAATACATCTTTCTAAACCTAAAATATTTGTTATAAGTTGTTAATTATGATTTAAATTAATGCAATTTTTTATGATATGCATATACAGTAATTATTATTGTTATTAGATATTATTATTATTATTTATATATAAAACTATTGTAAATTAATTAATGATGATGGGCTTAAAAGACATTAGTCTTACGCTCAACCAACGAGTCTTATAAATAAATTGAAATTGAAATTGAAATCAGAGAAAATTATAAGTCTACTTGTGGTACTAAACTGGGCATTACAATAAAAACAGCAGCGTGTTTTCAGGAGTAACAAACATCACAATAAACAAAAAGACAATTGTCAAACGTCACTGAACTGTATTGCCGACAAGTTAGCAAACAGTGCTGCCACATATACAAAAATAATTGGGGTGTACGCCAACATCACAAGCAGCAAAACTCAAGGTGTGTGAGGCTTCCTTGAAATCTCACTACATGACATTATGTCTGCGATAAAGGGCATTGAAAGCAACGTAAATAAAAAGCTCGATGGCTTAGTTACTAAAGGCGACATCGATGAGCTGAAGCAAACGGTTGGTGTCCAAATTGAGGGCCTTAGGGGGCCATCATAGAACAGTACTCCTTGCGCTAGCCCTATCAAAAGCTTTTGATACGCTCAACCATGGTACGTTACTGCAAGACCTGGAAGGGTCTACCCTTCCCCCATGTCTTAAATGGTGGACCGCAAATTATCTGGGTGGTAGGCAGGCATTGGTGCAATTTAGAAATGAAACATCAAAACCAAGGGGTGCCTCAGGGAGTTACTATCGTTTCCTACGCCGATGACTGCACAATAATGGCCACAGGCCCAGGCCCACAGATCGATGAGCTTTGCAACAGAAGAAACGGCTACCTCCCTTATCTCTCCAGTTTTTTTTGCCTCGCGAAACCTGGCATTATCACCGACTAAATCCTCCGCGACCTTATTTACAACATGGACTTCCCAAATGTCGACCATCTTGAACATCCACGTCAATGGCACTACGCTACCGACTGTCCTATACCCCAAAATCTTTGGGTGTGAAGTTTGATCAGGATCTACGTTTTGGTGAGCACGCATCCGCAATTGTTCCAAAAATCCAAAGCCGTAATAAAATCCTCAAATCCCTTGCTGGCAGTACCTGGGGAAAAGACAAAGAAACGCTCATTACCACATACAAAGCAATTGGCAAGCCGATTGCATGCTACTCGTCCCCTATATGGTCGCCAAGCCTAAAAACTACCCACTGGAAGAAGCTACAGGTCTGCCAAAATACTGCTCTCAGAATCGCCATGGGCTGTCTTCTTATGTCCCCAGAACACCATCTACATAATGAGGCGAGAATACTCCCCATCAGGGAGAGAAAAGAGATGTTAAACAAACAGTTCCTGTTGAATACCCAGAAACCTGGGTATCCCAACAGACATCTGATTGATGAACCAACACTGCCTAGGGGCTGAAGGAGTCATTTCCGTAAGCATTTTGAGGAAATGCGGCACTTTAAAACTCAGCCGTATGAAGGAAGAAAAGACAAGCAGATCCTTGGTGAACTCCACAAACAGGCGTCGGACCTTTATGCCAGGAATTGCCCGGTGAATCTAGTACTCAAAGAACAGTACCCAAAACTTGCGGAAGAGGAACGCATACCCCCCAGGGAAACGCGAGTCAATCCAGCTTCGTTCTGGATACTGTAACAGGGTTTACTCTTACCTATCCAGAAACAACCCCGACATACAAAATATATGCCCCGCTTGCAACGTGTCCCCACATGACACCAACCATCTCTTTAATTGTAATGTGGAACCAACGCCTCTAACACCCCTTTCATTATGGTCCACCCCTGTTGAAATGGCGAGTTTTCTTTTGGACTCCCGTTAGAAGATATTGATGACAATTTGTGATCGGTCGCAGCTGTTAGGTGGGGCGAAGCACTGCTACAACAACAACAACATGACCATAAAGCTGAAAATGATGAGCTTAGAGCTGAGTTGACTCTGCTTAAGCGTGAAATGGAGCTAGACAGGACGGGTTTAAATCGCCTGGTGAACGAGTGTAAGAAGAAAAATGTTAATTTAAGAGATATGCCAGAAGAAGCCTCTCCTAGACTAGTGGTATAAAAGCTATGCGGCGAGAAGCTAAATATGCAACATGTTCAGGTTCGAGAGGTGCGCAAATTGTATAGCAGAAGTAAGAAAATGGGCTTGATAGCGGAGTTCGTTTCAGCAGAGATGGCTAGTTATGTCCTCAAAAATGCTAAAAAATTATCTGGGATGTCAATCTTTATAGAAAAAGACCTAACTGCAGAGAGCGGAAACCTTAGCAAAGTAGATATTACGTATGATATCATCTTGTGTAAAATTTTATGTAGTAGCTACTTAAGTTTAAATCAGCCCTTGCTGACATGTGTTTTAAATGATGACACTGTATCAAGCTCTAGAGAAGCCCAGAAAAATCTCTCCGTTCTATCGTACGATATAGCTAATTTGAATAGCAAATTTAAATTTGGTGATGCATTTAGTAACATCCAAAGTTTTGATATATTCGTTTTATTTGAAACGCATGTTTTGGCTGAGGATAGATCGAAGTTCTTTCACCTTTTTAAAGAGTACCATCTACACTGGATTGATGCAACGAAAGCACATAAGGCTGGTCATGCTAGCGGTGGTTGCTTGTTTGGCTTTAAAAAATGCATCGAATCGCGATATAGTCTAAAATTTGTTACAAAACATGGTTACACATATTTGTCTGTATGTTTAGGTGACGTCGTCTTCTGTTTTTTACCGCAATATTTGAACTGCACGCGCTGGAATGCTGATTTTGAAGCGCTCCAGCATTTCCTTGACAGTTTTAGACCGAGCTCATTTTGCATTATTGGCGATCTCAATGCCCGTATGGGGTCATCTCAAGTAGTGCAAAAAAATCCGATATCTACTTTTGCGAGTGTGCGTGACACATGTACATCTAAAGATTCGGTAGTAGATAATAAAGGCAGACGAATACTTAGTTTGGCTGAAGACTTGGGTGGGGTTATTTTAAATGGGAGGGTTGATGGTGATCTGAGTGGTGAATTTACTTTTTGCTTTGAGTTGGCCGCACAGTGATTGATTATGCTATCTGCTCTTTTGATTTGCTTGGTCTAATTGATGGATTTAATGTAAAATCAAAATGCTTCTCCGACCATATGCCGGTTGTTATTAATTTCAACGGCCGTCCGTGTAGTGCCGACTCCGAGCAACATGTACTTTCTCCCAGACTCTCATGGAAACCACATAACGCGAAAAAATTTATATATATACTCTGATTCCCCTATTGATGAAAAAGTGTTTATAATTACTGATAAAATTAAAACGGGGGCACATGCAAAGGAAAGTGTCATTTCTCACCGAAAAATGCGTGGTTTGATAGCCAGTGCGCAAACTTGCGTAAGAAGTTAATGAACGCTTTATATATGCTGAGAAGGAGGAATACAGATTGCGAAAGGACTAACTACCTCACTCTTCGTAAAAAATATGTTAAGCTCTGTAATAGGAAGAAATTAGGAGTGGCGATGTAAGGAAATTGAACAGCTTAATAGCGTTAGGAATTCAAGTGACTGGTGGCGGCTAGCAAACTCACTTAAAAAGGTCCGTTGTAAAGTAAGTTGTAACCTTAAAATCCGTGACTTCTATCTTCAACTCCTATACCGTAATAGTATTGATTCGTGCGTGCACTGGGCAATGCCCCAGCTTTCTGATCCCTTTCTTTATGCTCCTTTTGATAGCAGGGAACTCCAGTTGGTTATTGATGTTACCAAATGCAAAAAAGCCCCTGGGCAGGATGGCGTATATTATAAATTTTTCAAGTTTGCTCCGCAATGTTTTCTCAATGAACTGCTGGCGCTTCTAAACTTTAGTTATTTGAGAAAGCATATTCCTTCCTCTTTCAGTTCCTCCATCTTTATTGCCCCCTTTAAGAAAGGTGACCCTAAAGCTATTACAAATTACAGAGGCCTGTCTTTGCTAGTTACTATTTATAAATTCTTTTCTGGGCTTTTACTTGGTCGCATAAATGCTTGGATCGATTGTAAAAATCAGTCAGGTTTTCGCAGAGCCTGTTCGACGATATACAATATTTTTGTGCTTTCAAGAATTGCTCAACTCATTTTTTCACATAATAAAATATTTTCTGCTTTTTTTGTAGATTTCTCGTGTGCTTTTGATAAGATTCCACGCAACATGCTCTTTTATTAACTAGCCTCCTATGGTCTATCATCTCATATGATTGAAATTTTAAGATTAGTATACGCTAATACGTCTTGCAAAGTTCTGTTTGATAGATTTGTCAGAGCCTTTCCCTGTTAATCACGGAGTCCGCCAAGGCAGCCTCTTAAGCCCAGTTCTATTCTCTTTGTACCTAAATGACCTAAATGACTATTTCTGCGGGGGTGTCAGGGTTAAGAACATTAATGTAAAGGTGCTTATGTACGCAGATGATCTGGTCTTGCTTGCGGAATCACCTGAACAGCTACAGGAAATGATAAACTCCCTTTACAACTATTGTAGTCAATGGGCACTAACTGCCAGCTTGAACAAGTAAAAAATCATGGTATTTAGGAAAGGTGGTAGAGCCCCCGGCTCATGGAAATGGACCTACGGTAGTGGAGTTATTGAAGTAGTTAACGAATACAAATACTTAGGTGCACTTCTCACTTGTCAACTATTTTTTAATAAACATTTGGACTCAAAGCTAGTGGATGCTAAAAACGCTATTAACGCAACGTGGCTGAGCTATATTAATAACCCTCCGATCTGTTTGTCGCAGAAAATAAAAATCTTCGAGGCTGCTTTCAGGTCCATTATGTTTTACGGCGTGCAGGTAAGGGGGGCTAACGAATTCGACCAAGTTGAGGAACTTCTTAGATTTTTCGTAAGGTTAGGTTAGGTTGAACTGGCTGGTCCATAAGGACCTCACATAGACTGATTGAGTCCGTAGTGTTACCAGAATATTGTTTTAACGACCAAACTGAAAAACCCTATCAAAAACCAGGACCTATGTTATAAAATAACTCCGTCCTCTTGGCAAATACTAGAAGCTTCCTAGGACTTAAGCCGCTTGCTGCTTCTAGATCTAACAGCTGTATCACTTCTAATAGCTGGAGTCTTAGCCTGGCAGGGCACGAGCACAGAACGTGCCCGATCGTTTGCTCCTCCAACCCGCGCTTCCTACATCTGCTATCACTGACCAAGCCTAATTTAAAAGCATGTGACGCCAGACGGCAGTTTCCAGTCAGAATACTCGTCATGATTCTACAGTCCTCTCTTTTTAATGATAGAAGCAATTGTGTTAGTCTAAGGTTGTAAGACCTGCACATAATCTTCGACACTTTACAGCCCCGCGTTTGAACCCACGCCTTTCCCGCTTGGTCGATCATGTGCACCTCTCTCCTTCGCTTAATCTCGCTCAATCTAATTGGGACGTCTACGGAGCAAGCTGCAAGGGATGCGCCCTTTTTAGCTAGTTCGTCCGCTTTTTCATTCCCATCTATTCCCATATTCCCTGGGACCCTATATAGATGTATGCCTCTCCCTTTCCCTATTTTCTCCAGAGACTGCTTACACTCTAACACGCATTTAGATGCTTTGCTATGCGAGATTATTGCCTTAATTGCTGCTTGACTGTCAATATAAGAGTTAACACGGTTGCAGCTTAAGCTATTCTCTTCCAGGGTTTCTACTGCTTTGGTTACGGCTAATATTTCCGCTTGGAAAACGCTACAGTAATCCGGCAGCCTGTAGGATCTGCTTATTTCCGGATCAGCGCAGTATACCGCAGACCCTTCCACTACTTTGGATGCATCGGTGTACACATGTATCGCCTCGTCCGCCATTTGCGCACCCTTGCGCCAACCGTCCACCTCCATTGTGGCCTTAAGATCTCCCTTGAAGCGCAGATAGGGAATCAGGTAGTATGTTTGTCTTATGATTGATGACGCTATACTACTATGGCCATATGGTCGGCGCTCAAGCTGCCCCGAAGCACCGAGCCTGGCTGCGGTCGTTAATGCTATGTTCTTTGCTACCAGGTCTACAGGTGGAATGTGCAGAATGGCATTCAGTGCAGCCGTCGGGGTTGTTTTCAGGGCTCCGGTAATACTAAGCATCGATAGTCTGCATACCCCCCCTAATTTTTTGAGGTATGCTGTTTCTTGTGTGGTTTTCCACCAAACAAGAACTCCATAGTATAGAATAGGGCTTACAATCGCTGTAAAAACCCAATGAGAAAGAGAGGGCGATAGGCCCCACGTATACCCCAGCATTCTTTTACATGCATAGAGTGCCGTTGAGGCCTTCTTGACCCTCTCCTCCACGTTGAGTTTCCATGAAAGCTTACTGTCTAGGATGATTCCTAGATATTTTGTGCAAGGTTTCTCCTGTAAGGTCATCCTTCTAACTTAAGCCTGGTCCAATTTGGGACCTTGAACCTCTTTGTAAACAAAACCATATCCGTCTTCTCCGCATTGACTTTCAACCCGACATTATATGCCCAGGTATGAATATCCCGAAGCGCCGGATCCATCAAAGAACTAATCGTTGGAAGGCGCTTTCCACTTATGACAATTGCAACGTCATCTGCGTAAGCCGTAAGTTTTACGGGTCCCACATCGAATTGCCCGAGCAGTTTGTTGATGACCAGCGTCCACAGCAGGGGTGATAGCACCCCTCCCTGCGGCGTGTCCCTGTCCACTGATTTCGTGGCCTCTACAATCCCCATTGTGATGTAATCTTTCTGCAATTTAACATGCAGCCGACCCATCTGATGTACTTTAATGTAATTAAGACCATCCATAATCGCCCATTTTGCAACATTATTGAAAGCCCCGGCAATGTCCAAGAAGACTCCTAGAGCATACTCCTTATATTCCAGGGATTTCTCTATGCTTATTACCACCCTATGCAATGCGGTGTCTACCGACTTGCCTTTGGTGTACGCATGCTATGTTGCGGATAACAGCTTTTCATCCACGTTGGACTTTATGTACATATCTATCAGCCTCTCAAAGGTTTTGAGCAGAAATGATGTTGAGCTAATGGGTCTATATTCTTTGGGATACACGGGACCGATCTTCCCCGCCTTTGGTAGAAAAGCTACACGAGCAATTCTCCAAGAGTGCGGTACATGATTCAGTCTTATGGACCCATCGAATATTATTTTAAGCCATTCCACGACCTCCCTATTTGAGACTTGTAGCATGGCCGGGAATATATCATCTGTGCCCGGCGATTTAAACTTGGCAAACGTCTTCACTGCCTACTCGATCTTGGTATCGGTCACTAGCCCGGCACTACTAGCTCCATGATCAAAGTGTGAGTGATGTCTGCTGGCTCTTCTAAACCGTCTCCCGATGGGAAATGTGTATCGAGAAGCACCTCAAGGGATTCCTCACTATTACGTGACCATTCCCCCTTTTCTTTCTTTATTAGTCCCTGGACTATGTTTCCCTTTGCTAAGACTTTTTTCAACGGTGCTGTTTCGCTGGAGCACTCTATGTCCGTACAGAAACTTCCATGATTTTCTCTTCGCCCTGGTACTTTCACGCTTGTAGATCCTCAGTAGATCCCTGTACTCGTCCCGACACGCTTCGCTTTCCGCGGTCTTTGCGTGCTTAAACATTTCTTTTATCTGTGTTCTTAGAAGACACAGCTCATTGCTCCACCATGGCGGCTTTACTTTTCCTCTAAATCTTCTTAGAGGGCAAGCTTTGTTATAGGCAGTCATAAGCGTCCTTGTTAGGAATTCATTCGACTCCTCCAGTTCCTCTACATTAGCAACCTCTTTGGGTTGTCCCAATTTTGCTTATACATGTTTCTGGAATTTATTTCAGTTCGCTGACCTAGGGTTTCTAAAGGTTCCTCCCTTCTCTACCCTATTTAGGGGGATGCTGAAGCTGATATACGCATGGTCGGAGAAGGATTGTCTATCAAGAACCATCCAATCATACCTTGATATATCACGCTCGGAGCTCAATGTAATATCCAGAACATTACTGGATGTTGGACCAATGTATGTAGGGACATTTCCCCTGTTGGCTATTCGCAAATTGGTTTTCAGGAAGTAACAAAATAGAGATTCGCCTCTCTCGTTCGTATCTGCTCCTCCCCACGCATTGTGGTGTGCATTTGCATCTGCGCCTATGACCAACCGCCCTTTTCGCCCTTCCTCCTGTACTAGCCTTTTGCACTCCATCGGTGGAACCTCCGCAGCATGGGCCATGTAGCAGGACTCCAGGATAAATGCCTGCTTATTCTTTTGCTCAACGGCCACCGCTACGAGATCCTCAGTGGTGTAATTAGGCAGCATATATGAATGCAGCTGCTTCCTTACCATTACTACAGCTCACACTCGTCCTTCCGTTTGCGCGTAGTAAACGCCAAACCCGCGCACGCTAAGTCCAGAAACCCTTCCTCCCGATGAGAGCCACGGCTCCTGGATCAGCGCCACGTCAAACGGACCCCTTCTCACGGGTTAGGAGGAGTTCGCTCGACGCCACTTTACTGTGTTGGAGGTTTATCTGTAGGACTCGCAGCAACATTGCGCTGTTTGTCCCCCTTCAACACCTTTGTCTTGACGTCGTCGTCCTCCCCTTGTCCTTTTGGTTTAGAGGATTCGAGGCCCCCTTCAGCATCTCGTGACTGTTGTGCCGGGTGTTCCTCTGTGTGAGTCACAGCACCATTTAGCGGTTAGTCCTCTTCTAGCGCGTACGTGGTGACGGCGGGGAGCTCCACCTGTCTTTTTTCCCTTAGGCTTTTGAGGTCCTTTCCGACTTCGCCCACCTCTAGCGTGTTAGGGTTTTTATCATCGGGACTTATTTTGCTGAGTCGCATGTAAATTTTGCCAGTGGCAAAGGACATTTTTCCAAGCTGCGTGTATAAAATATCCTCCGCCTGCTTGTTTATTTGGAAGATGTAGAACTGACCAGCCTCGGTAGGCCGAGATACAGTAAGTACCTTCCAATCCTGCGTCGGTATGTTCGGATTCTGATTCTGTAGAAGTCGCAGTGTATCCTCCGACTTCATCACGCGTGGTATCCATACCTTAACTTTTGGTAACGTGGGGATTTGCGCTTTATCCACCACCTCAAACTGCGCGTTCGTGTCTTGCCTTTGGAGGTTTGGAACTACTTCCTCCAGCCACCGCAAGCTCGCGATGTTGTCGCACGCTATCATCTTCACGCCATTATACCATCCCCCCGAATCAAAGGTTGGAAGGGGCTTATTTTGTTGTTCTCGCATCAACTTTAGCATTAAGCTAATAAGCTCCCTTTCCACAAATCTCCACCTTTCAGTAGTCATTTGTCCGAAAGGATTGCTACGCTCAACCAGCGCCACAGTCAGTGACTGCTTTGTCTCTCTCCCTTTGGCACCTCCGAGAAAGCCGGAGTCTTAGCGTTAACTCCCTTTACCACCTCCGAGAAAGCCGGAGTCTTAGCGTTATCTCCCCTTGGTTTATCTCCTACTTCCGTAGTTGGAACTTCCCTCTGACTCGCAGCTTTCGAGGTAGTTGCTACCTCGCTATTGCAGCCCGTCTGTCTTACAGCTTTGGGTCTTCTTGTCTTGTCTATACGACTGCCCTGCCTCGCGGCTCTAGGACTGGATCCTTTCTGCCTCTTGAAAATAGGCTAGTCGCCTTCCGCAAAACGTTGCCTCTTCATTCTGCCATTCGACGCTTCTTCCTCCTCGTACCGGTTGCAGAACCGAGGGTTTCTCGCAGCAAACCTGCTCCCAAGCGTTGTACAATTCTTAGTGCTGCACGGTACTGCGAGAGAGCTCTTTTACTTCCTCTGCTCCGTACCCTTCTCCACTCTTCTACTCCGTGTGCATTTGTGTGTTTCTCCATCACGGATTTCATTGAATCAGCACTACTCCCGCTCCCCGAGTTCGACGAATCGCTGAATTCGTATTTGTCGTCCTTGGATGGCGACTCAGTCCTCCTCTTTACATCGTCCTTATTACAATCAGGTAATGAATCGTTCCTCTTGGTCGTACGACCACCTGCCCTACAAGGCGGGCTCAGCGGTCCAGTATTATATACGGGGAAAGAACCGTCCGCCACAGCAGCGCCCCTTGCTGTGGTAAGGCCATAAATAGTTCCCGTGGCCCGGTATCGGGAAGACACCGTTCGAATGCAGCCGAATTTATCCCCTGGCTGCAAATCGTCCAACAGGCACGGTCCGCATATCACCCTGAATTAGGGGGTTGGCAGTTCTTGGTCACCGACATTCTGCCGCCCTCCTATGAGGCGAAACGGCGTAGATGTCAGTCCTAAACAGCTCAGACTCATAGTCTGGGGCTATGGAGTACGGTTAAGCCCTCACACCAACGACAAGGTGCCTACCCTAGTGAGGGAGATTTTTCGTAATGAAACTGATCTCCTTCCCTCTAATACGCCAAACTACATGTTGCACCTGGAACCAGGCTTGCAGCCCCTATATTTACATACGCTTCGCCTGCACATGCTCTATATCGCTCGTTGCTTTAACCTATCAAATGACAGACTCCCGCGTATTCCATTAGAGGAGACTACCAACCTGGGGAATTCTTTGATAAAAACTTGGAAAGAACTTGCTAACACCGTCAATCTACCTTTCAGTACGCAATTGCTATCAGCTAATATACAGTCCTTTACTTCCTCGCTCTTAGAACGCTTAGCTGAGTATAATACAAATAGGTTCCTCGGAATGGCTCGGAAGTCTACTACCCATGACCTTTACCCGGTCCTTGTGCCGTTGGAGAGTATGTATTTCACTGCTGTTTATAGTGCATATGCAGCCAGTCTGATTCTCCGGGCACGTGGAGGTTTGTTGAATCTAAAGGCATGAATCTATAAAAACATGTCGTCTCCACTTTGCACAGTATGTAACTTGCAGGAGCCAGAAGACGTTTTTCACTTTATCGGCACATGTCCGATATATAACAATATTCGTTCCCTTTATTTTGGTGAAAGAACTTTAGATATGGCCAAGGTGGTTGCCAGTCTAAATGGATTTAACTTCGAGGCTCTGGCCAAGTTTCTCGCGGAAAACTTTAAAATTAGAGACTTATTATGAAAATGAATTTTTGTAACTCGATAGTATTTTATTTAACACGAGGTGCGACACACAACATACTCTGTTATTGTCGCTAGTATCTACTTAATTTATTTATTTAAGTGTTTTGATGTACGCAAAAGCATAAGTCATACTCTGTATCTGAGCTTTTTGGAAAAAATAAATATATACTACTACTACTACTAGTCACTACGTATTCACTGCGAATGTCAAACCCATTACGTAGCCAGTAATTACTAGCCACTTATTACTTTTGTTCCTTCGGAGAACTCTGCAGTGCAATTTTTTCGGAATAACATCGTTACAATTGTAAATTAATGAAAGTAGCGCTAAACAATTACGCTAATATTGATTGGTAATGTTTTTAAGTGCCGAATATTAACCAGGTGCTTGCTAGGGTAACGGTTTCCGGCAAATCAGCAGGAACTGTTTACCTTTATTTGCTCCTTTATATTGAGCTCTTTTGTATAAATATATAACAACATTCTGTCGCTATTCCGAGGGCAGTGTTTTGGCAGGCTTGCAGTCTTTTCGAGTGCGTGTTCTTAAATCAAACTGGTTACGCGTAGCACATAAGTGGTTGACCTTTGTATGTTGTTAGCAAAGTTTCTTTATCTCTTTCCCAAGTGCTGACGGAAAGCGATTTGAGGATTTTGTTGCGGCCTTGTAGTGCAGCTGCAATTTTGGTACCATTGTAACATTATACGTCATACCCACTGTAAGGTACCATTATACCTCACAACGACTGTAACACACTTGCGGTATTACGCTGTATAAATTCCAAATATATTTTAGTAATAATCATATTCAGGCCTGTTCTGAATTCCGACTCGGAATGAAAAGTAAAACGACATTGATTTCGACTCGGTTTCTATTTGGTGTTCTCAATTCCGATTGTAAAAAATCGTTTCGAAGTCGATGTCGAATCGTTTTCATTCCGATTCGGTAACCAGTTTAATCAGCTGTTTTTGTTTATGTGTTTTGGTTTAAGTATCATAAAATTTTATTTTAATTAAAAAATGCCTGCAGATATGGTTTTTGATGCGCAGACGCAAGAATACGTGCTATTGTGCGTGCGAATCGTAAAAATGCGCTGGATCGGAATTCAGAACAGGTCGACTTCATTTCGATCAGCATCGATTTGTTTGCCTAATAGATTTCTTGATAGAAGTTTTTAAAGAAAGATTTATTATGCCAATTTAATTCAAATTTAAACAAAAAATACACACAACTCTTCCAAATAAAATGAAGAATTAAAAAAAAATTATTTGAAAGACAAATATCGCAACATTTGTGTATAATCTGCCAATTAATTTTCATTCCGACTGCTCAGAGGCAATACTTTTCAAACCGATAATTTTTGGTCGGAATCGAAATTGAGAACACCAATTCATTTCGATTCCGAAAAAATTGATCGGAATCGGAATCCAGAACAGGCCTGATTACAATATTTTTCCCAACATAAATTATTGAACTAACCCAGACGATATGGAATGCCGAACATGAGACCTATATCCATTCACAGCTAATCAATTATACATATAAACATACAACCCATTGTAATTATACATACTAACAAACAAGCCTCTTCTGGGAAAATACCGAAACACTCAAACTGATCTGCTGACGCTGCTAAATGTACAAAACTACATGGATGGAGTTATGCATACAAAAATACATGTATACAAAGGCCGTATACAAACAGACATGTATGCATTCTCCATTCCCTATGTACTTATTTTTAGTTATTAGTATTTAGATATTTATTAATGTATAGGTTAAGCAAATTAGTATAAAAGATAAGAATTTATTCAATAAAGTGAAGATTTAAGTCGCAACCTTTAACTTGCAACGTCTTCTTATTCCATCAAACTTTTCATGGCGATCCTGCCAGTTTAGATCAAATCAGCACAACTGCTAAAAACGATCTAACTGGAAAAGATCCTGCCAGTTCAATTAAAAAAAAAAAAAAAAAAAAGTTGCTGATCAAGCAATAAAAAATTTTTCTAAGATCCAGCCAGTTATTAGAAATCCTGCAAATTTGGCAAGGAGCAAAGGATAAACAACACAGTTATTAATCCTGCAAAAATTGGTAACACAGAAGGAGCAGAAGGAGCAAAGGGTAAACAACACAGTTATTAAAAATCCTGCAAAAATTGGTAACACAGGAGGAGCAATAGGGAGCAAAGGAAATTATGATCGACAACCTAATAAAATGCATTAACAATCAACGCGAGAAGTTTCGACAACAATATGCACATCTTTTAAAACGCATAAACCTGAGCAATCTGATACAACTAACAGCATAAACTGGAGAGCGGACATAAAACAATAAAATCAGCACTGGCAGCGTAGATATGAAACCTTGATAACCAGCAAAATACTAAATGGCAGCAACTTAGACTAAAGTAGGTATACAATTTTAACGTTAAGTATGTTTAAAAAAAAAAAAAAAATTTTAGAATCAATTGAGCGGCCTTACGGACGCTAAACCATTAGCAAAAACGAAAGTTTTTGCTTAGGATTTTTTTTTCTCTTAGTAGGAAATAAAATTAATTAAAAAATTGTTTTTTTGAACAAACTTTCATTTCCTTTAAAATAGAAAAACTGTACTATTTAACAAAAAAAAAAAAAACAAAAAAAAATAAATATTATAAAGTATGTACAAACAATTTCTTTTAAACAAAAATATAATATAAAAATTTACTCAGTTAAAATTTAAAAAATAAAATTTTTTATAGAAAAAGAAAAGTAAATTGGAATATTTAGGACACTTCTAAAACCTCTAGAGAAATCCCATAGAACATTTTAATAAAATTCAAAAATTTTAACTACTTTGTCCATTACTATTAAGATGCAAAGAAACCCCTCAGATCTTCCTCTCTATTGGTGGGATGAAAATACCCGACACACTAGGGACCTACCCAAAGAACTAGAAGGTTTAAAGAAATTGTGGAAGATAATAGGTATGGAACGGGAACCCACAATTGAGGACATTATAAACCCCACTACCAGGGTGGAAGAAATAATGCGAATGATGAGGAAAGTGTTTCCCAACGATGCTAAATGCTAAGTAGCATCACAAAAAAAAAAAAAAAAAAAAAAAAAAATCGTTTTCAACCTAAAAATTAGAAAAAAAGATTGAAGCCCAATGTGGCGTAGAAAAAAAAATTTTTTTTTACATTAAAATTAAACAAATTTTTCCAACAAAATTTTTCTTAAACTTTTATGCCAACTAAATAAGGAAAAATAATAAATAGAATGCATAAAATAAAGAATACAATCAAAAATTTTTTTTTTTTCAACTCTCATAAAAGCAGAGGGAAATTTCAAGATGCCTTGGTGGACAAAAATAGCCCAAGTCATTATGGTAGCCATAGCTGGCTATGAAGTAGGAAAAGAAAGCTCTGAAACAAGAGATAACAAAATAATCAAGTACGAGTCATCAACTAGGGTAGATACAGAAAGTACTCCGAACATCCCGGATGTTTGGTTAGCAATTATCGGTTGCGTATTCATGCTATTGATCATCACAATAGCCATGATCCTCAAAAACTATATGAAGCACAAATTTAGGCAGGTAAAACCCGCCACAACTCGTATCTAACCCATTACCAGTACCAAACCAAAACTGAGGAAGAGCGATAAATTCAAACCCAAAAATGTCACAATCGACAGTAAAGGCAACCCTGCCTAAAGCGAACAGCAAATCAAAAAAAAATTAGCATAATTCCTTTGATGGCTCCTGACAAAAATAGTCATGAAGCAATAGGAAATTTTAGGACAGTGGAAATAGGCAAAAACTAAGAAACTTTTAAAACCAGCCCATAAAAAAAAAAATGATGAAGAATAGTCACAAAGATAACCTATAAAAATATAAGTGAAGCGCTATACAAATTTGCAATAAGACATGTCACGCTCATTTTCATCTTAGGATAGTAAAATGGTAGCGTAGGAAATACAAGAAACCTGATTGTAGATGATAAAATTGACTTAGGACAATTACTTATCAGGCTGTACATACGTTGTACAAATGCCGCCAATACAGGACTTGGTATTTATATGAAAAACACAGTTGTCCTCATGGACAAATTGGTGAAAAATGATTAATTACTCGAGTAGGCAAATTTAAAATAACAAAAGTAGGTACCCAAATTCTCTAAGATCAAACAATTGCACAAACCCAAAAAGGTTGTGAAAGTGACAAATCCCGGTATAAAAATAATTCTTCATAAAAGTCATGACGATTCTGTCTTGAATTATTGATTCCCAGATGAAGAGGCGTTTATATTCATATATTACAATTATCGAAATAAAGTAACTAATGATGTGTAACATTCGCGCGAATTTTGCACATCTTTAATTACATTATTTCGATATTTTTTTTTCGACATTTTCTTTTTCGACATTTTTATTTTTCAGGATTTTCGGTTTTCTACATTTTATTTTTCGCCTTTTTTTTTACTTTTCTAATTTCGACATATCGTACCAGACCCTGCGGTCAAGCTTCCCTATGCACAGGGTCTGGTACGGACATGTCGAAAATTTGATTAGTGTCAAAACTAAAAATGTCGAAACCCGAAAATGTTGAAAATTAAAATATCGAAAAATAAAATGCCGAAAAAAAAATGTCGAAACAATGTAATGAATGATGTGTCAAATTCGCGCGAATTTTACACATCATTCATTACACTATTCCGATAAGTTTTGTATACATTTACTTTTTCGTAGGAAGTATTTTTCTTTCTGCTTTGCACAGGGTTATTCATGGAAATGATTCAACTAAATATATGCGAGCTCATATTCAGTTAGTTTTTATTTTCTTTCTTATAAAATTTCATTGTATACAATGTTTGCAGCTTTCCCATCAGGAGCCATAACATATAAACCTAACTTTGTTTGTTACACGGGATAGAGCTACATATAATTGCCCATGTGTGAAACATGGAGCTCTTAGGTCCAAACCGGATGCCTTAAATGTTTGTCCTTGAGCCTTATTTATTGCTACTGCAAAACATAATTTGACTGGAAACTGTAGCCGTTTAAATTGAAATGGGAGGTCTGTTGGTACTATCGGGATTCTTGGAATCAAGACATTTTCTCCAGCACCACAACCAGCTAAAATTGAACACTCAATCATACCTTATTATGAAAAGCTCGGTTCAAAAACTTATTTAAATCGTAACAATAAATTATTATTAAAATACTAAACCACGTGGACGTAAGTTAAGGTAAAATTGTCTTACCTAATTGTTTTCAATTTCTCTCCTTCCCTTTCTTTTCCCTTTTCCTTTTTTCCTTTCCTTTCCCTTATCTTCCTTTCCTTTTATTTCCCACTTTCCCTGCCTTACTTTCTTTTCATTTCCTCTCCTATCCCTTCCTTTCCTATCTTTTTCCTCGTTTCTTATCCACTTTTCTCCTATCCTTTCTTTTTTTTCGCTTCCCTGGCTTTTCTTTAATTTCCCGTCCTTTCGTTCGCTGTCCTGTCCTGTCTTCTCCTTTCCTTTCTACCCTGTAATTTCCTCTCTTTTATTTCCTTTCCCTTCTTTTCCTTACCTTTCTTTTCCTTTCATTTCCATTCCTTTCTGTTCCTTTCCTATCCTTTACTTCCCCCTCTTTTCTTTTATTTGTCCTTTCAAATAATTTCACCGAAAAATTATACCAAATAATATAGAAAATCACATTGTATGGTACTATATGGTACTTAACTTTGCAATAATATTGATAAAAAAAGCTCACTTTTGTTTTGATTTTAAATTAAATTAAATAAATTATTAGCACAGCTTAAACAACTTATATCGTACAAATTTTAAAAGAAAATTCGTGAAAACCATCTGTTCTTTCTAAAATAACTCCTTTAGGGCTGCCATAAAAAAAGATTATAGCTGGATACTCATTTAATTTGTCTTTACGATAAGCATACAAATTAACATAAGAAATATATTGAAATATTGAATATATTGAAAATATTCTCAATCTCTCAATTTTACGATTGTACATAACTGTAATTCTTTTCATTTCCATACATTTAACTTGTGATATTTATAGACCTACTCAAATGTAATTTCGTTTATTAGTACAGCGACTATTAAAGAGGACACGTCGCCCTAAAAACATTTAAAGTTTTTATTTATTTTTGGTTGCCGAGTTTGGTTTGACTTAGACACAAGTAGACAATATTGACTCTTGTGACTAGTTTTTCTAAGCACAGATGTACTAATCACGTAAGGAAGACCCTCTTCCCTACAAGAGCATAATAACTTGCAATGCTCTATAACCTTGAATACAGGCATTGACTTCAAATGATGGTATAATTTATTGTAGCATTACGCATTACCCCTTTTTATGCCAATGCTTTTCAGCATGTGCATCATGGCCTCCTATGCGAATGCATTCTTATGCATATTTAAATACCGACCACACACAGTCATATTGCACTCATATTACAATGTTGACCCACATAAATTATGTTCACCCCAACACAGCGGGAGTTCGACGTCATATGAATACCGACAGCAACAAGCATATTCATTTGCATTTGTTTGTAAACCCTTGCTAAATGAGTCACACTGACAAGCACACGTGCCGGCCAGAATGCCCGATCGCCATTGTCTGTTTGTCAATGTGAAGTCATAAGAAATATTTGCTGACTTGGCACATATGAAATAGAATGTAGTTATTTCTAGTATGTAAGCATGTATATAATATTTGTAATAGTATTGTAAGACCGTTTACTATAAAAGAGAAAGTATTCAGTAATAAAGACAATCATATTCTGACGCTCAACCTTAGCGTTTAATTTCAATTAATATAACAATAGTTCATGGCGACCGTGACGGGACATAGTTCATGGCGATCCTGCCAGTACAGATCAACTGTACAACAGATGGCACAACTGCTAAAAAAGATCTAACTGCCCAGAGAGACTGACCATTTTGTTTTTTTTTTTTTAAGTTTATTAAAAACCGGATAGTGGACAACACAAACAGGGATTGGAATTTTAACAAGGCACCACTTGCCTTTTTGTTCGGATTTTTTCACCAAAGGACCAATTAATAAAAAGATCAGTATTATGCATACAACGGAAAGGATTTGGAAATAGTTCATGGTAAAAACAGAACACTAAATATTGGCATTGATGACCAGCGAGCACAAAAAGAAGTTGCATACAATTTGGCATTGAAACTTGGACATGATTGCACTGAAATTTGGACATGATGGCAATGAAATTTGCAGATGATTGGCGGAAAGCAGAATAACATAAGTATTTAAGTATAGAATCAATTGAGCGGCCGTTACGGGCACTAAACCATTAGCAAAAACAAAAGAGGAAAAAAAATTATTAAGTAAATTGAAAAGCTAAATGTTAAAATTTAAAGAAAAATTAAAAAAAAAATTTATTAAATATTAAAGAATTAGTTAAAAACTAACATTTAAAATTTCAATTCGTTTCAAAAAATCTAAACATTTCCTTGAAAAATGGCACAAATCCAGCTTAAAAATGGAAAATTTTTTTTTTTGAAGCCCAAAGTGGCATAAAAAAAAAAGAAAGAAAATATCATAGGAATTAAATCTTTTAAATATTTTGTAAAATTAATAATTTGAAATTTTTGTAAGAAAATTTTAAATATCTGAATTAGAAATGTTAATTAAACAAAATTTTTCTTTTAGAAAGAGAATTTTTTCTAAATAATAACAATGTTTACTAAATACGGAAAAAATAATAAAAGTAAAATGGAATGCTTAGATAAAAACAAGGAAAATTTTATTGAAGTCTAAATTGAGTACACCTTTTTAAGGAAACAGGAAAATAATTATAGAAATTCAAAATATCTTGGTGGACTAAAATCGCTCACGGCATCATGATAGCGATAGCCGGATACGAGGTAGGAAAAGGAAATTCTGAAACATCAGAGAATAGGATAGTCAAGTATGAACCACCAATACAATCAGATACGAAAAACGTTCCAAACATTCCAGATGTTTGGTTAGCAGTTATATGTTGCGTATTCATGCTATTGATCATCACAATAGCTATGATGCTCAAAAATTACATGAAGCATAAGTACAGACAACTAAACGTCCAAGATCGTATCTAAGAAATTTCACTTTTAGCACTCTATTATAAAAACAAACTCTATTATTTAAAAACTTTTTATTTAAATTTAAACCTCAACTAGGTTTTAGGGAAGAGCAACCAACTTTTGAAAATAAATTTTTAAATAAAAACCCTCAGAATGTCTCAGATGACAGTAAAAATAGCTTCACTGACACTGACTAAGTCCAATAGCAAATCAAGAATTGGCACAAATTCTTTGAAAGCTCCTGATATCATTGACACAAGGATAATCAGGAAGCTTCACAATAATAGTTCCTATGAGAGTTATCAAGGCCGTCAAAGTAGAACATTTAGATCACAGCCCTGACGACACAATAATTTTTCACAAGCATTGCTTGCTTATAAAGCTTTATAGGGCCGTATGCAGCTCTTAAGAAAACCAAAAATTCCATATAAAATGACAGCCAAGAAATGCTCAAGAAAAATTTTATGAGTGAAATTTTCTTTTGCAGTACGCAGCTCTGAAGAAATTTAATACATTTTCTACTACTATTTTCTAAAGATTTTTTTAGAAAAAGTGTACACGTAAACTCTTTCTTTGCCAAGAAATAAATGGTTGTGCATTATTTCTTGAAGAAAAAGTGACATTTGGACTTTCAAAAATACTATCAACTGACTTTTTATCAGTGAGTTTTTTTGTTCATAGTTTTGCTTTATAGAATCAGAATTTCAAAGTTTACGCAATTTCTTGTGTACATTTTAAAACTCACAGTTAGCGAATAAGGCCCCAGGAATGGACAACACAGCAAAAGCCTCCAAGCGTCAGAAGCGCATATTGCACTTTTCCAGCGAGGAAAAGCGCAACCTTATTTCAGCCGTTAGATTAAAAGATCGGATTTGGAATATCGGCGATCCGCTGCATTCAAATAAAAATGCAGTGGATCAGGCGTGGAATGAGATAGGTTTTACGCTTCGTAAATCGGGTAAGTATGTATAATACGTTGTATATTCATACCAATTTGAAAACTTATAGTATTTTTATTTAGTGGAAGAGTGCAAAGCTGCGTGGGTGAGCTTGAGGGAAAGCTACCGCTACCGGGCGAAGGCCACGAACAAATTTAAGAGTGGAAGTGCCGGTGGGGAGCAGCTCAGTGAGCCATATTTTAATGAGGATATCGATTGGGAGTTTGCGGAGGAGATGTCCTTCCTGCCAAATGTATCCCAAAAGAGAAGGTACATATACACACAATATCATTAAATTTTAAGTAATCATATTCAATTTCCTTTTCTTTGCAGAACTTTCACTACCAGTGATGATTCCCAAAATGAGGAAGCGAGTACATCAAAACGCCCTGGTTCTCAATATGAATATGTAAGTTTATGTATGTACATACGTATGTATCTTCTATATTATAAATAAATAGCTATTGGTGCCGAGATGAAAGATGCGGTGGGTTCTTCAATTTAGGAACGCAACATCTAAGAAGAGAAGTAGTTACAATAGTATCCTATGCAGACAACCAAATCTTCAGAAACCCTATTCACGACGGGGAATAAGCAGATTAATGACGAACTAGATATACACATCGACGGTACTAGGTTACCGACAGTCACCCAACGCAAGATCCTTGGTGTGATATTCGATGGTGGCCTCTGCTTCCACGAACATGACACCGCAGTCGCCTCTAAAGTACAAAGTCGCAACAAAATTCTTAAGTCCCTTGCTGGCAGCATCTGGGGTAAAGGCAAAGAAACGTTGCTGAGTACATATAAGGCAATTAGCCAATGTAGTCGCCTGTCAAAATACCGCACCCAAAACTGCAACTGCAAAGACGATAATCATCAAAGAGCGCAATGAAATGTTCACTAAACAGCATCTAATGAATTGTCATCAACCCGGATATCCAGGTCGACAATTATTAGACACTGCTCCGCCTCCCAGGAACGTGACAAAACATCTCCGCAAGTATATGAAGAAAGCCCGACAACTTGTGCCTCCACCGCCGTTTGACTAATTGAAACATTCGACACTCGCAATCTTATCCATGATACAAAAATTGGAAGAGTTGCGCCCGGTGAACATCGTTATTGGTGGAGTTATCCGGAACGGCAAACGGTAGCCTACTACCGAGGGAGGCGCGCATCTTTCTGATTCAACTTCGTTCTGTATACTGTAGTAGAACAAACGCCTACTTATCCAGAATCAACCCGGACATGTCCGATATGTGTATAGCCTGCGATGAGTCCCCACATGACAAACCACTTTTTTATTGCGATGTGGACCAACAGATCTAACGACTCACTCTCTATGGCCCAACCCTGTCGAAACAGCTGTTTTCCTTGAACTATGATTGATGATCTTGATGAAAACCTATAAGTGGTGGTGGTTTTGCATGAACGGGGGCGAATAACAACAACATGCGGTGGATGGGATGCTAAGCAGGGGTAGAGATAGGAGCAGTGATAGAGGGAGAGGTAGGTTTACAGGTAGATGTAGGGGCGGAGATAGAGGTAGGCAACTCCCAATTCAGGAGGTTCTCAGCTACCGGAGTTACTCGGAATTTTTTTTTCCTGACCAAGGGCTGTCGTCATGGTATAAACCCGTTTAACCCAGTACACAACACTCAAAAGTTGTCATCAATGGAGCAGCACCTCGCAACGGGACTGCTCCTTACCCTCCTGCTCCCGGAAGGCATTGAGGCTAACCCCGGTCCACGGGATTGGTACTGCTGCATTTGTAAGAAAAAAATGCGATGACAACCTTATTGAACGGGGCGAAGCACCGCTACAACAACAACAAGAACAGAGGTAGGTAAAGAGAAAGGGGTAGAAGTAGAGATATGGTTAAAGGAAGGGGTAGTATTAGAGGAGGGGTAGATGTAGGGTTAGTGTCAGTGATATACGTGAGGGTAGAGGTAGGGGCACAAGCATTTATAATTGCTGACTGATTTGCTAATTATTGTTTATTCATAGACTCCCACACCACCGAAACGTTCCCGTTTAGCTAGCCAGCCCCAAAATCAGGAAATATGGCAGAAGTTCGATGACCTTTTGGAAAAACAAGGCAATGCGTTGAAGTTGCGGGAATCGGAGTCGGAGTCTCCATTTAAGGAAGCTTTTGCAGGCTTCGAATTTCTACTTAAGCAGCTTCCGAAGAAGGTAGCTGATGAAGCATGCTGCAACTTTATGTACACGCTGTTACAAAAAGTTGGCGCGGAAAGAGAAAAGTCTTCCTAGACCTATTAATTCATAAGCCAGTTCAAACTAAAGAACTATTTTCATATGTCGACGGCTGAGTGGAACAACAATTTATTTGGAATGCCGATTCGAAAATGCCACAAAAACGTACCTAAAATGCAAACTTTTGAAGAGCGTCTTCTTCCAAACTTTTTTTCAAAAATGCCCAATGTTAGAAGTTGTATCAACAAAGCTCTATCTCAGTTGAAAATATCTTTTATCGAGATTTGCCGTTTCCGAAAAAAATTCTTAGAGAGTTCTTCAATAAAATTTTGAAATAGTTTTTGAAGCGCATTGGAATCGGTAGTAAAGATAGGGAAAACCTCCACTCAGTTCTCTACTTTAAGTTTTTATATACCTTCATAAACTATCAATCAACAGGATAGGATAAAAATTTAAAATGGTTTTAGTCTTATATTTATTTATGAGTTTGTTGCGTTCTTTTTCCGTACAAGTTTTGTGGTAATTCTAATTTGATGACGGGCTTTCAAACTCTGATTAACTTTTCTGAACTCTGTGTAAGTTTTGAAATTTTTATTTATATCACATATCTGTTATATTCCGCTATACTTTAAATGAAAATTATTGAAAACTCATAAATAAATATAAGTTTCGAATAAAACCATTTTTAATTTTGAAACTATTCAGTTGATCGGCAGTGTAAAGTTCGTTGTTGTTGTTGTTGTTGTAGCGATACGGTTGCTCCCCGAAGGTTTAGGGAGTGATCGATGTGATGGTCCTTTGCCGTTTACAGGATCCGGTACGCTCCGGTAACACAGCATCATTAAGGTGCTGGCCCGACCATCTCGGGAACGATTTATATGGCCACATTAAACCTTCAGGCCAATCCGGTATTTTAGTCGCCTCTTACGACAGGCATACCTACCGCGGGTATATTCTAACCCCCTGACCCGCCTGGGTTGAGATGTAAAGTTCGTAATATTGATAAGTTAATAAATGTAAACGCGAAAGTTATGTTATGAATTCATTTACTAATTTATTTAAATTTATGTTTTTATGCAGGTATTTTGAGAGTAGCTGCACTAGTGACCTAGAAAATTGAATCTAATTTAAGTTTAGACCGGCCCACAAAGGTTCCAAAAAACAACTATTACCTTCAGGTGCTGATGATTGCAATTGGACTACAAAACTGCATACTCAAAAAGCTCTTAAAAATCTGAGGTTGATTCTATTTTCTTCTATTTTTCTTCTATTTCTATTTCTATTATTCTTGCCTACTCCTATTTGAAGGCAAAAGAAATAATTCAAAAAATTTCTTGAGCATTTACTTTTGATCTGCATACGGCGCTTATAAGTGGAAGTATGCAACACATTAAAATACAAAAAAAAAACAAAACCAGCCAATATTAACAACAAAAATGAAGAAAAGTCACAGGGGAATCCATAAATATGTGCAAAAGCGCTATATAAATTTGCAATAATAAGACATGTTGCGCTCGTTTTCATCTTAGGATAGAAAAATGCTAGCATAGGAAATATAAGCAACCTGATTGTTGATGATAAGATTGACTTAAGACAATTGCTTATCAATCTAGGACTTGTAAAGAAAAAAAAACACAGTTGTCCTAAGAGACAAATTGGTGAACAATAATTGAATATATACTGCAAATAGGCGAATTTATAAATTAAAAAGGTACCCGAGTTCTCAAAGATCAAATAATTGCATTAACTCTAGAAGTTATGCAAGTGACAAATCGCGATAAAAATAAAAATAATTCTTCAGTCATGACGATTCTGTCTTGGTAGCCGCCGCAGAAATAGCATGACATATAAGATCAGATAAAAATATTGCTGAAAAACATCCCAAATATGAAAAGAACATTTAAAGATACGAAAATGTTTGCATCCACTGTAACCTTCCTTCTTAACCATCACCTGAACTACTTCTACTACTATAAACTACAACAACTATATATGCGACTAATGCCACTTTTGATCTCTGTATATGGAATGAATTGTTCCCTTTGATCTCTTTATATGGAATGAATTGTTCCCTTTTGTTCGAGCATGTCCTATGAAGAGACTAATTGTACCCATTTATACCCGAAAGGGAATAAATAGAGAGTGGATGCATTTTATACCCCTAACGTAGCAGGAAGAGATTAGTCGCATATTGGTCCGAAGAGATGCAGAAACGGACCATTTTTTGCCAAACCTTTCAAAATCTTTTCAGCTACTTAAATGAAATAAAAAAAGAATCCGTTTAAAACATGTAGATTTATTTTTAATTGATATTGATATAAAGTATTAATTTTTAGTTTTCAGCGAAACATTTGTACAGTGGAAAAAATGTATATATTTGTACACATTTAGACCATGAATTCAAATGTTTATAAAGATTTGTTTTATTATAGATAGTGCAGATATATTTATGTTTATAGTTAGTTTACATGTTTTTGGTTAGTTTACATGTTTTTGGTTAGTTTACATGTTTTTGGTTATATAATTGATTAAAGTTTTTTTTAAATTAACGAATATAAATAAAATACGAAAATAACTGATAAAATACGTTAATAATTTTCACTGCTTTTCTCGTGTTCGCAACTGTATATACATTGTTTAACAAACCGGATTAGCTTTTAATATATCGATTATATATACTGTGATATTTAATAGCAGACCGAGGTAGGCTACTTTAGCATATTTCCACAGATATATGAAATGTAAAGGTTTAAAGTAGGTATTTAATAAACAAATTCAAACAATTTAGTAACGACATTAATTTATGTTACTGTTTAATATATGGATATTAATAAAACAAAATAAAATATTCCACAATTGCATATTCAAAGTGTATACAAATTTTGATTGAATGCATTGATACGCACTTTAAAGTTTCGTTATACCAATATGACACTAAGACCCGGTTTTTCAGTGCGAGTTTAAACTACAGCTAAAGTTAACTAGAGATTTGCGTTGCCACTTTGTCTTTTTCCATAAAATATTACAGGTCATCTTAGTTTAAGCGGCCAAAGTGGCAAGGTTAAACTTTAGTTAACTTTAACTGTGGTTTAAACTCGCACTGAAAAACCGGGCCTAAGTTATTTTGCTTGTATTTCATGCTGGCTCATTTGTTTTTAACAGCCTCGATTGTATTTTTTTTGTATTTTGTTTGTTCTCTAAATTTATAGTGCGAATTATGAATAGTTTAAGTATCTATATATTAATACGCTAACAAAATTTCCATACAATCAATTGACAGGCTGTTTCGCATACTTAGCATACGCAAAATCATATAAAAGTTATATGAATCGATTCGTATTGATCACCCGTAGTGCATAGGCCTATTTTTGTTAACAAATATTACTCTATTTGTGTTAAGTGGCGCACAGTGTACTTCTAGCAGCCTTTGATATTTCTCACTTTTAGTTACTATCCGCTCTCCATCGCCTCAATTTCGGTGCACAGAATTTATACATATGTTCATATGTACCTGTATACTTGTATTCCCATATGTACGTGCATATTTATGTACCAACATATGACTATACAAATGTACGAATGCATGTACATACGCTGCAATGCGAATATATTCACCGGCATATACAGCCGTTAGTTGACCGCTAGGTAAAATTCTTTTACTGAAAGCTAAATTGATTGTTTGCCCTTTCATCATAATTATTCAGTCTTGAGAATTTGAAGAGTGAGCGTGTGCATAAATATATATATAGCACATAGAAGGCACAAATGTAAGTTCTAAACAATTGAATATCTAATATGCAATCTTTAAAGAAAATTAATAAAGATTTCAGCGCTATCATCATTTGGTGTTTTATTTGGATTTTAACGCTAGGAATATCTGCCAACTGCACGCGACTCAACATCCTGAAATATTTTTGCAATCGACATAGACTTGAGATCAAAATTAATTCAACTGCATAGGACATGGCAGACAAAGACGTTCTTAATAGCGATGGAGGGGCAACAGGTGCCAACCAGCGTAACGAAACATCTTCTGCCCGCGCGGATGCGCATTCAAAGGTGCCAGAAAATGGTGATGGCAATATCAACGCTACAACTGACAAAGGCGAACAAAGCAACATAGGGGTAGACATAACAGGTAGTTTGCCCGCATCGTCTACCCACTCATCCACGCCAACGCAGAACACAAACGTTGTTCCTAAAAATAAACAGTTTGACGATCTCGTGAATCAGGTTCTAAGGGGGTCGCTTTTCACAAGCACAGGTGTCTGTCGCGATACGCAGCGAGCGACTACTATCGAAGAAAGTAAAGCATGGGCGATTCCTGGAAAGCCGCCCAAATAGGGTCACGGCCAAGTTTATCTTTTCGGCCAAGCGCAGCGAACTGCAATTATCCTCTGCCATACGGTAACAGTTACGCCGACATAGTAGCGCCTTCGTCTACTGCTCTGCCAGCAGCGGGATTCGGCTGCAATTTGCCAAATATAGAGTTTAACGGTACGCTACCCACAAATGCAACTACGTCAAAGGGTATCTTATCATCGTCACAAATAGCAGCACGTCATGTTATCACTAGAGAGTTACCTCCATTCTCCGGCAAACCTGAGGAATGGCTCCTGTTTATAAGCAATTATGAACAATCGACTGAGAGATGCGGATTTAGTAATGAAGAGAACCTTATTCGCCTACAGAAATGCCTGAAAGGTCCAGCTTTGGAAGCTGTGCGAGATAAGTTAGTGATTCCCGCCACTGTTCCGTACGCAATAGGAACTCTAAAAATGCTGTTCGGGCGCCCTGAAATAGTGCATGCGGCTTTACAACGCAAACTCAGGGAAGAGCCTGCTGTGAAACACAACAATTTGGACTCAGTAATACGATTGGCGCTGGCCGTTCAGAACTACTGCGCTACAATGTTGGCCATCGGCCTCAGGACGTGGACGTAAGTTAAGGTAAAATTGTCTTACCTAATTGTTTTCAATTTCTCTCCTTCCCTTTCTTTTCCCTTTTCCTTTTTTCCTTTCCTTTCCCTTCTCTTCCTTTCCTTTTATTTCCCACTTTCCCTGCCTTACTTTCTTTTCATTTCCTCTATTATCCTTTCCTTTCCTATCTTTTTCCTCGTTTCTTATCCACTTTTCTCCTATCCTTTCTTTTTTTTCGCTTCCCTGGCTTTTCTTTAATTTCCCGTCCTTTCGTTCGCTGTCCTGTCCTGTCTTCTCCTTTCCTTTCTACCCTGTAATTTCCTCTCGTTTATTTCCTTTCCCTTCTTTTCCTTACCTTTCTTTTCCTTTCATTTCCATTCCTTTCTGTTCCTTTCCTATCCTTTACTTCCCTCTCTTTTCTTTTATTTGTCCTTTCAAATAATTTCACCGAAAAATTATACCAAATAATATAGAAAATCACATTGTATGGTACTATATGGTACTTAACTTTGCAATAATATTGATAAAAAAAGCTCACTTTTGTTTTGATTTTAAATTAAATTAAATAAATTATTAGCGCAGCTTAAACAACTTATATCGTACAAATTTTAAAAAGAAAATTCGTGAAAACCATCTGTTCTTTCTAAAATAACTCCTTTAGGGCTGCCATAAAAAAACATTATAGCTGGATACTCATTTAATTTGTCTTTACGATAAGCATACAAATTAACATAAGAAATATATTGAAATATTGAATATATTGAAAATATTCTCAATCTCTCAATTTTAATTCTTTTCATTTCCATACATTTAACTTGTGATATTTATAGACTTACTCACGGCCACCGTGGTGTGATGGTAGCGTGCTCCGCCTATCACACCGTATGCCCTGGGTTCAACTCCCGGGCAAAGCAACATCAAAATTTTAGAAATAAGATTTTTCAATTAGAAGAAAATTTTTCTAAGCGGGGTCGCCCCTCGGCAGTGTCTGGCAAGCGCTCCGATTGTATTTCTGCCATGAAAAGCTCTCAGTGAAAACTCATCTGCCTTGCAGATGCCGTTCGGAGTCGGCATAAAACATGTAGGTCCCGTCCGGCCAATTTGTAGGGAAAAATCAAGAGGAGCACGACGCAAATTGGAAGAGAAGCTCGGCCTTAGATCTCTTCGGAGGTTGTCGCGCCTTACATTTATTTTATTTTTACTCAAATGTAATTTCGTTTATTAGTACAGCGACTATTAAAGAGGACACGTCGCCCTAAAAGCATTTAAAGTTTTTATTTATTTTTGGTTGCCGAGTTTGGTTTGACTTAGACACAAGTAGACAATATTGACTCTTGTGACTAGTTTTTCTAAGCACGGATGTACTAATCACGTAAGGAAGACCCTCTTCCCTACAAGAGCATAATAACTTGCAATGCTCTATAACCTTGAATACAGGCATTGACTTCAAATGATGGTATAATTTATTGTAGCATTACGCATTACCCCTTTTTATGCCAATGCTTTTCAGCATGTGCATCATGACCTCCTATGCGAATGCATTCTTATGCATATTTAAATACCGACCACACACAGTCATATTGCACTCATATTACAATGTTGACCCACATAAATTATGTTCACCCCAACACAGCGGGAGTTCGACGTCATATGAATACCGACAGCAACAAGCATATTCATTTGCATTTGTTTGTAAACCCTTGCTAAATGAGTCACACTGACAAGCACACGTGCCGGCCAGAATGCCCGATCGCCATTGTCTGTTTGTCAATGTGAAGTCATAAGAAATATTTGCTGACTTGGCACATATGAAATAGAATGTAGTTATTTCTAGTATGTAAGCATGTATATAATATTTGTAATAGTATTGTAAGACCGTTTACTATAAAAGAGAAAGTATTCAGTAATAAAGACAATCATATTCTGACGCTCAACCTTAGCGTTTAATTTCAATTAATATAACAATAGTTCATGGCGACCGTGACGGGATATAGTTCATGGCGATCCTGCCAGTACAGATCAACTGTACAACAGATGGCACAACTGCTAAAAAAGATCTAACTGCCCAGAGAGACTGACCATTTTGTTTTTTTTTTAAGTTTATTAAAAACCGGATAGTGGACAACACAAACAGGGATTGGAATTTTAACAAGGCACCACTTGCCTTTTTGTTCGGATTTTTTCACCACAGGACCAATTAATAAAAAGATCAGTATTATGCATACAACGGAAAGGATTTGGAAATAGTTCATGGTAAAAACAGAACACTAAATATTGGCATTGATGACCAGCGAGCACAAAAAGAAGTTGCATACAATTTGGCATTGAAACTTGGACATGATTGCACTGAAATTTGGACATGATGGCAATGAAATTTGCAGATGATTGGCGGAAAGCAGAATAACATAAGTATTTAAGTATAGAATCAATTGAGCGGCCGTTACGGGCACTAAACCATTAGCAAAAACAAAAGAGGAAAAAAAATTATTAAGTAAATTGAAAAGCTAAATGTTAAAATTTAAAGAAAAATTAAAAAAAAAATTTTATTAAATATTAAAGAATTAGTTAAAAACTAACATTTAAAATTTCAATTCGTTTCAAAAAATCTAAACATTTCCTTGAAAAATGGCACAAATCCAGCTTAAAAATGGAAAATTTTTTTTTTTAAGCCCAAAGTGGCATAAAAAAAAAAGAAAGAAAATATCATAGGAATTAAATCTTTTAAATATTTTGTAAAATTAATAATTTGAAATTTTTGTAAGAAAATTTTAAATATCTGAATTAGAAATGTTAATTAAACAAAATTTTTCTTTTAGAAAGAGAATTTTTTCTAAATAATAACAATGTTTACTAAATACGGAAAAAATAATAAAAGTAAAATGGAATGCTTAGATAAAAACAAGGAAAATTTTATTGAAGTCTAAATTGAGTACACCTTTTTAAGGAAACAGGAAAATAATTATAGAAATTCAAAATATCTTGGTGGACTAAAATCGCTCACGGCATCATGATAGCGATAGCCGGATACGAGGTAGGAAAAGGAAATTCTGAAACATCAGAGAATAGGATAGTCAAGTATGAACCACCAATACAATCAGATACGAAAAACGTTCCAAACATTCCAGATGTTTGGTTAGCAGTTATATGTTGCGTATTCATGCTATTGATCATCACAATAGCTATGATGCTCAAAAATTACATGAAGCATAAGTACAGACAACTAAACGTCCAAGATCGTATCTAAGAAATTTCACTTTTAGCACTCTATTATAAAAACAAACTCTATTATTTAAAAACTTTTTATTTAAATTTAAACCTCAACTAGGTTTTAGGGAAGAGCAACCAACTTTTGAAAATAAATTTTTAAATAAAAACCCTCAGAATGTCTCAGATGACAGTAAAAATAGCTTCACTGACACTGACTAAGTCCAATAGCAAATCAAGAATTGGCACAAATTCTTTGAAAGCTCCTGATATCATTGACACAAGGATAATCAGGAAGCTTCACAATAGTAGTTCCTATGAGAGTTATCAAGGCTGTCAAAGTAGAAAATTTAGATCACAGCCCTGACGACACAATAATTTTTCACAAGCATTGCTTGCTTATAAAGCTTTATAAGTGGAAGTATGCAACACATTAAAATACAAAAAAAAACAAAACCAGCCAATATTAACAACAAAAATGAAGAAAAGTCACAAGGGAATCCATAAATATGTGCAAAAGCGCTATATAAATTTGCAATAATAAGACATGTTGCGCTCGTTTTCATCTTAGGATAGAAAAATGCTAGCATAGGAAATATAAGCAACCTGATTGTTGATGATAAGATTGACTTAGGACAATTGCTTATCAATCTAGGACTTGTAAAGAAAAAAAAACACAGTTGTCCTAAGAGACAAATTGGTGAACAATAATTGAATATATACTGCAGTAGGCGAATTTATAAATTAAAAAGGTACCCGAGTTCTCAAAGATCAAATAATTGCATTAACTCTAGAAGTTATGCAAGTGACAAATCGCGATAAAAATAAAAATAATTCTTCAGTCATGACGATTCTGTCTTGGTAGCCGCCGCAGAAATAGCATGACATATAAGATCAGATAAAAATATTGCTGAAAAACATCCCAAATATGAAAAGAACATTTAAAGATACGAAAATGTTTGCATCCACTGTACCTTCCTTCTTAACCATCACCTGAACTACTTCTACTACTATAAACTACAACAACTATAAATGCGACTAATGCCACTTTTGATCTCTGTATATGGAATGAATTGTTCCCTTTGATCTCTTTATATGGAATGAATTGTTCCCTTTTGTTCGAGCATGTCCTATGAAGAGACTAATTGTACCCATTTATACCCGAAAGGGAATAAATAGAGAGTGGATGCATTTTATACCCCTAACGTAGCAGGAAGAGATTAGTCGCATATTGGGCCGAAGAGATGCAGAAACGGACCATTTTTGGCCAAACCTTTCAAAATCTTTTCAGCTACTTAAATGAAATAAAAAAAGAATCCGTTTTAAACATGTAGATTTATTTTTAATTGATATTGATATAAAGTATTAATTTTTAGTTTTCAGCGAAACATTTGTACAGTGGAAAAAATTTATATATTTGTACACATTTAGACCATGAATTCGAATGTTTATAAAGATTTGTTTTATTATAGATAGTGCAGATATATTTATGTTTATAGTTAGTTTACATGTTTTTGGTTAGTTTACATGTTTTTGGTTAGTTTACATGTTTTTGGTTATATAATTGATTAAAGTTTTTTTTAAATTAACGAATATAAATAAAATACGAAAATAACTGATAAAATACGTTAATAATTTTCACTGCTTTTCTCGTGTTCGCAACTGTATATACATTGTTTAACAAACCGGATTAGCTTTTAATATATCGATTATATATACTGTGATATTTAATAGCAGACCGAGGTAGGCTACTTTAGCATATTTCCACAGATATATGAAATGTAAAGGTTTAAAGTAGGTATTTAATAAACAAATTCAAATAATTTAGTAACGACATTAATTTATGTTACTGTTTAATATATGGATATTAATAAAACAAAATAAAATATTCCACAATTGCATATTCAAAGTGTATACAAATTTTGATTGAATGCATTGATACGCACTTTAAAGTTTCGTTATACCAATATGACACTAAGACCCGGTTTTTCAGTGCGAGTTTAAACTACAGCTAAAGTTAACTAGAGATTTGCGTTGCCACTTTGTCTTTTTCCATAAAATATTACAGGTCATCTTAGTTTAAGCGGCCAAAGTGGCAAGGTTAAACTTTAGTTAACTTTAACTGTGGTTTAAACTCGCACTGAAAAACCGGGCCTAAGTTATTTTGCTTGTATTTCATGCTGGCTCGTTTGTGTTTAACAGCCTCGATTGTATTTTTTTTGTATTTTGTTTGTTCTCTAAATTTATAGTGCGAATTATGAATAGTTTAAGTATCTATATATTAATACGCTAACAAAATTTCCATACAATCAATTGACAGGCTGTTTCGCATACTTAGCATACGTAAAATCATATAAAGGTTATATGAATCGATTCGTATTGATCACCCGCAGTGCATAGGCCTATTTTTGTTAACAAATATTACTCTATTTGTGTTAAGTGGCGCACAGTGTACTTCTAGCAGCCTTTGATATTTCTCACTTTTAGTTACTATCCGCTCTCCATCGCCTCAATTTCGGTGCACAGAATTTATACATATGTTCATATGTACCTGTATACTTGTATTCCCATATGTACGTGCATATTTATGTACCAACATATGACTATACAAATGTACGAATGCATGTACATACGCTGCAATGCGAATATATTCACCGGCATATACAGCCGTTAGTTGACCGCTAGGTAAAATTCTTTTACTGAAAGCTAAATTGATTGTTTGCCCTTTCATCATAATTATTCAGTCTTGAGAATTTGAAGAGTGAGCGTGTGCATAAATATATATATAGCACATAGAAGGCACAAATGTAAGTTCTAAACAATTGAATATCTAATATGCAATCTTTAAAGAAAATTAATAAAGATTTCAGCGCTATCATCATTTGGTGTTTTATTTGGATTTTAACGCTAGGAATATCTGCCAACTGCACGCGACTCAACATCCTGAAATATTTTTGCAATCGACATAGACTTGAGATCAAAATTAATTCAACTGCATAGGACATGGCAGACAAAGACGTTCTTAATAGCGATGGAGGGGCAACAGGTGCCAACCAGCGTAACGAAACATCTTCTGCCCGCGCGGATGCGCATTCAAAGGTGCCAGAAAATGGTGATGGCAATATCAACGCTACAACTGACAAAGGCGAACAAAGCAACATAGGGGTAGACATAACAGGTAGTTTGCCCGCATCGTCTACCCACTCATCTACGCCAACGCAGAACACAAACGTTGTTCCTAAAAATAAACAGTTTGACGATCTCGTGAATCAGGTTCTAAGGGGGTCGCTTTTCACAAGCACAGGTGTCTGTCGCGATACGCAGCGAGCGACTACTATCGAAGAAAGTAAAGCATGGGCGATTCCTGGAAAAGCCGCCCAAATAGGGTCACGGCCAAGTTTATCTTTTCGGCCAAGCGCAGCGAACTGCAATTATTCTCTGCCATACGGTAACAGTTACGCCGACATAGTAGCGCCTTCGTCTACTGCTCTGCCAGCAGCGGGATTCGGCTGCAATTTGCCAAATATAGAGTTTAACGGTACGCTACCCACAAATGCAACTACGTCAAAGGGTATCTTATCATCGTCACAAATAGCAGCACGTCATGTTATCACTAGAGAGTTACCTCCATTCTCCGGCAAACCTGAGGAATGGCTCCTGTTTATAAGCAATTATGAACAATCGACTGAGAGATGCGGATTTAGTAATGAAGAGAACCTTATTCGCCTACAGAAATGCCTGAAAGGTCCAGCTTTGGAAGCTGTGCGAGATAAGTTAGTGATTCCCGCCACTGTTCCGTACGCAATAGGAACTCTAAAAATGCTGTTCGGGCGCCCTGAAATAGTGCATGCGGCTTTACAACGCAAACTCAGGGAAGAGCCTGCTGTGAAACACAACAATTTGGACTCAGTAATACGATTGGCGCTGGCCGTTCAGAACTACTGCGCTACAATGTTGGCCATCGTCCTCAGGACGTGGACGTAAGTTAAGGTAAAATTGTCTTACCTAATTGTTTTCAATTTCTCTCCTTCCCTTTCTTTTCCCTTTTCCTTTTTTCCTTTCCTTTCCCTTCTCTTCCTTTCCTTTTATTTCCCACTTTCCCTGCCTTACTTTCTTTTCATTTCCTCTCCTATCCTTTCCTTTCCTATCTTTTTCCTCGTTTCTTATCCACTTTTCTCCTATCCTTTCTTTTTTTTCGCTTCCCTGGCTTTTCTTTAATTTCCCGTCCTTTCGTTCGCTGTCCTGTCCTGTCTTCTCCTTTCCTTTCTACCCTGTAATTTCCTCTCTTTTATTTCCTTTCCCTTCTTTTCCTTACCTTTCTTTTCCTTTCATTTCCATTCCTTTCTGTTCCTTTCCTATCCTTTACTTCCCTCTCTTTTCTTTTATTTGTCCTTTCAAATAATTTCACCGAAAAATTATACCAAATAATATAGAAAATCACATTGTATGGTACTATATGGTACTTAACTTTGCAATAATATTGATAAAAAAAGCTCACTTTTGTTTTGATTTTAAATTAAATTAAATAAATTATTAGCGCAGCTTAAACAACTTATATCGTACAAATTTTAAAAAGAAAATTCGTGAAAACCATCTGTTCTTTCTAAAATAACTCCTTTAGGGCTGCCATAAAAAAACATTATAGCTGGATACTCATTTAATTTGTCTTTACGATAAGCATACAAATTAACATAAGAAATATATTGAAATATTGAATATATTGAAAATATTCTCAATCTCTCAATTTTAATTCTTTTCATTTCCATACATTTAACTTGTGATATTTATAGACTTACTCAAATGTAATTTCGTTTATTAGTACAGCGACTATTAAAGAGGACACGTCGCCCTAAAAGCATTTAAAGTTTTTATTTATTTTTGGTTGCCGAGTTTGGTTTGACTTAGACACAAGTAGACAATATTGACTCTTGTGACTAGTTTTTCTAAGCACGGATGTACTAATCACGTAAGGAAGACCCTCTTCCCTACAAGAGCATAATAACTTGCAATGCTCTATAACCTTGAATACAGGCATTGACTTCAAATGATGGTATAATTTATTGTAGCATTACGCATTACCCCTTTTTATGCCAATGCTTTTGAGCATGTGCATCATGACCTCCTATGCGAATGCATTCTTATGCATATTTAAATACCGACCACACACAGTCATATTGCACTCATATTACAATGTTGACCCACATAAATTATGTTCACCCCAACACAGCGGGAGTTCGACGTCATATGAATACCGACAGCAACAAGCATATTCATTTGCATTTGTTTGTAAACCCTTGCTAAATGAGTCACACTGACAAGCACACGTGCCGGCCAGAATGCCCGATCGCCATTGTCTGTTTGTCAATGTGAAGTCATAAGAAATATTTGCTGACTTGGCACATATGAAATAGAATGTAGTTATTTCTAGTATGTAAGCATGTATATAATATTTGTAATAGTATTGTAAGACCGTTTACTATAAAAGAGAAAGTATTCAGTAATAAAGACAATCATATTCTGACGCTCAACCTTAGCGTTTAATTTCAATTAATATAACAATAGTTCATGGCGACCGTGACGGGATATAGTTCATGGCGATCCTGCCAGTACAGATCAACTGTACAACAGATGGCACAACTGCTAAAAAAGATCTAACTGCCCAGAGAGACTGACCATTTTGTTTTTTTTTTAAGTTTATTAAAAACCGGATAGTGGACAACACAAACAGGGATTGGAATTTTAACAAGGCACCACTTGCCTTTTTGTTCGGATTTTTTCACCACAGGACCAATTAATAAAAAGATCAGTATTATGCATACAACGGAAAGGATTTGGAAATAGTTCATGGTAAAAACAGAACACTAAATATTGGCATTGATGACCAGCGAGCACAAAAAGAAGTTGCATACAATTTGGCATTGAAACTTGGACATGATTGCACTGAAATTTGGACATGATGGCAATGAAATTTGCAGATGATTGGCGGAAAGCAGAATAACATAAGTATTTAAGTATAGAATCAATTGAGCGGCCGTTACGGGCACTAAACCATTAGCAAAAACAAAAGAGGAAAAAAAATTATTAAGTAAATTGAAAAGCTAAATGTTAAAATTTAAAGAAAAATTAAAAAAAAAAAATTTATTAAATATTAAAGAATTAGTTAAAAACTAACATTTAAAATTTCAATTCGTTTCAAAAAATCTAAACATTGCCTTGAAAAATGGCACAAATCCAGCTTAAAAATGGAAAATTTTTTTTTTGAAGCCCAAAGTGGCATAAAAAAAAAAGAAAGAAAATATCATAGGAATTAAATCTTTTAAATATTTTGTAAAATTAATAATTTGAAATTTTTGTAAGAAAATTTTAAATATCTGAATTAGAAATGTTAATTAAACAAAATTTTTCTTTTAGAAAGAGAATTTTTTCTAAATAATAACAATGTTTACTAAATACGGAAAAAATAATAAAAGTAAAATGGAATGCTTAGATAAAAACAAGGAAAATTTTATTGAAGTCTAAATTGAGTACACCTTTTTAAGGAAACAGGAAAATAATTATAGAAATTCAAAATATCTTGGTGGACTAAAATCGCTCACGGCATCATGATAGCGATAGCCGGATACGAGGTAGGAAAAGGAAATTCTGAAACATCAGAGAATAGGATAGTCAAGTATGAACCACCAATACAATCAGATACGAAAAACGTTCCAAACATTCCAGATGTTTGGTTAGCAGTTATATGTTGCGTATTCATGCTATTGATCATCACAATAGCTATGATGCTCAAAAATTACATGAAGCATAAGTACAGACAACTAAACGTCCAAGATCGTATCTAAGAAATTTCACTTTTAGCACTCTATTATAAAAACAAACTCTATTATTTAAAAACTTTTTATTTAAATTTAAACCTCAACTAGGTTTTAGGGAAGAGCAACCAACTTTTGAAAATAAATTTTTAAATAAAAACCCTCAGAATGTCTCAGATGACAGTAAAAATAGCTTCACTGATACTGACTAAGTCCAATAGCAAATCAAGAATTGGCACAAATTCTTTGAAAGCTCCTGATATCATTGACACAAGGATAATCAGGAAGTTTCACAATAGTAGTTCCTATGAGAGTTATCAAGGCCGTCAAAGTAGAAAATTTAGATCACAGCCCTGACGACACAATAATTTTTCACAAGCATTGCTTGCTTATAAAGCTTTATAAGTGGAAGTATGCAAAACATTAAAATACAAAAAAAAAAAAAAAACCAGCCAATATTAACAACAAAAATGAAGAAAAGTCACAAGGGAATCCATAAATATGTGCAAAAGCGCTATATAAATTTGCAATAATAAGACATGTTGCGCTCGTTTTCATCTTAGGATAGAAAAATGCTAGCATAGGAAATATAAGCAACCTGATTGTTGATGATAAGATTGACTTAGGACAATTGCTTATCAATCTAGGACTTGTAAAGAAAAAAAAACACAGTTGTCCTAAGAGACAAATTGGTGAACAATAATTGAATATATACTGCAGTAGGCGAATTTATAAATTAAAAAGGTACCCGAGTTCTCGAAGATCAAATAATTGCATTAACTCTAGAAGTTATGCAAGTGACAAATCGCGATAAAAATAAAAATAATTCTTCAGTCATGACGATTCTGTCTTGGTAGCCGCCGCAGAAATAGCATGACATATAAGATCAGATAAAAATATTGCTGAAAAACATCCCAAATATGAAAAGAACATTTAAAGATACGAAAATGTTTGCATCCACTGTACCTTCCTTCTTAACCATCACCTGAACTACTTCTACTACTATAAACTACAACAACTATAAATGCGACTAATGCCACTTTTGATCTCTGTATATGGAATGAATTGTTCCCTTTGATCTCTTTATATGGAATGAATTGTTCCCTTTTGTTCGAGCATGTCCTATGAAGAGACTAATTGTACCCATTTATACCCGAAAGGGAATAAATAGAGAGTGGATGCATATTGGTCCGAAGAGATGCAGAAACGGACCATTTTTGGCCAAACCTTTCAAAATCTTTTCAGCTACTTAAATGAAATAAAAAAAGAATCCGTTTTAAACATGTAGATTTATTTTTAATTGATATTGATATAAAGTATTAATTTTTAGTTTTCAGCGAAACATTTGTACAGTGGAAAAAATTTATATAATAAAAAAAAAATAAATGTAAGGCGCGATAACCTCCGAAGAGATCTAAGGCCGAGCTTCTCTTCCAATTTGCGTCGTGCTCCTCTTGATTTTCCCTACAAATCGGCCGGACGGGACCTACATGTTTTATGCCGACTCCGAACGGCATCTGCAAGGCAGATGAGTTTTCACTGAGAGCTTTTCATGGCAGAAATACACCCGGAGTGCTTGCCAAACACTGCCGAGGGGCGACCCCGCTTAGAAAAATTTTCTTCTAATTGAAAAATCTTACTTCTAAAATTTTGATGTTGCTTTGCCCGGGAGTTGAACCCAGGGCATACGGTGTGATAGGCGGAGCACGCTACCATCACACCACGGTGGCCGCCAACATGAATTCGAATGTTTATAAAGATTTGTTTTATTATAGATAGTGCAGATATATTTATGTTTATAGTTAGTTTACATTTTTTTGGTTAGTTTACATGTTTTTGGTTAGTTTACATGTTTTTGGTTATATAATTGATTAAAGTTTTTTTTAAATTAACGAATATAAATAAAATACGAAAATAACTGATAAAATACGTTAATAATTTTCACTGCTTTTCTCGTGTTCGCAACTGTATATACATTGTTTAACAAACCGGATTAGCTTTTAATATATCGATTATATATACTGTGATATTTAATAGCAGACCGAGGTAGGCTACTTTAGCATATTTCCACAGATATATGAAATGTAAAGGTTTAAAGTAGGTATTTAATAAACAAATTCAAATAATTTAGTAACGACATTAATTTATGTTACTGTTTAATATATGGATATTAATAAAACAAAATAAAATATTCCACAATTGCATATTCAAAGTGTATACAAATTTTGATTGAATGCATTGATACGCACTTTAAAGTTTCGTTATACCAATATGACACTAAGACCCGGTTTTTCAGTGCGAGTTTAAACTACAGCTAAAGTTAACTAGAGATTTGCGTTGCCACTTTGTCTTTTTCCATAAAATATTACAGGTCATCTTAGTTTAAGCGGCCAAAGTGGCAAGGTTAAACTTTAGTTAACTTTAACTGTGGTTTAAACTCGCACTGAAAAACCGGGCCTAAGTTATTTTGCTTGTATTTCATGCTGGCTCGTTTGTTTTTAACAGCCTCGATTGTATTTTTTTTGTATTTTGTTTGTTCTCTAAATTTATAGTGCGAATTATGAATAGTTTAAGTATCTATATATTAATACGCTAACAAAATTTCCATACAATCAATTGACAGGCTGTTTCGCATACTTAGCATACGTAAAATCATATAAAAGTTATATGAATCGATTCGTATTGATCACCCGCAGTGCATAGGCCTATTTTTGTTAACAAATATTACTCTATTTGTGTTAAGTGGCGCACAGTGTACTTCTAGCAGCCTTTGATATTTCTCACTTTTAGTTACTATCCGCTCTCCATCGCCTCAATTTCGGTGCACAGAATTTATACATATGTTCATATGTACCTGTATACTTGTATTCCCATATGTACGCGCATATTTATGTACCAACATATGACTATACAAATGTACGAATGCATGTACATACGCTGCAATGCGAATATATTCACCGGCATATACAGCCGTTAGTTGACCGCTAGGTAAAATTCTTTTACTGAAAGCTAAATTGATTGTTTGCCCTTTCATCATAATTATTCAGTCTTGAGAATTTGAAGAGTGAGCGTGTGCATAAATATATATATAGCACATAGAAGGCACAAATGTAAGTTCTAAACAATTGAATATCTAATATGCAATCTTTAAAGAAAATTAATAAAGATTTCAGCGCTATCATCATTTGGTGTTTTATTTGGATTTTAACGCTAGGAATATCTGCCAACTGCACGCGACTCAACATCCTGAAATATTTTTGCAATCGACATAGACTTGAGATCAAAATTAATTCAACTGCATAGGACATGGCAGACAAAGACGTTCTTAATAGCGATGGAGGGGCAACAGGTGCCAACCAGCGTAACGAAACATCTTCTGCCCGCGCGGATGCGCATTCAAAGGTGCCAGAAAATGGTGATGGCAATATCAACGCTACAACTGACAAAGGCGAACAAAGCAACATAGGGGTAGACATAACAGGTAGTTTGCCCGCATCGTCTACCCACTCATCTACGCCAACGCAGAACACAAACGTTGTTCCTAAAAATAAACAGTTTGACGATCTCGTGAATCAGGTTCTAAGGGGGTCGCTTTTCACAAGCACAGGTGTCTGTCGCGATACGCAGCGAGCGACTACTATCGAAGAAAGTAAAGCATGGGCGATTCCTGGAAAAGCCGCCCAAATAGGGTCACGGCCAAGTTTATCTTTTCGGCCAAGCGCAGCGAACTGCAATTATTCTCTGCCATACGGTAACAGTTACGCCGACATAGTAGCGCCTTCGTCTACTGCTCTGCCAGCAGCGGGATTCGGCTGCAATTTGCCAAATATAGAGTTTAACGGTACGCTACCCACAAATGCAACTACGTCAAAGGGTATCTTATCATCGTCACAAATAGCAGCACGTCATGTTATCACTAGAGAGTTACCTCCATTCTCCGGCAAACCTGAGGAATGGCTCCTGTTTATAAGCAATTATGAACAATCGACTGAGAGATGCGGATTTAGTAATGAAGAGAACCTTATTCGCCTACAGAAATGCCTGAAAGGTCCAGCTTTGGAAGCTGTGCGAGATAAGTTAGTGATTCCCGCCACTGTTCCGTACGCAATAGGAACTCTAAAAATGCTGTTCGGGCGCCCTGAAATAGTGCATGCGGCTTTACAACGCAAACTCAGGGAAGAGCCTGCTGTGAAACACAACAATTTGGACTCAGTAATACGATTGGCGCTGGCCGTTCAGAACTACTGCGCTACAATGTTGGCCATCGGCCTCAGGACGTGGACGTAAGTTAAGGTAAAATTGTCTTACCTAATTGTTTTCAATTTCTCTCCTTCCCTTTCTTTTCCCTTTTCCTTTTTTCCTTTCCTTTCCCTTCTCCTCCTTTCCTTTTATTTCCCACTTTCCCTGCCTTACTTTCTTTTCATTTCCTCTCCTATCCTTTCCTTTCCTATCTTTTTCCTCGTTTCTTATCCACTTTTCTCCTATCCTTTCTTTTTTTCGCTTCCCTGGCTTTTCTTTAATTTCCCGTCCTTTCGTTCGCTGTCCTGTCCTGTCTTCTCCTTTCCTTTCTACCCTGTAATTTCCTCTCTTTTATTTCCTTTCCCTTCTTTTCCTTACCTTTCTTTTCCTTTCATTTCCATTCCTTTCTGTTCCTTTCCTATCCTTTACTTCCCTCTCTTTTCTTTTATTTGTCCTTTCAAATAATTTCACCGAAAAATTATACCAAATAATATAGAAAATCACATTGTATGGTACTATATGGTACTTAACTTTGCAATAATATTGATAAAAAAAGCTCACTTTTGTTTTGATTTTAAATTAAATTAAATAAATTATTAGCGCAGCTTAAACAACTTATATCGTACAAATTTTAAAAAGAAAATTCGTGAAAACCATCTGTTCTTTCTAAAATAACTCCTTTAGGGCTGCCATAAAAAAACATTATAGCTGGATACTCATTTAATTTGTCTTTACGATAAGCATACAAATTAACATAAGAAATATATTGAAATATTGAATATATTGAAAATATTCTCAATCTCTCAATTTTAATTCTTTTCATTTCCATACATTTAACTTGTGATATTTATAGACTTACTCAAATGTAATTTCGTTTATTAGTACAGCGACTATTAAAGAGGACACGTCGCCCTAAAAGCATTTAAAGTTTTTATTTATTTTTGGTTGCCGAGTTTGGTTTGACTTAGACACAAGTAGACAATATTGACTCTTGTGACTAGTTTTTCTAAGCACGGATGTACTAATCACGTAAGGAAGACCCTCTTCCCTACAAGAGCATAATAACTTGCAATGCTCTATAACCTTGAATACAGGCATTGACTTCAAATGATGGTATAATTTATTGTAGCATTACGCATTACCCCTTTTTATGCCAATGCTTTTCAGCATGTGCATCATGACCTCCTATGCGAATGCATTCTTATGCATATTTAAATACCGACCACACACAGTCATATTGCACTCATATTACAATGTAGACCCACATAAATTATGTTCACCCCAACACAGCGGGAGTTCGACGTCATATGAATACCGACAGCAACAAGCATATTCATTTGCATTTGTTTGTAAACCCTTGCTAAATGAGTCACACTGACAAGCACACGTGCCGGCCAGAATGCCCGATCGCCATTGTCTGTTTGTCAATGTGAAGTCATAAGAAATATTTGCTGACTTGGCACATATGAAATAGAATGTAGTTATTTCTAGTATGTAAGCATGTATATAATATTTGTAATAGTATTGTAAGACCGTTTACTATAAAAGAGAAAGTATTCAGTAATAAAGACAATCATATTCTGACGCTCAACCTTAGCGTTTAATTTCAATTAATATAACAATAGTTCATGGCGACCGTGACGGGATATAGTTCATGGCGATCCTGCCAGTACAGATCAACTGTACAACAGATGGCACAACTGCTAAAAAAGATCTAACTGCCCAGAGAGACTGACCATTTTGTTTTTTTTTTTAAGTTTATTAAAAACCGGATAGTGGACAACACAAACAGGGATTGGAATTTTAACAAGGCACCACTTGCCTTTTTGTTCGGATTTTTTCACCACAGGACCAATTAATAAAAAGATCAGTATTATGCATACAACGGAAAGGATTTGGAAATAGTTCATGGTAAAAACAGAACACTAATTATTGGCATTGATGACCAGCGAGCACAAAAAGAAGTTGCATACAATTTGGCATTGAAACTTGGACATGATTGCACTGAAATTTGGACATGATGGCAATGAAATTTGCAGATGATTGGCGGAAAGCAGAATAACATAAGTATTTAAGTATAGAATCAATTGAGCGGCCGTTACGGGCACTAAACCATTAGCAAAAACAAAAGAGGAAAAAAAATTATTAAGTAAATTGAAAAGCTAAATGTTAAAATTTAAAGAAAAATTAAAAAAAAAAAATTTATTAAATATTAAAGAATTAGTTAAAAACTAACATTTAAAATTTCAATTCGTTTCAAAAAATCTAAACATTTCCTTGAAAAATGGCACAAATCCAGCTTAAAAATGGAAAATTTTTTTTTTGAAGCCCAAAGTGGCATAAAAAAAAAAGAAAGAAAATATCATAGGAATTAAATCTTTTAAATATTTTGTAAAATTAATAATTTGAAATTTTTGTAAGAAAATTTTAAATATCTGAATTAGAAATGTTAATTAAACAAAATTTTTCTTTTAGAAAGAGAATTTTTTCTAAATAATAACAATGTTTACTAAATACGGAAAAAATAATAAAAGTAAAATGGAATGCTTAGATAAAAACAAGGAAAATTTTATTGAAGTCTAAATTGAGTACACCTTTTTAAGGAAACAGGAAAATAATTATAGAAATTCAAAATATCTTGGTGGACTAAAATCGCTCACGGCATCATGATAGCGATAGCCGGATACGAGGTAGGAAAAGGAAATTCTGAAACATCAGAGAATAGGATAGTCAAGTATGAACCACCAATACAATCAGATACGAAAAACGTTCCAAACATTCCAGATGTTTGGTTAGCAGTTATATGTTGCGTATTCATGCTATTGATCATCACAATAGCTATGATGCTCAAAAATTACATGAAGCATAAGTACAGACAACTAAACGTCCAAGATCGTATCTAAGAAATTTCACTTTTAGCACTCTATTATAAAAACAAACTCTATTATTTAAAAACTTTTTATTTAAATTTAAACCTCAACTAGGTTTTAGGGAAGAGCAACCAACTTTTGAAAATAAATTTTTAAATAAAAACCCTCAGAATGTCTCAGATGACAGTAAAAATAGCTTCACTGACACTGACTAAGTCCAATAGCAAATCAAGAATTGGCACAAATTCTTTGAAAGCTCCTGATATCATTGACACAAGGATAATCAGGAAGCTTCACAATAGTAGTTCCTATGAGAGTTATCAAGGCCGTCAAAGTAGAAAATTTAGATCACAGCCCTGCCGACACAATAATTTTTCACAAGCATTGCTTGCTTATAAAGCTTTATAAGTGGAAGTATGCAACACATTAAAATACAAAAAAAAACAAAACCAGCCAATATTAACAACAAAAATGAAGAAAAGTCACAAGGGAATCCATAAATATGTGCAAAAGCGCTATATAAATTTGCAATAATAAGACATGTTGCGCTCGTTTTCATCTTAGGATAGAAAAATGCTAGCATAGGAAATATAAGCAACCTGATTGTTGATGATAAGATTGACTTAGGACAATTGCTTATCAATCTAGGACTTGTAAAGAAAAAAAAACACAGTTGTCCTAAGAGACAAATTGGTGAACAATAATTGAATATATACTGCAGTAGGCGAACTTATAAATTAAAAAGGTACCCGAGTTCTCAAAGATCAAATAATTGCATTAACTCTAGAAGTTATGCAAGTGACAAATCGCGATAAAAATAAAAATAATTCTTCAGTCATGACGATTCTGTCTTGGTAGCCGCCGCAGAAATAGCATGACATATAAGATCAGATAAAAATATTGCTGAAAAACATCCCAAATATGAAAAGAACATTTAAAGATACGAAAATGTTTGCATCCACTGTACCTTCCTTCTTAACCATCACCTGAACTACTTCTACTACTATAAACTACAACAACTATAAATGCGACTAATGCCACTTTTGATCTCTGTATATGGAATGAATTGTTCCCTTTGATCTCTTTATATGGAATGAATTGTTCTCTTTTGTTCGAGCATGTCCTATGAAGAGACTAATTGTACCCATTTATACCCGAAAGGGAATAAATAGAGAGTGGATGCATTTTATACCCCTAACGTAGCAGGAAGAGATTAGTCGCATATTGGTCCGAAGAGATGCAGAAACGGACCATTTTTGGCCAAACCTTTCAAAATCTTTTCAGCTACTTAAATGAAATAAAAAAAGAATCCGTTTTAAACATGTAGATTTATTTTTAATTGATATTGATATAAAGTATTAATTTTTAGTTTTCAGCGAAACATTTGTACAGTGGAAAAAATTTATATATTTGTACACATTTAGACCATGAATTCGAATGTTTATAAAAATTTGTTTTATTATAGATAGTGCAGATATATTTATGTTTATAGTTAGTTTACATGTTTTTGGTTAGTTTACATGTTTTTGGTTAGTTTACATGTTTTTGGTTATATAATTGATTAAAGTTTTTTTTAAATTAACGAATATAAATAAAATACGAAAATAACTGATAAAATACGTTAATAATTTTCACTGCTTTTCTCGTGTTCGCAACTGTATATACATTGTTTAACAAACCGGATTAGCTTTTAATATATCGATTATATATACTGTGATATTTAATAGCAGACCGAGGTAGGCTACTTTAGCATATTTCCACAGATATATGAAATGTAAAGGTTTAAAGTAGGTATTTAATAAACAAATTCAAATAATTTAGTAACGACATTAATTTATGTTACTGTTTAATATATGGATATTAATAAAACAAAATAAAATATTCCACAATTGCATATTCAAAGTGTATACAAATTTTGATTGAATGCATTGATACGCACTTTAAAGTTTCGTTATACCAATATGACACTAAGACCCGGTTTTTCAGTGCGAGTTTAAACTACAGCTAAAGTTAACTAGAGATTTGCGTTGCCACTTTGTCTTTTTCCATAAAATATTACAGGTCATCTTAGTTTAAGCGGCCAAAGTGGCAAGGTTAAACTTTAGTTAACTTTAACTGTGGTTTAAACTCGCACTGAAAAACCGGGCCTAAGTTATTTTGCTTGTATTTCATGCTGGCTCGTTTGTTTTTAACAGCCTCGATTGTATTTTTTTTGTATTTTGTTTGTTCTCTAAATTTATAGTGCGAATTATGAATAGTTTAAGTATCTATATATTAATACGCTAACAAAATTTCCATACAATCAATTGACAGGCTGTTTCGCATACTTAGCATACGTAAAATCATATAAAAGTTATATGAATCGATTCGTATTGATCACCCGCAGTGCATAGGCCTATTTTTGTTAACAAATATTACTCTATTTGTGTTAAGTGGCGCACAGTGTACTTCTAGCAGCCTTTGATATTTCTCACTTTTAGTTACTATCCGCTCTCCATCGCCTCAATTTCGGTGCACAGAATTTATACATATGTTCATATGTACCTGTATACTTGTATTCCCATATGTACGTGCATATTTATGTACCAACATATGACTATACAAATGTACGAATGCATGTACATACGCTGCAATGCGAATATATTCACCGGCATATACAGCCGTTAGTTGACCGCTAGGTAAAATTCTTTTACTGAAAGCTAAATTGATTGTTTGCCCTTTCATCATAATTATTCAGTCTTGAGAATTTGAAGAGTGAGCGTGTGCATAAATATATATATAGCACATAGAAGGCACAAATGTAAGTTCTAAACAATTGAATATCTAATATGCAATCTTTAAAGAAAATTAATAAAGATTTCAGCGCTATCATCATTTGGTGTTTTATTTGGATTTTAACGCTAGGAATATCTGCCAACTGCACGCGACTCAACATCCTGAAATATTTTTGCAATCGACATAGACTTGAGATCAAAATTAATTCAACTGCATAGGACATGGCAGACAAAGACGTTCTTAATAGCGATGGAGGGGCAACAGGTGCCAACCAGCGTAACGAAACATCTTCTGCCCGCGCGGATGCGCATTCAAAGGTGCCAGAAAATGGTGATGGCAATATCAACGCTACAACTGACAAAGGCGAACAAAGCAACATAGGGGTAGACATAACAGGTAGTTTGCCCGCATCGTCTACCCACTCATCCACGCCAACGCAGAACACAAACGTTGTTCCTAAAAATAAACAGTTTGACGATCTCGTGAATCAGGTTCTAAGGGGATCGCTTTTCACAAGCACAGGTGTCTGTCGCGATACGCAGCGAGCGACTACTATCGAAGAAAGTAAAGCATGGGCGATTCCTGGAAAAGCCGCCCCAATAGGGTCACGGCCAAGTTTATCTTTTCGGCCAAGCGCAGCGAACTGCAATTATTCTCTGCCATACGGTAACAGTTACGCCGACATAGTAGCGCCTTCGTCTACTGCTCTGCCAGCAGCGGGATTCGGCTGCAATTTGCCAAATATAGAGTTTAACGGTACGCTACCCACAAATGCAACTACGTCAAAGGGTATCTTATCATCGTCACAAATAGCAGCACGTCATGTTATCACTAGAGAGTTACCTCCATTCTCCGGCAAACCTGAGGAATGGCTCCTGTTTATAAGCAATTATGAACAATCGACTGAGAGATGCGGATTTAGTAATGAAGAGAACCTTATTCACCTACAGAAATGCCTGACAGGTCCAGCTTTGGAAGCTGTGCGAGATAAGTTGGTGATTCCCGCCACTGTTCCGTACGCAATAGGAACTCTAAAAATGCTGTTCGGGCGCCCTGAAATAGTGCATGCGGCTTTACAACGCAAACTCAGGGAAGAGCCTGCTGTGAAACACAACAATTTGGACTCAGTAATACGATTGGCGCTGGCCGTTCAGAACTACTGCGCTACAATGTTGGCCATCGGCCTCAGCGAGTACCTAAACGACCCTCTATTGCTGAATGAATTAGTCGGCAAGTTGCCTGGCGACTTGAAACTCGACTGGGGTAGGCACAGATTATCTGCTGGTGGTATCAACTTGGCCACGTTTGATCAGTGGTTGTTTAATGTAGCCATGTGCGCGACTATGGTGACCTCGTACGAGCCTCAAGCTGCAGACAACACGAAGAGCGGAGGTGGAAATCAAGTCAAAGAGCGTGTATTGGTACACGTGGTAGAGGATCGTGATAAAGGTAAAGGTAGCAAGAACTCAAAATCGTTAGAGGGCGTTTCGTGTCCCAAGTGTAAGGCATAGTTTGCCGGATTGTGACACGTTTAGAGCGCTTGATGTAAAAGGTCGCTGGGAGTTCGTTAAAAGTGAAAGGCTCTGCTTCTCTTGCTTCATGCGACATGTTGTACGATACTGCAAAACGAAGACACGATGCGGCGTGGACGGGTGCACTTCCACCCACAGCACTCTGCTACATTCGGCTGCTACCGTGGGGGGCGACGTCCAACCACAACAACAAATCGATACCAAAGCTACACCGAAAGCGGATCAAAAGGAATCTACTGTTCTATTTCATAGCCGATCCGCTACGAAGGCTCTGTTCCGATATGTGCCCGTAACGCCTTATGGTAAGGTGAAGCAAGTACATACATACGCTTTAATAGATGAAGGCTCTGCATGCACATTAATCGAAAGCAAATTAGCAGACGAACTTGAGTTGGAGGGTCCAACAGAGCAGTTGTGTTTAAAGTGGACCGGTGATCAGACGCAGACTGAACAGAACTCCAAATCAGTGTACTTGAATGTATCAGCAATTGGCAAAGAGGAACAACGTTACTTGTTGAAAGGCGTCCGTACGGTAACGTCCTTGGATTTGCCCACGCAAAGCGTCGATGAACAGTTGTTGCGCCAACGATGCCACCTTAAATCAGTTCCTATTCAAGCGTACACGAATGTAAAACCTCAGATTATCATCGGCCTTGACAATATTAAGGTAAGCGTTCCCATAGAAATACGCGAAGCAGAAGACGATGACGTTATTGCCGTCCGCTGCAGACTGGGTTGGGCAGTGTATGGGCGACACAACAACAAAAACCATACTACATCTCGTATTTTGCACATATGCGAATGCAGTGATGCTGGTATTGCCCGTAAGCTAGATGAAGCGGTGAAAACGTATTTTTCACTCGAGTCAATGGGAGTGAGCATCACAACCAAACCCCTGAGATCGAAGGAAGATGAACGTTCACTGCAAATTATGGAGAACACGAGCAAATATCTAGCAAATGAAAAACGCTGGGAGACTGGTCTTCTATGGAGGTTCGACAACATCGATTTGCCTGACTCATACCAGATGGCTCTCAAACGACTTAACTGCCTCGAGGCGAAGATGGCCAAAGACTCACAGTTAAATTCTTTTATGATAAGTACTATCGAAAGCTACATTAAAAATGGCTACGTACGCAAATTGTCAAATGGGGAGATAATGAGAAATTCTCGTTCATGGTTCTTGCCGATTTTCACAGTAACCAATCCTAACAAAATGAAAACGCGGTTGGTTTGGGATGCAGCCGCAAAGGTATGCGGCGTTGCTTTGAATGATGTCCTGTTGAAAGGGCCCGATTTAATGGCTTCGTTAATTGGAGTGCTGATGCGCTTCCGAGAGCGGAGAGTAGCTATTACCGGTGATATACGACAAATGTTTCACCAAATAAAAGTACGACAAGACGACTTAGCTGCTCAACAATTTTTATGGCGAGACGGTGAAAAAACGCGCTCTCCCGATGTATATGTTATGCAGGTAATGACATTTGGCGCGTCATGTTCCCCCGCTCTTGCTAATTTCATTAAAAATAAGAACGCGGATAGATTCATTAGTAAACACCCAGAAGCAGTCAAGGCGATACATAAAAACACTTTCGTGGATGACTGGTTACAGTCCGTGGACTCTGAAGAGCAAATGTTAGAATTGGCAGAAATAGTGAAACGCATCCATGCAGACGGTGGATTTGAAATGAGGCATTGGCTATCAAACTCAAGGCGTGTTGTTCGAGCCTTAGATGACGAAATGGAGACATCAGCAAAAAATATTGTATTGTCTGACGAGCCTCGAGAGAAGGTGCTCGGCATGTGGTGGTTACCATCTGAAGATTCACTGACATTCGTCGTAAAGCCCGAGCTAATTGCTAAAGCATCGCTTGCCACATCATCGAAACGACAAGTATTAAGCGTAGTTATATCGATTTTTGATCCACTCGGACTCCTCGGCTTCTTCAACATTCGAGCCAAAATTATTCTTCAGAACATATGGCGATCAGGAGTTGGATGGGACGACAATCTCAAAGATGACGAAGAATCAGACTGGCAGCAATGGCTTAAGTTAGTGTCAAAGCTGAACGATGTACGTATACCTCGATGCATGCCCTTTGGTAGTTGTGCAAAGTCAATTCAGTTGCATACGTTCGTAGATGCTAGCATTGATGCATATGCTGCGGTGACATATCTACGCACAGATATGGATGACGACGTTCGCTGTCTCATAGTTGCTTCAAAGACTAGAGTCGTACCTTTGAAGCCCATATCAGTTCCTCGTATGGAATTAATGGCAGCAATATTAGGGCTGCGACTATCAAATTGTATTGAGTCAGAAGCATCAATACGAATCGACCGCCGTTTCTTCTGTACAGATTCAAGAGACGTACTTTGCTGGATACGATCCGATGCGCCTAAATTTCAACAATTTGTGGCTGTTCAAATTGTCGAAATTTTAGAAGGGTCCGACGTAACCAGCTGGAACTGGGTTCCATCCCACCATAATGTAGCTGACGATGGAAATAAGTGGGTTAAGACCCCGGAAATAAATGGGTCAACACGTTGGTTTATTGGACCAAACTTTTTGTATATGGATGAGTCGCAGTGGCAACAAATAGACGCCACAAGTAGGACCACTGAGACGAACGTAGTTTGCCATAACGAAGTGATACACACCCGTGCTTGTGTATTAGCTTGTATTTCGCCCGATCCCAGCCGCTTTAGTAAATTGGAGCGCCTTCGAGCAGCACAGAGATCCGTACTACACTTTCTACGAATCATATCAAAGAAGCCGTTCGAAGCAGTATTAAAGAAAATCATAGAGCTGAAACGAGACGTCGAAATGGATATCGTGCTTATTCGCATTTGCCAAGAAGAATCATTTTCAGAGGAGATCAGCTGTCTCAAATCAAACAAACAAATAAGTGATAGAAAGAGCCATCTGTTTAAATGCTCACCGTACTTAGACGACCATGGAATTCTTCGCATAAGAGGTCGCGTATATGCCATAGAAGCAGTGGAAATCGACGTAAAACGCCCTATCATTCTACCGCGGCGTCACCGTATAACATACTTGATTGCAGAGTTTTACCACAGAAAGTACCACCATCTACATAACGAGATTGTCGTTAACGAGCTACGCCAACGCTATTGGATTTCGGGGTTAAGAGCGCTGGTAAGAGAAGTTTCGAAGCAATGCCCAGCTTGTCATATACGAAAAGCTCAACCCTCTCCACCGGAGATGGGTGAACTTCCTATGGAGCGGTTATCACCACATACTCGGCCCTTTACGTTCACTGGCGTGGACTACTTTGGCCCCATAGACATAGCAGTTGGGCGTCGTCGTGAAAAACGCTGGGGCGTTTTGTTCACCTGCCTCACTACACGGGCAGTTTATTTAGACATCGTGCCATCTCTATCCACCGATTCGTTTCTGATGGCTTTGAAAAGTTTTACTGCTCGACGAGGTGTGCCTAAACGAATTCTTTCTGACAACGGCACTAACTTTCGTGGCGCCAGCAGGGTGTTGAAAGAAAGCATCGAGTGCATATCACCGAACGATATAGAAAAGCAGTACCCAGAGATGTCATTCAGCTTTATACCGCCGGGCACGCCTCATATGGGTGGGGCGTGGGAAAGAATGGTACGCTCTACCAAATCAATATTGACTGAGATTCTACCAAAAGCAAAATTACGTGAAGAAGTTCTGCGTGCTACATTAGCCGACGTCGAGTTTATGCTGAACTCACGACCACTGACGTATGTACCCCTAGATTCGATGGATGCTGAGGCGCTAACACCTAACCACTTTTTGATTGGCAGTTCCAATGGGTTACGCGAGCGAGGAGAACCGCACCAAACAGGTGCCTCGTTAGCCAAAGATTTTCGCATTGCTGGTCAGATAGCCGACGCGTTTTGGAAAAGGTGGCTGCGAGAGTATTTACCAACTTTAACAAGGCGCACGAAGTGGTTTCAGCCGCCACTCGCACCCATTTCCGTAAACGACATAGTTATTATTGTAGACGAGAACAGCAAGCGCTGCTCGTGGCCAAAAGGTATCGTAGTAGACACTCACCACTCGAAAGATGGACAAGTTCGCAGTGCTATCGTTCGTACAGCTGATGGTCTCGTTACCCGCCCAGCAGTGAAGCTGGCAAAATTAGACATAAAGGCAGATGGTAATGCACAGCGCAGTGATGCTAGTGAATTACGGGGTGGGGAATGTTAAGTGGCGCACAGTGTACTTCTAGCAGCCTTTGATATTTCTCACTTTTAGTTATTATCCGCTCTCCATCGCCTCAATTTCGGTGCACAGAATTTATACATATGTTCATATGTACCTGTATACTTGTATTCCTATATGTACGTGCATATTTATGTACCAACATATGACTATACAAATGTACGAATGCATGTACATACGCTGCAATGCGAATATATTCACCGGCATATACAGCCGTTAGTTGACCGCTAGGTAAAATTCTTTTACTGAAAGCTAAATTGATTTTTTGCCCTTTCATCATAATTATTCAGTCTTGAGAATTTGAAGAGTGAGCATGTGCATAAATATATATAGAGCACATAGAAGGCACAAATGTAAGTTCTAAACAATTGAATATCTAATATGCAATCTTTAAAGAAAATTAATAAAGATTTCAGCGCTATCATCATTTGGTATTTTATTTGGATTTTAACGCTAGGAATATCTGCCAACTGCACGCGACTCAACAATTTGTTTATAATTAATAGAAACAGTTTTTTGTAAATTCGAAACTCTGTGCAACTATCGAAATTGCCATCTGTAGGACGCATTATGTTCACAAACCCCCCTGAGTACATAGCTCCAAATTCTCAATTGTCGCGTTGCTCAAATGTTTCATCTCTACATATGTATGTACATATTTGCACACGCCAAACGGTGAGTGAACTACTGCTTCGCTCATTTTCTGTTGAAATAAAATATTGTGTCCCATTGTTGCCAATTACCTATATTGGTCTGTACCAAAATCCTTAAAAAATTGTTCTAAAATAATTTTTAGCGCACAAAAAAACTTTAAAGAATAGTAATAACTTAACTGGCCTATTTTTTTGGACAAATTTTACTTACACGTAAAAGCATAGGTCTTTATTTAACAGATTCTTTGTTTTTCATTTTAGGTGCTTTAAAAAAATGAAATCAGAAATAATGAGTCAACTTTTGTTCAAACTCACTGAATTTATTTATTTATAACAATTAATTGCAAATTTGACCCAAATGTTTTTTGCATTTCCAGATTTTATGCTCATTTAAGATATAGCACGTCTTATAGTGAACAAAAAATAAATAAATTTGCTACAGAGATTTTACATTAAAATTTGTATATTGTCTTTCATGCTAATTTATTTTGATATTTCTTATTTTATTTTATTATATTATCTTTTATCACCTTGTATATTAAATTTGCTACAAAGATATTACATTAAAATTTGTATACTGTCTTTTATGCTAATTTATTTTGATATTTCTTATTTTAAATAAAAAAATAAATGAAAGGCGCGATAACCTCCGAAGAGATCTAAGGCCGAGCTTCTCTTCCAATTTGCGTCGTGCTCCTCTTGATTTCCCTACAAATTGGCCGGACGGGACCTACATGTTTTATGCCGACTCCGAACGGCATCTGCAAGGCATATGAGTTTTCACTGAGAGCTTTTCATAGCAGAAATACACCCGGAGCGCTTGTCAAACATTGCTGAGGGGCGACCACGCTTAGAAAAATTTTCTTCTCATTTAAAAACCTTATTTTTACATCGATCTTTTCACAATCGATGTTTGAAGTAAAAATGAAAGCGCATCTTTTCGTTTGTTGATGTTGACACAGCCTGTTATTTTTTTTTTTTTTTTGCTTTGGAATGAATATAATAGTCACGCATTGCGACCCATTTCTTCTTCACGCATTCAACTGGAAGTGCAATTAATTGATAAAAAAATCAACAATACAAAAATACAGAAATGTAGAAATACCTACCATCCAATTTCAATTCCTTGGCCAATTGCAACCACAAACGTTTTTTCGCTTCACTATCGCGAAATGTTTTATGTTTCACATATTATTTTTTCCTCTTCCTCCTGGCTGAATTTATAGATTTTCGGTATTTTTTACAAACAAATAAGCAAATAATAATAATAAGTAGATATTTTGACGTTTCAGTAGCTGTCAGCAACTGAAAGAAGTCAAAAGTACTAATTTCAGTTTCTAATGTACTGAATTCAGTTTCACGCGTTGCCAGAACTGAAAATGCAAAATTTCAGTTTCAGTTGCAGCTGCAATCGTTCTGGATTCAGTATCAGTTCCAGGCGCAAGTGACAACCAAGCCTTAATCGGTCTAAACTTGAAAGAACAATGAAAAATTTTATAATAAAACTAGCAAACCGCACCTTGCTTCACACACATTTCAATGTTTAAAAATATTAATTTGTTGTTGCATTTTGAATTAATGGTTCAATTAAAAACTAAAGATAATTCATAAAAAATTAAGTCCAAAGCAAAGTTAAATATATATCCATACATATTAACTGTTCATATTCAGTTAGTTTTTATTTCCTTTCTTATAAAATTTCATTGTATACAATGTTTGCAGCTTTCCCATCAGGAGCCAAAACATATAAATTATCTTTGTTACACGGGATAGAGCTACATATAATTGCCCATGTGTGAAACATTGAGCTCTTAGGTCCAAACCGGCTACCTTAAGTGTTCGTCCTTGAGCCTTATTTATTGCTACTGCAAAACATAATTTGACTGGAAACTGTCATTTAAATTGAAATAGGAGATCTGTTGGTACTATCGGGATTCCTGGAATCAAGACATTTTCTCCAACACCACAACCAGTCAAAACTGAACACTCAATAAAAACTTATTTAAATCAACAATAAATTTTAATAATAATTTTATTAAACTGCGTGGACGAAAGTTAAGGAAAAATTATCTTACTTAATTGTTTTAATTTCCTCTCCTTTCTTTTCTTTTCCCTTTTCTCTTTCCTTTCCTTTCCGTTCCGTTCCTTTCCCTTCCCGTCCTTTCATTTCTTACTTTCCCTTCCTACCTTTCTATTCATTTCCTCTCCTATCCTTTCCTTTCCTATCTTACCTCCCCCTTTCTTATGCTCTTTTCTCCTATCATTTCCCTTTTTTCGTTTCGTTTTCTTTCCTTTAATTTCCCGTCCTTTCGTTCGTTGTCCGGTCCTGTCTTCTCCCTTCCTTTCCAACCTGTAATTTCTCCTCCTTTTATTTCTTTCCTTTCCTCTTCTTTTCTTTCCGTTCCTTTCCTATCCTTTACTTCCCTTTCATTTCTTTTATTTGCCCTTTCAAAAAAGCTCACCGAAAAATTATACCAAATACTATAGAAAATCGCATTGTATGGTACTTACCTTTGCAATAATATTGATAAAAAAAGCTCATCTTTTAATTTATTTAATAATTTGGAAAAAAATTAAACAACGTGACATCAGGACGGACACGGCATCAGCTGTTTCGATTATAACTTGTCAATCACTTCAAAGCCTTTTCTCCCGGGATTGGGATTTGAACCCGCACTCCTACGATGGATGAAGTGTTACAAACGCATTCATCCACGTTATGCCTTAGTTGTTGTAAAGTTTTTCCCAATTACTTTTTTTCCATATATTATTCTTTTACACACTACATACTTCGTATGTAATTATGTGTTGAAGTTATGCTTTTTGGTAAGGCGGTTTCAAAGAAACTGGTATTGTTGCTGTTTTTGTTATATTTTATAGAACTACAACGAGTTAACCAATGTTTATTATTTGTATGAGTTAAGCGGTGATTGCCTGTATTGTTTTAAATGTATGAAAACATTTATTTGAAAAATTTAAACAGCGTGACATCAGGACGGACAAGGCGACAGCTGTTTCGAGTCTACCTTGTAAATCTCTTCAAAGCCTTTTCTTCCGGGAGTGTAATTTGAACCCGCACTACTAGGATGGCCGAAGTGTTACAAACGCATTCAGCCACGTCATGCCTTAGTTGTTGTACATTTTTTCCCAATTGCCTTCTTTGCATATTATTCTTATACACACTACATACTTCGTATGTAACTATGTGTTAAAGTTATGCTTGTTTGTAAGGCGGTTTCAAAGAAACTGGTATTGTTGCTGTTTTTGTTCTATTTTATAGAACTGCAACGAACTAATCAATGTTGTCTATTTGTATGAGTTAAGCGGGGATTGCCCGTATTGCTTTAAATGTATGAAAACATTTATTTGAAGCAATTTTTAATTTTATAATTTATTTAATAATTTGGGAAAAATTTAAAAAACGTGACATCAGGACGGACAAGGTGACGGCTGTTTCGATTATACCTTGTAAATCCCTTCAAAGCCTTTTCTCCCTGGAGTGGGATTTGAACCCGCTTTACTACGATGGTTGAAGTGTTACAAACGCATTCAGCCACGTCATGCCTTAGTTAGTGTAAAGTTTTTCCCAATTGCCTTTTCTGCATATATTATTCTTGTTGGGTGAGTGTGCCCATCTATGCATTTCATTTCTTTACGCACTACTGTTGTTAAGATAGTGCCCATGTATGCACTCTGTAACATAAGAATAAATCATGTTGATCTCTATTGGCAGGATCGCCATGAACTATTACCATATTAATTGAAATTAAACGTTAAGCGTTAAGGTTGAACGTCAGAATATGATTGCCTTTATTACTGAAATACTTTCTCTTTTATAGTAAATGGTCTTACAATACTATTACAAATATTATATACATACCTATATACTAGAAATAACTATATTCTATTTCATATGTGCCAAGTCAGCAAATATTTCTAATGACGTCACATTGACAAACAGACACTGGCGATTGGGCATTCTGACCGGCACGTGTGCTTGTTGTCTATTTAGAATAAAAGATATTTCCCTATTAATATTTCTTATTCTACCGGTGGCTAAATATTTTTCATATTATCTCAAATTATTACTTCTTGAATTGTGAGGTTTTCTTAAATGAGACCCGGGCAAACTCTCTTTAATATAGTGTTTCTAGCAACTAATAAACGGTATAGATTTCTTTACTATTTCTTTTAAACAAAGATTTTACATTGTTATTTCATTTCATTTGGAAGTTTAAACCTATTAATTAAAAAAAAAATGTAACTAATGATACTGAAGATTGAAGAGCTGTAATTGATGGAAGAGCAAGGTAGTTTATAGTAGTAGAAGTAGTTCAGGTGATGGTTAAGAAGGAAGGTACAGTGGATGCAAACATTTACGTATCTTTAAATGTTCTTTTCATATTTGGGATTTTTTTCAGCAATAGTTTTATCTGATCTTATATGTCATGGTATTTCTGCGGCGGCTACCAAGACAGAATCGTCATGACTGAAGAATTATTTTTATTTTTATCGCGATTTGTCACTTGCATAACTTCTAGAGTTAATGCAATTATTTGATCTTTGAGAACTCGGGTACCTTTTTAATTTATAAATTCGCCTACTGCAGTATATATTCAATTATTGTTCACCAATTTGTCTCTTAGGACAACTGTGTTTTTTTTTCTTTACAAGTCCTAGATTGCAGGCACAGCCTGATAAGCAATTGTCCTAAGTCAATCTTATCATCAACAATCAGGTTGCTTATATTTCCTATGCTAGCATTTTTCTATCCTAAGATGAAAACGAGCGCAACATGTCTTATTATTGCAAATTTGTATAGCGCTTTTGCACATATTTATGGATTCCCTTGTGACTTTTCTTCATTTTTGTTGTTAATATTGGCTGGTTTTTTTTTTTTTTTATGTATTTTAATGTTTTGCATACTTCCACTTATAAAGCTTTATAAGCAAGCAATGCTTGTGAAAAATTATTGTGTCGTCAGGGCTGTGATCTAAATTTTCTACTTTGACGGCCTTGATAACTCTCATAGGAACTACTATTGTGAAACTTCCTGATTATCTTTGTGTCAATGATATCAGGAGCTTTCAAAGAATTTGTGCCAATTCTTGATTTGCTATTGGACTTAGTCAGTATCAGTGAAGCTATTTTTACTGTCATCTGAGACATTCTGAGGGTTTTTATTTAAAAATTTATTTTCAAAAGTTGGTTGCTCTTCCCTAAAACCTAGTTGAGGTTTAAATTTAAATAAAAAGTTTTTAAATAATAGAGTTTGGTTTTATAATAGAGTGCTAAAAGTGAAATTTCTTAGATACGATCTTGGACGTTTAGTTGTCTGTACTTATGCTTCATGTAATTTTTGAGCATCATAGCTATTGTGATGATCAATAGCATGAATACGCAACATATAACTGCTAACCAAACATCTGGAATGTTTGGAACGTTTTTCGTGTCTGATTCTATTGGTGGTTCATACTTGACTATCCTATTCTCTGATGTTTCAGAATTTCCTTTTCCTACCTCGTATCCGGCTATCGCTATCATGATGCCGTGAGCGAATTTAGTCCACCAAGGTATTTTGAATTTCTATAATTATTTTCCTGTTTCCTTAAAAAGGTGTACTCAATTTAGACTTCAATAAAACTTTCCTTGTTTTTATCTAAGCATTCCATTTTACTTTTATTATTTTTTCCGTATTTAGTAAACATTGTTATTATTTAGAAAAAATCTTTATTCTAAAAGAAAAATTTTGTTTTGTTTTCTTACAAAAATTTCAAATTATTAATTTTACAAAATATTTAAAAGATTTAATTCCTATGATATTTTCTTTCTTTTTTTTTCTATGCCACTTTGGGCTTCAAAAAAAAATTTTCCATTTTTAAGCTGGATTTGTGCCATTTTTCAAGGAAATGTTTAGATTTTTTGAAACGAATTGAAATTTTAAATGTTAGTTTTTAATTAATTCTTTAATATTTAATTAATTCTTTTTTTTAACATTTTTCTTTAAATTTTAACATTTAGCTTTTCAATTTACTTAATAATTTTTTTTCCTCTTTCGTTTTTGCTAATGGTTTAGTGCCCGTAACGGCCGCTCAATTGATTCTATACTTAAATACTTATGTTATTCTGCTTTCCGCCAATCATCTGCAAATTTCATTGCCATCATGTCCAAATTTCAGTGCAATCATGTCCAAGTTTCAATGCCAAATTGTATGCAACTTCTTTTTGTGCTCGCTGGTCATCAATGCCCATATTTAGTGTTCTGCTTTTACCATGAACTATTTCCAAATCCTTTCCGTTGTATGCATAATACTGATCTTTTTATTAATTAGTCCTGTGGTGAAAAAATCCGAACAAAAAGGCAAGTGGTGCCTTGTTAAAATTCCAATCCCTGTTTGTGTTGTCCACTATCCGGTTTTTAATAAACTTAAAAAAAAACAAAATGGTCAATCTCTCTGGGCAGTTAGATCTTTTTTAGCAGTTGTGCCGTTTGTTGTACAGTTGATCTGTACTGGCAGGATCGCCATGAACTATGTCCCGCCACGGTCGCCATGAACTATTGCCATATTAATTGAAATTAAACGCTAAGGTTGAGCGTCAGAATATGATTGTCTTTATTACTGAATACTTTCTCTTTTATAGTAAACGGTCTTACAATACTATTACAAATATTATATACATGCTTACATACTAGAAATAACTACATTCTATTTCATATGTGCCAAGTCAGCAAATATTTCTTATGACTTCACATTGACAAACAGACAATGGCGATCGGGCATTCTGGCCGGCACGTGTGCTTGTCAGTGTGACTCATTTAGCAAGGGTTTACAAACAAATGCAAATGAACATGCTTGTTGCTGTCGGTATTCATATGACGTCGAACTCCCGCTGTGTTGGGGTGAACATAATTTATGTGGGTCAACATTGTAATATGAGTGAAATATGACTGTGTGTGTCGGTATTTAAATATGCATAAAAATGCATTCGCATAGGAGGTCATGATGCACATGCTGAAAAGCATTGGCATAAAAAGGGGTAATGCGTAATGCTACAATAAATTATACCATCATTTGAAGTCAATGCCTGTATTCAAGGTTATAGAGCATTGCAAGTTATTATGCTCTTGTAGGGAAGAGGGTCTTCCTTACGTGATTAGTACATCCGTGCTTAGAAAAACTAGCACAAGAGTCAATATTGTCTACTTGTGTCTAAGTCAAACCAAACTCGGCAACCAAAACTAAATAAAAACTTTAAATGTTTTTAGGGCGACGTGTCCTCTTTAATAGTCGCTGTACTAATAAACGAAATTACATTTGAGTAGGTCTATAAATATCACAATTTAAATGTATGGAAATGAAAAGAATTACAGTTATGTACAATCGTAAAATTGAGAGATTGAGAATATTTTCAATATTTCAATATATTTCTTATTTTAATTTGTATGCTTATCGGAAAGACAAATTAAATGAGTATCCAGCTATAATGTTTTTTTATGGCAGCCCTAAAGGAGTTATTTTAGAAAGAACAGATGGTTTTCACGAATTTTCTTTTTAGAATTTGTACGATATAAGTTGTTTAAGCTGTGCTAATAATTTATTTAATTTAATTTAAAATCAAAACAAAAGTGAGCTTGTTTTATCAATATTATTGCAAAGTTAAGTACCATATAGTACCATACAATGTGATTTTCTATATTATTTGGTATAATTTTTCGGGGAACTTATTTGAAAGGACAAATAAAAGAAAAGAGAGCGAAGTAAAGGATAGGAAAAGAACAGAAAGGAATGGAAATGAAAGGAAAAGAAAGGCAAGGAAAGGAAGGGGAAGGAAATAGAAGAGAACAAAATACAGGGTTGAAAGGAAAGGAGAAGACAGGACAGGACAGCGAACGAAAGGACGGGAAATTAAAGAAAAGCCAGGGAAGCGAAAAAAAGAAAGGATAGGAGAAAAGTGGATAAGAAACGAGGAAAACGATAGGAAAGGAAAGGATAGGAGAGGAAATGAAAAGAAAGTAAGGCAGGGAAAGTGGGAAATAAAAGGAAGGGAAGAGAAGGGAAAGGAAAGGAAAAAAGGAAGAGGGAAAAGAAAGGGAAGGAGAGGAATTGAAAACAATTAGGTAAGACAATTTTACCTTAACTTACGTCCACGTGGTTTAGTATTTTAATAATAATTTATTGTTACGATTTAAATAAGTTTTTGAGCCGAGCTTTTCATAATAAGGTATGATTGAGTGTTCAATTTTAACTGGTTGTGGTGCTGGAGAAAATGTCTTGATTCCAAGAATCCCGATAGTACCAACAGACCTCCCATTTCAATTTAAACGGCTACAGTTTCCAGTCAAATTATAAATATAACATAAATAAGGCTCAAGGACAAACATTTAAGGCATCCGGTTTGGACCTAAGAGCTCCATGTTTCACACATGGGCAATTATATGTAGCTCTATCCCGTGTAACAAACAAAGTTAGGTTTATATGTTATGGCTCCTGATGGGAAAGCTGCAAACATTGTATACAATGAAATTTTATAAGAAAGAAAATAAAAACTAACTGAATATGAGCTCGCATATATTTAGTTGAATCATTTCCATGAATAACCCTATGCAAAGCAGAAAGAAAGATACTTCCTACGAAAGAGTAAATGTATACAAAACTTATCGGAATAGTGTAATGAATGATGTGTAAAATTCGCGCGAATTTGACACATCATTCATTACATTGTTTCGACATTTTTTTTTCGGCATTTTATTTTTCGATATTTTAATTTTCAACATTTTTGGGTTTCGACATTTTTAGTTTTGACACTAATTAAATTTTCGACATGTCGTACCAGACCCTGTGCATAGGGAAGCTTGACCGCAGGGTCTGGTACGATATGTCGAAATTAGAAAAGTAAAAAAAGGCGAAAAATAAAATGTAGAAAACCGAAAATCCTGAAAAATAAAAATGTCGAAAAAGAAAATGTCGAAAAAGAAAATGTCGAAAAAAAAATATCGAAATAATGTAATTAAAGATGTGCAAAATTCGCGCGAATGTTACATATCATTAGTTACTTTATTTCGATAATTGTAATATATGAATATAAACGCCTCTTCACCTGGGAATCAATAATTCAAAGACGGAAAATAATGATATTTCTTCTGTCAAAACATGTTCACAAGAAACCAATTAGTAACCCCAAGGTGATTAAAAATCGGAGGCCCGATATAAGTTTTTTACGCGAAACCCTTATTGCATAAGTGATCTTCGGCCAAGTTTAAAAAATAATTGCCCTGGATAGATCCAACGGGGCTACACTATCCACAGTGTTTCTGCAGAAAATACATGTTTGCATATATGTTTGTGTTTACGACAAAATCATTGAAAATGCCAAAACACATGAAAATGTGCATCTTTTCTTCGCAACTGTCTCTTGAAAAGTAAAAAATATACCAAACATGTAGGTTGGCATTTTTCTGTTCTTCCTCGCCTTTTTTTTTACACGAATAATCCAAAAACGAAAAGTAGAAATTTTCCTCCAGTCAAAATATTGACCAAATACCGAGAGATAACCCTGCACTGATCCGAAAGGACCATCTTTCCGGGTTATAAAAATAACCCAAGGTAAGACCAACAGCGGCTGCGCTTAAAGTGTATGGTTACGATTATTATTTATGTTAACTTACCAGGTTCAAGAATCATTAAATAAGCGTACAATTATGTTTCCAAATTCGTATATTTCTGGCCAAATTATGTGCATAGCGTTACATTAGTGGACTCATATATGCAAATAAAAAAGGAACAATAAAAATAAGTATAATGTATATGATAACAGGAATATTTAAGTGAGAGAAGTATAATATGCAAAGTTTTGTAAAAGTTAAATCTTAGAATATTCTTCTTTTTTATCTAGAATTCTAAAAATATTTTCATTTCTCTTTTGGTATGATATTTTGTGATTGGTAATATTTTGGGCGTTTATAAGATTTATTTTATTTTTAACTAAAATATATTCAGATTTTAAATGTTCAACTAGCTTATATACTCACACGTGGTTTTTATCAACTATAACCATCAGTCCTCTGTGCCAAGCTTCAACCGAGTTCTGCGTGGTTGGGATATTCAAATCCATTTGCTCATAAATTGACCAAAATGCTGGGGGATACGATGAAGCTGACTTACTCCCGAAAATGTAGTTCTTTTCCATCCATTTTAAAATATTTACGCAATTACTACTCATTTACTTATTGAGGCAATCATAATTAGAGGTATCTCCTCCGGCTTTAAGAAAGCTAAACATTTGAGCATTCTTAACTTTAGGGAAAATATTTCGTTCTTTCCGTATAGCGTTGCAAGTTTTTCACTCTGGATTTTTCTCCATAAAATCTGCCCTAAGTCGAAAAAGCATCCTTTATTGATAATACTTGGGAAGTATGACTTTGATACAGAAATTATCGATTTCTCAAAATCAGAAATAACATATTCGTGACAGAGATGCACATTATTGTAGCAAGCGATTCTTAAAATTTCAAAAAAAAACTTCTTCGTAACATTTCTTATTGTCTTGCTACTAATTAGACAATAATTTACAGGAACGATATGTGTGCATGAATCGTAAATAATTTTCGCATGATTGTTGGAACAACTTTAAAAATTCCGTCCATTAGCCACACCGAAGACCTCTCTGAAACTTTAAGGTTTGCAATGCTTCCAAAAATTAAAATACGCTCCTGCAAAAAACTTTTATCCGATAACAAAAAAGGTTCACCTTCCACGTTTCTTAAATCTTCTGGAATAACAATTTCACTCAGCGTTTACGGGTCCTTGAGCATGTTGATCCTCACTCTTTTTATTTTCTGCATGCAATTCTCTGCCCTGTGTACATAAATTCTACATTCAGTTTTGCATTCCCCTATTGCCGAAATTATTATTTGCGATGGGTTTTGAGAAGTATTTGCGGCCTTCTTTTTCAAATTCGCATTTATTTTTGAAACTTCACTTCTGTAAGCCAATGGATCATGTGAATATATCGAAGATGATTTCGTCACTTTGCGATCACCGTCTAAAATTGTTGTTACTCGAGCGCTGCAATTAAGTTCGTTTCGCTTTTTCTCATTTCCAATAAAACAAATCTTTATACCTTTTTCCCAAGTGAAACACAAATCCATGAAGTATAAGCTTATTTTTTCCTTTACTACTCCCGCGTTCATTCTTAATTGATGGCGAATAAAATTTTAACTGAATCATAAAAACTCCATTTCAGCTAAAAATTTTGCATATAAAAATATACAAAAACTCAGGTAAGTAGATCAAAAAAATACAGTGCTAAAGTCGAAAGCTAAAATATTTTTCAAATTAAAATACAAAACCTCAGTTAACTAGATAGAAAAATGTAAGTCCTAATAAAGAAAGTGCATACTTTGAAATTTTTTAACCAAAAAAGATTTCCGACATTTTGCTATGTTTTTCGACATTTTTGTTCGATAACAAATTTTTTCTGCATTTTTTTTCGCCAAAATTTTATTTCCATATTTTGAAAAATCAAAAATTTCGACATTTCTGTTTAGACATTTTTATTTTCGACTTTTCGTACGGATCCCTTGAGCGCAACCCGTACGATCATAGTGGTATGAGCTTCAAGGCGCATGGTACCAAAATTGCAGCTGCACTACAAGGCCGCAACAAAATCCTCAAATCGCTTTCCGTCAGCACTTGGGAAAGAGAAAAAGAAAATTTGCTAACAACATACAAAGGCCAACCACTTATGTGCTACGCGTAACCAGTTTGATTTAAGAACACCCACTCGAAAAGACTGCAAGCCTGCCAAAACACTGCTCTCGGAATAGCGACGGAATGTTGTTGTGTATTTATACAAAAGAGCTCAATATAAAGGAGCAAATAGGAAAGGTAAACAGTTTCTGCTGATTTGCCGGAAACCGTTACCCTAGCAAGCACCTGGTTAATATTCGGCACTTAAAAACATTACCAATCAATATTAGCGTAATTGTTTAGCGCTACTTTCATTAATTTACAATTGTAACGATGTTATTCCGAAAAAATTGCACTGAAGAGTTCTCCGAAGGAACAAAAGTAATAAGTGGCTAGTAATTACTGGCTACGTAATGGGTTTGACATTCGCAGTGAATACGTAGTGACTAGTAGTAGTAGTAGTATATATTTATTTTTTCCAAAAAGCTCAGATACAGAGTATGACTTATGCTTTTGCGTACATCAAAACACTTAAATAAATAAATTAAGTAGATACTAGCGACAATAACAGAGTATTTTGTGTGTCGCACCTCGTGTTAAATAAAATACTATCGAGTTACAAAAATTCATTTTCATAATAAGTCTCTAATTTTAAAGATTTCCGCGAGAAACTTGGCCAGAGCCTCGAAGTTAAATCCATTTAGACTGGCAACCACCTTGGCTATATCTAAAGTTCTTTCACTAAAATAAAGGGAACGAATATTGTTATATATCGGACATGTGCCGATAAAGTGAAAAACGTCTTCTGGCTCCTGCAAGTTACATACTGTGCAAAGTGGAGACGACATGTTTTTATAGATTCATGCCTTTAGATTCAACAAACCTCCACGTGCCCGGAGAATCAGACTGGCTGCATATGCACTATAAACAGCAGTGAAATACATACTCTCCAACGGCACAAGGGCCTGGTAAAGGTCATGGGTAGTAGACTTCCGAGCCATTTCGAGGAACCTATTTGTATTATACTGAGCTAAGCGTTCTAAGAGCGAGGAAGTGAAGGACTGTATATTAGCTGATAGCAATTGCGTAATGAAAGGTAGATTGACGGTGTTAGCAAGTTCTTTCCAAGTTTTTATCAAAGAATTCCCCAGGTTGGTAGTCTACTCTAATGGAATACGCGGGAGTCTGTCATTTGATAGGCTAAAGCAACGAGCGATATAGAGCATGTGCAGGCGAAGCGTATGTAAATATAGGGGCTGCAAGCCTGTTTCCAGGTGCAACATGTAGTTTGGCGTATTAGAGGGAAGGAGATCAGTTTCATTACGAAAAATCTCCCTCACTAGGGTAGGCACCTTGTCGATGGTGTGAGGGCTTAACCGAACTCCATAGCCCCCGACTATGAGTCTGAGCTGTTTAGGACTGACATCTACGCTGTTTCGCCTCATAGGAGGGCGGCAGAATGTCGGTGACCAAGAACTGCCAACCCCCTAATTCAGGGTGATATGCGGACCGTGCCTGTTGGACGATTTGCAGCCAGCGGATAAATTCGGCTGCATTCGAACGGTGTCTTCCCGATACCGGGCCACGGGAACTATTTATGGCCTTACCACAGCAAAGGGCGCTGCTGTGGCGGACGGTTCTTTCCCCGTATATAATACTGGACCGCTGAGCCCGCCTTGTCGGGCAGGTGGTCGTACGACCAAGAGGAACGATTCATTACCTGATTGTAATAAGGACGATGTAAAGAGGAGGACTGAGTCGCAATCCAAGGACGGCAAATACGAATTCAGCGATGCGTCGGACTCGGGGAGCGGGAGTAGTGCTGATTCAATGAAATCCGTGTTGGAGAAACACACAAATGCAAACGGAGTAGAAGAGTGGAGAAGGGTACGGAGCAGAGGAAGTAAAAGAGCTCTCTCGCAGTACCGTGCAGCACTAAGAATTGTACAACGCTTGGGAGCAGTGGTGGACCCAACCGAAGTGTAGAGCGCTTGGAATGGGCCCATGAAGCGGTAGAAGTAGGTCGAAGGCAGTTCAAAAGGTTTGCTGCGAGAAACCCTCGGTTCTGCAACTGGTACGAGGAGGAAGAAGCGTCGAATGGCAGAATGAAGAGGCAACGTTAGGCGGAAGGCGACTAGCCTGTTTTCAAGAGGCAGAAAGAATCCAGTCCTAGAGCCGCGAGGCAGGGCAGTCGCATAGACAAGACAAGAAAGCCGAAAGCTGTAAGGCAGATGGGCTGCAATAGCGAGGTAGCAACTACCTCGAAAGCTGCGAGTCAGAGGGAAGTTCCAACTACGGAAGTAGGAGATAAATCAAAGGGAGATAACGCTAAGACTCCGGCTTTCTCGGAGGCGGTAAAGGGAGTTAACGCTAAGACTCCAGCTTTCTCGGAGGTGCCAAATGGAGAGAGACAAAGCAGTCACTGACTGTGGCGCTGGTTGAGCGTAGCAATCCTTTCGGACAAATGACTACTGAAAGGTGGAGATTTGTGGAAAGGGAGCTTATTAGCTTAATGCTAAAGATGATGCGGGAACAACAAAGTAAGCCCCTTCCAACCTTTGATTCGGGGGGATGGTATAATGGTGTGAAGATGATAGCGTGCGACAACATCGCGAGTTTGCGGTGGCTGGAGGAAGTGGTTCCAAACCTCCAAAGGCAAGACACGAACGCGCAGTTTGAGGTGGTGGATAAAGCGCAAATCCCCACGGTACCAAAAGTTAAGGTATGGATACCACGCGTGATGAAGTCGGAGGATACACTGAAAAAATGGTGCTGTGACTCACACAGAGGAACACCCGGCACAACAGTCACGAGATGCTGAAGGGGGCCTCGAATCCTCTAAACCAAAAGGACAAGGGGAGGACGACGACGTCAAGACAAAGGTGCTGGAGGGGGACAAACAGCGCAATGGTGCTGCGAGTCCTACAGATAAACCTCCAACACAGTAAAGTGGCGTCGAGCGAACTCCTCCTAACCCTTGAGAAGGGGTCCGTTTGACGTGGCGCTGATCAAGAAGCCGTGGCTCTCATCGGAGGAAGGGTTTCTGGACTTAGCGTGCGCGGGTTTGGCGTTTACTACGCGCAAACGGAAGGACGAGTGTGAGCTGTAGTAATGGTAAGGAAGCAGCTGCATTCATATATGCTGCCTAATTACACCACTGAGGATCTCGTAGCGGTGGCCGTTGAGCAAAAGAATAAGCAGGCATTTATCCTGGAGTCCTGCTACATGGCCCATGCTGCGGAGGTTCCACCGATGGAGTGCAAAAGGCTAGTACAGGAGGAAGGGCGAAAAGGGCGGTTGGTCATAGGTGCAGATGCAAATGCGCACCACAATGCGTGGGGAGGAGCAGATACGAACGAGAGAGGCGAATCTCTATTTTGTTACATCCTGAAAACCAATTTGCGAATATCCAACAGGGGAAATGTCCCTACATACATTGGTCCAACATCCAGTAATGTTCTGGATATTACATTGAGCTCCGAGCGTGATATATCAAGGTATGATTGGATGGTTCTTGATAGACCATCCTTCTCCGACCATGCGTATATCAGCTTCAGCATCCCCCTAAATAGGGTAGAGAAGGGAGGAACCTTTAGAAACCCTAGGTCAGCGAACTGGACTAAATTCCAGAAACATGTATAAGCAAAATTGGGACAACCCAAAGATGTTGCTAATGTAGAGGAACTGGAGGAGTCGAATGAATTCCTAACAAGGACGCTTATGACTGCGTATAACAAAGCTTGCCCTCTAAGAAGATTTAGAGGAAAAATAAAGCCGCCATGGTGGAGCAATGAGCTGAGTCTTCTAAGAACACAGGTAAAATAAATGTTTAAGCTCGCAAAGACCGCGGAAAGCGAAGCGTGTCGGGACGAGTACAGGGATCTACTAAGGATCTACAAGCGTGAAATTACCAGGGCGAAGAGAAACTCATGGAAGTTTCTGTACGCACACAGAGTGCTCCAGCGAAACAGCACCGTTGAAAAAAGTCCTAGCAAAGGGAAACATAGTCCAGGGACTAATAAAGAAAGAAAAGGGGGAATGGTCACGTAATAGTGAGGAATCCCTTGAGGTGCTTCTCGATACACATTTCCCATCGGGAGACGGTTTAGAAGAGCCAGCAGACATCACTCACACTTCGATCATGGAGCTAGTAGTGCCGGGCTTGGTGACCGATACCAAGATCGAGTAGGCAGTGAAGACGTTTGCCAAATTTAAATCGCCGGGCCCAGATGATATATTCCCGGCCATGCTACAAGTCTCAAATAGGGAGGTCGTGGAATGGCTTAAAATAATATTCGATGGGTGCATAAGACTGAATCATGTACCGCACTCTTGGAGAATTGCTCGTGTAGCTTTTCTACCAAAGGCGGGGAAGATCGGTCACGTGTATCCCAAAGAATATAGACCCATTAGCTCAACATCATTTCTGCTCAAAACCTTTGAGAGGCTGATAGATATGTACATAAAGTCCAACGTGGATGAAAAGCTGTTCTCCGCAACATAGCATGCGTACACCAAAGGCAAGTCGGTAGACACCGCATTGCATAGGGTGGTAATAAGCATAGAGAAATCCCTGGAATATAAGGAGTATGCTCTAGGAGTCTTCTTGGACATTGCCGGGGCTTTCAACAATGTTGCAAAATGGGCGATTATGGATGGTCTTAATTACATTAAAGTACATCAGATGGGTCGGATGCATGTTAAATTGCAGAAAGATTACATCACAATGGGGATTGTAGAGGCCACGAAATCAGTGGACAGGGACACGCCGCAGGGAGGGGTGCTATCACCTCTGCTGTGGACGCTGGTCATCAACCAACTGCTCGGGCAATTCGATGAGGGACCCGTAAAACTTACGGCTTACGCAGATGACGTTGCAATTGTCATAAGTGGAAAGCGCCTTCCAACGATTAGTTCTTTGATGGATCCGGCGCTTCGGGATATTCATACCTGGGCATATAATGTCGGGTTGAAAGTCAATGCGGAGAAGACGGATATGGTTTTGTTTACAAAGAGGTACAAGGTCCCAAATTGGACCAGGCTGAAGTTAGAGGGATGACCTTACAGGAGAAACCTTGCACAAAATATCTAGGAATCATCCTAGACAGTAAGCTTTCATGGAAACTCAACGTGGAGGAGAGGGTCAAGAAGGCCTCAACGGCACTCTATGCATGTAAAAGAATGCTGGGGTATACGTGGGGCCTATCGCCCTCTCTTTCTCATTGGGTTTTTACAGCGATTGTAAGCCCTATTCTATACTATGGAGTTCTTGTTTGGTGGGAAACCACACAAGAAACAGCATACCTCAAAAAATTAGAGGGGGTATGCAGACTATCGATGCTTAGTATTACCGGAGCCCTGAAAACAACCCCGACGGCTGCACTGAATGCCATTCTGCACATTCCACCTGTAGACCTGGTAGCAAAGAACAAAGCATTAACGACCGCAGCCAGGCTCGGTGCTTCGGGGCAGCTTGAGCGCCGACCATATGGCCGTAGTAGTCTAGCGTCATCAATCACAAGACAAACATACTACCTGATTTCCTATCTGCGCTTCAAGGGAGATCTTAAGGCCACAATGGAGGTGGACGGTTGGCGCAAGGGTGCGCAAATGGCGGACGAGGCGATACATGTGTACACCGATGGATCCAAAGTAGTGGAAGGGTCTGCGGTATACTGCGCTGATCCGGAAATAAGCAGATCCTACAGGCTGCCGGTTTACTGTAGCGTTTTCCAAGCGGAAATATTGTATGTATGTATTTATTTGAAAATTTGTTCCTAGCACAACAATTTTGACAAATTATTTAACAGTGCTAGTCATGAATAGCATGAGCTATAAAAATTGAACATTTATAATAATAAATTAGATTAATCAAATTAAATTAAATATAGCGGACAATAGAGAAATATTTATGTATGTAAATGTAAATCTTAAAACTAAAGAAAAGTAGTTAATAAATATTAAAAGACAGCAGTAGTGATGATAACCTTTGGCTGGTTATAGATTGAATAGTATTTAACAAACAAAGAAAGAAGACACAGAGAAAGGAAAAGGACTTAGAAATGAACATTTTAACAACAACAATTTGAGATCCAGTTTAAGAGTCGTTAAAAAATGATGTTAGCTCTTTTCTGAAGTGCAGAGCATTACTTAAGAGTCGAAGACTAGTAGGTAGCGAGTTCCAAAGACGTATTGCAGTAACAAAGAATTGGCGCTCAGAGGTTAGCGAGCGGTATCTGATGTGCTTAAGAAGAAGCACCGATCTTGATGATTGCAGAAAAATAAGCTTACGATATAGATAGTCAGGTTCCTTCGTGTGTATCAATTTATGGAGGAAGGACAGTGTTTTGACTTTTAAAAGATTTTCGAAAGAAATGTTTAGCAACCTTTCAGCATGTTGAGATACGTGGTCAAATCTTTTCAACCCATAAACATATCTAGCAATGTTGTTGTAAACAACATTTAGTTTGTTCTTGCACAGATAGTCACAGTTTGAGTAAATCACACAGCCAGGGAGTAGCGTAGGTATTAAGTACGCTTTAGCCAGAAGTGTAGTCGTATGTGCAAAGGCGTGAAATACTGTGTTAACCATAGTGTACGAAGCATTCCATACACTTTCCCAACCGTTCTAAAAATATGGCCTTTCCATGTCAATGTTTTGTTAAAAATTACACCTAAGTTTTTCGCCGTATCTACGTATTCTATAACGGAATTGTCGAACACTACATTCTCTAAATCATTAGTGGGAAAAGACCTTCTATGAATAACAATACATTTTGACTTATTCGGGTTTATACATAAGCCATTCATAGCAGCCCATGAAAATATTTGATTCAAATCGTGGTTTAAGTTACTTATGCCCAAGCTAGTTTGATCACGAGGACAACACGTAAATAACTGCACATCATCAGCGTAGATATGAACATTACAATACTTAAGGACATCGGGTAAGTCATTGATGTACAGAACAAATAACAGAGGACCCAGGATAGAGCCTTGAGGGACGCCTCTTAAGACATGAAGGAAGTCAGACTTTTCACCATCTATACATACTGCTTGAGTCCTATCGCCAAGGTATGATCTTATAAGGGCAACTGCATGACCAGAGAAGTTAAATAGGTTTTCCAGCTTCCTACAGAGCAGAGTGTGGTCTACAGAATCGAAAGCTTTGGAGTGGTCAAGAAGTGTTAAGAAGGCAATGTAACTTTCATCCACTCGCTCGCGAATTTCTTCTGTCACAGATAATAGTGCCGTTGTACAGCTCCGCTTTGACCTGAAACCGGACTGACTATCTGACAGGAGCTTGTATTCATGTACATATGATACGATTTGCCCATGTAGAATACGTTCAACGACCTTAGAGAGGAAAGGGAGTATGGCTATTGGTCGATACTCATTATTTTGTTTACGGATTGGAATAACTTTTGCAGCTTTCCAGTATATTGGGAAGACACCGGTCGTCAAAATTAAGTTGACCAAGTAAGTAATGTGGGGAAGGATTTTGGGAAGAATGACTTTTAAAAACTTTGAACATATACCATCAAGCCCCATTGCGTTAGACTTCACAGAAAGTATGGCTTGGATAACATCACAATTATCGACACAAACAAACTCGAAAGGGCTAGTGTCAACATTAACACGCACGGAGTAGTTATCAATACACACATTGTCGGCTGAGTTTGGTAGTCTTACAAAAGTATTATTTATTTCGTTGATGTCGACATCAGGGGGATGAGACAGGTCACTTTTGGGCTTACCAATTCCTATTTGTTTGATTTTGTTCCACTTTTCCTTTGTATTCAAAGCAGAACTAAACTTGTACTTAAAATAATTTGCCTTGGCCAGCCTTATGGCTTTGTTTGCAATAAGCCGAGCTGTTTTAAAGCAGCTATGCGCTTCGACTGTTTTGTACCTTTTCCACCGTGAGTAGGCTTGGTTACGAAGGTGGATAAGGTGTTTTAATGTAGCATTGAACCAAGGGCTATTCTTGTATTTAAGTGTTTTTATTTTTAGTGGAACGTGATCATCGAATAACTTATTTATATTATCCTGCAGAAACTTTGTCTGGTCATCAACCGATGTTAACGTACGAATCAAGCTCCATTCAACCGACTCAACGGACTCAGCAAGGGAATAATAATCTATACTTCTGTAATCGCGATACGCGAACGAACTTGGCCTACATGATGTTTGGAAGTTGTAGTTTAGGAATATCAGGTCGTGTTTTGAGAAGCAGGAGGCGGATAGTTGCGTGTAGTGAATCATTTTATGAAGATCATTGACAAAAAATAAATCTAATAGAGAAGAGTTAGTATTTGTGAAATGCGTTGGTATAGCACAGTTTGTGGGAAAAAGTCCCAGAGATTCCATGTTTTGTTTTAAAGTGGCATCCACCAGTAGGTTACTATTAAAATCTCCAGCGATGATAATATTGTCATAGTCTAATAGTAACGATTGAAGAAATTCAATAAACGCGGAAAAATCTATTAGTCGATTCGGTCTATATGCACAGCCGATAAGAAGCCTACTATTATTATCAGAAAACATATGAACAAACACATATTCCACAGGATCACCTGGACTAGAACAACAACACAATTTACAGGACACACTACTTTTTACATATATCGCAACACCACCACCATGACCACTTCTATCAACTCTGAAAAGTTGGTAGCCATTTATCTTCACCATATCATTTCTATGAAACGAAGAAAACCATGTTTCTGAAACACATATGACATCAATATCGGAGCCTTCTGACAGAAATCTCAACTCGTCAAGCTTTTTATAAAGGCTTTGCGCATTGATATGAATAACTTTCAGCCCGTTGGCTTTTCTGCTGACTATGCGCAACAAAGTAGATAGACAGTCTTTGGAACTCGGGGACTCATTATCGGAGACCAACATTATAAAAATAATTAAGTGAATGATTTACACTGAATTTGGCTAACAACATAATTAATGATTTTGTGATGTTGTAGGTGGAGAAAAAGACAGAGAAGGAATAGATTAGAAGAGAGCAAAGAGAAATATTTATTAGCAGGGGGCTGTTAGTTAAGCCTTTGGTGGCCCTCCAGGGCGTTGTTCGCAACCGGCGTGACGTCTTCACGAAAGGAAGTATTGTTTTCCAGGTCGATACTCTCGAGAAAACTCAGGCTGGGGACTGCTTCGGGTCGGTCGCCGAATTTTCGCTTTATATGCACCACACCCCGCATTGTGAACACCGATGAAACCTTTTTCCTCTTCTTTAGATGGATCGCAGCCTTGAAGATCTCATAGTTGTTTTTGGTCAGCGATGCATTAACAAAGATAGGCTCATTGGAATTTATTCCCACATGCACGAGTCGCAGCCCTTTGGTGTTGTTGTGGCGCCTGAAGCTCGCAATCGTTTTCAACAGCGTATTTCGGTCCGCAGGTGTGTAAAATTTAATGATAACGGCGGGATCAACCGTACCGTGGGGTAGTTTGCGTTTCGGCCGAAAAACACTTTTTAGGGGGGGTGGCTGTAAGTTTAGCGTGAAGCAGAGGTGGTGGAAAATCTTTTGTAAGTTTTCCCCTTCCTCGAAGGGAATCCCATGAACTCGGACGTCGCATGCAGCAATTTGGAGTTCTTGCTTGGATACAAAGTTTTCCTGCTTACATACTCTCTGTTTTAGTGTGGCTATTTCATTTTCGAGGTGCCCAATCCTCTCAAACATACCCTCCATGCGATTAATTCTACCACTTAACTCGTTTAACTCCTTCTTCAGGCCTTCAAATTTATCTTCCAGTTTTCTGCATGTAAACTCCATCATACGCTTTTCTGCTTCCATTATTTTATTGGACAACGAGTCATTGTACTTTATGAGTCGTTGGTCGATTGTACGGATGAGGTTAGGAGATGTATCGCTTAGACGAGGAGCCTTTTTAATTGTGTCAGCTTCATTGCCCAAGGTCTCGCCACGACGCTTTCCAGAATTTTGAGACATAGTGTTCCAAAAAAATACTCCAAAAAATAGATGAGTTGGAACCAGGTGGCAGCACAGGCGTAGATGGTATAATTTATTTTAGGCTATCAACCGATAGATGGCGCGAATGCGATTGTTGAATTACTGAAAGCTTTCTGCACAGGAATTGGCGGGAGATTTTCAGTTGTTGGTAGCTATGTATATTATCAAACTTTCTTTGTTGTACCACTGTTGTTATTGTATTATGACAATTGTGATTCTCATTAAATTCACTACAAATTATGAGTTTCAGCTGCACTCCGTGCTCCACACTTTGGGAGTTGCTAGAGATTTTGATACTTTTGAAAGTTTATCTTAAATTCTCGACAGAAATGATTAAATTTTTGAATTATTTATGCGCTCACTTTTAAACAATACTTCACACGAGCAGAGTTGCCAATCAGCCCCGTAACCAAAGCAGTAGAAACCCTGGAAGAGAATAGCTTAAGCTGCAACCGTGTTAACTCTTATATTGACAGTCAAGCAGCAATTAAGGCAATAATCTCGCATAGCAAAGCATCTAAATGCGTGTTAGAGTGTAAGTAGTCTCTGGAGAAAATAGGGAAAGGGAGAGGCATACATCTATATAGGGTCCCAGGGAATATGGGAATAGATGGGAATGAAAAAGCGGACGAACTAGCTAAAAAGGGCGCATCCCTTGCAGCTTGTTCCGTAGACGTCCCAATTAGATTGGGCGAGATTAAGCGAAGGAGAGAGGTGCACATGATCGACCAAGCGGGAAAGGCGTGGGTTCAAACGCGGGCCTGTAAAGTGTCGAAGATTATGTGTAGGTCTTACAACCTTAGACTAACACAATTGCTTCTATCATTAAAAAGAGAGGACTGTAGACTCATGACGAGTATTCTGACTGGAAACTGCCGTCTGGCGTCACATGCTTTTAAATTAGGCTTGGTCAGTGATAGCAGATGTAGGAAGCGCGGGTTGGAGGAGCAAACGATCGAGAACGTTCTGTGCTCGTGCCCTGCCAGGCTAAGACTCCAGCTATTAGAAGTGATACAGCTGTTAGATCTAGAAGCAGCAAGCGGCTTAAGTCCTAGGAAGCTTCTAGGATTTGCCAAGAGGACGGAGTTATTTTATAACATAGGTCCTGGTTTTTGATAGGGTTTTTCAGTTTGGTCGTTAAAACAAACTTCTGGTAACACTACGGACTCAATCAGTCTATGTGAGGTCCTTATGGACCAGCCAGTTCAACCTAACCTAACCTTACGAAAAATCTAAGAAGTTCCTCAACTTGGTCGAATTCGTTAACCCCCCTTACCTGCACGCCGTAAAACATAATGCACCTGAAAGCAGCCTCGAAGATTTTTATTTTCTGCGACAAACAGATCGGAGGGTTATTAATATAGCTCAGCCACGTTGCGTTAATAGCGTTTTTAGCATCCACTAGCTTTGAGTCCAAATGTTTATTAAAAAATAGTTGACAAGTGAGAAGTGCACCTAAGTATTTGTATTCGTTAACTACTTCAATAACTCCGCTACCGTAGGTCCATTTCCATGAGCCGGGGGCTCTACCACCTTTCCTATATACCCTGATTGTTCAAGCTGGCAGTTAGTGCCCATTGACTACAATAGTTGTAAAGGGAGTTTATCATTTCCTGTAGCTGTTCAGGTGATTCCGCAAGCAAGACCAGATCATCTGCGTACATAAGCACATTTACATTAATGTTCTTAACCCTGACACCCCCGCACAAATAGTCATTTAGGTCATTTAGGTACAAAGAGAATAGAACTGGGCTTAAGAGGCTGCCTTGGCGGACTCCGTGATTAACAGGGAAAGGCTCTGACAAATCTATCAAACAGAACTTTGCAAGACGTATTAGCGTATACTAATCTTAAAATTTCAATCACATGAGATGATAGACCATAGGAGGCTAGTTAATAAAAGAGCATGTTGCGTGAAATCTTATCAAAAGCACACGAGAAATCTACAAAAAAGGCAGAAAATATTTTATTATGTGAAAAATTGAGTTGAGCAATTCTTGAAAGCACAAAAATATTGTATATCGTCGAACAGGCTCTGCGAAAACCTGACTGATTTTTACAATCGATCCAAGCATTTATGCGACCAAGTAAAAGCCCAGAAAAGAATTTATAAATAGTAACTAGCAAAGACAGGCCTCTGTAATTTGTAGTAGCTTTAGGGTCACCTTTCTTAAAGGGGGCAATAAAGATGGAGGAACTGAAAGAGGAAGGAATATGCTTTCTCAAATAACTAAAGTTTAGAAGCGCCAGCAGTTCGTTGAGAAAACATTGGGGAGCAAACTTGAAAAATTCATAACATACGCCATCCTGCCCAGGGGCTTTTTTGCATTTGGTAACATCAATAACCAACTGGAGTTCCCTGCTATCAAAAGGAGCATAAAGAAAGGGATCAGAAAGCTGGGGCATTGCCCAGTGCACGCACGAATCAATACTATTACGGTATAGGAGTTGAAGATAGAAGTCACGGATTTTAAGGTTACAACTTACTTTACAACGGACCTTTTTAAGTGAGTTTGCTAGCCGCCACCAGTCACTTGAATTCCTAACGCTATTAAGCTGTTCAATTTCCTTACATCGCCACTCCTAATTTCTTCCTATTACAGAGCTTAACATATTTTTTACGAAGAGTGAGGTACTTAGTCCTTTCGCAATCTGTATTCCTCCTTCTCAGCATATATAAAGCGTTCATTAACTTCTTACGCAAGTTTGCGCACTGGCTATCAAACCACGCATTTTTCGGTGAGAAATGACACTTTCTTTTGCATGTGCCCCCGTTTTAATTGTATCAGTAATTATAAACACTTTTTCATCAATAGGGGAATCAGAGTATATATATAAATTTTTTCGCGTTATGTGGTTTCCATGAGAGTCTGGGAGAAAGTACATGTTGCTCGGAGTCGGCACTACACGGACGGCCGTTGAAATTAATAACAACCGGCATATGGTCGGAGAAGCATTTTGATTTTACATGAAATCCATCAATTAGACCAAGCAAATCAAAAGAGCAGATAGCATAATCAATCACTGTGCGGCCAACTCAAAGCAAAAAGTAAATTCACCACTCAGATCACCATCAACCCTCCAATTTAAAATAACCCCACCCAAGTCTTCAGCCAAACTAAGTATTCGTCTGCCTTTATTATCTACTACCGAATCTTTAGATGTGCATGTGTCACGGACACTCGCAAAAGTAGATATCGGATCTTTTTGCACTACTTGAGATGACCCCATACGGGCATTGAGATCGCCAACAATGCAAAATGAGCTCGGTCTAAAACTGTCAAGGAAATGCTGGAGCGCTTCAAAATCAGCATTCCAGCGCGTGCAGTTCAAATATTGCGGTGTATTGTAACAAATTTTAGACTATATCGCGATTCGATGCATTTTTTAAAGCCAAACAAGCAACCACCGCTAGCATGACCAGCCTTATGTGCTTTCGTTGCATCAATCCAGTGTAGATGGTACTCTTTAAAAAGGTAAAAGAACTTAAATCTATCCTCAGCCAAAACATGCGTTTCAAATAAAACGAATATATCAAAACTTTGGATGTTAGTAAATGCATCACCAAATTTAAATTTGCTATTCAAATTAGCTATATCGTACGATAGAACGGAGAGATTTTTCTGGGCTTCTCTAGAGCTTGATACAGTGTCATCATTTAAAACACATGTCAGCAAGGGCTGATTTAAACTTAAGTAGCTACTACATAAAATTTTACTCAAGATGATATCGTACGTAATATCTACTTTGCTAAGGTTTCCGCTCTCTGCAGTTAGGTCTTTTTCTATAAAGATTGACATCCCAGATAATTTTTTAGCATTTTTGAGGACATAACTAGCCATCTCTGCTGAAACGAACCCCGCTATCAAGCCCATTTTCTTACTTCTGCTATACAATTTGCGCACATCTCGGACTTGAACATGATGCATATTTAGCTTCTCGCCGCATAGCTTTTATACCACTAGTCTAGGAGAGGCTTCTTCTGGCATATCTCTTAAATTAACATTTTTATACTCAGTTGAGCAGAGCTCACAGAGTATATTAAGTTTGATTGGATAACGGTTGGTTGTACATATATAAAGGAATCGAGATAGATATAGACTTCCATATATCAAAATAATCAGGATCGAAAAAAAATTTGATTGAGCCATGTCCGTCCGTCCGTCCGTCCGCCCGTTAACACGATAACTTGAGTAAATTTTGAGGTATCTTGATGAAATTTGGTATGTGGGTTCCTGAGCACTCATCTCAGATCGCTATTTAAAATGAACGATATCGGACTATAACCACGCCCACTTTTTCGATATCGAAAATTTCGAAAAATCGAAAAAGTGCGATAATTCATTACAAAAGACAGATAAAGCGAAGAAACTTGGTAGATGAGTTGAACTTATGACGCAGAATAGAAAATTAGTAAAATTTTGGACAATGGGCGTGGCACCCCCACATTTTAAAAGAAGGAAATTTAAAATTGTTGCAAGCTGTAATTTGGCAGTCGTTGAAGATGTCATGATGAAATTTGGCAGCCTTTTAAAACCCTCATTAATACCTTTAATTTGATACCCATATTGTACAAACACATTCTAGAGTCACCCCTGGTCCACCTTTATGGCGATATTTCGAAACGGGGTCCACCTATAGAACTAAGGCCCACTCCCTTTTAAAATACTCATTAACGCCTTTCGTTTGATGCCCATATTGTACAAACAAATTCTAGGGTCACCCCTGGTCCACCTTTATGGCGATATCTCGAAAAGGCGACCACCTATACAACAACCACCACTCCCTTTTAAAACCCTCATTAATACTTTTAATTTGATACCCATATCGTACAAACACATTCTATAGTCACCCTGGTCCACCTTTATGGCTATATCCCTAAATGGCGTCCACCTATAGAACTATGGCCCACTCCCTCATAAAATACTCTTTAATGCCTTTCATTTGATACAAATGTCATACAAACATATTCCAGGGTTTCCCTCGGTTCATTTTTCTACATGGTGATTTTCCCTTATTTTGTCCCCAAAGCTCTCAACTGAGTATGTAATGTTCGGTTACACCCGAACTTAAAGTTCCTTACTTGTTCTTCTTACACTCGTTCACCAGGCGATTTAAACCCGTCCTGTCTAGCTCCAATTCACGCTTAAGCAGAGTCAACTCAGCTCTAAGCTCATCATTTTCAGCTTTATGGCCATGTTGTTGTTGTTGTAGCAGTGCTTCGCCCCACCTAACAGCTGCGACCGATCACAAATTGTCATCAATATCTTCTAACGGGAGTCCAAAAGAAAACTCGCTGTTTCAAAAGGGGTGGACCATAATGAAAGGGGTGTTAGAGGCGTTGGTTCCACATTACAATTAAAGAGATGGTTGGTGTCATGTGGGGACACGTTGCAAGCGGGGCATACATTTTGTATGTTGGGGTTGTTTCTGGATAGGTAAGAGTAAACCCTGTTACAGTATCCAGAACGAAGTTGAGCTGGAGTGACTCGCGTTTCCCTGGGGGGTATGCGTTCCTCTTCCGCAAGTTTTGGGTACTGTTCTTTGAGTACTAGATTCACCGGGCAATTCCTGGCATAAAGGTCCGACGCCTGTTTGTGGAGTTCACCAAGGACCTGCTTGTGTTTTTTTGCTTCATACGGCTGAGTTTTAAAGTGCCGCATTTCCTCAAAGTGCTTACGGAAATGACTTCTTCAGCCTCTAGGCGGTGTTGGTTCATCAATCAGATGTCTGTTGGGATACCCAGGTTTCTGGGTATTCAACAGGAACTGTTTGTTTAACATCTCTTTTCTCTCCCTGATGGGGAGTATTCTCGCCTCATTATGTAGATGGTGTTCTGGGGACATAAGAAGACAGCCCGTGGCGATTCTGAGAGCAGTATTTTGGCAGACCTGTAGCTTCTTCCAGTGGGTAGTTTTTAGGCTTGGCGACCATATAGGGGACGAGTAGCATGCAATCGGCTTGCCAATTGCTTTGTATGTGGTAATGAGCGTTTCTTTGTCTTTTCCCCAGGTACTGCCAGCAAGGGATTTGAGGATTTTATTACGGCTCTGGATTTTCGGAACAATTGCGGCTGCGTGCTCACCAAAACGTAGATCCTGATCAAACTTCACACCCAAAGATTTTGGGGTATAGGACAGTCGGTAGCGTAGTGCCATTGACGTGGATGTTCAAAATGGTCGACATTTGGGAAGTCCATGTTTTAAATAAGGTCGCGGAGGATTTAGTCGGTGATAATGCCATGTTTCGCGAGGCAAAAAAACTGGAGAGATAAGGGAGGTAGCCGTTTCTTCTGTTGCAAAGCTCATCGATCTGTGGGCCTGGGCCTGTGGCCATTATTGTGCAGTCATCGGCGTAGGAAACGATAGTGACTCCCTGAGGCACCCCTTGGTTTTGATGTTTCATTTCTAAATTGCACCAATACCTGCCTACCACCCAGATAATTTGCGGTCCACCATTTAAGACATGGGGGAAGGGTAGACCCTTCCAGGTCTTGCAGTAACGTACCATGGTTGACCGTATCAAAAGCTTTTGATAGGTCTAGCGCAAGGAGTACTGTTCTATGATGGCCCCCTAAGGCCCTCAATTTGGACACCAACCGTTTGCTTCAGCTCATCGATGTCGCCTTTAGTAACTAAGCCATCGAGCTTTTATTTACGTTTCAATGCCCTTTATCGCAGACATAATGTCATGTAGTGAGATTTCAAGGAAGCCTCACCCACCTTGAGTTTTGCTGCTTGTGATGTTGGCGTACACCACAATTATTTTTGTATATGTTGCAGCACTGTTTGCTAACTTGTCGGCAATACAGTTCAGTGACGTTTGACAATTGTCGTTTTGTTTATTGTGATGTTTGTTACTCCTGAAAACACGCTGCTGTTTTTATTGTAATGCCCAGTTTAGTACCACAAGTAGACTTATAGTTTTCTCTGATTTCAATTTCAATTTCTATTTATTTATAAGACTCGTTGGTTGAGCGTAAGACTAATGTCTTTTAAGCCCATCATCATTAATTAATTTACAATAGTTTTATATATAAATAATAATAATAATATCTAATAACAATAATAATTACTGTATATGCATATCAAAAAAAATTGCATTAATTTAAATCATAATTAACAACTTATAAGAAATATTTTAGGTTTAGAAAGATTTATTCCTTAAAATATGAAAAACAGAAATTAAGGTCATAAGAATGAAAAAGTAAAAGAAAATAGGAAGAAATATTTAGATATTTAAAAACTTAAACACTTCCAATTTAAAGCGCCTGGGATTTGTTATCGATTTAATTTTGTTTGGTAAAGAGTTCCAGAGTTTGACAACACTGACAAAAAACGTTCGTGATGAAGTATTATAATGATGTTTTGGTACGATGAGGTTGCGTGTTCTAATCGAATGCGCAAAAGCCAACTTTTCAAAAAGGTACTTTGGATTTCTCATATTAATGAGTTTATGCATATATATAAGATTACGGTACTTCAAGTAGCAATTCAGATTGCAATCGAGTATCTTGTAACTAAATTGTGAGATGTGGTCATACTTACGCCTACAAAACACATACCTTGCACAGCTGTTTATGGCCATTGCAAGTTTTCGCTCAGATGCGCTATCTAGGTGCCCGTAGATGAGTTCGCCATAAGAAATGAGTGGAACTATAAAGGTTTTCACCAAACGCAATTTTGTGTCCTGCGGGACGAAGTTAGCTGTGTACCACAGCTTTCTTAGAATGAAATAAATTCTAGATATGATTTGGTTTATATAATCGGAGCACCCAAGGTATGAATTAACTTTGTAACCAAGGCCAGTTACAACTGACTCGAAATTTATAGACGAGTCCTCACAATTCGAACTGTGTGAAATACATATGGCTTTGGTTTTTTCCGTTAAGACTCAAATTATTACATTTGGCCCAAATAGAGATTGATTGCAAATCATCATTGATTCTAGCTATCAAATCTTCACATAGTCCTGTTGGACGGGAGAGATATACTTGTGCATCATCCGCATACAGGTGTATGGACAGATTTTTACATCAGTAGACCATATCATTAATAAAAATACTGAACAAAATCGGGCCCAAAATGGATCCCTGAGGTACCCCCGAATGCAACCTTCTTAGTTCAGAAGCCATATTTTTAGTCACAACCTTTTGCCAACGATTACTAAGGTAGTTTTTGAGCAGATTTACCGCGCTTTCAGAAAACCCAAAACACTTTTCAAGCTTGTGCAAAAGTATTGTATGGTCAACTTTGTCAAAAGCCTTGGAGAAGTCCAATAGAGTTAAAGCAGTTAAATCACCTTTATCGAAGGACGGTCTAATATCATCAATTACTTTAAACATAGCAGTTGCACAGCTGTGACCCTTTTTATATCCTGACTGGTTTTCGGCAAGAAGATTATTGTTGTATAGATAATCAACTATTTGCGTAACCATTAGCCTTTCCAAAACCTTCGACAAAGAAGGAAGTATGCTAATTGGCCGAAAATCCGATGGAATGGCACCCGAACGATTTTTAGAGATTGGATTAACTTTAGCTATTTTCCAGGAGTCCGGAAACGTCGAGGTAGTGATGGAAAAATTCAAAATGTGTGTTAGGGTTGAAAGTATGAATGGAATTATCAGCTTTATAAATTTTAAGCTTACGTCGTCCTCTCCAATGGCATTCGGTTTAATTGAAAAAATACTTTTTAGAATATCATACTCAGTCACGGTTGAGAAGTCAAATGTTTTTTCTGTTGCAAGTAGTAAGCTTTCATTCAGTTTAAAATCCCTGCTGCTTTGGATAATGTTAGATTCTAAGAAGTAATCATTCATAGAGTTGGCGTCTAAACTAGTTTTACTCCCAATTCCAACAGACTTTAGATGGTTCCACAATACTTTGCCATATAAGTTTACATCTAACTTGGTACGGTAGTGCTGCCTTTTAGAGTTTTTCGTGGTCATATTAGCTTTGTTACGGGCAACGCGGTATGCTTCCCAGTTTTCGCGCGTTGGTGTACGTTTCCAACGTATGTATAGCTGGTTTCTCGTTTTTATACTTTGTAATACCACTCTTGTAAACCATGGAGGTTTTTTATTGGAGACTTTGGCCATTCTTACAGGGATATATTTATCATAAAGATAATTTAAGCTTGAAGTGAAAAAGTCTAGTTTTTGGTTTATATCTGGAAAGAACCAAGCTGTGTTCCAATCAAGGATGCCAGCCTCATATCTTAATGCATCAATATCAACAGATTTAAAATCCCTGTAATAAAATTGTTTGTGTACATCAGTATTAAACTGTAAATCATACCCTAAAAACATCATATCGTGATCTGATACTCCTGGAATGGAAAACTGATCACAATGAAGTACGTTTGAACGATCAGACACACATATAATGTCAAGCAGACTTGATTTACAATTATGACCAAAGCGGATGGGAAATTTAATTATTACTTCCAAACCAGCAGAAATCAGCCTATCTGTTTAATCAATGGAACTGCTATCACTATTGAGAAGATCAATATTGAAATCCCCACATAACAAGACATGCTCATATTTGGGAGCTAACTCAGCAACTTCATTGAAAAAGCCACTAAGATCAAATCTTCTACTAGGATTGTAAACACATACGATCAAACACTTCCTGCAACCATCTCCAATTTCTACCACCAAATACTCAACCGGATCATCACAACTTGATTTAAATATAATTTTTCGATTAATCCCGGATTTGCAGTAGATGCCGATTCCACCACCTTTCGCCCCCGTTTGCCTATCATTTCTTAATAGTTTATAGTAACGCAGTACATAAGTATTATCACATACGGACTCACTGAACCATGTTTCCGTTATGCATACTACATCAATATCAAGGCCCTGCAAAATATAATTAATGTAATCAACTTTTTTATTATTAAAGCTTCTAGCATTAAAGTAGCATAATTGCAACCCGGTATACTTCCTACTAACAAGCTTCAAGAGAAAATTTAAACATAAAACTCATATGTGCGTTAAACGTGCTGAGATCCAAAATCGGCGCAATTAATTTGGAAGTTTACAGTGGCAGTAATTGAGTAATAGAGAAAAATACACAATATAAAAACAAAAGCAGAAATATATAGGGAAAATAGGGAAAAATGAAGAGAATATAATAAATATGTCAACATTGTTTGTGTTAATTTTTATGTAATGTGACTTGACTGGCTGACAAGTGCATCAACGCTCTCTTTGCTGTCCATAAAAACTGCCTCTTTTCCGTGATGTACTCTCACATAGACTCTCCCTCTAATGCTAAATGCCGACGAAATGAGTTTATGACGTTTCAGTTGAGTTGCGTAATGCACTAGAGCACTATTTGCTTTTGTCAAACTTTCATGTATGTAGAAATTACCCTCACCGCCTTGACCAATATCAGATAGCCTCATTGATCTCTTTTTGTGTTTACAAAAAGCAGCGACTGCTTTAAGAAACTCTCGCCTATCATATTGGCAATTGAGTTTAAACAGTATTGGCGCTGCGCGCGCTTGGCTTTTGTTTTGTCGCATACGAAAACACTCACGTACACTAGGCATGGCAAAACCAATTTCCCGGCATACATCACCAAACATCTCACTCAAGTTTTCTTCATTACATTTTGGTATGCCATTTATAATGAGATCTGTTGACACCGCCGCACTCTCAAACTGCTCAATTGTTTTTCGCGCCTTTTCTGCTTCCGCTTTGAGCGATAAAATCTCAGATTGCATGCCATCGACTGCTGTTGATCTCAAGCTCTCAATAGCAGTGACTCTATTTTCAATCACGTCTATTCTTTTCTTTGTACTAGACAACTCACCAGCTATTTCACTCAACCGCTGCATAAATCTTTCTTCCGAACCACTCATGGAGTCGTTTAGCCGTCTGATTATATTCTCCTCGTGTTTATTGAGTCTTTCTTCCAGCAATTTCATAAATTCAGCGCTTCGCGTGCCCGACATATGTTCAAACAAATATATATATATATATATGTAATTAAATTTACAGAAAAATATAAAATATTGCACGATAAACAATCGGTGGCCCCTCTTAAAAACTTTTAAACTATTTTAAGAGGGGCCACCGATTGTTTATCGTGCAAAATTGTATGATTTCACTACAATTAATGACTTTCAGCTGCACTCCGCACTCCACAACTTGAAAGCTGCTAGAAGTTTTATACCTTTTGCAAGTTTCTGTTAAAATGTTTGGGTCGTCGTCTTTCGCTCAAAAGAGATTGGCGCAACAATAACATATTGAAAATGTATGTATGCTTGTATGTGTACTTTTTAAATTACTTTATATTTTCGCACAGCAATGGCACTGTCAAACAGTAAACCAAGTATGTAACACTGTGCACAATGACCAAATATATTTCTATTTGTTTGCTTCTTGTACAAACCGCACACAATGTTATCAAATAAAACGAATTCAATATTTTTACGGACGATATATTTTTACAACCTTATCATGAACAGCGCTGCCAGATCCATCCTTGACAGGACCATATATGCGATTTTAAGAAGGCTTATTCGGCGATAGTTAGCGCAGCTTGCAGGATCCCCTTTATTATGGACGAGGTAAAAGGCATTTAGATTGAAATCGTCGGGCTTGCACTCGTCCGACCATATTTTGAAAAGAAGCTAATGCATGCGCCTTACCAACTCCTCGCCGACGTAGTTGAATAGCTCGCAATTATCCCTGTGCGGTACATCGCTGCCTCCATTTAGGAGAGCAGAGAAGTATTCCCCCATAATCTGAATACTCTCTAGACATCGATTACAAGGTCGTCGTTTTCGTTCATACAGGAGTTTGTCCCGGACTCGCACTCACGCCTTTCTGCCTCTGCTTTATTCTTCTTGAAAAAGCGTCTCGCGTCACACTCGCTCTATTTTAACGTGGCCCTGTAGACCGCGTCTTTTCTTTCGGTTGCAATGCGGCATTCTTCATCGTTGACGGTAACCAATTTTTTTTAGTGCTGCGATTTAAGCATTTCAACGTCTAGTTTTCCTTCTGTTATTTGTTCCTTGGTTTTAGCCGCGCAGGTATTTTGGCTGCAACGAGATTATGGTCCGAGTATGATGTTTTTATATTTTTATGCTAGAACTTCGAGCATGTTTCGAGCACCGGTGAAGTCGATCATCCTCAGTCCATTAGAAGAGGTTTCATTGTGTAAGCTAAACTTTCCGACTGTGGGGCCAATAACACCTTCTTTGCCTACCTTGGCGTTAAAGTCGCAAGCACGACTTTTATATCATGGCGTCTTTTACCTCATCGTCTTTCTCCTCAGTCTGTGAATGAAATATTAAAAAAAGTAGTTTCTATTCGGATAGCGGCAAGAGGTTCGCCACTGGCGTGAACGCCAATACTTGGCGACAAAGTCTCTCTCCCACCACGAATCGCAATTCCTAACTTTTTTCCTTCCTTGTCTCGTCCATCTTGGATGGCAATGGTGTGGGATTTTGCTTTGACGAGGACATAAATCAGCCGGGCATCTGCACCAATCCCGTTGAGGGAACTGACTTTAAAACTGTATGCCCTCAAATCATTGTTTTTAAATTTTTGCGGGGGTCGTCATCAGTTAAGCGTTGTCTTCTTTCTTATTCATTGGCGTGTGGTTTGACGTGGCGGGTCCCAAGCCCAGCGCACAACCCACTCACAGGATTTAAAATATAATTTGCATTTTTATATAGAGCGCCGCTTGATCCAAGATAGACGCCCGCCGGAAGCCGTACCTAGCGCTGGAGAGACGCTGCCTATGAAAATCCCTCAGATGAAGGTTTAATGTGGCCACATAAATCGTTCCTGAGACGGTCGGGCTAGCACCTTAATGGTGCTGTAGTACCGGAGCGTACCGGATCTGTATACGGCAAAGGACCATCACATCGATAACGCTCCCCAAAGCCTCCGGGGAGCAACCTTATCGCTACAACAACAACAACAACAGTCCAGCTTTGAAGCTGTTTGTAGCTTGCGTTTTTCAGATGGCAAATCTGTACCGTAGTTTCTAGTAAAGCTATAATGTTGCCACTGAAGGTTATGTCTATTTCGCGGCTGGAGCTAAAATCAGCGCTACTAGGGGCCATCTTGCTAGGCACATCAAATAATAACACTCTATCTCAATCAAGCATCCGTGTTTCGGCCCGACACTTTGACAGTTTTGAAATGCTGTTGCTCGCTAGTAAAAAATTTTGTCGATTTTCGGGTCAGAAAAATTTTAGAGTTAAACAATTTGAAGGACGGTAATATTGGCGATACAGCAACAAAATGGAGTGGAAGTCCTGATTTTTTCAATGAAAGCCGTTAGCTGAAAGGACCTCCATTTTTCTGACTAAACATAAGCAACTGAAATGTTCACAGAAAAAAGATTCCGTGCGAAATTACCGAAGACCCTCGTAAATTGTATGTTGGAAACCACAGTGACGATGCATCACGGGTCATCCTAAACGGTTGTCAATGTGAAATCGGCTTCTCCGCGCCGCTGGAAATTCCATCGATCGCGCACGAGCCTAGGTGTATAAAGTACATGGCGACACTGTTTCACCCAACACACTCAGCTCGGAATACACACTTACAGCTCAAGGGCTGCTCTGGAAAGAAGAGCAAATTCAAGTATTCACCAACGAATCGAAAGCCGGTGGAAAAGTCTTGCGATACCTATAAATTGTCGCCCCATTTTTGCAGCGTTAAGGTCTTGCGAGCAGATTGTAGAGTAAAAATTAATGGAGACTTGATCCTGTGTTGTTATATGTTACATACTTGATTCTTAACGAATTTCGTAATATCATCAAAGCTGTCATGAAACCGGTGCTCCCGCCCCATAAATTCAGAAGACCAAAATTCAGAAACACATTTTTCAGAAAACATTACTCAGAACCCTTTTTCAGAAAGACAAAATTCAGAGGTCAAAATTCAGAAATCAAACTTCACAGGCAAAATTCAGAAAGTAATAAGACGACAAAAAACATTAAATTTTTCTCAAAATTCAGAAATAAAAAAATAAATGCAAGGCGCGATAACCTGATAATATTGGGACAGCCAACGGAGGGAAACGCCTGTCCGAGGGGTTATCACCCTCAAATTTCTAATCGTACCCGATCTGCACCAGGAAGTTTATCTAGGGATAGATTTCTGACAAACTTTTGATTTGAGCCTAATTAGTCAGGCGGCAGCTACTAAAACCAGAAGTGATGTGGTGTCGGAACTCATACCTGCCGATGGGGACCTGTCGTTTGATGCGGTGCAGCATACATTGTCACCAGAGAAAACCAAAGCATTGGAATACGCGAAAGCACAGTTCCCTTCCTATGCGATATATGGCTTAGGGAAAACTGACATGGGGAGCATATCATAGAAGTTTCTAGCGAGGATCTGCCGGTCAAACCGGACATTACCCGATATCCCCTGCCATACAAAAACTGATCTTTGCTGAATTCGACAGAAATGGGCGTTATAGGGGAGAGTAATAGCTGTTGGAATTCGCCCGTCTCTCCAATTGTGTTTGGACGGTTAAAGATGCCTATCCAATCCCCCATATTGATGGCATTCTGAGTAGGCTACAAAATACGCGAGACATATCAGCCATAGATCTCAAGGACGCATTTTGGCAGATCCCGTTAGAAAAAAAATCGCGAGAGAAAACCGGTTTCACAGTGCCTGGTAGACCCATGTACCACTTTATAGTCATGCCCTTCGGACAGTGCAACGCAGTTCAGCGAATGTGCCGCTTAATGGATAAAGTTATACCTGCTTCACTGCGTGAATTTGTATTCGTCTACTTAGATGACCTACTTGTATGTTCCCTTGATTTTCCGTCTCATTTGTATTTGTTGTCCGTAGTAGCTAAGTGTCTCCGCGATGCGAAATTGACAATAAACGTAGAGAAGAACAAGTTCTGCTTCAAGGAGGTTAGGTATCTTGGTCTTGTCGTGGGTAATGGGTGTATACGTACCGATGCCAATAAGATAGCAGCGGTGCGATACTTCCCAGAACCAAAAACTCCTAAAGAGCTTCGTAGATTTCTAGGGATGTCCGGCTGATATCGCTAGTTTATTCAAGATTACGCGACTATTGCAGCGCCGATGCATGGCGGTCTTTCAAAAGATAATATAAAAAAGTTTACTTTGACAGACGACGCCAGGTTAGCATTTGATAAACTAAAACAAAGCCTTTTTTCGGCACCTGTACTGACGCACCCAGATTTCACAAAACATTCCTTCGTTCAGTGTGACGCATCGATGGACGGAGTAGGAGGAGTACTTTTCCAACTAGATGACGAGAAGAACGACCAACCAATACCCTACGTGTCAGCCAAGCTGAACAAAGCACAGAGGAATTACTCTATCACTGAACTAGACTATTATGCAGCGGTAGATAGTTTGAAGCGTGTCCGACCATATGTGGAAAGGCTGCCCTTCACGGGGATCACTGACCACGCGAGCCTGAAGTGGCTCATGAACCAGAAGGATCTATCTGGGCGGCTTGCGAGGTGGAGCCTCAAACTGCAATCTTACGAGTTTAATGGAAAATGAATATGGAAGGGATTACCAAGAGTGATAGAGTAATAGAGGTAGACACTAGGTCACCGTACTTCGAGTCAACAGAATACGAAGAGTTGAAAAAGACAGTGACAGACAACCAAGACCGACTACCAGACACGTGCGTGTCCGATGGCTTTGTTTACAGGCGGGCACTATTCAACAGAAGTGGTGACCTTCAGGACGACCACGTTTGGAAGCTTTGGATCCCGACGAAGCTACGAAAGAGTTTGCTGGAGGCGTAGCATTGCTCGCCTTCAGTCGGCCACGGAGGTATTCTGTAATGATGGGAATAAAAAGTAATTGGATTTGGTGTAGTGCCCATTTAGGGGCACCAGACGGAATTTAGTTTTTTATTAAAAAGCTGTTTTTTATACAAAATTTGTATAAGCTAAAATACTTACTTACACTAATAATTACAAACTAAGTGTATTACATACATATACATTCAGTTCAGTTCCCTGGGAACGGCATTCTAAGCATAAATAAAATTAGCTGTGGAATCTGCAACGCAAGCACAAATGAATCATGTTAATAATTTATATACCGGTAAAGGCTTGTGGCGAGCAAGCTCTAAACAGTAACATCCCAAGGTCCAGGTTACCAGAAAGTGCACGGCTTAGTTATCGTGGCATGTAGAAAATATATGTTTGTACAAATGAACGAATGTGTCAATGAATATCAGGCCCTAACAAAACGAGCCAAAATATATGTATGTACAAATGTATTAACATGAATGTAAGAGTCAATGCATTTTAAGACATTCTAAAGCGGGTTGAGATATACGTTTTTACAAATGAATGAATGTGTCAATGAATAACTTAATGAGTGAATGCTACAATTAACAAGACACTTGCGCGCATACGTGAAAAATACTCTTGGCCCGGGATGGTAAAAGACGTGCAAAACTTTACAACCCAGTGCGAAACTTGTAAAGGACACAAAACACAAAATGCATTCCATCGCCCACCAATGGGCAACCAACACCTAACATAGCGCCCTTTTCAACGTTTATTTATCGATCTAATGGGTCATTACCCCCGTACGTCTAATGTTCATGTATGTGTTTGTTTGTTTAGACCACTTCTCTAAATTTGTATTCCTAAGGCCTATGCGAAAAGCGACATCATCTGAAGTTATAAAGTTCCTGGAGAAAGACATCTTCCACATATTTGGCGTGCCAGTGTACACGCACTTTGAAAACCGGAAGCTGTTTGTGTCAGAGATGTTCACCTCGTTTCTGTAAAGGTATGGCACAACACATGTCAGAACTGCATTTTGCTCACCCCAGGCAAACACAGCAGAGAGGGTGAACCGATCAGTCCTGCAGATAATGCAGCGAAACTGGAATAATGTGAGTGATGCAGCATCCCTACGAAGCGCCATACCCTCTTCCATTAATACATCCCCATAATATGCCGTCTTCGGTCTGCCGATGACTCAACACGGCGCGGCTTATGACGTTCACCGGAAGCTGAGCGCACTAAAAGATGCACACCATGAAGTATTGGAGCGACCGGACAAACTGCACTTGATAAGAGAGAAAATAATGAGGGAGTTAAAGTTAGCACACGAAAGGAGCAAGAAGGTATATAACACGAGAAGTAGAGAAGTGGCCTTTAGGACTGGACAACTGGTATACCGCCGCAATTTCAGCTCCAAAGTCGAAAACTACAATGCGAAGCTTGCCTCAAAGCAAGTCAAGTGCATCGTGCAGAAAGCCATCGGAAATTCGATGTACGAGCTCGGGGACACCAGTGGAAAGAAAATCGGGGTATACCACCCAAAAGATACTTTTGTAGCCTAGTGTAACTATGTCGAGATTCGTGATGTATGTATGTAATGATTGTCGTGTGTTTAGAAGTAGTTGCTGTCTTGTGTTTGGGAATTAGGGTATATCTGACGACCTACCAGGTAGTAGGAGTGCCTGACAACCATAAACACCGGACACTTTACACTGGTAGACCGTGTAAAGTAGAAATAATGGAACCGAGTTGTAACCGCAAAAATAAGTAAGCCCGGCCTTAGGTCATGGGTCGAGGCCACACGTTGGGCTGCGTTGTAAATTCCTTCACGCATACGCTCCATGACACAGGTACCATCGGCGGGTGCGAGCCTGTAACGGCATCCCTTGTAAAAACTACGCCCCTGTACTTGCATGACCAATCAAAGTTATTCCCGCAAGTGAACATAACTACAAATAGCAAACAGTAATTCCACGGCAAAACCAAAACGGTAGTGGCAACAGGACAAAGAAATAATAGGAAGGTCCATAAAGGGGCCACTATTCCGTTCTGGACGGTCAAAAATCGCAAGGCAAAGTGTCGATCGGACGTCTTATTTCGCGAAGTGAAAGTGAAGAAAAGTAAATAAAGCGGTGTTTTTATAGTAACAGTTTATGAAAACAACTGTGCAATTTAAACTTATAAATAAAAGTTTCATCACCACCAGCAACGTTTGTGTTTTTTTATTTCTTTCAACGCACCACAGGTGCGAGGCAACAAGAACCGCCGACCGTCACTACACCCATCCGCAAATACACAGAGAGACAAGACACCACACCGAACACAAAGGCAACTCATATTCCATCGCATAAAATACCACAGCTAGACTCCAAATAAAGGAATCCACCAAGTCACAAACAACACCGCAACATCATACACACATTCACCTTCACACGCAGTTAAGGCCAGCCACCTATGCCCAGATACAAACTAGCACCTGAAAACAATCACTCGTAAGTCCATAATCAACCACACCGACACATGCAAAGAAAGTTATCAACAGCACACGCATCATACACGTCCACGCATGTACGCATCCATAACAACAATCACATAGATAAGTATCAACACCACAAAATCGCAGTCAGGAGCACTCGCAACTAGCCACCTAAATAAAGAGACGCCACTCATTCAAATCGACTAATGAACCACATTCGCTATAACCACCACCGCGACCCACAACAATCACACTGGCGCGAGAAGAATCAAACTAAATTCTCTATGAAATGCCGGGTCATATTCCGCGAAGCAAACGACTCACCTTTACCCTTCAGCAAACTTGTTGTTGATGTGGAAATGGCGTGATGAACCAACCGTCTTCACGTTGTTGTATGGTTGTAGACTTTTACAATATCTAGTATATGTTTGCCGTCCCGAAATAAATAAGAACTTCTAAAGATTTATGGTTTGTTGACAATTTGTTTGTTTCGAGGTTTCTGCAGTTACTTTATTTATTGATGACAAGAAAAAATATTAAGAACCCTGCCTATTATATTGACTTATCGATAATTAAATGTACATGTGAAAATTAAGATATTACAAATGTATATGAATATAGAGATGAGAAAAGAATGGTGTGTCGTCGTATTGTTGGCATTAGTCTTGCGTTATACTGGTTGTATAAATTATTTGTTATTTTTAAACCAGACCCGGACACGATAAGATGCAGACTGAAGACTTACTTTGTAAAATTGTCATATTAAATCAAAAAATTCGCTACCGCGTTAACACAACAAAAACAACAAAGACATGCAAGTATTGATTATTTCTTGTGCTGAGGGGTGCTAGACGCTAAGTGAGCACTTTAGCGCAAGCAACAACTTTGTAGCGGATGCGCGTGCAGTGGCTTGTGCTAATTCTTTGAATTAGCTCAACTTCGCTTGTGAAGCATAATTTAGTTACTTTTGCTTAATGAGAATTTTTATTTATCAATTGCAAAACAGGAAGTGCAAAATATTAATAAGGTTTATTATTACTTCAAAATTAATTGGAATTTCATTTACTGTGTTAACTTCTCCGCCCTTAAACTCGAGCGTCCTCGATCGATGAGTTTACGTAAAATTTAGGCAGGTCTTCAATCCCTACCTCAATGGTGCTCTGGTTTGATATTTGAACTTTATTTCTTTTAAATTTCTTTAGTAATTTCATTACAATTGTGAATACAATAGTTATTATAGAAATTGTGTAAACTGATATAAATATAGTGTTTTTCTTTCTTAAAATTGATATTTCTTTTACTTTATTAATGTAGTTCCTTAATTAAGTCTAGAGATAACATTTCCGGCAAAGGGTTCCTTATCGTTATTTCTTTTGAAAAATATATTTTGTTATTTATTTCTATACTTGTGTTGACATGTTTAATTAAATATGAACCTTGAAGTTCTATACTTTCATTTTCAAATTATTTACAAAAATTATGTCATCTGAAATCATTTCTACTGATTTTACATGTTGGTTATTTATTTTAGTACAATTATTTATTTTACTTTTTAGCAGGTGTACTATGCACGTGCCATTCGTAATATCTTTTACAATATCTCTTGAACAAATTGATAAATTCATATATGATTAACAATTTTTTTCCATAAATTTTATTTTCACATGTTAAAATTGACTTATACTCTATTTTATTAATACTTTCTCCTATTTTTATCGGCCTTATTTCTAAAGCTCTACAGTTGTTGTTGTTGTTGTTATAGCAGTGCTTCGCCCCACATAACAGCCGCGACCGATCACAAATTTTCATCAATATCCTCCAACGGGAGTCCAAGGAAACTTGCTGTTTCAACAGGGGTGGACCATAATGAAAGTGGTGTTAGGGGCGTTGGTTCCATATTACAATTGGAGATATGGTTGGTGTCATGTGGAGACACATTGCAAGCGGGGCATACATTTTGTATGTCGGGGTTGATTCTGGATAGGTAAGAGTTTAACCTGTTACAGTATCCAAAACGAAGTTGAGCAGGAGTGACACGCATTTCCCTGGGGAGTATGCGTTCCTCTCCCACAAGTTTTGGGTACTTTTCTTTGAGTACTGGATTCACCGGGCAATTCCCGGCATAAAGATCCGACGCCTGTTTGTGGAGTTCACCAAGGACCTGCTTGTGTTTTTTTGCTTCATACGGCTGGGTTCACAAGTGCCGTATTTCCTCAAAATGCTTACGGAGACGACTCCTTAAGCCCCTAGGCGGTGTTGGCTCATCAATCAGATGTCTGTTTGGATGCCCAGGTTTCTGAGCGAAAAAACTGGAGAGATCAGGAAGGTAGCCGTTTATTCTGTTGCATAGCTCATCGATCTGTGGGCCTGGGCCTGTGGCCATTATTGTGCAATCATCGGCGTACCAAACGATAGTGACTCATACCGGTGGTGAAGGTAGCTTAGATATGTAGAAATTAAACAAAAGTGGGGATAGGACACCACCCTGTGGCACCCCTTGTTTAATTCTTCTTGGTTTTGATGTTTCGTTTCTAAATTGCACCGGTGCCTGCCGACCACCCAGATAATTTGCGGTCCACCTTTTAAGACATGGGGGAAGGGTAGACTATTCCAGGTCTTGCAGTAACGTGCCATGGTTGACCGTATCAAAGCTTTTGATAGGCCTAGCGTTACGAGTACTGTTCTATGGTGCGGGTTTTGATTTAAACCGCAATTTATCTGGGTGCTGATGGCATTTAGCGCGGTGGTGGTGCTATGGAGTATTCTCAAGCCATGCTGTTGACAGGCTAGCTGCAAATTTGCTTGGAAGTAGGGGAGCAAAATAGCTTCAAGCGTCTTTGTTCCTGGCGATAGGAGAGATATCGGAAGATACGATTATGTTAGCTGATTTCTCAGGCTTTAGTAGCGGGACCACCTTGGCCATTTTCCATTTTTCGGGTATGACAAAGGTGGAAAGAGACAGGTTGAAGACATGTGCTAAGTATTTGAAACCCTCTTTCCCTAGGCTTTTAAGCATCGGCATGGCTATGCCGTCTGGGCCCACTGCTTTGGATGGTTTAGCGTGACCAATGGCACCTTCAACCTCTCTGGCGGTGATGGTAATTGGAGGCGCGCTGAATTATGTGTATGTGCGTATCTGTTGGCCCTCCGTCTATCTTTGGCGACCGTAGAATGCATTACATATTGACGGCAGAAAGCGGTCGCGCATTTTTTCGAATCCGACAGCACTTTATCGCCGAGGGCGATGGAAACTTTATCATTGTGCTTAGACGGATTCGATAGGGGCTTTGCAGTGGACCAAAGTTTACCCACACCGGCAGAGAGGTTACAACCTCTTAGGTGCTCCTCCCGTTTCGCCCGCTTGTGTTCATCCACAAGCAATCTGATGCGTTGGTTTATATCCCTTATTTGGGGTCGCCTGGGTTGAGCTGTCACGTTCTCTCGCTAAATTTGCGGCCTCCGCTGGGAAGTGGGCCGAATTTCGGGAATTCTCCCTGTGGGAATGAAACGTGCCGAGGCGGATTCAATGACCTTGCGGAAAGCACGCTCTCCTTAGCGGGTATCAGTCGGGATAGGGAGGGCAGCAAAGAGGTTGTCTATAAAAGATTTGTATTCGTCCAACTTTCCTTTTTTAAAGTTTATGAAAGTGCGTTTTTCTGTAACGATGAAGTCGGCGGTACGCTCGAACGAAATAAGTATAGGCAGGTGGTCGGATGCCAATGTTACCATCGGCTGCAAGTTGACGCAGTTTACGTAGACTACGGGACGCCCTTGGACATGAACAGCAAGGAGCCACAAAAGATTTATAAAAGTTACTTGGACGTCGGGTTTTGGGATCAAGCCCAGAACAACCTGTCCGATGCAACCATCCCTTACGCGAGACACACTGAACAGAGTATGACCGTCTTAAAAAGATTGTTTTCCGGCAGATGCAGCAAAACCATTTCTCAGGACCGGGGTCAGGAGACGGACCCGGATTGGATTCGATACCTTCCCGGAGCAAGAGAATATGGAGCAGTCCCGCTGCAAGGAGCTGCTGGGAGGATGGCAATTTGTGAGAGGGACGCAACAAATTAAATGGGGTTACACTGAAATGACAGTCCTTGGTCGGGAAAAATCCCGAGTCGCTCCGGTACATAGAACCGACTGCCTTGGGAAGCGAAAGCTCTACAGTCGATTTTTTCTGTTTTTGGTAAACTTATAACGTAAATAAGACTTTATTTATTTGAAGCAATTTTTATTTCTGCCAACTCTAGTGCTTCGTCTAGATTTATAAAAGGTATATTTTCATTTTCTAAAAAACTTTTCGTTATATCCATTTCCTTATTGGATAAAATGTATGAGTTGACTATATTTGATTTTGCCCAGTGAATGTAATACAATTTCATTATCTATTTCTTTCTCTTCCTTCACTAATTTTGATATTTTATTAATATTTTCAATGACTTCGTTTATTTTTTCGTAGCTTAATTTATTTATGACAACTTGCCTATTATTATTTTCTAAAACATTATTCATTTTTTCGGTGAGTATTTCGAAATCGCTATGGTCTGGATTTCCAGCTATCCAGTTCCACGCTGAACCTATGAAGTCTAATGATCTTTTATTGCTATGTTTGACTACCCTAATTCTATCTAGATAAATTTTCGATTGTTCGACAAGTGATATGAGGATTGGCTTTAGGGGATGGTTTGGTAGCTGTTCATTGATTGTTGTCTCTAAGTGATTTATAGTATCGTCATAGTATTGTAGTTCTATAATATGTATGATTTTAAAGTTTCATATTTGTAATATCGCTGGTCCGCAGTCTATTGTTACAAGTTGAGATGACGAGTAGTCCGTTCGCGATTATTGGTACGACCATCGCGATAAATCTAAAAATTTAATAATAAAATTAATTGGAATAATGTGCAATTTATTTTAATTGTTCAAATTTTGTCTGCTATTTAAGTCTAATTCATTTAACCTTTCAGGTCATACCTACTCGTAAATTTTTCGAATTTTGATTTTTAATTTTCCTCTTCTCTATTCCGAAAAAAAAATGTTTTTCTTTTTTCGAAAGAGAAAACTTAAAAGTCCAATACTAACTTAGATGCGGGTTGATTAAAAAGGAGAAAAGAAAAAAATGAGAAAAACTTTAAAATTTTTTGATTTTTCTCTTTCCCTTTTTCCCTTTTATTTTCAAAAAATTTTTCAAACTTTTTTTTTGTAAAAAAATTTTTTGATTTTTTGTTTTTACTTTTGTTTTATTAGGCTCTTATGAACCACTTTGCCCGATTCTGTTATGACCGTTGATGTCTTGTTTTCCTTAACTATCTCTTTTTAATAGCGGGGGGTTAGTTTGGTACCGTATCGTTTATTGATTTTAATGTAGATGGTCTGACCTGGGATATAGTCCTTACAGGGTGTCCTATTTTTCTGTGTATCTTTCAGTGTCTGTATGTTATTTCGTCTTGCTGCTTCGTATTGTTCAGGTTTAATGTGAATTCTACGTCCGAAAAAGTTTTCTATAGGTTTCTGTCCAGTTGTTGAGTGAATTGAGAAATTGTATTCGTAAATGGCTCTGCCGAGTAATTCTTCAAAGGTCCTGTCTATGTTTTCGGCTTTTAAACACCTTAATATTTCTGCAAGGGTTGAGTGGAAACGTTCGACCTGTCCATTGGCTTTGCTTGTGTATGGTGGGGTTTTGTAGATTTTAATTCTCAACTGATCTTCTAGCATGAAAGTTATCGAATGGGAGTTAAGGGACTTTTCATTGTCTATGACTAATGTTTGGGGTACTCCAAATGTGAAAACGATTTGTCGTAAAAGCTAGCGTATGTCTTCCGTTGATCTAGATTTAATTACTCTTGCTTGGGCGTACTTTGAATACTTGTCTATAGCGGTTAGCACCAATTTTTTTCCGGCTATAAATATCTCTATATGGATGATTTGCCCTGGATATTCGGGAATTGGGGTTGACTTTATTTCGGGTTTGTTTGGATTTCTTTCGTATTTGTTTTCGGAACAGATTCTGCACTGTTTGACTAGTTTGTTTATTTTAGCCTGCATTTTGGAGAAGTAAAATTTTTCCATAATTTGTTTTTTATTTTCTATTGCATTCCTATGGGCTCTTTTGTGTTCAATCAAAATGTTTCGTGCTTGTTGTTCGTCCGTTTGTAAGTCGTCTACTTGCGATTGGGTGAATCTAATTTTGAAGGTGTTGATTACAGACGGGTTTAAATATCGTTGTAACAAATGTCTAAGATCTTCGGTGGCGTAATGTGGTTGAGTGATTGTATGCCTATGGTATGTTGAAAAGGGGATTTTGAAATTATAAGATTTTTGTTGTCCAACAAGTAACCAAATTTGATTTTTAAATACGTTGATTGGAGCTTCTGTTGCTGGTATTAGATTGTGTCCTGAAATATCATCCGAATGGGTGGCAATGGATACTGAATTTATTTATGGAGGTCGGGAGAGGGTGTCGGCTACAATGTTAATTTTACCTGGTTTGTATTTAAGTTCTTGGTCGTATTCCTCCAAACTTTGTTTCCATCTTTTCAGTTTTGTATTGTCGTTTTTATTACTTAGAGCGTAGGTGAATATTTTGATTTTGGCTGTGCCGTAAAGATAATTTTGTAAGGATTTAAGTGACCATATTATTGCCAGCATTTTCTTTTCATTAGTGGCGTAGTTTTCCTCCATCTTTGTTAGCGTCCTTGAAATAAACGTAATCGGCTTACCGTCCTGTTCCAACACTGCACCAATGGCGTGTTTCGAGGCGCCTGTTGTTAGATGGAATTCTTTTTGATAGTTGGGATAGGTCAGTATTACTTCTCTTGAAATTAATACATTTTTGATTTGGTTAAGTGCTTCTTCTGCTCTGTTGTCTAATTGATTGAGTTTATTTTTTGATGATCTTTCGATACTCTTCCATCTTCTCCTCTAAGAAGACTAGTGAACGGTTTGGCTATTTTAGCATAGTCTTTGATAAATCGTCTGTAGTAGCCGGAGAGGCCTAGGAAATATCTTAAGTCTTTCAGTGTTCGTGGGTATGGAAAGTCAACTATTACCTGAACTTTAGTGGGGTTTGTAGTAATTCCCTTAGATGAGACCAGAAATCCCAAAATTCTATTTCAGTTTTAAAGAATTCGCACTTGTCTATCTGCACTTTCATGTTTGCTTCCTGTAGGGGTTCAAAGACTTCATGGATATTATTGGCATGTGTTTTTTCGTCTTTGCTGAATATGATTATATCATCGATATAAACATAGCAGATTTTTCCAATATGTTTCCTTAAAATGTCATCCAACGTCCTTTGAAAAATGCCAGGAGCATTTTTGAGTCCAAAGGGCAATCGCGTAAATTCATATTTTCCGTTTTTAGCTGAAACAGCAGTTTTCTCAATATCAGATTCTTTCAATGGAATCTGGTGGAAACCGCTTTTCAGGTCTATTACTGAAAAGAAGGTATTTTTGTTGTGGTAAAACTTCCTTGATGTTGGGTATTGGATAACGATCAGCTATCGTTATTGCATTGAGTTTCCTATAGTCTATTACTAGTCTGTATTTTGTTTTCTAAAGAAGCATCCTGTTTTTTTGGTACAATCCATATGGGCGCGTTATATGGGGACCGTGAAGGTCTTTTGATTCCGTCGTCTAACAATTTCTGTATTTTATTTTAATAATTTGGGAAAAATTTAAACAACGTGACATCAGGACGGACAAGGCGACAGCTGTTTCGATTATACCTTGTAAATCTCTTCAAAGCCTTTTCTCCCGGGAGTGGGAGTCGAACTCGCACCCCTACGATAGTTGAAATGGTTGTAAACGCATTCAGCTACGTCATGCCTGTTGTGAAGTCTTTCCCAATTGCCTTCTTTTTGCATATTTTAATCTTTTACACATTGCATACTTCTTATGCAATTATGTGTTAAAGCTATGCTTGGTACGGCGGTTTTCAAAGAAACTTTGGTTTTGTTGCTGTTTTCGTTCTATTTATAGAACTACAACGAATTAACCAATTTTGTCTGTTTGTATGATTTTTAATAATCGGGGATTGCCCATATTGCTTTTTTTTAAATGTATGAAAACATTTATTTGAAGCAATTTTTTAATTTTATAATTTATTTTAATAATTTGGGAAAAATTTAAACAACGTGACATCAGGACGGACAAGGCGACAGCTGTTTCGATTATACCTTGTAAATCTCTTCAAAGCCTTTTCTCCCGGGAGTGGGAGTCGAACTCGCACCCCTACGATAGTTGAAATGGTTGTAAACGCATTCAGCTACGTCATGCCTGTTGTGAAGTCTTTCCCAATTGCCTTCTTTTTGCATATTTTAATCTTTTACACATTGCATACTTCGTATGCAATTATGTGTTAAAGCTATGCTTGGTACGGCGGTTTTCAAAGAAACTTTGGTTTTGTTGCTGTTTTCGTTCTATTTATAGAACTACAACGAATTAACCAATTTTGTCTGTTTGTATGATTTTTAATAATCGGGGATTGCCCATATTGCTTTTTTTTAAATGTATGAAAACATTTATTTGAAGCAATTTTTTAATTTTATAATTTATTTTAATAATTTGGGAAAAATTTAAACAACGTGACATCAGGACGGACAAGGCGACAGCTGTTTCGATTATACCTTGTAAATCTCTTCAAAGCCTTTTCTCCCGGGAGTGGGAGTCGAACTCGCACCCCTACGATAGTTGAAATGGTTGTAAACGCATTCAGCTACGTCATGCCTGTTGTGAAGTCTTTCCCAATTGCCTTCTTTTTGCATATTTTAATCTTTTACACATTGCATACTTCGTATGCAATTATGTGTTAAAGCTATGCTTGGTACGGCGGTTTTGAAAGAAACTTTGGTTTTGTTGCTGTTTTCGTTCTATTTATAGAACTACAACGAATTAACCAATTTTGTCTGTTTGTATGATTTTTAATAATCGGGGATTGCCCATATTGCTTTTTTTTAAATGTATGAAAACATTTATTTGAAGCAATTTTTAAATTTTATAATTTATTTTAATAATTTGGGAAAAATTTAAACAACGTGACATCAGGACGGACAAGGCGACAGCTGTTTCGATTATACCTTGTAAATCTCTTCAAAGCCTTTTCTCCCGGGAGTGGGAGTCGAACTCGCACCCCTACGATAGTTGAAATGGTTGTAAACGCATTCAGCTACGTCATGCCTGTTGTGAAGTCTTTCCCAATTGCCTTCTTTTTGCATATTTTAATCTTTTACACATTGCATACTTCGTATGCAATTATGTGTTAAAGCTATGCTTGGTACGGCGGTTTTCAAAGAAACTTTGGTTTTGTTGCTGTTTTCGTTCTATTTATAGAACTACAACGAATTAACCAATTTTGTCTGTTTGTATGATTTTTAATAATCGGGGATTGCCCATATTGCTTTTTTTTAAATGTATGAAAACATTTATTTGAAGCACTTTTTTAATTTTATAATTTATTTTAATAATTTGGGAAAAATTTAAACAACGTGACATCAGGACGGACAAGGCGACAGCTGTTTCGATTATACCTTGTAAATCTCTTCAAAGCCTTTTCTCCCGGGAGTGGGAGTCGAACTCGCACCCCTACGATAGTTGAAATGGTTGTAAACGCATTCAGCTACGTCATGCCTGTTGTGAAGTCTTTCCCAATTGCCTTCTTTTTGCATATTTTAATCTTTTACACATTGCATACTTCGTATGCAATTATGTGTTAAAGCTATGCTTGGTACGGCGGTTTTCAAAGAAACTTTGGTTTTGTTGCTGTTTTCGTTCTATTTATAGAACTACAACGAATTAACCAATTTTGTCTATTTGTATGATTTTTAATAATCGGGGATTGCCCATATTGCTTTTTTTTAAATGTATGAAAACATTTATTTGAAGCAATTTTTTAATTTTATAATTTATTTTAATAATTTGGGAAAAATTTAAACAACGTGACATCAGGACGGACAAGGCGACAGCTGTTTCGATTATACCTTGTAAATCTCTTCAAAGCCTTTTCTCCCGGGAGTGGGAGTCGAACTCGCACCCCTACGATAGTTGAAATGGTTGTAAACGCATTCAGCTACGTCATGCCTGTTGTGAAGTCTTTCCCAATTGCCTTCTTTTTGCATATTTTAATCTTTTACACATTGCATACTTCGTATGCAATTATGTGTTAAAGCTATGCTTGGTACGGCGGTTTTCAAAGAAACTTTGGTTTTGTTGCTGTTTTCGTTCTATTTATAGAACTACAACGAATTAACCAATTTTGTCTGTTTGTATGATTTTTAATAATCGGGGATTGCCCATATTGCTTTTTTTTAAATGTATGAAAACATTTATTTGAAGCAATTTTTTAATTTTATAATTTATTTTAATAATTTGGGAAAAATTTAAACAACGTGACATCAGGACGGACAAGGCGACAGCTGTTTCGATTATACCTTGTAAATCTCTTCAAAGCCTTTTCTCCCGGGAGTGGGAGTCGAACTCGCACCCCTACGATAGTTGAAATGGTTGTAAACGCATTCAGCTACGTCATGCCTGTTGTGAAGTCTTTCCCAATTGCTTTCTTTTTGCATATTTTAATCTTTTACACATTGCATACTTCGTATGCAATTATGTGTTAAAGCTATGCTTGGTACGGCGGTTTTCAAAGAAACTTTGGTTTTGTTGCTGTTTTCGTTCTATTTATAGAACTACAACGAATTAACCAATTTTGTCTGTTTGTATGATTTTTAATAATCGGGGATTGCCCATATTGCTTTTTTTTAAATGTATGAAAACATTTATTTGAAGCAATTTTTTAATTTTATAATTTATTTTAATAATTTGGGAAAAATTTAAACAACGTGACATCAGGACGGACAAGGCGACAGCTGTTTCGATTATACCTTGTAAATCTCTTCAAAGCCTTTTCTCCCGGGAGTGGGAGTCGAACTCGCACCCCTACGATAGTTGAAATGGTTGTAAACGCATTCAGCTACGTCATGCCTGTTGTGAAGTCTTTCCCAATTGCCTTCTTTTTGCATATTTTAATCTTTTACACATTGCATACTTCGTATGCAATTATGTGTTAAAGCTATGCTTGGTACGGCGGTTTTCAAAGAAACTTTGGTTTTGTTGCTGTTTTCGTTCTATTTATAGAACTACAACGAATTAACCAATTTTGTCTGTTTGTATGATTTTTAATAATCGGGGATTGCCCATATTGCTTTTTTTTAATGTATGAAAACATTTATTTGAAGCAATTTTTTAATTTTATAATTTATTTTAATAATTTGGGAAAAATTTAAACAACGTGACATCAGGACGGACAAGGCGACAGCTGTTTCGATTATACCTTGTAAATCTCTTCAAAGCCTTTTCTCCCGGGAGTGGGAGTCGAACTCGCACCCCTACGATAGTTGAAATGGTTGTAAACGCATTCAGCTACGTCATGCCTGTTGTGAAGTCTTTCCCAATTGCCTTCTTTTTGCATATTTTAATCTTTTACACATTGCATACTTCGTATGCAATTATGTGTTAAAGCTATGCTTGGTACGGCGGTTTTCAAAGAAACTTTGGTTTTGTTGCTGTTTTCATTCTATTTATAGAACTACAACGAATTAACCAATTTTGTCTGTTTGTATGATTTTTAATAATCGGGGATTGCCCATATTGCTTTTTTTTAAATGTATGAAAACATTTATTTGAAGCAATTTTTTAATTTTATAATTTATTTTAATAATTTGGGAAAAATTTAAACAACGTGACATCAGGACGGACAAGGCGACAGCTCTTTCGATTATACCTTGTAAATCTCTTCAAAGCCTTTTCTCCCGGGAGTGGGAGTCGAACTCGCACCCCTACGATAGTTGAAATGGTTGTAAACGCATTCAGCTACGTCATGCCTGTTGTGAAGTCTTTCCCAATTGCCTTCTTTTTGCATATTTTAATCTTTTACACATTGCATACTTCGTATGCAATTATGTGTTAAAGCTATGCTTGGTACGGCGGTTTTCAAAGAAACTTTGGTTTTGTTGCTGTTTTCGTTCTATTTATAGAACTACAACGAATTAACCAATTTTGTCTGTTTGTATGATTTTTAATAATCGGGGATTGCCCATATTGCTTTTTTTTAAATGTATGAAAACATTTATTTGAAGCAATTTTTTAATTTTATAATTTATTTTAATAATTTGGGAAAAATTTAAACAACGTGACATCAGGACGGACAAGGCGACAGCTCTTTCGATTATACCTTGTAAATCTCTTCAAAGCCTTTTCTCCCGGGAGTGGGAGTCGAACTCGCACCCCTACGATAGTTGAAATGGTTGTAAACGCATTCAGCTACGTCATGCCTGTTGTGTATCTGTTTCTGTATTTGTTTTTCGACTTTTCCTTTTAAGGACATGGGATAGGGTAGTATTTCGTGTAGACTGGTACGTTCGAGTTCGTCCTCGACTTTAGTGGTATAAGTTAACTTTACATTGGGGTCAGAGAAGAGGTCAATATTTTTACTAACTAAGGAATTCATTACTTGTTTTTGAAAATTGTTCATGTGCTCGTTTCGGATGTTGATATGGTTGAAATCCTGTGAAATAAGCTGTTTAAGTTGTATTTTAATTGAATTATTTATGGTCATGAAACTTTCTTTTGTGTGAATAACTGCTGCTAATTCTTTCAGGCTATCATTTCCGAGTATCGCGTGAAAGGAGACGAGGGAGGGAAGAAGGTAGAACTTAAAATTAACGTTTCGCAAATTGTCAATGTGATGGGTTATTTTTATTTGTCCTCCTACTGAGTTTGCTAAAAAGTTGCTGTCATTTTGAATGTTCCTTTTCACTAATTGAGGCTGAATGTAATTTTTGTTTGGTCCTGTATCTACTAAAATTTTTAAGATTTCTCCACTCTTCGTCCTGCAGCTAAAGTAAGGCAACGAAGAGTTTCTTGTTCTAAAAAATGGAAATCTGTAAAATCTGTGCTATCGTAGTTGTGCGGATGGTATTGGGGGTTATCCTGATATTCAGGGATATCATCATTGTATTGATCGTAGCTGCTGTTTGGGTGAGTGTCTGGTGAATGGTTAACTTCTTCTGGGGTAGTGGTTACGTGTTAATTCCTTTGATATTTTAAGGGTGGATTTGTAAGGTTCGATTTGCCTTGGCTTTTACCAGCATACTTCAGGTCAGCTCTATTGGCATATTTCACGGCATTAGTCCTGATGCTCGGATCGATTTCCATTGGTTCCGTCTTAGGTTGCGGTTTCAGTGCTGTCGGCCTAGGAGGTGGCGTATGATGCAAATTTGGTTGTGGATTTTAATATCCTGGATTGTATCCTTGTAAGTGCTATCGTTATGGCATTGAGTTTCCTATAGTCTATTACTAGTCTGTATTTTTTTTCTAGAGGAGCATCCTGTTTTTTTGGTACAATCCATATGGGCGAGTTATATGGGGACCGTGAAGGTCTTTTGATTCCGTCGTCTAACTATTTCTGTATTTGATTTTCGACTTTTCCTTTTAAGGACATGGGATAGGGGTAGTATTTCGTGTAGACTGGTACGTTCGAGTTCGTCCTAATGGTGGCAACGACTTTGGTGGTATAAGTTAACTTTACATTGGGGTCAGAGAAGAGGTCAATATTTTTACTAACTAAGGAATTCATTACTTGTTTTTGAAAATTGTTCATGTGTTCGTTTCGGATGTTGATATGGTTGACATCCTGTGAAATAAGCTGTTTAAGGTGTATTTTAATTGAATTATTTATGGTCATGAAACTTTCTTTTGTGTGAATAACTGCTGCTAATTCTTTCAGGCTATCAACCTTTGTTGGTGTTGTTGCGGGTTTACGAATCCTTGTTGCAGTCTTGGAATTACTTGGTCTCGTATTTGTTGTTGAGGTCGAGGTAGGTACGCTAGTTCTGGATGAAATTGGTGTGGTTTGTAGGTAAAGTTTCGAGGTGGTAGAGGTGGTTTGTGGTCATAATCACTAAATGAATTCTGGTGATTAGCATGTGTGCTTCTAATTTTTTGATTTTCTAATTTCAAACATAATTGAAGAGCTTCCGGGAGGGTTTTAGGCTCCTTCATGCCTAGTAGTTGAGGGAGATCGCCGTTAAGGCCTCTAACGAAGGTGTCGAGCGCTTTTATTCTGTAGGTTTCAGTAAGTACCAATCAATTTTATTCAGAATCAAGGAGGGATGGAAGTAAACTTTTTGATAAAGTCTTGAATCGAGAGTCTGCCCTGGATTAGACCAGTCATTTGGTACTCCAATGTACCTAGTTCTCTCTTGTCTGCGTAGTGTGTCGTGAGACACATCGAAATAGCTTTCCAATCTAAGGGAGTATTGTATGATTCTAGCGCTATGTCATCGCTGCCCACGATTTTGTTCCTAATTACACTTAGGATTCCAAAGTATTTTGGGGTTCCTTTCGTGTGTTCGTAAATTTGAAAAACTCATTCAACACTCTTCCTCCAAGAGTTGAACTCTGCTGGTTTACCAGAGAATTCTCTCAACGATCTCACTATATCAGGTCGTCTGGTCGCTAATGGGTGTTTGTTGCGTTTCAGTCCCTATAATGTTCCGTATAATACTTGTTCCTTAGGTATTTAGTACCTGTGTTACTAAACTCCTGATAAGTGTTGTTAGTTCGGGAGAAGGTAGTAAAGTAGGATTAGGATTGGGCTCTGGGTTGGGATTTGGGTTGTTTTTGTTCTAATAGTCGTGTTAATTAATTAATATTTGGATGGAAAAAACACCAAAAAAATTTGTCCTCTATTTTCAAAGAAATTTTCAGAAATTTTGCCTTTGGCTTGCAGAAAATCTTGTTTTATTTTTCCTAAACGCTCAGACTTTAATAATAACAAAAAATTTTTTATCTTTTTAATTAAAAATTCTTAATAACATTTTTCTTTTTTTTTTTTTAATCAAGGTTTTTGGCTTATGTTCTATATTTTCTTTAAAAAAAAAATTTCTTACTTTTAGTTTCACTTACACTACTTGGGTCAGCATCCTAAGGTCCACTTTGCTCGGTGGGGGTTTGCCCGTTTCCTTTTGTACTTCGGTCCTCCTGCCGGTACCCGTGGCTATCTTCTGTCCGGTTTGTGGTCTTTGTGGCACGAGTGCCACTTTGATTTGGTGGGTTTTAGTGGCACGAGTGGCACTTTCGTTTGATGATTTTTAGTGGCACGATTGGCACTTTGGTTTGGTGATTTTTAGTGGCACAGTTATTTTAAAAGGTTATATAGTGAAACCTTCAAGTTTTTAGCCTTTTTTATTGTTGGCACTCAAATTACTAATGTTATTAATACACACTTTCAAGCTCTTAGCCTTTTTTAATTTTTAAACTTTTGGCACTTTGGTGGCAATTTAATGTTTAAAGTTATTTAGTGTTACTTTCTTGTCTAAAGCTTTTTTAAGTTTTAAACTTATGGTCGTCCGACCATATTTTGAAAAGAAGCTAATGCATGCGCCTTACCAACTCCTCGCCGACGTAGTTGAATAGCTCGCAATTATCCCTGTGCGGTACATCGCTGCCTCCATTTAGGAGAGCAGAGAAGTATTCCCCCATAATCTGAATACTCTCTAGACATCGATTACAAGGTCGTCGTTTTCGTTCATACAGGAGTTTGTCCCGGACTCGCACTCACGCCTTTCTGCCTCTGCTTTATTCTTCTTGCTTTATTCTCGCTCTATTTTAACGTGGCCCTGTAGACCGCGTCTTTTCTTTCGGTTGCAATGCGGCATTCTTCATCGTTGACGGTAACCAATTTTTTTTAGTGCTGCGATTTAAGCATTTCAACGTCTAGTTTTCCTTCTGTTATTTGTTCCTTGGTTTTAGCCGCGCAGGTATTTTGGCTGCAACGAGATTATGGTCCGAGTATGATGTTTTTATATTTTTATGCTAGAACTTCGAGCATGTTTCGAGCACCGGTGAAGTCGATCATCCTCAGTCCATTAGAAGAGGTTTCATTGTGTAAGCTAAACTTTCCGACTGTGGGGCCAATAACACCTTCTTTGCCTACCTTGGCGTTAAGTCGCAAGCACGACTTTTATATCATGGCGTCTTTTACCTCATCGTCTTTCTCCTCAGTCTGTGAATGAAATATTAAAAAAAGTAGTTTCTATTCGGATAGCGGCAAGACGTTCGCCACTGGCGTGAACGCCAATACTTGGCGACAAAGTCTCTCTCCCACCACGAATCGCAATTCCTAACTTTTTTCCTTCCTTGTCTCGTCCATCTTGGATGGCAATGGTGTGGGATTTTGCTTTGACGAGGACATAAATCAGCCGGGCATCTGCACCAATCCCGTTGAGGGAACTGACTTTAAAACTGTATGCCCTCAAATCATTGTTTTTAAATTTTTGCGGGGGTCGTCATCAGTTAAGCGTTGTCTTCTTTCTTATTCATTGGCGTGTGGTTTGACGTGGCGGGTCCCAAGCCCAGCGCACAACCCACTCACAGGATTTAAAATATAATTTGCATTTTTATATAGAGCGCCGCTTGATCCAAGATAGACGCCCGCCGGAAGCCGTACCTAGCGCTGGACAGACGCTGCCTATGAAAATCCCTCAGATGAAGGTTTAATGTGGCCACATAAATCGTTCCTGAGACGGTCGGGCTAGCACCTTAATGGTGCTGTAGTACCGGAGCGTACCGGATCTGTATACGGCAAAGGACCATCACATCGATAACGCTCCCCAAAGCCTCCGGGGAGGAACCTTATCGCTACAACAACAACAACAACAGTCCAGCTTTGAAGCTGTTTGTAGCTTGCGTTTTTCAGATGGCAAATCTGTACCGTAGTTTCTAGTAAAGCTATAATGTTGCCACTGAAGGTTATGTCTATTTCGCGGCTGGAGCTAAAATCAGCGCTACTAGGGGCCATCTTGCTAGGCACATCAAATAATAACACTCTATCTCAATCAAGCATCCGTGTTTCGGCCCGACACTTTGACAGTTTTGAAATGCTGTTGCTCGCTAATAAAAAATTTTGTCGATTTTCGGGTCAGAAAAATTTTAGAGTTAAACAATTTGAAGGACGGTAATATTGGCGATACAGCAACAAAATGGAGTGGAAGTCCTGATTTTTTCAATGAAAGCCGTTAGCTGAAAGGACCTCCATTTTTCTGACTAAACACAAGCAACTGAAATGTTCACAGAAAAAAGATTCCGTGCGAAATTACCGAAGACCCTCGTAAATTGTATGTTGGAAACCACAGTGACGATGCATCACGGGTCATCCTAAACGGTTGCCAATGTGAAATCGGCTTCTCCGCGCCGCTGGAAATTCCATCGATCGCGCACGAGCCTAGGTGTATAAAGTACATGGCGACACTGTTTCACCCAACACACTCAGCTCGGAATACACACTTACATAGCATAGCTTTTATACCACTAGTCTAGGAGAGGCTTCTTCTGGCATATCTCTTAAATTAACATTTTTATACTCAGTTGAGCATAGCTCACAGAGTTTATTAAGTTTGATTGGATAACGGTTGGTTGTACATATATAAAGGAATCGAGATAGATATAGACTTCCATATATCAAAATAATCAGGATCGAAAAAAAATTTGATTGAGCCATGTCCGTCCGTCCGTCCGTCCGCCCGTTAACACGATAACTTGAGTAAATTTTGAGGTATCTTGATGAAATTTGGTATGTGGGTTCCTGAGCACTCATCTCAGATTGCTATTTAAAATGAACGATATCGGACTATAACCACGCCCACTTTTTCGATATCGAAAATTTCGAAAAATCGAAAAAGTGCGATAATTCATTACAAAAGACAGATAAAGCGAAGAAACTTGGTAGATGAGTTGAACTTATGACGCAGAATAGAAAATTAGTAAAATTTTGGACAATGGGCGTGGCACCCCCACATTTTAAAAGAAGGAAATTTAAAATTGTTGCAAGCTGTAATTTGGCAGTCGTTGAAGATGTCATGATGAAATTTGGCAGCCTTTTAAAACCCTCATTAATACCTTTAATTTGATACCCATATTGTACAAACACATTCTAGAGTCACCCCTGGTCCACCTTTATGGCGATATTTCGAAACGGGGTCCACCTATAGAACTAAGGCCCACTCCCTTTTAAAATACTCATTAACGCCTTTCGTTTGATGCCCATATTGTACAAACAAATTCTAGGGTCACCCCTGGTCCACCTTTATGGCGATATCTCGAAAAGGCGACCACCTATACAACAACCACCACTCCCTTTTAAAACCCTCATTAATACTTTTAATTTGATACCCATATCGTACAAACACATTCTAGAGTCACCCTGGTCCACCTTTATGGCTATATCCCTAAATGGCGTCCACCTATAGAACTATGGCCCACTCCCTCATAAAATACTCTTTAATGCCTTTCATTTGATACAAATGTCATACAAACATATTCCAGGGTTTCCCTCGGTTCATTTTCTACATGGTGATTTTCCCTTATTTTGTCCCCAAAGCTCTCAACTGAGTATGTAATGTTCGGTTACACCCGAACTTAACCTTCCTTACTTGTTCTTCTTACACTCGTTCACCAGGCGATTTAAACCCGTCCTGTCTAGCTCCAATTCACGCTTAAGCAGAGTCAACTCAGCTCTAAGCTCATCATTTTCAGCTTTATGGCCATGTTGTTGTTGTTGTAGCAGTGCTTCGCCCCACCTAACAGCTGCGACCGATCACAAATTGTCATCAATATCTTCTAACGGGAGTCCAAAAGAAAACTCGCTGTTTCAAAAGGGGTGGACCATAATGAAAGGGGTGTTAGAGGCGTTGGTTCCACATTACAATTAAAGAGATGGTTGGTGTCATGTGGGGACACGTTGCAAGCGGGGCATACATTTTGTATGTCGGGGTTGTTTCTGGATAGGTAAGAGTAAACCCTGTTACAGTATCCAGAACGAAGTTGAGCTGGAGTGACTCGCGTTTCCCTGGGGGGTATGCGTTCCTCTTCCGCAAGTTTTGGGTACTGTTCTTTGAGTACTAGATTCACCGGGCAATTCCTGGCATAAAGGTCCGACGCCTGTTTGTGGAGTTCACCAAGGACCTGCTTGTGTTTTTTTGCTTCATACGGCTGAGTTTTAAAGTGCCGCATTTCCTCAAAGTGCTTATGGAAATGACTTCTTCAGCCTCTAGGCGGTGTTGGTTCATCAATCAGATGTCTGTTGGGATACCCAGGTTTCTGGGTATTCAACAGGAACTGTTTGTTTAACATCTCTTTTCTCTCCCTGATGGAGAGTATTCTCGCCTCATTATGTAGATGGTGTTCTGGGGACATAAGAAGACAGCCCGTGGCGATTCTGAGAGCAGTATTTTGGCAGACCTGTAGCTTCTTCCAGTGGGTAGTTTTTAGGCTTGGCGACCATATAGGGGACGAGTAGCATGCAATCGGCTTGCCAATTGCTTTGTATGTGGTAATGAGCGTTTCTTTGTCTTTTCCCCAGGTACTGCCAGCAAGGGATTTGAGGATTTTATTACGGCTCTGGATTTTCGGAACAATTGCGGCTGCGTGCTCACCAAAACGTAGATCCTGATCAAACTTCACACCCAAAGATTTTGGGGTATAGGACAGTCGGTAGCGTAGTGCCATTGACGTGGATGTTCAAAATGGTCGACATTTGGGAAGTCCATGTTGTAAATAAGGTCGCGGAGGATTTAGTCGGTGATAATGCCAGGTTTCGCGAGGCAAAAAAACTGGAGAGATAAGGGAGGTAGCCGTTTCTTCTGTTGCAAAGCTCATCGATCTGTGGGCCTGGGCCTGTGGCCATTATTGTGCAGTCATCGGCGTAGGAAACGATAGTAACTCCCTGAGGCACCCCTTGGTTTTGATGTTTCATTTCTAAATTGCACCAATGCCTGCCTACCACCCAGATAATTTGCGGTCCACCATTTAAGACATGGGGGAAGGGTAGACCCTTCCAGGTCTTGCTGTAACGTACCATGGTTGACCGTATCAAAAGCTTTTGATAGGTCTAGCGCAAGGAGTACTGTTCTATGATGGCCCCCTAAGGCCCTCAATTTGGACACCAACCGTTTGCTTCAGCTCATCGATGTCGCCTTTAGTAACTAAGCCATCGAGCTTTTATTTACGTTTCAATGCCCTTTATCGCAGACATAATGTCATGTAGTGAGATTTCAAGGAAGCCTCACCCACCTTGAGTTTTGCTGCTTGTGATGTTGGCGTACACCCCAATTATTTTTGTATATGTTGCAGCACTGTTTGCTAACTTGTCGGCAATACAGTTCAGTGACGTTTGACAATTGTCTTTTTGTTTATTGTGATGTTTGTTACTCCTGAAAACACGCTGCTGTTTTTATTGTAATGCCCAGTTTAGTACCACAAGTAGACTTATAGTTTTCTCTGATTTCAATTTCAATTTCTATTTATTTATAAGACTCGTTGGTTGAGCGTAAGACTAATGTCTTTTAAGCCCATCATCATTAATTAATTTACAATAGTTTTATATATAAATAATAATAATAATATCTAATAACAATAATAATTACTGTATATGCATATCATAAAAAATTGCATTAATTTAAATCATAATTAACAACTTATAACAAATATTTTAGGTTTAGAAAGATTTATTCCTTAAAATATGAAAAACAGAAATTAAGGTCATAAGAATGAAAAAGTAAAAGAAAATAGGAAGAAATATTTAGATATTTAAAAACTTAAACACTTCCAATTTAAAGCGCCTGGGATTTGTTATCGATTTAATTTTGTTTGGTAAAGAGTTCCAGAGTTTGACAACACTGACAAAAAACGTTCGTGATGAAGTATTATAATGATGTTTTGGTTCGATGAGGTTGCGTGTTCTAATCGAATGCGCAAAAGCCAACTTTTCAAAAAGGTACTTTGGATTTCTCATATTAATGAGTTTATGCATATATATAAGATTACGGTACTTCAAGTAGCAATTCAGATTGCAATCGAGTATCTTGTAACTAAATTGTGAGATGTGGTCATACTTACGCCTACAAAACACATACCTTGCACAGCTGTTTATGACCATTGCAAGTTTTCGCTCAGATGCGCTATCTAGGTGCCCGTAGATGAGTTCGCCATAAGAAATGAGTGGAACTATAAAGGTTTTCACCAAACGCAATTTTGTGTCCTGCGGGACGAAGTTAGCTGTGTACCACAGCTTTCTTAGAATGAAATAAATTCTAGATATGATTTGGTTTATATAATCGGAGCACCCAAGGTATGAATTAACTTTGTAACCAAGGCCAGTTACAACTGACTCGAAATTTATAGACGAGTCCTCACAATTCGAACTGTGTGAAATACATATGGCTTTGGTTTTTTCCGTTAAGACTCAAATTATTACATTTGGCCCAAATAGAGATTGATTGCAAATCATCATTGATTCTAGCTATCAAATCTTCACATAGTCCTGTTGGACGGGATAGATATACTTGTGCATCATCCGCATACAGATGTATGGACAGATTTTTACATCAGTAGACCATATCATTAATAAAAATACTGAACAAAATCGGGCCCAAAATGGATCCCTGAGGTACCCCCGAATGCAACCTTCTTAGTTCAGAAGCCATATTTTTAGTCACAACCTTTTGCCAACGATTACTAAGGTAGTTTTTGAGCAGATTTACCGCGCTTTCAGAAAACCCAAAACACTTTTCAAGCTTGTGCAAAAGTATTGTATGGTCAACTTTGTCAAAAGCCTTGGAGAAGTCCAATAGAGTTAAAGCAGTTAAATCACCTTTATCGAAGGACGGTCTAATATCATCAATTACTTTAAACATAGCAGTTGCACAGCTGTGACCCTTTTTATATCCTGACTGGTTTTCGGCAAGAAGATTATTGTTGTATAGATAATCAACTATTTGCGTAACCATTAGCCTTTCCAAAACCTTCGACAAAGAAGGAAGTATGCTAATTGGCCGAAAATCCGATGGAATGGCACCCGAACGATTTTTAGAGATTGGATTAACTTTAGCTATTTTCCAGGAGTCCGGAAACGTCGAGGTAGTGATGGAAAAATTCAAAATGTGTGTTAGGGTTGAAAGTATGAATGGAATTATCAGCTTTATAAATTTTAAGCTTACGTCGTCCTCTCCAATGGCATTCGGTTTAATTGAAAAAATACTTTTTAGAATATCATACTCAGTCACGGTTGATAAGTCAAATGTTTTTTCTGTTGCAAGTAGTAAGCTTTCATTCAGTTTAAAATCCCTGCTGCTTTGGATAATGTTAGATTCTAAGAAGTAATCATTCATAGAGTTGGCGTCTAAACTAGTTTTACTCCCAATTCCAACAGACTTTAGATGGTTCCACAATACTTTGCCATATAAGTTTACATCTAACTTGGTACGGTAGTGCTGCCTTTTAGAGTTTTTCGTGGTCATATTAGCTTTGTTACGGGCAACGCGGTATGCTTCCCAGTTTTCGCGCGTTGGTGTACGTTTCCAACGTATGTATAGCTGGTTTCTCGTTTTTATACTTTGTAATACCACTCTTGTAAACCATGGAGGTTTTTTATTGGAGACTTTGGCCATTCTTACAGGGATATATTTATCATAAAGATAATTTAAGCTTGAAGTGAAAAAGTCTAGTTTTTGGTTTATATCTGGAAAAAACCAAGCTGTGTTCCAATCAAGGATGCCAGCCTCATATCTTAATGCATCAATATCAACAGATTTAAAATCCCTGTAATAAAATTGTTTGTGTACATCAGTATTAAACTGTAAATCATACCCTAAAAACATCATATCGTGATCTGATACTCCTGGAATGGAAAACTGATCACAATGAAGTACGTTTGAACGATCAGACACACATATAATGTCAAGCAGACTTGATTTACAATTATGACCAAAGCGGATGGGAAATTTAATTATTACTTCCAAACCAGCAGAAATCAGCCTATCTGTTTAATCAATGGAACTGCTATCACTATTGAGAAGATCAATATTGAAATCCCCACATAACAAGACATGCTCATATTTGGGAGCTAACTCAGCAATTTCATTGAAAAAGCCACTAAGATCAAATCTTCTACTAGGATTGTAAACACATACGATCAAACACTTCCTGCAACCATCTCCAATTTCTACCACCAAATACTCAACCGGATCATCACAACTTGATTTAAATATAATTTTTCGATTAATCCCGGATTTGCAGTAGATGCCGATTCCACCACCTTTCGCCCCCGTTTGCCTATCATTTCTTAATAGTTTATAGTAACGCAGTACATAAGTATTATCACATACGGACTCACTGAACCATGTTTCCGTTATGCATACTACATCAATATCAAGGCCCTGCAAAATATAATTAATGTAATCAACTTTTTTATTATTAAAGCTTCTAGCATTAAAGTAGCATAATTGCAACCCGGTATACTTCCTACTAACAAGCTTCAAGAGAAAATTTAAACATAAAACTCATATGTGCGTTAAACGTGCTGAGATCCAAAATCGGCGCAATTAATTTGGAAGTTTACAGTGGCAGTAATTGAGTAATAGAGAAAAATACACAATATAAAAACAAAAGCAGAAATATATAGGGAAAATAGGGAAAAATGAAGAGAATATAATAAATATGTCAACATTGTTTGTGTTAATTTTTATGTAATGTGACTTGACTGGCTGACAAGTGCATCAACGCTCTCTTTGCTGTCCATAAAAACTGCCTCTTTTCCGTGATGTACTCTCACATAGACTCTCCCTCTAATGCTAAATGCCGACGAAATGAGTTTATGACGTTTCAGTTGAGTTGCGTAATGCACTAGAGCACTATTTGCTTTTGTCAAACTTTCATGTATGTAGAAATTACCCTCACCGCCTTGACCAATATCAGATAGCCTCATTGATCTCTTTTTGTGTTTACAAAAAGCAGCGACTGCTTTAAGAAACTCTCGCCTATCATATTGGCAATTGAGTTTAAACAGTATTGGCGCTGCGCGCGCTTGGCTTTTGTTTTGTCGCATACGAAAACACTCACGTACACTAGGCATGGCAAAACCAATTTCCCGGCATACATCACCAAACATCTCACTCAAGTTTTCTTCATTACATTTTGGTATGCCATTTATAATGAGATCTGTTGACACCGCCGCACTCTCAAACTGCTCAATTGTTTTTCGCGCCTTTTCTGCTTCCGCTTTGAGCGATAAAATCTCAGATTGCATGCCATCGACTGCTGTTGATCTCAAGCTCTCAATAGCAGTGACTCTATTTTCAATCACGTCTATTCTTTTCTTTGTACTAGACAACTCACCAGCTATTTCACTCAACCGCTGCATAAATCTTTCTTCCGAACCACTCATGGAGTCGTTTAGCCGTCTGATTATATTCTCCTCGTGTTTATTGAGTCTTTCTTCCAGCAATTTCATAAATTCAGCGCTTCGCGTGCCCGACATATGTTCAAACAAATATATATATATATATATGTAATTAAATTTACAGAAAAATATAAAATATTGCACGATAAACAATCGGTGGCCCCTCTTAAAAACTTTTAAACTTTTTTAAGAGGGGCCACCGATTGTTTATCGTGCAAAATTGTATGATTTCACTACAATTAATGACTTTCAGCTGCACTCCGCACTCCACAACTTGAAAGCTGCTAGAAGTTTTATACCTTTTGCAAGTTTCTGTTAAAATGTTTGGGTCGTCGTCTTTCGCTCAAAAGAGATTGGCGCAACAATAACATATTGAAAATGTATGTATGCTTGTATGTGTACTTTTTAAATTACTTTATATTTTCGCACAGCAATGGCACTGTCAAACAGTAAACCAAGTATGTAACACTGTGCACAATGACCAGTCGCAGTCAGGAGCACTCGCAACTAGCCACCTAAATACAGAGACGCCACGCATTCAAATCGACTAATGAACCACATTCGCTATAACCACCACCGCGACCCACAACAATCACACTGGCGCGAGAAGAATCAAACTAAATTCTCTATGAAATGCCGGGTCATATTCCGCGAAGCAAACGACTCACCTTTACCCTTCAGCAAACTTGTTGTTGATGTGGAAATGGCGTGATGAACCAACCGTCTTCACGTTGTTGTATGGTTGTAGACTTTTACAATATCTAGTATATGTTTGCCGTCCCGAAATAAATAAGAACTTCTAAAGATTTATGGTTTGTTGACAATTTGTTTGTTTCGAGGTTTCTGCAGTTACTTTATTTATTGATGACAAGAAAAAATATTAAGAACCCTGCCTATTATATTGACTTATCGATAATTAAATGTACATGTGAAAATTAAGATATTACAAATGTATATGAATATAGAGATGAGAAAAGAATGGTGTGTCGTCGTATTGTTGGCATTAGTCTTGCGTTATACTGGTTGTATAAATTATTTGTTATTTTTAAACCAGACCCGGACACGATAAGATGCAGACTGAAGACTTACTTTGTAAAATTGTCATATTAAATCAAAAAATTCGCTACCGCGTTAACACAACAAAAACAACAAAGACATGCAAGTATTGGTTATTTCTTGTGCTGAGGGGTGCTAGACGCTAAGTGAGCACTTTAGCGCAAGCAACAACTTTGTAGCGGATGCGCGTGCAGTGGCTTGTGCTAATTCTTTGAATTAGCTCAACTTCGCTTGTGAAGCATAATTTAGTTACTTTTGCTTAATGAGAATTTTTATTTATCAATTGCAAAACAGGAAGTGCAAAATATTAATAAGGTTTATTATTACTTCAAAATTAATTGGAATTTCATTTACTGTGTTAACTTCTCCGCCCTTAAACTCGAGCGTCCTCGATCGATGAGTTTACGTAAAATTTAGGCAGGTCTTCAATCCCTACCTCAATGGTGCTCTGGTTTGATATTTGAACTTTATTTCTTTTAAATTTCTTTAGTAATTTCATTACAATTGTGAATACAATAATTATTATAGAAATTGTGTAAACTGATATAAATATAGTGTTTTTCTTTCTTAAAATTGATATTTCTTTTACTTTATTTAATTGTAGTTCCTTAATTAAGTCTAGAGATAACATTTCCGGCAAAGGGTTCCTTATCGTTATTTCTTTTGAAAAATATATTTTGTTATTTATTTCTATACTTGTGTTGACATGTTTAATTAAATATGAACCTTGAAGTTCTATACTTTCATTTTCAAATTATTTACAAAAATTATGTCATCTGAAATCATTTCTACTGATTTTACATGTTGGTTATTTATTTTAGTACAATTATTTATTTTACTTTTTAGCAGGTGTACTATGCACGTGCCATTCGTAATATCTTTTACAATATCTCTTGAACAAATTGATAAATTCATATATGATTAACAATTTTTTTCCATAAATTTTATTTTCGCATGTTAAAATTGACTTATACTCTATTTTATTAATACTTTCTCCTATTTTTATCGGCCTTATTTCTAAAGCTCTACAGTTGTTGTTGTTGTTGTTATAGCAGTGCTTCGCCCCACATAACAGCCGCGACCGATCACAAATTTTCATCAATATCCTCCAACGGGAGTCCAAGGAAACTTGCTGTTTCAACAGGGGTGGACCATAATGAAAGTGGTGTTAGGGGCGTTGGTTCCATATTACAATTGGAGATATGGTTGGTGTCATGTGGAGACACATTGCAAGCGGGGCATACATTTTGTATGTCGGGGTTGATTCTGGATAGGTAAGAGTTTAACCTGTTACAGTATCCAAAACGAAGTTGAGCAGGAGTGACACGCATTTCCCTGGGGAGTATGCGTTCCTCTCCCACAAGTTTTGGGTACTTTTCTTTGAGTACTGGATTCACCGGGCAATTCCCGGCATAAAGATCCGACGCCTGTTTGTGGAGTTCACCAAGGACCTGCTTGTGTTTTTTTGCTTCATACGGCTGGGTTCACAAGTGCAGTATTTCCTCAAAATGCTTACGGAGACGACTCCTTAAGCCCCTAGGCGGTGTTGGCTCATCAATCAGATGTCTGTTTGGATGCCCAGGTTTCTGAGCGAAAAAACTGGAGAGATCAGGAAGGTAGCCGTTTATTCTGTTGCATAGCTCATCGATCTGTGGGCCTGGGCCTGTGGCCATTATTGTGCAATCATCGGCGTACCAAACGATAGTGACTCATACCGGTGGTGAAGGTAGCTTAGATATGTAGAAATTAGACAAAAGTGGGGATAGGACACCACCCTGTGGCACCCCTTGTTTAATTCTTCTTGGTTTTGATGTTTCGTTTCTAAATTGCACCGGTGCCTGCCGACCACCCAGATAATTTGCTGTCCACCTTTTAAGACATGGGGGAAGGGTAGACTATTCCAGGTCTTGCAGTAACGTGCCATGGTTGACCGTATCAAAGCTTTTGATAGGCCTAGCGTTACGAGTACTGTTCTATGGTGCGGGTTTTGATTTAAACCGCAATTTATCTGGGTGCTGATGGCATTTAGCGCGGTGGTGGTGCTTTGGAGTATTCTCAAGCCATGCTGTTGACAGGCTAGCTGCAAATTTGCTTGGAAGTAGGGGAGCAAAATAGCTTCAAGCGTCTTTGCTCCTGGCGATAGGAGAGATATCGGAAGATACGATTATGTTAGCTGATTTCTCAGGCTTTAGTAGCGGGACCACCTTGGCCATTTTCCATTTTTCGGGTATGACAAAGGTGGAAAGAGACAGGTTGAAGACATGTGCTAAGTATTTGAAACCCTCTTTCCCTAGGCTTTTAAGCATCGGCATGGCTATGCCGTCTGGGCCCACTGCTTTGGATGGTTTAGCGTGACCAATGGCACCTTCAACCTCTCTGGCGGTGATGGTAATTGGAGGCGCGCTGAATTATGTGTATGTGCGTATCTGTTGGCCCTCCGTCTATCTTTGGCGACCGTAGAATGCATTACATATTGACGGCAGAAAGCGGTCGCGCATTTTTTCGAATCCGACAGCACTTTATCGCCGAGGGCGATGGAAACTTTATCATTGTGCTTAGACGGATTCGATAGGGGCTTTGCAGTGGACCAAAGTTTACCCACACCGGCAGAGAGGTTACAACCTCTTAGGTGCTCCTCCCGTTTCGCCCGCTTGTGTTCATCCACAAGCAATCTGATGCGTTGGTTTATATCCCTTATTTGGGGTCGCCTGGGTTGAGCTGTCACGTTCTCTCGCTAAATTTGCGGCCTCCGCTGGGAAGTGGGCCGAATTTCGGGAATTCTCCCTGTGGGAATGAAACGTGCCGAGGCGGATTCAATGACCTTGCGGAAAGCACGCTCTCCTTAGCGGGTATCAGTCGGGATAGGGAGGGCAGCAAAGAGGTTGTCTATAAAAGATTTGTATTCGTCCAACTTTCCTTTTTTAAAGTTTATGAAAGTGCGTTTTTCTGTAACGATGAAGTCGGCGGTACGCTCGAACGAAATAAGTATAGGCAGGTGGTCGGATGCCAATGTTACCATCGGCTGCAAGTTGACGCAGTTTACGTAGACTACGGGACGCCCTTGGACATGAACAGCAAGGAGCCACAAAAGATTTATAAAAGTTACTTGGACGTCGGGTTTTGGGATCAAGCCCAGAACAACCTGTCCGATGCAACCATCCCTTACACGAGACACACTGAACAGAGTATGACCGTCTTAAAAAGATTGTTTTCCGGCAGATGCAGCAAAACCATTTCTCAGGACCGGGGTCAGGAGACGGACCCGGATTGGATTCGATACCTTCCCGGAGCAAGAGAATATGGAGCAGTCCCGCTGCAAGGAGCTGCTAGGAGGATGGCAATTTGTGAGAGGGACGCAACAAATTAAATGGGGTTACACTGAAATGACAGTCCTTGGTCGGGAAAAATCCCGAGTCGCTCCGGTACATAGAACCGACTGCCTTGGGAAGCGAAAGCTCTACAGTCGATTTTTTCTGTTTTTGGTAAACTTATAACGTAAATAAGACTTTATTTATTTGAAGCAATTTTTATTTCTGCCAACTCTAGTGCTTCGTCTAGATTTATAAAAGGTATATTTTCATTTTCTAAAAAACTTTTCGTTATATCCATTTCCTTATTGGATAAAATGTATGAGTTGACTATATTTGATTTTGCCCAGTGAATGTAATACAATTTCATTATCTATTTCTTTCTCTTCCTTCACTAATTTTGATATTTTATTAATATTTTCAATGACTTCGTTTATTTTTTCGTAGCTTAATTTATTTATGACAACTTGCCTATTATTATTTTCTAAAACATTATTCATTTTTTCGGTGAGTATTTCGAAATCGCTATGGTCTGGATTTCCAGCTATCCAGTTCCACGCTGAACCTATGAAGTCTAATGATCTTTTATTGCTATGTTTGACTACCCTAATTCTATCTAGATAAATTTTCGATTGTTCGACAAGTGATATGAGGATTGGCTTTAGGGGATGGTTTGGTAGCTGTTCATTGATTGTTGTCTCTAAGTGATTTATATTATCGTCATAGTATTGTAGTTCTATAATATGTATGATTTTAAAGTTTCATATTTGTAATATCGCTGGTCCGCAGTCTATTGTTACAAGTTGAGATGACGAGTAGTCCGTTCGCGATTATTGGTACGACCATCGCGATAAATCTAAAAATTTAATAATAAAATTAATTGGAATAATGTGCAATTTATTTTAATTATTCAAATTTTGTCTGCTATTTAAGCCTAATTCATTTAACCTTTCAGGTCATACCTACTCGTCAATTTTTCGAATTTTGATTTTTAATTTTCCTCTTCTCTATTCCGAAAAAAAAATGTTTTTCTTTTTTCGAAAGAGAAAACTTAAAAGTCCAATACTAACTTAGATGCGGGTTGATTAAAAAGGAGAAAAGAAAAAAATGAGAAAAACTTTAAAATTTTTTGATTTTTCTCTTTCCCTTTTTCCCTTTTATTTTCAAAAAATTTTTCAAACTTTTTTTTGTAAAAAAATTTTTTGATTTTTTGTTTTTACTTTTGTTTTATTAGGCTCTTATGAACCACTTTGCCCGATTCTGTTATGACCGTTGATGTCTTGTTTTCCTTAACTATCTCTTTTTAATAGCGGGGGGTTAGTTTGGTACCGTATCGTTTATTGATTTTAATGTAGATGGTCTGACCTGGGATATAGTCCTTACAGGGTGCCCTATTTTTCTGTGTATCTTTCAGTGTCTGTATGTTATTTCGTCTTGCTGCTTCGTATTGTTCAGGTTTAATGTGAATTCTACGTCCGAAAAAGTTTTCTATAGGTTTCTGTCCAGTTGTTGAGTGAATTGAGAAATTGTATTCGTAAATGGCTCTGCCGAGTAATTCTTCAAAGGTCCTGTCTATGTTTTCGGCTTTTAAACACCTTAATATTTCTGCAAGGGTTGAGTGGAAACGTTCGACCTGTCCATTGGCTTTGCTTGTGTATGGTGGGGTTTTGTAGATTTTAATTCTCAACTGATCTTCTAGCATGAAAGTTATCGAATGGGAGTTAAGGGACTTTTCATTGTCTATGACTAATGTTTGGGGTACTCCAAATGTGAAAACGATTTGTCGTAAAAGCTAGCGTATGTCTTCCGTTGATCTAGATTTAATTACTCTTGCTTGGGCGTACTTTGAATACTTGTCTATAGCGGTTAGCACCAATTTTTTTCCGGCTATAAATATCTCTATATGGATGATTTGCCCTGGATATTCGGGAATTGGGGTTGACTTTATTTCGGGTTTGTTTGGATTTCTTTCGTATTTGTTTTCGGAACAGATTCTGCACTGTTTGACTAGTTTGTTTATTTTAGCCTGCATTTTGGAGAAGTAAAATTTTTCCATAATTTGTTTTTTAATTTCTATTGCATTCCTATGGGCTCTTTTGTGTTCAATCAAAATTTTTCGTGCTTGTTGTTCGTCCGTTTGTAAGTCGTCTACTTGCGATTGGGTGAATCTAATTTTGAAGGTGTTGATTACAGACGGGTTTAAATATCGTTGTAACAAATGTCTAAGATCTTCGGTGGCGTAATGTGGTTGAGTGATTGTATGCCTATGGTATGTTGAAAAGGGGATTTTGAAATTATAAGATTTTTGTTGTCCAACAAGTAACCAAATTTGATTTTTAAATACGTTGATTGGAGCTTCTGTTGCTGGTATTAGATTGTGTCCTGAAATATCATCCGAATGGGTGGCAATGGATACTGAATTTATTTATGGAGGTCGGGAGAGGGTGTCGGCTACAATGTTAATTTTACCTGGTTTGTATTTAAGTTCTTGGTCGTATTCCTCCAAACTTTGTTTCCATCTTTTAAGTTTTGTATTGTCGTTTTTATTACTTAGAGCGTAGGTGAATATTTTGATTTTGGCTGTGCCGTAAAGATAATTTTGTAAGGATTTAAGTGACCATATTATTGCCAGCATTTTCTTTTCATTAGTGGCGTAGTTTTCCTCCATCTTTGTTAGCGTCCTTGAAATAAACGTAATCGGCTTACCGTCCTGTTCCAACACTGCACCAATGGCGTGTTTCGAGGCGCCTGTTGTTAGATGGAATTCTTTTTGATAGTTGGGATAGGTCAGTATTACTTCTCTTGAAATTAATACATTTTTGATTTGGTTAAGTGCTTCTTCTGCTCTGTTGTCTAATTGATTGAGTTTATTTTTTGATGATCTTTCGATACTCTTCCATCTTCTCCTCTAAGAAGACTAGTGAACGGTTTGGCTATTTTAGCATAGTCTTTGATAAATCGTCTGTTGTAGCCGGAGAGGCCTAGGAAATATCTTAAGTCTTTCAGTGTTCGTGGGTATGGAAAGTCAACTATTACCTGAACTTTAGTGGGGTTTGTAGTAATTCCCTTAGATGAGACCAGAAATCCCAAAATTCTATTTCAGTTTTAAAGAATTCGCACTTGTCTATCTGCACTTTCATGTTTGCTTCCTGTAGGGGTTCAAAGACTTCATGGATATTATTGGCATGTGTTTTTTCGTCTTTGCTGAATATGATTATATCATCGATATAAACATAGCAGATTTTTCCAATATGTTTCCTTAAAATGTCATCCAACGTCCTTTGAAAAATGCCAGGAGCATTTTTGAGTCCAAAGGGCAATCGCGTAAATTCATATTTTCCGTTTTTAGCTGAAACAGCAGTTTTCTCAATATCAGATTCTTTCAATGGAATCTGGTGGAAACCGCTTTTCAGGTCTATTACTGAAAAGAAGGTATTTTTGTTGTGGTAAAACTTCCTTGATGTTGGGTATTGGATAACGATCAGCTATCGTTATTGCATTGAGTTTCCTATAGTCTATTACTAGTCTGTATTTTGTTTTCTAAAGAAGCATCCTGTTTTTTTGGTACAATCCATATGGGCGCGTTATATGGGGACCGTGAAGGTCTTTTGATTCCGTCGTCTAACAATTTCTGTATTTTATTTTAATAATTTGGGAAAAATTTAAACAACGTGACATCAGGACGGACAAGGCGACAGCTGTTTCGATTATACCTTGTAAATCTCTTCAAAGCCTTTTCTCCCGGGAGTGGGAGTCGAACTCGCACCCCTACGATAGTTGAAATGGTTGTAAACGCATTCAGCTACGTCATGCCTGTTGTGAAGTCTTTCCCAATTGCCTTCTTTTTGCATATTTTAATCTTTTACACATTGCATACTTCGTATGCAATTATGTGTTAAAGCTATGCTTGGTACGGCGGTTTTCAAAGAAACTTTGGTTTTGTTGCTGTTTTCGTTCTATTTATAGAACTACAACGAATTAACCAATTTTGTCTGTTTGTATGATTTTTAATAATCGGGGATTGCCCATATTGCTTTTTTTTAAATGTATGAAAACATTTATTTGAAGCAATTTTTTAATTTTATAATTTATTTTAATAATTTGGGAAAAATTTAAACAACGTGACATCAGGACGGACAAGGCGACAGCTGTTTCGATTATACCTTGTAAATCTCTTCAAAGCCTTTTCTCCCGGGAGTGGGAGTCGAACTCGCACCCCTACGATAGTTGAAATGGTTGTAAACGCATTCAGCTACGTCATGCCTGTTGTGAAGTCTTTCCCAATTGCCTTCTTTTTGCATATTTTAATCTTTTACACATTGCATACTTCGTATGCAATTATGTGTTAAAGCTATGCTTGGTACGGCGGTTTTCAAAGAAACTTTGGTTTTGTTGCTGTTTTCGTTCTATTTATAGAACTACAACGAATTAACCAATTTTGTCTGTTTGTATGATTTTTAATAATCGGGGATTGCCCATATTGCTTTTTTTTAAATGTATGAAAACATTTATTTGAAGCAATTTTTTAATTTTATAATTTATTTTAATAATTTGGGAAAAATTTAAACAACGTGACATCAGGACGGACAAGGCGACAGCTGTTTCGATTATACCTTGTAAATCTCTTCAAAGCCTTTTCTCCCGGGAGTGGGAGTCGAACTCGCACCCCTACGATAGTTGAAATGGTTGTAAACGCATTCAGCTACGTCATGCCTGTTGTGAAGTCTTTCCCAATTGCCTTCTTTTTGCATATTTTAATCTTTTACACATTGCATACTTCGTATGCAATTATGTGTTAAAGCTATGCTTGGTACGGCGGTTTTGAAAGAAACTTTGGTTTTGTTGCTGTTTTCGTTCTATTTATAGAACTACAACGAATTAACCAATTTTGTCTGTTTGTATGATTTTTAATAATCGGGGATTGCCCATATTGCTTTTTTTAAATGTATGAAAACATTTATTTGAAGCAATTTTTTAATTTTATAATTTATTTTAATAATTTGGGAAAAATTTAAACAACGTGACATCAGGACGGACAAGGCGACAGCTGTTTCGATTATACCTTGTAAATCTCTTCAAAGCCTTTTCTCCCGGGAGTGGGAGTCGAACTCGCACCCCTACGATAGTTGAAATGGTTGTAAACGCATTCAGCTACGTCATGCCTGTTGTGAAGTCTTTCCCAATTGCCTTCTTTTTGCATATTTTAATCTTTTACACATTGCATACTTCGTATGCAATTATGTGTTAAAGCTATGCTTGGTACGGCGGTTTTCAAAGAAACTTTGGTTTTGTTGCTGTTTTCGTTCTATTTATAGAACTACAACGAATTAACCAATTTTGTCTGTTTGTATGATTTTTAATAATCGGGGATTGCCCATATTGCTTTTTTTTAAATGTATGAAAACATTTATTTGAAGCAATTTTTTAATTTTATAATTTATTTTAATAATTTGGGAAAAATTTAAACAACGTGACATCAGGACGGACAAGGCGACAGCTCTTTCGATTATACCTTGTAAATCTCTTCAAAGCCTTTTCTCCCGGGAGTGGGAGTCGAACTCGCACCCCTACGATAGTTGAAATGGTTGTAAACGCATTCAGCTACGTCATGCCTGTTGTGTATCTGTTTCTGTATTTGTTTTTCGACTTTTCCTTTTAAGGACATGGGATAGGGTAGTATTTCGTGTAGACTGGTACGTTCGAGTTCGTCCTCGACTTTAGTGGTATAAGTTAACTTTACATTGGGGTCAGAGAAGAGGTCAATATTTTTACTAACTAAGGAATTCATTACTTGTTTTTGAAAATTGTTCATGTGTTCGTTTCGGATGTTGATATGGTTGAAATCCTGTGAAATAAGCTGTTTAAGTTGTATTTTAATTGAATTATTTATGGTCATGAAACTTTCTTTTGTGTGAATAACTGCTGCTAATTCTTTCAGGCTATCATTTCCGAGTATCGCGTGAAAGGAGACGAGGGAGGGAAGGAGGTAGAACTTAAAATTAACGTTTCGCAAATTGTCAATGTGATGGGTTATTTCTATTTGTCCTCCTACTGAGTTTGCTAAAAAGTTGCTGTCATTTTGAATGTTCCTTTTCACTAATTGAGGCTGAATGTAATTTTTGTTTGGTCCTGTATCTACTAAAATTTTTAAGATTTCTCCACTCTTCGTCCTGCAGCTAAAGTAAGGCAACGAAGAGTTTCTTGTTCTAAAAAATGGAAATCTGTAAAATCTGTGCTATCGTAGTTGTGCGGATGGTATTGGGGGTTATCCTGATATTCAGGGATATCACCATTGTATTGATCGTAGCTGCTGTTTGGGTGAGTGTCTGGTGAATGGTTAACTTCTTCTGGGGTAGTGGTTACGTGTTAATTCCTTTGATATTTTAAGGGTGGATTTGTAAGGTTCGATTTGCCTTGGCTTTTACCAGCATACTTCAGGTCAGCTCTATTGGCATAGTTCACGGCATTAGTCCTGATGCTCGGATCGATTTCCATTGGTTCCGTCTTAGGTTGCGGTTTCAGTGCTGTCGGCCTAGGAGGTGGCGTATGATGCAAATTTGGTTGTGGATTTTAATATCCTGGATTGTATCCTTGTAAGTGCTATCGTTATGGCATTGAGTTTCCTATAGTCTATTACTAGTTTGTATTTTTTTTCTAGAGGAGCATCCTGTTTTTTTGGTACAATCCATATGGGCGAGTTATATGGGGACCGTGAAGGTCTTTTGATTCCGTCGTCTAACTATTTCTGTATTTGATTTTCGACTTTTCCTTTTAAGGACATGGGATAGGGGTAGTATTTCGTGTAGACTGGTACGTTCGAGTTCGTCCTAATGGTGGCAACGACTTTGGTGGTATAAGTTAACTTTACATTGGGGTCAGAGAAGAGGTCAATATTTTTACTAACTAAGGAATTCATTACTTGTTTTTGAAAATTGTTCATGTGTTCGTTTCGGATGTTGATATGGTTGACATCCTGTGAAATAAGCTGTTTAAGGTGTATTTTAATTGAATTATTTATGGTCATGAAACTTTCTTTTGTGTGAATAACTGCTGCTAATTCTTTCAGGCTATCAACCTTTGTTGGTGTTGTTGCGGGTTTACGAATCCTTGTTGCAGTCTTGGAATTACTTGGTCTCGTATTTGTTGTTGAGGTCGAGGTAGGTACGCTAGTTCTGGATGAAATTGGTGTGGTTTGTAGGTAAAGTTTCGAGGTGGTAGAGGTGGTTTGTGGTCATAATCACTAAATGAATTCTGGTGATTAGCATGTGTGCTTCTAATTTTTTGATTTTCTAATTTCAAACATAATTGAAGAGCTTCCGGGAGGGTTTTAGGCTCCTTCATGCCTAGTAGTTGAGGGAGATCGCCGTTAAGGCCTCTAACGAAGGTGTCGAGCGCTTTTATTCTGTAGGTTTCAGTAAGTAGCTTAGTTAACTCCTGGCTGACATCCATGCAACCAATTTTATTCAGAATCAAGGAGGGATGGAAGTAAACTTTTTGATAAAGTCTTGAATCGAGAGTCTGCCCTGGATTAGACCAGTCATTTGGTACTCCAATGTACCTAGTTCTCTCTTGTCTGCGTAGTGTGTCGTGAGACACATCGAAATAGCTTTCCAATCTAAGGGAGTATTGTATGATTCTAGCGCTATGTCAGCGCTGCCCACGATTTTGTTCCTAATTACACTTAGGATTCCAAAGTATTTTGGGGTCCCTTTCGTGTGTTCGTAAATTTGAAGAACTCATTCAACACTCTTCCTCCAAGAGTTGAACTCTGCTGGTTTACCAGAGAATTCTCTCAACGATCTCACTATATCAGGTCGTCTGGTCGCTAATGGGTGTTTGTTGCGTTTCAGTCCCTATAATGTTCCGTATAATACTTGTTCCTTCGGTATTTAGTACCTGTGTTACTAAACTCCTGATAAGTGTTGTTAGTTCGGGAGAAGGTAGTAAAGTAGGATTAGGATTGGGCTGTGGGTTGGGATTTGGGTTGTTTTTGTTCTAATAGTCGTGTTAATTAATTAATATTTGGATGGAAAAAACACCAAAAAAATTTGTCCTCTATTTTCAAAGAAATTCTCAGAAATTTTGCCTTTGGCTTGCAGAAAATCTTGTTTTATTTTTCCTAAACGCTCAGACTTTAATAATAACAAAAAATTTTTTATCTTTTTAATTAAAAATTCTTAATAACATTTTTCTTTTTTTTTTTTTAATCAAGGTTTTTGGCTTATGTTCTATATTTTCTTTAAAAAAAAAATTTCTTACTTTTAGTTTCACTTACACTACTTGGGTCAGCATCCTAAGGTCCACTTTGCTCGGTGGGGGTTTGCCCGTTTCCTTTTGTACTTCGGTCCTCCTGCCGGTACCCGTGGCTATCCTCTGTCCGGTTTGTGGTCTTTGTGGCACGAGTGGCACTTTGATTTGGTGGGTTTTAGTGGCACGAGTGGCACTTTCGTTTGATGATTTTTAGTGGCACGATTGGCACTTTGGTTTGGTGATTTTTAGTGGCACAGTTATTTTAAAAGGTTATATAGTGAAACCTTCAAGTTTTTAGCCTTTTTTATTGTTGGCACTCAAATTACTAATGTTATTAATACACACTTTCAAGCTCTTAGCCTTTTTTAATTTTTAAACTTTTGGCACTTTGGTGGCAATTTAATGTTTAAAGTTATTTAGTGTTACTTTCTTGTCTAAAGCTTTTTTAAGTTTTAAACTTATGGTCGTCCGACCATATTTTGAAAAGAAGCTAATGCATGCGCCTTACCAACTCCTCGCCGATGTAGTTGAATAGCTCGCAATTATCCCTGTGCGGTACATCGCTGCCTCCATTTAGGAGAGCAGAGAAGTATTCCCCCATAATCTGAATACTCTCTAGACATCGATTACAAGGTCGTCGTTTTCGTTCATACAGGAGTTTGTCCCGGACTCGCACTCACGCCTTTCTGCCTCTGCTTTATTCTTCTTGAAAAAGCGTCTCGCGTCACACTCGCTCTATTTTAACGTGGCCCTGTAGACCGCGTCTTTTCTTTCGGTTGCAATGCGGCATTCTTCATCGTTGACGGTAACCAATTTTTTTTAGTGCTGCGATTTAAGCATTTCAACGTCTAGTTTTCCTTCTGTTATTTGTTCCTTGGTTTTAGCCGCGCAGGTATTTTGGCTGCAACGAGATTATGGTCCGAGTATGATGTTTTTATATTTTTATGCTAGAACTTCGAGCATGTTTCGAGCACCGGTGAAGTCGATCATCCTCAGTCCATTAGAAGAGGTTTCATTGTGTAAGCTAAACTTTCCGACTGTGGGGCCAATAACACCTTCTTTGCCTACCTTGGCGTTAAGTCGCAAGCACGACTTTTATATCATGGCGTCTTTTACCTCATCGTCTTTCTCCTCAGTCTGTGAATGAAATATTAAAAAAAGTAGTTTCTATTCGGATAGCGGCAAGACGTTCGCCACTGGCGTGAACGCCAATACTTGGCGACAAAGTCTCTCTCCCACCACGAATCGCAATTCCTAACTTTTTTCCTTCCTTGTCTCGTCCATCTTGGATGGCAATGGTGTGGGATTTTGCTTTGACGAGGACATAAATTAGCCGGGCATCTGCACCAATCCCGTTGAGGGAACTGACTTTAAAACTGTATGCCCTCAAATCATTGTTTTTAAATTTTTGCGGGGGTCGTCATCAGTTAAGCGTTGTCTTCTTTCTTATTCATTGGCGTGTGGTTTGACGTGGCGGGTCCCAAGCCCAGCGCACAACCCACTCACAGGATTTAAAATATAATTTGCATTTTTATATAGAGCGCCGCTTGATCCAAGATAGACGCCCGCCGGAAGCCGTACCTAGCGCTGGACAGACGCTGCCTATGAAAATCCCTCAGATGAAGGTTTAATGTGGCCACATAAATCGTTCCTGAGACGGTCGGGCTAGCACCTTAATGGTGCTGTAGTACCGGAGCGTACCGGATCTGTATACGGCAAAGGACCATCACATCGATAACGCTCCCCAAAGCCTCCGGGGAGGAACCTTATCGCTACAACAACAACAACAACAGTCCAGCTTTGAAGCTGTTTGTAGCTTGCGTTTTTCAGATGGCAAATCTGTACCGTAGTTTCTAGTAAAGCTACAATGTTGCCACTGAAGGTTATGTCTATTTCGCGGCTGGAGCTAAAATCAGCGCTACTAGGGGCCATCTTGCTAGGCACATCAAATAATAACACTCTATCTCAATCAAGCATCCGTGTTTCGGCCCGACACTTTGACAGTTTTGAAATGCTGTTGCTCGCTAGTAAAAAATTTTGTCGATTTTCGGGTCAGAAAAATTTTAGAGTTAAACAATTTGAAGGACGGTAATATTGGCGATACAGCAACAAAATGGAGTGGAAGTCCTGATTTTTTCAATGAAAGCCGTTAGCTGAAAGGACCTCCATTTTTCTGACTAAACACAAGCAACTGAAATGTTCACAGAAAAAAGATTCCGTGCGAAATTACCGAAGACCCTCGTAAATTGTATGTTGGAAACCACAGTGACGATGCATCACGGGTCATCCTAAACGGTTGTCAATGTGAAATCGGCTTCTCCGCGCCGCTGGAAATTCCATCGATCGCGCACGAGCCTAGGTGTATAAAGTACATGGCGACACTGTTTCACCCAACACACTCAGCTCGGAATACACACTTACAGCTCAAGGGCTGCTCTGGAAAGAAGAGCAAATTCAAGTATTCACCAACGAATCGAAAGCCGGTGGAAAAGTCTTGCGATACCTATAAATTGTCGCCCCATTTTTGCAGCGTTAAGGTCTTGCGAGCAGATTGTAGAGTAAAAATTAATGGAGACTTGATCCTGTGTTGTTATATGTTACATACTTGATTCTTAACGAATTTCGTAATATCATCAAAGCTGTCATGAAACCGGTGCTCCCGCCCCATAAATTCAGAAGACCAAAATTCAGAAACACATTTTTCAGAAAACATTACTCAGAACCCTTTTTTCAGAAAGACAAAATTCAGAGGTCAAAATTCAGAAATCAAACTTCACAGGCAAAATTCAGAAAGTAATAAGACGACAAAAAACATTAAATTTTTCTCAAAATTCAGAAATAAAAAAATAAATGCAAGGCGCGATAACCTGATAATATTGGGACAGCCAACGGAGGGAAACGCCTGTCCGAGGGGTTATCACCCTCAAATTTCTAATCGTACCCGATCTGCACCAGGAAGTTTATCTAGGGATAGATTTCTGACAAACTTTTGATTTGAGCCTAATTAGTCAGGCGGCAGCTACTAAAACCAGAAGTGATGTGGTGTCGGAACTCATACCTGCCGATGGGGACCTGTCGTTTGATGCGGTGCAGCATACATTGTCACCAGAGAAAACCAAAGCATTGGAATACGCGAAAGCACAGTTCCCTTCCTATGCGATATATGGCTTAGGGAAAACTGACATGGGGAGCATATCATAGAAGTTTCTAGCGAGGATCTGCCGGTCAAACCGGACATTACCCGATATCCCCTGCCATACAAAAACTGATCTTTGCTGAATTCGACAGAAATGGGCGTTATAGGGGAGAGTAATAGCTGTTGGAATTCGCCCGTCTCTCCAATTGTGTTTGGACCGTTAAAGATGCCTATCCAATCCCCCATATTGATGGCATTCTGAGTAGGCTACAAAATACGCGATACATATCAGCCATAGATCTCAAGGACGCATTTTGGCAGATCCCGTTAGAAAAAAAATCGCGAGAGAAAACCGGTTTCACAGTGCCTGGTAGACCCATGTACCACTTTATAGTCATGCCCTTCGGACAGTGCAACGCAGTTCAGCGAATGTGCCGCTTAATGGATAAAGTTATACCTGCTTCACTGCGTGAATTTGTATTCATCTACTTAGATGACCTACTTGTATGTTCCCTTGATTTTCCGTCTCATTTGTATTTGTTGTCCGTAGTAGCTAAGTGTCTCCGCGATGCGAAATTGACAATAAACGTAGAGAAGAACAAGTTCTGCTTCAAGGAGGTTAGGTATCTTGGTCTTGTCGTGGGTAATGGGTGTATACGTACCGATGCCAATAAGATAGCAGCGGTGCGATACTTCCCAGAACCAAAAACTCCTAAAGAGCTTCGTAGATTTCTAGGGATGTCCGGCTGATATCGCTAGTTTATTCAAGATTACGCGACTATTGCAGCGCCGATGCATGGCGGTCTTTCAAAAGATAATATAAAAAAGTTTACTTTGACAGACGACGCCAGGTTAGCATTTGATAAACTAAAACAAAGCCTTATTTCGGCACCTGTACTGTCGCACCCAGATTTAACAAAACATTCCTTCGTTCAGTTTGACGCATCGACGGACGGAGTAGGAGGAGTACTTTTCCAACTAGATGACGAGAAGAACGACCAACCAATACCCTACGTGTCAGCCAAGCTGAACAAAGCACAGAGGAATTACTCTATCAGTGAACTAGACTATTATGCAGCGGTAGATAGTTTGAAGCGTTTCCGACAATATGTGGAAAGGCTGCCCTTCACGGGGATCACTGACCACGCGAGCCTGAAGTGGCTCATGAACCAGAAGGATCTATCTGGGCGGCTTGCGAGGTGGAGCCTCAAACTGCAATCTTACGAGTTTAATGGAAAATGAATATGGAAGGGATTACCAAGAGTGATAGAGTAATAGAGGTAGACACTAGGTCACCGTACTTCGAGTCAACAGAATACGAAGAGTTGAAAAAGACAGTGACAGACAACCAAGACCGACTACCAGACACGTGCGTGTCCGATGGCTTTGTTTACAGGCGGGCACAATTCAACAGAAGTGGTGACCTTCAGGACGACCACGTTTGGAAGCTTTGGATCCCGACGAAGCTACGAAAGAGTTTGCTGGAGGCGTAGCATTGCTCGCCTTCAGTCGGCCACGGAGGTATTCTGTAATGATGGGAATAAAAAGTAATTGGATTTGGTGTAGTGCCCATTTAGGGGCACCAGACGGAATTTAGTTTTTTATTAAAAAGCTGTTTTTTTATACAAAATTTGTATAAGCTAAAATACTTACTTACACTAATAATTACAAACTAAGTGTATTACATACATATACATTCAGTTCAGTTCCCTAAGAACGGCATTCTAAGCATAAATAAAATTAGCTGTGGAATCTGCAACGCAAGCACAAATGAATCATGTTAATAATTTGTATACCGGTAAAGGTTTGTGGCGAGCAAGCTCTAAACAGTAACATCCCAAGGTCCAGGTTACCAGAAAGTGCACGGCTTAGTTACCGTGGCATGTAGAAAATATATGTTTGTACAAATGAACGAATGTGTCAATGAATATCAGGCCCTAACAAAACGAGCCAAAATATATGTATGTACAAATGTATTAACATGAATGTAAGAGTCAATGCATTTTAAGACATTCTAAAACGGGTTGAGATATACGTTTTTACAAATGAATGAATGTGTCAATGAATAACTTAATGAGTGAATGCTACAATTAACAAGACACTTGCGCGCATACGTGAAAAATACTCTTGGCCCGGGATGGTAAAAGACGTGCAAAACTTTACAACCCAGTGCGAAACTTGTAAAGGACACAAAACACAAAATGCATTCCATCGCCCACCAATGGGCAACCAACACCTAACATAGCGCCCTTTTCAACGTTTATTTATCGATCTAATGGGTCATTACCCCCGTACGTCTAATGTTCATGTATGTGTTTGTTTGTTTAGACCACTTCTCTAAATTTGTATTCCTAAGGCCTATGCGAAAAGCGACATCATCTGAAGTTATAAAGTTCCTGGAGAAAGACATCTTCCACATATTTGGCGTGCCAGTGTACACGCACTTTGAAAACCGGAAGCTGTTTGTGTCAGAGATGTTCACCTCGTTTCTGTAAAGGTATGGCACAACACATGTCAGAACTGCATTTTGCTCACCCCAGGCAAACACAGCAGAGAGGGTGAACCGATCAGTCCTGCAGATAATGCAGCGAAACTGGAATAATGTGAGTGATGCAGCATCCCTACGAAGCGCCATACCCTCTTCCATTAATACATCCCCATAATATGCCGTCTTCGGTCTGCCGATGACTCAACACGGCGCGGCTTATGACGTTCACCGGAAGCTGAGCGCACTAAAAGATGCACACCATGAAGTATTGGAGCGACCGGACAAACTGCACTTGATAAGAGAGAAAATAATGAGGGAGTTAAAGTTAGCTCACGAAAGGAGCAAGAAGGTATATAACACGAGAAGTAGAGAAGTGGCCTTTAGGACTGGACAACTGGTATACCGCCGCAATTTCAGCTCCAAAGTCGAAAACTACAATGCGAAGCTTGCCTCAAAGCAAGTCAAGTGCATCGTGCAGAAAGCCATCGGAAATTCGATGTACGAGCTCGGGGACACCAGTGGAAAGAAAATCGGGGTATACCACCCAAAAGATACTTTTGTAGCCTAGTGTAACTATGTCGAGATTCGTGATGTATGTATGTAATGATTGTCGTGTGTTTAGAAGTAGTTGCTGTCTTGTGTTTGGGAATTAGGGTATATCTGACGACCTACCAGGTAGTAGGAGTGCCTGACAACCATAAACACCGGACACTTTACACTGGTAGACCGTGTAAAGTAGAAATAATGGAACCGAGTTGTAACCGCAAAAATAAGTAAGCCCGGCCTTAGGTCATGGGTCGAGGCCACACGTTGGGCTGCGTTGTAAATTCCTTCACGCATACGCTCCATGACACAGGTACCATCGGCGGGTGCGAGCCTGTAACGGCATCCCTTGTAAAAACTACGCCCCTGTACTTGCATGACCAATCAAAGTTATTCCCGCAAGTGAACATAACTACAAATAGCAAACAGTAATTCCACGGCAAAACCAAAACGGTAGTGGCAACAGGACAAAGAAATAATAGGAAGGTCCATAAAGGGGCCACTATTCCGTTCTGGACGGTCAAAAATCGCAAGGCAAAGTGTCGATCGGACGTCTTATTTCGCGAAGTGAAAGTGAAGAAAAGTAAATAAAGCGGTGTTTTTATAGTAACAGTTTATGAAAACAACTGTGCAATTTAAACTTATAAATAAAAGTTTCATCACCACCAGCAACGTTTGTGTTTTTTTATTTCTTTCAACGCACCACAGGTGCGAGGCACCAAGAACCGCCGACCGTCACTACACCCATCCGCAAATGCACAGAGAGACAAGACACCACACCGAACACAAAGGCAACTCATATTCCATCGCATAAAATACCACAGCTAGACTCCAAATAAAGGAATCCACCAAGTCACAAACAACACCGCAACATCATACACACATTCACCTTCACACGCAGTTAAGGCCAGCCACCTATGCCCAGATACAAACTAGCACCTGAAAACAATCACTCGTAAGTCCATAATCAACCACACCGACACATGCAAAGAAAGTTATCAACAGCACACGCATCATACACGTCCACGCATGTACGCATCCATAACAACAATCACATAGATAAGTATCAACACCACAAAATCGCAGTCAGGAGCACTCGCAACTAGCCACCTAAATACAGAGACGCCACTCATTCAAATCGACTAATGAACCACATTCGCTATAACCACCACCGCGACCCACAACAATCACACTGGCGCGAGAAGAATCAAACTAAATTCTCTATGAAATGCCGGGTCATATTCCGCGAAGCAAACGACTCACCTTTACCCTTCAGCAAACTTGTTGTTGATGTGGAAATGGCGTGATGAACCAACCGTCTTCACGTTGTTGTATGGTTGTAGACTTTTACAATATCTAGTATATGTTTGCCGTCCCGAAATAAATAAGAACTTCTAAAGATTTATGGTTTGTTGACAATTTGTTTGTTTCGAGGTTTCTGCAGTTACTTTATTTATTGATGACAAGAAAAAATATTAAGAACCCTGCCTATTATATTGACTTATCGATAATTAAATGTACATGTGAAAATTAAGATATTACAAATGTATATGAATATAGAGATGAGAAAAGAATGGTGTGTCGTCGTATTGTTGGCATTAGTCTTGCGTTATACTGGTTGTATAAATTATTTGTTATTTTTAAACCAGACCCGGACACGATAAGATGCAGACTGAAGACTTACTTTGTAAAATTGTCATATTAAATCAAAAAATTCGCTACCGCGTTAACACAACAAAGACATGCAAGTATTGGTTATTTCTTGGGCTGAGGGGTGCTAGACGCTAAGTGAGCACTTTAGCGCAAGCAACAACTTTGTAGCGGATGCGCGTGCAGTGGCTTGTGCTAATTCTTTGAATTAGCTCAACTTCGCTTGTGAAGCATAATTTAGTTACTTTTGCTTAATGAGAATTTTTATTTATCAATTGCAAAACAGGAAGTGCAAAATATTAATAAGGTTTATTATTACTTCAAAATTAATTGGAATTTCATTTACTGTGTTAACTTCTCCGCCCTTAAACTCGAGCGTCCTCGATCGATGAGTTTACGTAAAATTTAGGCAGGTCTTCAATCCCTACCTCAATGGTGCTCTGGTTTGATATTTGAACTTTATTTCTTTTAAATTTCTTTAGTAATTTCATTACAATTGTGAATACAATAGTTATTATAGAAATTGTGTAAACTGATATAAATATAGTGTTTTTCTTTCTTAAAATTGATATTTCTTTTACTTTATTTAATTGTAGTTCCTTAATTAAGTCTAGAGATAACATTTCCGGCAAAGGGTTCCTTATCGTTATTTCTTTTGAAAAATATATTTTGTTATTTATTTCTATACTTGTGTTGACATGTTTAATTAAATATGAACCTTGAAGTTCTATACTTTCATTTTCAAATTTTACATTACCATTAAAATTATTTACAAAAATTATGTCATCTGAAATCATTTCTACTGATTTTACATGTTGGTTATTTATTTTAGTACAATTATTTATTTTACTTTTTAGCAGGTGTACTATGCGCGTGCCATTCGTAATATCTTTTACAATATCTCTTGAACAAATTGATAAATTCATATATGATTTCCAATTTTTTTCCATAAATTTTATTTTCACATGTTAAAATTGACTTATACTCTATTTTATTAATACTTTCTCCTATTTTTATCGGCCTTATTTCTAAAGCTCTACAGTTGTTGTTGTTGTTGTTATAGCAGTGCTTCGCCCCACATAACAGCCGCGACCGATCACAAATTTTCATCAATATCCTCCAACGGGAGTCCAAGGAAACTTGCTGTTTCAACAGGGGTGGACCATAATGAAAGTGGTGTTAGGGGCGTTGGTTCCATATTACAATTGAAGATATGGTTGGTGTCATGTGGAGACACATTGCAAGCGGGGCATACATTTTGTATGTCGGGGTTGATTCTGGATAGGTAAGAGTTTAACCTGTTACAGTATCCAAAACGAAGTTGAGCAGGAGTGACACGCATTTCCCTGGGGAGTATGCGTTCCTCTCCCACAAGTTTTGGGTACTTTTCTTTGAGTACTGGATTCACCGGGCAATTCCCGGCATAAAGATCCGACGCCTGTTTGTGGAGTTCACCAAGGACCTGCTTGTGTTTTTTTGCTTCATACGGCTGGGTTCACAAGTGCCGTATTTCCTCAAAATGCTTACGGAGACGACTCCTTAAGCCCCTAGGCGGTGTTGGCTCATCAATCAGATGTCTGTTTGGATGCCCAGGTTTCTGAGCGAAAAAACTGGAGAGATCAGGAAGGTATCCGTTTATTCTGTTGCATAGCTCCTCGATCTGTGGGCCTGGGCCTGTGGCCATTATTGTGCAATCATCGGCGTACCAAACGATAGTGACTCATACCGGTGGTGAAGGTAGCTTAGATATGTAGAAATTAAACAAAAGTGGGGATAGGACACCACCCTGTGGCACCCCTTGTTTAATTCTTCTTGGTTTTGATGTTTCGTTTCTAAATTGCACCGGTGCCTGCCGACCCCCCAGATAATTTGCGGTCCACCTTTTAAGACATGGGGGAAGGGTAGACTATTCCAGGTCTTGCAGTAACGTGCCATGGTTGACCGTATCAAAGCTTTTGATAGGCCTAGCGTTACGAGTACTGTTCTATGGTGCGGGTTTTGATTTAAACCGCAATTTATCTGGGTGCTGATGGCATTTAGTGCGGTGGTGGTGCTATGGAGTATTCTCAAGCCATGCTGTTGACAGGCTAGCTGCAAATTTGCTTGGAAGTAGGGGAGCAAAATAGCTTCAAGCGTCTTTGCTCCTGGCGATAGGAGAGATATCGGAAGATACGATTATGTTAGCTGATTTCTCAGGCTTTAGTAGCGGGACCACCTTGGCCATTTTCCATTTTTCGGGTATGACAAAGGTGGAAAGAGACAGGTTGAAGACATGTGCTAAGTATTTGAAACCCTCTTTCCCTAGGCTTTTAAGCATCGGCATGGCTATGCCGTCTGGGCCCACTACTTTGGATGGTTTAGCGTGACCAATGGCACCTTCAACCTCTCTGGCGGTGATGGTAATTGGAGGCGCGCTGAATTATGTGTATGTGCGTATCTGTTGGCCCTCCGTCTATCTTTGGCGACCGTAGAATGCATTACATATTGACGGCAGAAAGCGGTCGCGCATTTTTTCGAATCCGACAGCACTTTATCGCCGAGGGCGATGGAAACTTTATCATTGTGCTTAGACGGATTCGATAGGGGCTTTGCAGTGGACCAAAGTTTACCCACACCGGCAGAGAGGTTACAACCTCTTAGGTGCTCCTCCCGTTTCGCCCGCTTGTGTTCATCCACAAGCAATCTGATGCGTTGGTTTATATCCCTTATTTGGGGTCGCCTGGGTTGAGCTGGCACGTTCTCTCGCTAAATTTGCGGCCCCCGCTGGGAAGTGGGCCGAATTTCGGGAATTCTCCCTGTGGGAATGAAACGTGCCGAGGCGGATTCAATGACCTTGCGGAAAGCACGCTCTCCTTAGCGGGTATCAGTCGGGATAGGGAGGGCAGCAAAGAGGTTGTCTATAAAAGATTTGTATTCGTCCAACTTTCCTTTTTTAAAGTTTATGAAAGTGCGTTTTTCTGTAACGATGAAGTCGGCGGTACGCTCGAACGAAATAAGTATAGGCAGGTGGTCGGATGCCAATGTTACCATCGGCTGCAAGTTGACGCAGTTTACGTAGACTACGGGACGCCCTTGGACATGAACAGCAAGGAGCCACAAAAGATTTATAAAAGTTACTTGGACGTCGGGTTTTGGGATCAAGCCCAGAACAACCTGTCCGATGCAACCATCCCTTACACGAGACACACTGAACAGAGTATGACCGTCTTAAAAAGATTGTTTTCCGGCAGATGCAGCAAAACCATTTCTCAGGACCGGGGTCAGGAGACGGACCCGGATTGGATTCGATACCTTCCCGGAGCAAGAGAATATGGAGCAGTCCCGCTGCAAGGAGCTGCTGGGAGGATGGCAATTTGTGAGAGGGACGCAACAAATTAAATGGGGTTACACTGAAATGACAGTCCTTGGTCGGGAAAAATCCCGAGTCGCTCCGGTACATAGAACCGACTGCCTTGGGAAGCGAAAGCTCTACAGTCGATTTTTTCTGTTTTTGGTAAACTTATAACGTAAATAAGACTTTATTTATTTGAAGCAATTTTTATTTCTGCCAACTCTAGTGCTTCGTCTAGATTTATAAAAGGTATATTTTCATTTTCTAAAAAACTTTTCGTTATATCCATTTCCTTATTGGATAAAATGTATGAGTTGACTATATTTGATTTTGCCCAGTGAATGTAATACAATTTCATTATCTATTTCTTTCTCTTCCTTCACTAATTTTGATATTTTATTAATATTTTCAATGACTTCGTTTATTTTTTCGTAGCTTAATTTATTTATGACAACTTGCCTATTATTATTTTCTAAAACATTATTCATTTTTTCGGTGAGTATTTCGAAATCGCTATGGTCTGGATTTCCAGCTATCCAGTTCCACGCTGAACCTATGAAGTCTAATGATCTTTTATTGCTATGTTTGACTACCCTAATTCTATCTAGATAAATTTTCGATTGTTCGACAAGTGATATGAGGATTGGCTTTAGGGGATGGTTTGGTAGCTGTTCATTGATTGTTGTCTCTAAGTGATTTATAGTATCGTCATAGTATTGTAGTTCTATAATATGTATGATTTTAAAGTTTCATATTTGTAATATCGCTGGTCCGCAGTCTATTGTTACAAGTTGAGATGACGAGTAGTCCGTTCGCGATTATTGGTACGACCATCGCGATAAATCTAAAAATTTAATAATAAAATTAATTGGAATAATGTGCAATTTATTTTAATTGTTCAAATTTTGTCTGCTATTTAAGCCTAATTCATTTAACCTTTCAGGTCATACCTACTCGTCAATTTTTCGAATTTTGATTTTTAATTTTCCTCTTCTCTATTCCGAAAAAAAAATGTTTTTCTTTTTTCGAAAGAGAAAACTTAAAAGTCCAATACTAACTTAGATGCGGGTTGATTAAAAAGGAGAAAAGAAAAAAATGAGAAAAACTTTAAAATTTTTTGATTTTTCCCTTTCCCTTTTTCCCTTTTATTTTCAAAAAATTTTTCAAACTTTTTTTTTGTAAAAAAATTTTTTGATTTTTTGTTTTTACTTTTGTTTTATTAGGCTCTTATTAACCACTTTGCCCGATTCTGTTATGACCGTTGATGTCTTGTTTTCCTTAACTATCTCTTTTTAATAGCGGGGGGTTAGTTTGGTACCGTATCGTTTATTGATTTTAATGTAGATGGTCTGACCTGGGATATAGTCCTTACAGGGTGTCCTATTTTTCTGTGTATCTTTCAGTGTCTGTATGTTATTTCGTCTTGCTGCTTCGTATTGTTCAGGTTTAATGTGAATTCTACGTCCGAAAAAGTTTTCTATAGGTTTCTGTCCAGTTGTTGAGTGAATTGAGAAATTGTATTCGTAAATGGCTCTGCCGAGTAATTCTTCAAAGGTCCTGTCTATGTTTTCGGCTTTTAAACACCTTAATATTTCTGCAAGGGTTGAGTGGAAACGTTCGACCTGTCCATTGGCTTTGCTTGTGTATGGTGGGGTTTTGTAGATTTTAATTCTCAACTGATCTTCTAGCATGAAAGTTATCGAATGGGAGTTAAGGGACTTTTCATTGTCTATGACTAATGTTTGGGGTACTCCAAATGTGAAAACGATTTGTCGTAAAAGCTAGCGTATGTCTTCCGTTGATCTAGATTTAATTACTCTTGCTTGGGCGTACTTTGAATACTTGTCTATAGCGGTTAGCACCAATTTTTTTCCGGCTATAAATATGGTATAAATATATATGGATGATTTGCCCTGGATATTCGGGAATTGGGGTTGACTTTATTTCGGGTTTGTTTGGATTTCTTTCGTATTTGTTTTCGGAACAGATTCTGCACTGTTTGACTAGTTTGTTTATTTTAGCCTGCATTTTGGAGAAGTAAAATTTTTCCATAATTTGTTTTTTATTTTCTATTGCATTCCTATGGGCTCTTTTGTGTTCAATCAAAATTTTTCGTGCTTGTTGTTCGTCCGTTTGTAAGTCGTCTACTTGCGATTGGGTGAATCTAATTTTGAAGGTGTTGATTACAGACGGGTTTAAATATCGTTGTAACAAATGTCTAAGATCTTCGGTGGCGTAATGTGGTTGAGTGATTGTATGCCTATGGTATGTTGGAAAGGGGATTTTGAAATTATAAGATTTTTGTTGTCCAACAAGTAACCAAATTTGATTTTTAAATACGTTGATTGGAGCTTCTGTTGCTGGTATTAGATTGTGTCCTGAAATATCATCCGAATGGGTGGCAATGGATACTGAATTTATTTATGGAGGTCGGGAGAGGGTGTCGGCTACAATGTTAATTTTACCTGGTTTGTATTTAAGTTCTTGGTCGTATTCCTCCAAACTTTATTTCCATCTTTTCAGTTTTGTATTGTCGTTTTTATTACTTAGAGCGTAGGTGAATATTTTGATTTTGGCTGTGCCGTAAAGATAATTTTGTAAGGATTTAAGTGACCATATTATTGCCAGCATTTTCTTTTCATTAGTGGCGTAGTTTTCCTCCATCTTTGTTAGCGTCCTTGAAATAAACGTAATCGGCTTACCGTCCTGTTCCAACACTGCACCAATGGCGTGTTTCGAGGCGCCTGTTGTTAGATGGAATTCTTTTTGATAGTTGGGATAGGTCAGTATTACTTCTCTTGAAATTAATACATTTTTGATTTGGTTAAGTGCTTCTTCTGCTCTGTTGTCTAATTGATTGAGTTTATTTTTTGAGTGATCTTTCGATACTCTTCCATCTTCTCCTCTAAGAAGACTAGTGAACGGTTTGGCTATTTTAGCATAGTCTTTGATAAATCGTCTGTAGTAGCCGGAGAGGCCTAGGAAATATCTTAAGTCTTTCAGTGTTCGTGGGTATGGAAAGTCAACTATTACCTGAACTTTAGTGGGGTTTGTAGTAATTCCCTTAGATGAGACCAGAAATCCCAAAATTCTATTTCAGTTTTAAAGAATTCGCACTTGTCTATCTGCACTTTCATGTTTGCTTCCTGTAGGGGTTCAAAGACTTCATGGATATTATTGGCATGTGTTTTTTCGTCTTTGCTGAATATGATTATATCATCGATATAAACATAGCAGATTTTTCCAATATGTTTCCTTAAAATGTCATCCAACGTCCTTTGAAAAATGCCAGGAGCATTTTTGAGTCCAAAGGGCAATCGCGTAAATTCATATTTTCCGTTTTTAGCTGAAACAGCAGTTTTCTCAATATCAGATTCTTTCAATGGAATCTGGTGGAAACCGCTTTTCAGGTCTATTACTGAAAAGAAGGTATTTTTGTTGTGGTAAAACTTCCTTGATGTTGGGTATTGGATAACGATCAGCTATCGTTATTGCATTGAGTTTCCTATAGTCTATTACTAGTCTGTATTTTTTTTTCTAAAGAAGCATCCTGTTTTTTTGGTACAATCCATATGGGCGCGTTATATGGGGACCGTGAAGGTCTTTTGATTCCGTCGTCTAACAATTTCTGTATTTGTTTTTCGACTTTTCCTTTTAAGGACATGGGATAGGGTAGTATTTCGTGTAGACTGGTACGTTCGAGTTCGTCCTCGACTTTGGTGGTATAAGTTAACTTTACATTGGGGTCAGAGAAGAGGTCAATATTTTTACTAACTAAGGAATTCATTACTTGTTTTTGAAAATTGTTCATGTGTTCGTTTCGGATGTTGATATGGTTGAAATCCTGTGAAATAAGCTGTTTAAGTTGTATTTTAATTGAATTATTTATGGTCATGAAACTTTCTTTTGTGTGAATAACTGCTGCTAATTCTTTCAGGCTATCATTTCCGAGTATCGCGTGAAAGGAGACGAGGGAGGGAAGGAGGTAGAACTTAAAATTAACGTTTCGCAAATTGTCAATGTGATGGGTTATTTCTATTTGTCCTCCTACTGAGTTTGCTAAAAAGTTGCTGTCATTTTGAATGTTCCTTTTCACTAATTGAGGCTGAATGTAATTTTTGTTTGGTCCTGTATCTACTAAAATTTTTAAGATTTCTCCACTCTTCGTCCTGCAGCTAAAGTAAGGCAACGAAGAGTTTCTTGTTCTAAAAAATGGAAATCTGTAAAATCTGTGCTATCGTAGTTGTGCGGATGGTATTGGGGGTTATCCTGATATTCAGGGATATCAGCATTGTATTGATCGTAGCTGCTGTTTGGGTGAGTGTCTGGTGAATGGTTAACTTCTTCTGGGGTAGTGGTTACGTGTTAATTCCTTTGATGTTTTAAGGGTGGATTTGTAAGGTTCGATTTGCCTTGGCTTTTACCAGCATACTTCAGGTCAGCTCTATTGGCATAGTTCACGGCATTAGTCCTGATGCTCGGATCGATTTCCATTGGTTCCGTCTTAGGTTGCGGTTTCAGTGCTGTCGGCCTAGGAGGTGGCGTATGATGCAAATTTGGTTGTGGATTTTAATATCCTGGATTGTATCCTTGTAAGTGCTATCGTTATGGCATTGAGTTTCCTATAGTCTATTACTAGTCTGTATTTTTTTTCTAGAGGAGCATCCTGTTTTTTTGGTACAATCCATATGGGCGAGTTATATGGGGACCGTGAAGGTCTTTTGATTCCGTCGTCTAACTATTTCTGTATTTGATTTTCGACTTTTCCTTTTAAGGACATGGGATAGGGGTAGTATTTCGTGTAGACTGGTACGTTCGAGTTCGTCCTAATGGTGGCAACGACTTTGGTGGTATAAGTTAACTTTACATTGGGGTCAGAGAAGAGGTCAATATTTTTACTAACTAAGGAATTCATTACTTGTTTTTGAAAATTGTTCATGTGTTCGTTTCGGATGTTGATATGGTTGACATCCTGTGAAATAAGCTGTTTAAGGTGTATTTTAATTGAATTATTTATGGTCATGAAACTTTCTTTTGTGTGAATAACAGCTGCTAATTCTTTCAGGCTATCAACCTTTGTTGGTGTTGTTGCGGGTTTACGAATCCTTGTTGCAGTCTTGGAATTACTTGGTCTCGTATTTGTTGTTGAGGTCGAGGTAGGTACGCTAGTTCTGGATGAAATTGGTGTGGTTTGTAGGTAAAGTTTCGAGGTGGTAGAGGTGGTTTGTGGTCATAATCACTAAATGAATTCTGGTGATTAGCATGTGTGCTTCTAATTTTTTGATTTTCTAATTTCAAACATAATTGAAGAGCTTCCGGGAGGGTTTTAGGCTCCTTCATGCCTAGTAGTTGAGGGAGATCGCCGTTAAGGCCTCTAACGAAGGTGTCGAGCCCTTTTATTCTGTAGGTTTCAGTAAGTAGCTTAGTTAACTCCTGGCTGACATCCATGCAACCAATTTTATTCAGAATCAAGGAGGGATGGAAGTAAACTTTTTGATAAAGTCTTGAATCGAGAGTCTGCCCTGGATTAGACCAGTCATTTGGTACTCCAATGTACCTAGTTCTCTCTTGTCTGCGTAGTGTGTCGTGAGACACATCGAAATAGCTTTCCAATCTAAGGGAGTATTGTATGATTCTAGCGCTATGTCAGCGCTGCCCACGATTTTGTTCCTAATTACACTTAGGATTCCAAAGGATTTTGGGGTCCCTTTCGTGTGTTCGTAAATTTGAAGAACTCATTCAACACTCTTCCTCCAAGAGTTGAACTCTGCTGGTTTACCAGAGAATTCTCTCAACGATCTCACTATATCAGGTCGTCTGGTCGCTAATGGGTGTTTGTTGCGTTTCAGTCCCTATAATGTTCCGTATAATACTTGTTCCTTCGGTATTTAGTACCTGTGTTACTAAACTCCTGATAAGTGTTGTTAGTTCGGGAGAAGGTAGTAAAGTAGGATTAGGATTGGGCTGTGGGTTGGGATTTGGGTTGTTTTTGTTCTAATAGTCGTGTTAATTAATTAATATTTGGATGGAAAAAACACCAAACAAATTTGTCCTCTATTTTCAAAGAAATTCTCAGAAATTTTGCCTTTGGCTTGCAGAAAATCTTGTTTTATTTTTCCTAAACGCTCAGACTTTAATAATAACAAAAAATTTTTTATCTTTTTAATTAAAAATTCTTAATAACATTTTTCTTTTTTTTTTTTTAATCAAGGTTTTTGGCTTATGTTCTATATTTTCTTTAAAAAAAAAATTTCTTACTTTTAGTTTCACTTACACTACTTGGGTCAGCATCCTAAGGTCCACTTTGCTCGGTGGGGGTTTGCCCGTTTCCTTTTGTACTTCGGTCCTCCTGCCGGTACCCGTGGCTATCTTCTGTCCGGTTTGTGGTCTTTGTGGCACGAGTGGCACTTTGATTTGGTGGGTTTTAGTGGCACGAGTGGCACTTTCGTTTGATGATTTTTAGTGGCACGATTGGCACTTTGGTTTGGTGATTTTTAGTGGCACAGTTATTTTAAAGGGTTATATAGTGAAACCTTCAAGTTTTTAGCCTTTTTTATTGTTGGCACTCAAATTACTAATGTTATTAATACACACTTTCAAGCTCTTAGCCTTTTTTAATTTTTAAACTTTTGGCACTTTGGTGGCAATTTAATGTTTAAAGTTATTTAGTGTTACTTTCTTGTCTAAAGCTTTTTTAAGTTTTAAACTTTTAACTTAAAAACTGTTTGCTTTTTTTCTTAACTTTTAAAACTATTTAAATTGTAACTTTTAACTAATACTATGCTTTTTTTAGCTCGGGCGCCAATTATATTGTTTGTTATTTTTAAACACGACCTGGACACGATAAGATGCAGACTGAAGACTTACTTTGTAAAATTGTCATATTAAATCAAATAATTCGCTACCGCGTTAACACAACAAAAACAACAAAGACATGCAAGTATTGGTTATTGCTTGTGCTGAAGTGTGCTAGACGCTAAGTCAGCACTTTAGCGCAAGCAACAACTTTGTAGCGGATGCGCGTGCAGTGGCTTGTAGTGCTAATTCTTTGAATTAGCTCAACTTCGCTTGTGAAGCAAAATTTAGTTACTTTTGCTTAATGAGAATTTTTATTTATTGATTGCAAAACAGGAAGTGCAAAATATTAATAAGGTTTATTATTACTTCAAAATTAATTGGAATTTCATTTACTGTGGTAACCACAAAAGAATTAAAAAGCTTTTTGTAAAGTAGGCAAAAATGTAGCCAAAAAGGTAAGTGAATTTATTATGTGTTAACTTATATGAATCGACATGGCGTTACTCGGAGAAGAGAATACGTGACTGAACCAAATTCGTGTGGCATTAGTTAAACAGGTCAATGAGCAACGATGGGAACCAAAACGAGCCTTGCGATCGGTCTTTTGAATATGCCCGTGGCTGTCTTGACTGTTACCACGCGAATGAGCTCATCGCTTCCGGGATGCAACGAGACCACGCTACCCATGGGCCAATGGCCAACTGAAAAGCGATCATCCTTGATGATAACCAAATCGTTTTCCTTAATGTTCGGTTTCCTTTCTTTCCATTTAGTACGGATCTGCATAGTAGGCAGAATATCCTCTTTGAATCGCTGCCAAAAGTGTTGAACCTTTTGTTCCATCAGATGATGCCTATTAATTGGATTAGATTCGCATGGTGGATGAGGTCGATATAGAATAGCATTGCCCCTGAGAAAGTGACCGGGCGTTAATGCAGTAAAGTTCTTGGGATTATCCGTAATTACTGAAATTGGTCTAGAATTTAGCAACGCCTCGATGCGGATGAGGACGGTTGAGAACTCCGCGAAGGTCAGTTTGGCCTTTCCGATTACTCTAGACAAGCGAAATATAATGGATTTCACCGCCGCTTCAGCCAAACCATTAATACGAGGAGCACCGGGTGGGCTAAAATGCTGTTGGATATGTCGATTCGTGAGAGCTGGGATAATTTCTTTTGCTATTGATCGAAGATATTGGGATTGACTTCTTTGATTCTCATTATCCGCACCAACAATATTCGTTCCGCAGTAACTGAACACGTCGCAACAAAATCCTAGACTGGCCACAAAATGGTCGAATGCGTGTAGGAAGTATGGGTCGAGAGATCGCCTGCTGCTTCCAAGTGAACTGCTTTGGTGGTCATGCAAGTAAACACAGCGACGGAGCTTTTGTATGAAATTTGGCCGCGCGACCTCTTGAGGAACGAATATCAAATGGTCGAGTGTTTTAGTTCACACGAACCATGGGTAAGGTGGCCATTTGTTGTTGAGATAAAACTGGACGCGCCTCGAAACAAATTACACAGCTTCGGATGAGACGACGAGCGAGATTGCGCACATCTAAACTCCAATAAATTTGTCGAATTTTATGGACGGGACTTGGGGCCCTCCATGTAACGTGAGGCGATGATATTGGTATACGATTAACGTCGCGAGGTGGCTCTTTGATAGTAGTATTATTGGAAATTTGTCTTCCAACGACATAAAGGCATTTTGCAAGCGGCCATTGGCACGAAGAATATTATTATCGTCAATAAACGGATTAAGACGGAATAGCTTGCTCAAATTTTGGAACTGGTTGCTTAGTGTGAACTGTTTTGAGCTCGAAGGAGAATTCCATGGATTGGATGCAGCGGATGAGTGATAGTTCTCTATGTTGAATTTCGATAACTGTTGGAGAAGTGATATGTTGAATGATTTGGCTTATCTGGTTCGAAAGCATTGCAATTGATGGACGTTGACGTTTGAGTTTTATGTGAGACCTCGGGATTTTCACAAAATGGATGGCATATGCGACAGCACGACGAAGGCGATTGAAGTTCGAAAATCGTTTAAGAAGTGTTTCCAATCCACACTCTTCTTTCGTAGTAAGATTTATGGTTTTGAACCATGCACGAAGTTCGGATTCATCGTCGTCATGAAGTTCGTATGATGAGTTTGGCCATTCCGCTTGAGACAAAGAGAGAAATTGAATGAGGTCCGTGCCACCATAGTGAAGAATCGCGCAATTCGGCAATGGGTAAACCACGACTGTTGAGATCGGCTGGATTAGCTGTAGAAGAGACATGATTCCATTGTTCAACTTCAGTCGACACAGGAATTTTATGAACGCGATTGCATACGAACACAGCCCAGCGATTGGGAACTCCTCGAATCCATAATAATACGACGGTGAATCAGTCCACATAAAAACCTTGTCGATTCTAAGTCTCAATGATTGTTTGACCGCATCAAATAATGTGAAACATACATAGTTCTGCTCTAGGTGTAGTTAAAGGTTGGGTGCCAGCTCGCCCTTTGCTGCTAATAGTTTGACATAGACGTATCCGTTTACATCGACCATTCGGAGATAAATCGCGGTGGCGTATGCCTTGTTTGAACTGTCGCAGAAAATGTGAAGTTGGTTCTGTTTCTTCGCTGAGGATGTACGGATCCAGCGAGGGATTTCAATGTGCTTAATTAACTGAATGTCATCCATAGTTTGGTTTGGAATGTCGTCCATAGTTTGGTTAACTTCATCCCAATCCAATTTCTGTTCCCATAGCTTGCTTAGAAAAATTTTTTCCTTGGTGACGAAGTGATTCAGCCTACTGAGTGGATCGAACAGACATGCCACTATCGAGAAGACATTGCGTTTTGTCAGTCGCGTCGCCGTTGGAAAATGCATCCAAAAGGTAAAAAAATCGCTGAGTCTTGACAATCCCAACCCAAGTGCTTTAATGGAATTTTCAGGATTAAATAAACACATCGTGGTTTCATCGCGATATTCGATGGGAATTAGCTTAAGAATTTCGGGTGAATTGCTCTCCCATAATGAGTTCTTGAATCATTTTTAATAGCCTGATAGGGTGATGGTGCGAGGCCAAACATTACGGTTTGAAGCGCATATGTTTGAATGCCCGAATTTTTATCGTCTTGCCATAAAATGTGTTAATAGTGGGTGTCATCTGGATGCATGTCGATGCAACGATATATTTTTTCAATATCTGCAATGAAGGCGTATTTATGCGTTCTCCAGTTTAGAATAATTGAGACTAAATTGGCTTGTAAAACGGGACCGGTGGTCAAAATGTCGTTTAAAGATTTTCCGTTTGTCGCCTTGGCCGAGCCGTCAAAAACCTGTCGACGTTTCGTGGTGAGGCTGGTTTCTTTAGGTACTGCATAGTGGGGCAAATAATAATGCTTTTCTTGGATCTCATGCATTAACTTGACTTGATCCAATTTCTGATACTCGTTAAATACCTTAAAAAATGCTTCCTTGAATTTGCGACTGAAAACGTGAAGTGCCACTTCGTAGGAGGAACCTAATGCAATTGGCGGATCTGGATAAGATTTGAATGGTAGACGCACCGTAAACTTTCCATTTGGTTGACGAAGGGTAGTCTCATGGTAAAACCTTTCTGTCCATTCATCTTCATTGGATAATGATCTGACAGTAGGTACTTCCTCCAGTTCATAAAACCTTGTAAGCAAATCTCGTATTTCTGTTGTGGAAATATGGTTACACTGAGTTAATGGAAAGGTAAGAACATGATTTTGTTGAAGTAATTCCCCAAACGGGATCCACCCAAAGCCGTGCATTGAGCAACGGAATCACCGATCTCACCCTCACACACCCCGTTTTCAAGAAAGCGGCCATATACATCGCCGGCCAATAACAAATCAATTTGGCCCGGAGTTGCGTAGTGAGGATCAGCCATTGCTAAATTTTTAAGATGAGGCCAAGACTTCACTCTGACTGGATGCAAAGGCAACTCCGATGTGATTGATGGAAGAACTGCAAATTTCGATTTAAAATTAAAGTTAGGATTAACAGGTGATTGAATACTGAGAATAACTCCCTTATCAGCAATTTTGTATTGAGATTCGCCAATGGGCCGGTAACCTATGCAGAAAGGAATGAAGGGTAATTTCAGTCGTTGAACCACGCGCGTGGTAATGGCGGATTAAAGCACGCAGCCGGACCGGCTGACCAGATGTATCAATGACATCGACAATTGCTGTTGCGAGTAGAATTGTGGAATTTGTATGTACCAAATTGTTGAAAACCATTTGCGGATTGACCAAAAGCGCATGGTTGACGTGAGGAGAGCTCGATGACCGTTCTGGATCTCGGAGAGATGTTGTATTTGATGATAACTTTGACTGGTTGAAATGCAATAAAGTGCGACCCCTGTCACCACATGTGAAACAAGTATGTTTGCTAGAACACTGAGTTGAGGTTGAATGACCCAGACATTTAAAGCACAACTTATCGTTACTTGCGAACGATTTGCGCTCAAAGGGGTCCGTTGCAAAAATTGTTGGCACTTGCGAAGGACATGTGATCCCTTACACCCTTCGATCGGAAAAAAGATGGATTTTTTGGCGACTTGAAGATTTCGTATTTCCCTTCTGTTAACAGGCTTGGTGGAGATATTGTTAGACCTTGCATTAAGTGATGCTTTGGAATTGTTGTGGTGACTTGCATGAGCGGTAGCATCAGCAATGAGAAATGTCGATTTCAGAAAGTCTAGTAATTGTTGAAGTTTTGCAACTGTCTTCGGTTCCTTGCGGTATCTTTCAAAATCAAGACGTGTAGCTGGTGAAAGCTTCTCGAGTAAAAGGAACGCAAAAAACTTAGAATTTGCCTCAGTATTGAACTTAAGGTTCTTCAATTGAACAACGCCGGCATGTGCAGCGTCATGCAGTGATTTAAGCTCAGCTGCCGATTCACGTTGACTATAAGACGGCAAATTGATAAATTTTCTCATAAATGGTCAAACTTGGTCATTGCTATAACGATCCCTTAAATCATTGAGGGCTTCGTCATATGTATCATTCATAACTTCCAAATGAGCGATGGATGACGTTACGTCTGTGGCAAGAAATGATTTTAGATACACATATTTTTGGTGCTATGATAACTTTGGATTATTATGGATAGCTTGAAATAATGCAAAACAAGTTGGCCATTAAGTTAGTTCGCCATCAAATTTTTCTATTTTCAATTCTGGAGGTCTAAATGTGCTATCGGCGTGAACTTCGCGTATGATCGCATTAATCGTTTCCGATGTTGTAGCAGCCGATGCAGCAGAATTAGGATAAGTGGTTTGGGTTTCATGGTTTTCATTTGGATACAATTGGTCGAATACATTTTCGATATGATCGATTGCACCTGCATGCTCAGATTGAAAAGACCCAAAGATAGATGTCCCGTTTGAAATATTCGTCATCTCGCGATAATCTGGAACGCACCAATGTGCGATGATTCGCATTGAAAGTTAAAACGGTTTGATTTCGATTGAGGCGTGTAGCAACCTGCCCCTTAGAACGTCGATTTGGTCAATCTTTATCGAAATTTGGTCGCTCTTTACGTAATCGTTTGAGCAGATCGAGTTGTTCCGCCACAAGTTGCTCTTCTTCAGTGAGAGCCACTGATTTCTCAGCCGGTGGTTCGGTTTCCGGCATATCGGTACAGAAAAAAAATTTTCAATGAAATGATACAGTCACTTACCTCGAAATCCCCTTTGCCTTTCGTCACAATTGGGTTTACGGATTCGGATGGCCCTGATAATGTATGCTGATAAGAGTGATGGTGAGCGTTGTAGTGTTGACCGTTTGCTCTTGGCGATTCCAAACAGTCAGATTTGTTCGCTTTACGAAGGATTGACTAAACGTGTTTGGCGATGCCTTATGATCTTATGGCGACACAAACGATTTTATTGACATAAAAGTTAGTGGTATTTCGCGAAAACTGATCCAGTTCGAAGGACCAGTAGCGCGAGCAGAATCAAACTAGATTCTCTACGAAATGCCGGGTCATATTCCGCGTATCAAACGACTCACCTTTACCCTTCAGCAACCTTGTTGTTGATGTGGAAATGGCGTGATGAACCAACCCTCTTCACGTTGTTGTATGGTTGTAGACTTTTACAATTTCTAGTATACGTTTGCCGTCTCGAAATAAATAAGAACACATTTTTTCAGAAAACATTACTCAGAACCCTTTTTTCAGCACGAAAAAATTCAGAGGTCAAAATTCAGAAATCAAACTTCAGAGGCAAAATTCAGAAGTCAAAGTCAGAAAGTAATAAGACGACAAAAAAATAAAATTTTTCTAAAAATTCAGAAATAAAAAAATAAATGCAAGGCGCGATAACATGATACCCGTGAGTGAGACCCGAAAGTCTAGACGTAAGAAAAATGAAGTATGGGGAGGCAAGGAGGCGAATCTTCTGTGAGGAAATAGCCAGAGGAAAAGCAAGCAAAATTTTAGAAAAATTTAAATTATGCGAGAAAAAGAAAAAATATTTAAGAAAATACGTAACTATATAGTATCGACTATAGTTACGGTAAAAGGGGATAATAGATTTTTTGCTAAAATGCTTTCAAATAATTAGAAGGGAAGGAACACTTGATACTTACGGTTAAGGGACATAATATTCATAATATTTTTTTTTTTTTTTTAACAGAGGTGAAATGCCTGTCGTAGGTGTAATCATCATCTAATTTCTAATCGTACCCGATCTGCAACAGGAAGTTTATCTAGGGATAGATTTCTGACAAACTTTTGATTTGAGCCTTATTAGTTAGGGGGCAGCTACTAAAACCAGGAGTGATGTGGCGTCGGAACTCACACCTGCCGATGGGGACCTGTCGTTTGATGCGGTGCAGCATACATTGTCACCGGAGGAAACCAAAGCACTGGAATATGCGAAAGCACAGTTCCCTTCCTATACGATATATCGCTTAGGGAAAAACTGACATGGGGGAGCATATCATAGAAGTTTCTATAGAGGATCTGTCGGTCAAATAGGACATCACCCGATATGCCCTACCATACAAAATCTGATCTTTGCTGAACTCGACAGAATGCTGGAAATGGGCGTTATAGGGGAGAGTAATAGCTGTTGGAATTCGCCCGTCTCGTTGGTCATTAAAGGTATTAAAAACCGATTGTGTTTGGACGCTCGCAAACTTAACGAACGCACGGTTAAAGATGCCTATCCAATCCCCCATATTGATGGCATTCTGACCACCGTGAAAGTGAGTTTGTTTTGGCACTCGTTGAGGGTATTTAGGATTTTATCTAAGTCTCTTCTCTTCACAATAGCAAATATATCATCCACGTATTTACATAAGAATTTTATATTCATATTTGACCTTTAAGTTCCGCCACAGTGTCATTTAATAGATCATCCATCACCAAAGTCTGCTATAGTAGGAGATAGTGGGTTTCCCATCGCCATTCCAAATGTTTGAGCGTAAAGCTTATAGCCCCACGCGAAGTAATTATTACCTTATAAACAAAATTTCAATAATTCCAGAAATTGTTTTTCCGTGATGAAGTTACTTCTGGAGATCTCATCCCATTTGTGCATTATTATTTTGATCGCGAGCATTGTAGGTACTATATTAGTGAACAATGATACTACATCAAACGACACCAGTATGTCGTTGTCGGAAGCATTTATGTTGTGGATTTTTTCTTTGAGTTAAAAAAAAAAATTTTATATTGAGCTCCTCAGATACTAAATCTTTGCGGATATCTCCAAGATATCTAGATAATTTGTAACATTGGACATTTATGGACGATACTAATGGAAGGAATGGATGGCCAGGTTTGTGTATTTTGGGCAAACCATACAGTCTGTGGGCATTTGCAGTTAAGCACATAAGCTGTTGATTTTCTTTTAAGGTAATGGCTTTGTTTTTGTATAAATCTTCGACTAATCTATTGTTTTTCCTTTGGAGTTGATTGGTAGGATCATGCCTAATTGTTTTGTATGTGCTTTTGTCGTCTATTGTTTTATTAATTTTTTCGGTATATTCTTCTTTGTATAGTTACACGGTTTTGTTTCCTTTTTCGGCGTATGTTATAATAATATTGTTGTGTGCATTTAAAAATAACTTGATTCTCTTAAATGTTTCCAAAATAAACCATTCTTTGGAGATATGTTTATTACCTAGTTTGAATTGTAGTATTCTATTACATAGTTTGGTTCTAGTTGCATCTTTCGTTTTATCATCGTCGAAGGCCTGTGTTGTTTGTTCCATTTCCGCTATGACATTTATTGGCGTGAAATTTGTTTTGGGCATTGGAATAGTGAACTTTCTACCCAGAGAAAATCACTCTTGCCATAAATGCTACTTTGGACTAGGTAGGCAATTGAAAATAAAGCCCTCCCTCGGCAAACGAAAATCATACTCTACGAGTCATTTATCGTACCCGTCCTGCTATATGGGGAAGAAGCATGGACGGAATATGAAGTGGCTTTGGGAGTGTTCGAGAGAAAAGTTCTTCGAAAGATTTATGGACCTCTACGCATTGGCGACGGCGAGTACCGAAGAAGATTTAATGATGAGCGGTACGAGCTATACGCAGACATCAACATAGTGCAGCGAATTAAAAGGCAGCGGCTGCGCTGGCTAGGCCATGTTTAGCGAATGAAAGATGATGCTCCGGCCAAGAAAGTGTTTCTATCGGAAACAGCCTATGGAAGCAGATGTAGACGGTGGCCCCCACTCCGCTGGAAGGACCAGGTGGAAAACGATTTAGATTCCCTTGGTGTGATCAATTGGCGCCGGTTGGCAGAGAGAAGAAGCGACTGGCGCGCCTGGACGGCATAACCGTTTAACCGTTAAGCGCCAATTAACAACAATAACAAATCCCCTCTCCCCAACTGTTGCGGACATTGTTGTGGACGAACTACTTGACAACACCATCTCGGAGCTAAACAACGCTACAATATTGACATCAAATTTATCCAAAAATATGTAGACAACATTTTTGCAATAACAAAACCAAGCGACACGAATAAGACCCTAGAGACACTTAACAAATACCATCAAAACTCAAGTTTAATAGACATATTAATAGAAATGGAAGAAAACGAAAGTATCCCCTTCCTTGATGTCCGCATACATAGAAAAAAAAAATAATGTAATTCTGAACTGATATTCTAAACCCACCTCATCTGGACGCCTGATAAATTATTTCTCTTCCTAACCAAGAAAATATAAAATTAACACAGCGAAAAATCGAATCCGTAAAATACTGGCAATCAGCCATAGACAATTCAACGAAGTTAACATAAAAAAAATATACATCATACCAAAACGCAACAACTGATACGCGAACTGATCAAGCAAGGGAAAGTAATAACAGGAGAACAAAAAACGAAACAAAAAAGCCCAGGAATTAATGCGCCACAAAATTATTACAGCGTCACAACTCAGCGAGAATTTAGATACAAAATTATTAAAACTATTAGATATTACGCTTGCATACAAATCGAATGTAACAATATCCAGCATTTATAATAGAAGGCAAAGCCCAATAGAAAAACAACAACAAAGCAACGTTGTTTATGAAATCAAATGTAAGGTCCACGACAACGAACGCTGTGATAAAATGTATATAGAAACAACAAAAAGAACATTAGGCGTCCGCTTAGCCGAACACGACACAGATATATAATAGCAAAAACAAAGCACGGCCTTGTCACAACACATTTTAAGTAGTGACCACGCAGCTGACTTTACCAACACAAATGTTATTGTCAAAGAAAAGAGAAAAATTACGCGATACACATTAGAAAACCTAAAAATATTACAAAGAAGGGAGGAGACGATAAACAGAAAAGGGGACACCGTTAATACAGCTTCAGCTGTCCTGGTCCCCTGTTACAATTTGTCTGAGGAATTCTCAAACCACTTATTTCAGAAATATTTAATATGAAAAATGCATACGAATTGAAAGATGGACTAACCAAATATGTAATAGAAATAGGCGGAAAATTACCAAAATTTGCTTTAGGGCATGTGAAAGGAATCCACTATTCAAACCCTACGTTTCGCTAATATCCTTAGCTTCCTCAGGGGCAGACTGCATTTGTTAAAATAATTGTATTACACACCACAAACAGCAACGTTGAACATAAAAATAGAAAAAATATAAATCTTAAGTCTGAAAAAAATTTTGTGTAAATATCACATTAAGGTGGAAACCATACAATTTATGTGTACAAAGATGTAATTACAGTTTGCATAATGCACACTTATCACTAATAAATAAATTAAATTGAAGTTAAACTCAAAAATATTTAGATACCCTTCTATTTAAGTCTGCTTGTTATATTGGACTTTGATATATAAGAAGAAAAACATAATTACCATAAACATAATAAATAAGCGGATGAAATGTCACCAGTGTCCTATACGAGGTAATAAGCATAACTCCAAAAAAAGGTTATTTTGGAAACCTTTAAGAGAATCAAATTATTTTTGAATGCTCACAAAAATATTGTTATAACTGACGCCAACAAAGGAAACAAAACCATGGTACTATACAAAGAAGAATATACCGAAAAAATGAATAAAACCATAGACGACATAAGCATGTATGGTTTGCACAAAATACACAAACCTGGCCATCCATTCCATTCAATAGTATCGTCCATAAATGTTTTATGTTACAAATTATCTAGATATATTGGAGATATTCTCAAAGATTAACCCTCAACAAGTACCACAATAAACGCAATTTCACGGTGGAAGGTGAAAATAATGCCCGTATTCCCTTTCTAGATGCACATATCTTCAGAATGGATAATAAACTTGTACTAGATTGGTATACAAAACCCACTTCATCTGGGCGTTTAATTAACTACTTTTCAGCCCAGCCCTTTATATATAAAGTCAATATCGCAAAAACTCTTATACGTAAAGTACTGAAAAATTGGCACGAAGAATTCTGGGATAATAATTTGAACAAAATCACTAAAATATTGATGCAAAATAATTACCCTCACACACTCATACAAAATATAACAAAACAGGAAATCGAACAGATTAAACACGCAAAAATCAACAACTATATAGAAAATACCGATGGCAGGTCTAAACAATATTACAGTGTAACATATACACCTAGGCTAACAGACAATTTTGACAAAAGGTTACTCAAAAACAACAAAAACATATCTTTGACATATAAATCTAACATAACCCTGTCAAGTATCTATACCAAAAGAAAAACACTGATTCCGGCTTTACAACAAAACAATGTAGTTTACGAAATCGAACGTAAGGGAACAGAAAACCGAACTTGTAATAAAACATACACAGGAACAACAAAACGCACACTCGGCGTAAGATTAAAAGAACATGCTGCAGACATCAAAAACAACAAAAGCAGCACAGCACTATCGCACCGTACAACAGCCACTAGTCCCATAGCTGACATAAACAATGCAAAAATTTTGGACAAAGAGAAACGAGGAAAAGTCAGATAGACACTGGAAAGCTTGAGAATTATGCAAAACAGAAGTCGAACTGTAAACAGAAAAGGGGACACTGATAGTATTCCATCCGCTTATTTATTATGGTTATTATCATTGAGTTTTTCTACTTAAGTATCAAGGCCCTATATGGCAAGCATACATAAATAGCAGGATATCTAAATCTTTTTAAGTTTAACTTCAATTTAATTAATTTATTAGTTATAAGTAAGTGTCCATTATGTAAACTGTAATTACATTTTTATACACATAAATTGTAAGTTTACCATCTTAATGTGACTTTTACACAAACAATTTTTCAGATTTAAGATTTATATTGTTTCTATTTTCATGTTCAACGTTGTTGTTTGTGGTGTGTAATACAATTATTTTAATAAATGCAGCCTACCCCTGAGGAAGCTATGCAGATGAGCGAAACATATGACTTGAATAGTGGAGTCCTTTGACTTGCACTAAAGCAATTTTGGTCATTTTCAGCCTATTTCTATTACATACATATAAAAAAGTACTCACCAGCTTAACCAAGACTAACTAATATATGTTTGTCCGATGACGAAGTGTTAGACTCATTTTATGTCATTTCCCTGTTTACAAATATACCGACAATGCTTGCAACCAAGAATATAATGAACGAATGAGACAGACTACAGGAAACAACAAAAGTTCCAAAGAAAAGATTTCAAGAAATCCTGGACTTTTGTCTCAAAAGCAACAATTACTTTAAGCGCAATAACAAATTATACTTCCAGACATTTGGAAAGCCAATGAGGAATCCCCTCTCCGCAACCATTGCGGACATTGTTGTGGACGAACTACTTGACAACACCATCTCGGAGATGACGCAACACTACAATACTGATATCAAAATGTATCAAGAAATATGTAGACGACATTTTTGCAATAACAAAATGAAGCGACATGAACAAGATTCTAGAGACACTTAACAAATACCATCCAAACCTCAAGTTTAAAATAGAAATGGGTGAAAACGAAAGTATCTGCTTCCTTGATGTCCGAATACATTGAAACAAAAACAACATATTTCTGAACTGGTACTCTAAGCCCATCTCCTCTGGACGCCTGATAAACTATTTCTCTTCCCAACCAAGCAAATATAAAATTAACGCAGCGAAAAATCTAATCCGTAAAATACTGACAACAAGCCATAGAAAATTCCACGAAGCTAACATAGAAAAAATATACAGCATATTAAAAAGCAACAACTACCCAGTGCAATTGATACGCGAACTAATCACGCAAGAGAAATTAATAACAGCAGAACAAAAAACGAGGCAACAAAACCCGAAAACATCTAATGCTTCAAAAAAATATTACAGCGTCACATACAAAACTCAGCGAGAACTTGGATCAAAAAATAATAAAACAACAAAATATTACACTTCCATACAAATCGAATGTAACAATATCCAGCATTTATACTAAAGCGAAAAATCCAATACAAAAACAACAGCAAAGCAACGTTGTTTATGAAATAAAATGTTAGGGCAACGACAACGAACGCTGTGATAAACAGAAATAAAAAAGCAAAAACAAAGCACGGCCTTGTCACGACAAATTTTATGTAGTGACCATGCAGCTGACTTTACCAACACTAAATAAATTGACAAGGGAAAGAGAGAACTGACGCGATACACATTAGAAAGTCTAAGAATATTACAAAGAAGGGAGGAGACGATAAACAAAAAAAGGACACCGTTAATATAGCTTCAGCTTACGAAAATGAACAGCAATTTAGTTTAGATAAGACTACCACAAGAATTGGTACTGATGTAACTAGTTTTAAGCTTTCATATAAGTGTTTAATATTGTAATGAGTATCGTGTAAAATGAAGTGCATTTATTCCTTCTGTTTATATTGCTTTTACCCATCTATAATTCATATATGTCTTTTGTTTTTAAAAATATACGGAGTCGCCCCTGATGATGCTGGAATTTATCAACGAAACGTTGGGCAGAATGGTGAATTGAATTCTTTCTTTTGCGCCATAATAAATGGATTAGCCAAGCCTGAAGTAATTCATATAAATCTAATTTGAACTGATCGAAGAAATTGCAACAATTAAAATATGAATATCGGCTAAGAATTTTATTTGTATATGTATTATTTAATATTGCTGAACATTGTGCATTTAGGCGAAGAAACTTAAAATGGGGAAGAATATTTCCGCCGCATGTGGTACTGAAAGCCCGAATACAATAATAACAATTTCACTGACGAAGAGGCCAATAAAAAAAAATTGTGCGAGTGGAAAAGAAGGCGGCGTCAAGGAATATCTGTCCGGTCAGGCGATGCGAACTTAGAAATCATTCAGCCCTTACAGGTGCTCTCTTGGTCATCAAAATAATGAGGACTCTGCTTCTGTCTCCATTGTAGTAATTCTTGAAGGGTTTCTGTAAATCATAAGAATTTTAATTGCTTATTCGTTAGAAATTCATTGTGGATAAGACAAGTTTGCCAACTTCTGCATAGAAGTCAAAATTGCAAATAGATGGATCACCTGAATTCCAAATTACTATCGAGCTCTCATACTGTATCTCTTTCTATCATCCGCTGAAGATAGTGGACCGTATGCGCCGCCATATTGAACATCCTGTCCAAACGCTGCTAAAACGCCAAAAAGTTGCGATCTTCAACATTTTGTCAGGCAGTTGAGGGATAAGATATCACACTTGCTTTATCCACAATGGTAAAACTAACCTATACAGTTCCTGTTTCATCAAAAATTAAATAAAAATTAAGATTAAATCAATTTAAAAAAAGGAAGACAAGTATGGGTTTTATTTCCCATTTTCTATCTTATGTACTTCTAAATGGAATTTGGCAGGAACTCGGTTGCTTGCACTCTCTCTTTTGCGCATTTGTAAATAGATTACAAAAACAAGTTTGTCGTTAAAAAATTCATACTTTCGGGGGTCAATTAAAATGGAATTTTTACCGAAAGTTTTTAGCATAGTCTTTTGGGGGAATGTGTGTGCTACACTATTTCGCTCTAGCGATCTTAATAATTTTTGATAATCTTTTTTAATACAATATGTAGACCAGAATCCTTAATGCCACTTACTGTTACAAGATCCACTTGCTTCTGTTAAATTACATATAAAATTAATAGAAGTATATTGTTTTATTAAGTATTACTTCTCTGGTTTCAACTATTTCATCGTCTGATGACTCGTTGTCATTATCAGCGTCTGGAGTGGTAGAAGTCAAACGTTTCTGTCATTACGGTCCATTCTGGATCTACAATAACATCGGCTAAAGCTATAAAATCTTGACCAAAGAGGAATGCGAAGCACTTTTGGAATGTGAGGTTGATGCTTCTAATTGGAGGCTGTTGTCCCAAAGATAAAACGAGTAGGGCCGTTATTGAAATCGGCAGAAACCTAGCTAAAACTGTTCTAGTTCAGATATAGGTGGTTTTGGCTGCAAGTCCAAAATATATTATGCTTACGATAGGGCCATAGAGAGAAAATCCGGGCCCGGGACTAAAAAATTTACGAGCCCCCTATAAAAAATCCACTAATACATTTGATTAATTTGAGTTAATGTCGTCTCATTCATGAATCATTATTGATGGATTACATAAACAAAAATTTTGCAACATCAACTAAATGATTTTTGGACTAAATTAATAAAATAGAAATAAAATTATCTTTTAACAGCCACATATTTTTTCGAATAACCTTTTCTAGTTATTTAGTAATATTTTAATACATTTCTGATAAATTTAATGATGATTATAAATTTTAATTATTCAATATAGAAGGTTCGGATATGAAAGAGTGGCTTTTCTTGCTTTTTTGCCGGAAAATTTTTTATAATAATATCAAAATTTTAGGTAGGTGGGTGAAATGGCTGCGACCCTGGTCGCCCAAGTAGCTATTTAAAGCCGTTTTGATGCCATGTAACTCGTCTAAAAACCAACGGAATGTTACGGTCAATGTATTACAACCAGCTAGAGTTGTTGATAAAATTAAGAATATTCGGGATTGCTATCACAGATAAACCGCTGAGGCCTTCTAGAAACAGGGTTCCAAGGAAAATTAGTCCGGCTCAAGCTACAGCCGGGCATTTACACATAAATTGTTCGACTGTCTCCCTGGCATTTGGCTCTTTGCAGCTTCTGCAGTAGTCGTTATACGGAATGCCCATATTTTCCGTATGCGTACCTACTGCCCAACGACCGGTGCAGACAGCTATCAGTTTGCGTGTGTTGGCCCTGGATTTGTTCAGAAGACTTCTCGTCCTCTTTCCATCATAGTTTGGCCAAATGGATTTTGATATTGCACAGGTGGTGAAGTTATTCCACTTTGTTTGTGCTTTTTTCAAGTAGAAGCTTTGGATATTCTCCTTGGCTACTGCTAAGGGTATGCCTACTTCGACACTGGTTATTTCCTCGTTCATCTCCGATGAGCCCCTGCGTGCCACCTCATCGGCCTTCTCGTTACCCTCTATCCCCCTATGACCCGGGTCCCAGATAACGCATAGTTCTGGATAGAAATTTTACTGTCTTGCCAAAACGGATTCAACGCGAAGCGTGGCAAGTCCTGAAACTCGCTCTTGAGATGAATACGATTTATGAAAGTTTTTGATTTTTGAAAGGACGCTAAAGGAACGTTCTGCACTAGCTACAGTGACAGGTAAAGTGCAAAAGATACGTAAAGCAAATATAGATGACATTTAGCAATTACAATGGTGACAGACCTTTATCAAAATTTGCTTCGTAAATGTGTTTCAAGTGAATTATTTCGCATTCTAAACCTTTAGAAATGTCCGACTTGTATTTTTCGACAAATTTTGCTGCACTCGCCCGAACCGTAGTTTCATTCAGTAATGCCAGTGATTACAGAATCAACGATCACCAGGTATGTATTGTTTTTAAAATTAGACTCTGAATCATCCGTAATTATCTCATTTAAATTATCTTCAGAACGTCTTTTGGGTTTTCTCTTGTCGAATGTCCGGAAACTTTGGTGAGATGTTCAATTGAATAGCAACTGTTTTGCATTCGTTTAAAATTGTTTCCCATTGGTTTCTGATCAACTTCAAATCAGCTAATAAAGCATCTAGATTACCTAGATTATGGACCTCAACATCTATGGTGCCGTCTCTAGCTTGGAGGATCAGGTTTATTTCATTTATGATAGTCAGTATTTTGAACCAAATTTAGGACAGCAAGATACATTCGAACTTGTTCATGTACTTGAGAGTGCCGGTAACATCTCCGTATGCTTGCACAGTCTTGGCTTTTGTATGAAAGACTATGAAGAGAGCTCGGTACATTTTTGAAGATGTACCATCGTTGTGGAGTGCTGCTGAAAACAGTAAAACATGTTTGTACAACTCCGAAGAAAGTAATTGCAGCCGTACAATATTCTGCAGCAACAACACCACATAAATTGAGACTGTGGGTTGTACAAGGCGAGTCATTAGCATTCGAGTTTTTGTCGAGAATGTGACGTGGTGCTCCGTTGTAAGCTTCTTTCATATTGGCGCCGTTATCGTAACCTTGTGCACGACAATCTTTTAATAGGATTTCATGTTTACTAAAGTATGGCAAATTAGATCAGCGATTTTCTGGCCAGTTTTTTGGTTACAATTCACGAAAGCCAAAAACCGTTCATGAAATTGAGTAAGCGCAAAATGAACGTAGTCAACGTGACTAGTATAAGGCATAGCATCAACGATAATAGCAAAATACTTGGCTTTCTTGCCTTGATTTAATTTAGTTTCCTCACTTGCTTTGCTCAAATTTCTATAAACTTGTTTTGAATGTCTGGGGAAAGATAGTGAACTTGTAAATTTTTGTACTGCTGTTGTGAAATCCTAACTTTCTCCATATGATCTCTAAGTATCGGATCATAATGGCTTATGAGATCTTAGATGCCCAAAAAATTACCATTGTTTCGTTCACCAAGATATATACTTTCGCCTTTGAAATCTAGGCTTCTTTCACCCAAAAATAAAATTGTGTCCAAATTCTATATAAAACTTCTTTCCAATTTGAGTTTCAGTGATTAGCTGTTCGTTGATAAGTGTATCAATTGTAGCCTCCATTTGAATTAGATTTTGTAAAGATCGCCATTGAATATAACATTTAATATGATCTTGAGTATTTTCATGTGATGGCAGTTTATCGTATAGCTCCTTACATACCTGGAATTTCGAATATCCGCCAGGACAACAAATTTTAGGTCGATTTAAAGTATGGGTGCTTAACAGACGACATGGTAGGCAATAAAAAGCATTGCTACTGGCACTCCACTCTAACCAGTCATGCCCCACTTTCTCTCAATTTGGCAAGATTCTGTTTAACAACGAGGTACGAAATGCCTCGTCATGACAATCACGTGGAAAAATAATAGGACACTTTTGATGACCTCGACGAATTATTTCGTTGACTTCTTCATATCGCAAAAACTCATTATTCACGGTACCGATATAGAAGTCTTTTAAATAATCTGGACTTTGATACAGAGTTTGTGGTATTGTTGGAAGATGAACCTTCATCAGTGTCACCACGAAAACTTTACGATTTCGGATAATGTAAACATATATTTTTGTTTGATGTTTTTAATGTTTCCTCGCTGTTCGAAGGCCCAGGCAAAAAGTCATTATCAATAATCGTTGCTTTTGAAATTTGGCTTAAAATTTGCACATGGAACAACTAAAGACTATCCTGAATTAAAAAAAAATGTCCTAGTACCTCTAAATCGCGGTCGCCTGAGAAACTCCGGGCCCGGGGGAATCCCCCCACCCCCACTCTTGACGGGCCTGGCTTACGATTTTGGATCTCCATCGCTTAGGACACTAATGACATTTCATCCGATTATTTATTATGTTTATGATAATTGTGTTTTTCTGCTTATATATCAAAGTCCTATATGACAAGCATACATAAATTTAATTTATTTATTTATGATAATTGTGCATTATGCAAACTGTAATTACATTTTTATACACATAAATTGTAAATTTTCCATCTTAATGTGATATTTACACGAAAAAATTTACCGATTTAAGATTTATATTTTTTCTATTTTCATGCTCAACGTTGTTGTTTGTTGTGTGTAATACAATTATTTTAATAAATGCAGTCTGACCCTGAGGAAGCTAAGGAGATGAGCGAAACGTAAGGCTTGAATAGTGGAGTCCTTTGACTTGCACTAAAGCAAATGTTGGTCATTTTCAGCCTATTTCTATTACATACAGATGTATATAAAAAAGTATTCACCAGCTTAATCAAGACTAACTAATATATGTTTGTCCGATGACGAAGTGTTAGACTCATTTTATGTAATTCCCTGTTTACAAATATACCGACAATGCTTACAACTAAGATTATAATGAACAAATGAGACCGACTACAGGAAACAACAAAAGTTCGAAAGAAATATTTCAAGAAATCCTGGTAAGAACAAATATTAAAATACTAAAATACTAAAGAAACATTTTAGCAGTGAAATTTTTGTGTTTATTTACTTAGAGATATATATATAGAATTATGCAAATGCAAAATGAAATGTTTGGTAGCGGTAGGCTTCTAGGGATAACCGACAATCGGAGCGTTACGTATATGTAACAGTGGGCACTCCTCAGCACTTATATTTAGATTGTTTTTGTGTATATGTAAGGCATAGAAAAGTTAGTAAGCCATTACGATTTGGATACAAAATGTGGAGCCTGAATACTCCGTTAGGGTATTTAGTAAATTTCGAGATGTACCAAGGATGGAATCCTCGTATGGAAGAGGAGTATGCATTCCAATACGGCTAAAACATAACGCCGCTATTTTGCATGCTGGACGCGTTTGACGAAAGTATCAAGAGTTTAGAATCCAGTTTTTATTTTTGACAACTTATTCACGTCACCCTCAGCCTTAGTTGGACTAAGGCAACGTGGTTATCATGGAACCGGAACCATTCGACCAAACATAATTCCAAAATCATGTATTTTGCAGTCGAAAGAAGAATTGAGAAAACTTGAACGTGGTTACACGGAAAACGCGAAGATGGAATCAACCGATATTAAAATAACTAAATGGGTTGACAATGCAGTGGTGAGTGTATCTTCTACTATACATGGCAAACTACCTGTTACCACCATTGGTAGGTATTCGCGATTGGAAAGGAAACGTATTATGTTAACTTTGCCAGATTCTATTCAACAATACAACAAACACATGGGTGGAACGGATAGAATGGACCAAAATGTAAATGCCTATAGAATTGGAAAAAGTGGTAGAAAATGGTGGCACTCAATTGTTACTTGCCTAATAGATGTTTCAATACAAAACGCTTGAATTTTACATCGTTATTGCAGAACTTATGGGGTAACAAAACCTCCTCAAAGTTACCGTAGAGTTGCTACTTATGAATCTCAATATTCTAGCCGTTTTGACAGCATAAATCATTTTGTGGTCGAAACTATAGACAAAAAAGGCTACGCTGCGCTGGCCTGAATTGTGCAGCTCATCCTTCTTCTATGTGTAAAAAATTTAACGTTGGTTTATGTATAAAATGTTTCGAGAAATATCATTATTTCAATACTATTCCTAAATGGAGCATATACATATGTATTTATTATAAGTTTTTATATATTTGTTTCGAAAGTTGCCTGAATTACTTTATTTTCTCTACATAAATAAGTGAAATACAATAAACCAGTGAACTGTTACTTAAAGTTCAACAAGTTTCGTTTATTGTCAGTTACCAATAAGGCAGTCAAAATGTATTGAGTAGTGCCCACCGTTACACATATGTTACACCTCATAACTCGAAAACCAGCAGAGGTAGAAATTTTATTTTTTCATATTTTGCTTCTACGAACAAATAAATACTTGTCTGAAAGTTTTATGTTCCTAACCCATCTGGATCTCCCTGGGCACTAATGGGTTAGCAAATACCATCCAAAACTCAAGTTTACAATAGAAATGGAAGAAAACCAAAGTAACTCCTTCCTTGATGTCCGAATACATTGAAACAAAAACAACACAATTCTGAACTGTTACTCTAAGCGCACCTCCTCTGGACGCTTGATAAACTATTCCTCTTCCCAACCAAGCAAATATAAAATTAACGGAACGAAAAATCTAATCCGTAAAATACTAACAACAAGCCATAGAAAATTGCGCGAAGCTAACATAGAAAAAATATACAACATATTATAAAGCAACAACTACCCAGTGCAATTGATACGCGAACTGATCACGCAAGAGAAATTAATAACAGCAGAACAAAAAACGAGCCAACAAAACCCGTAAACATCTAATGCTTCAAAAAAATATTACAGCGTCACATACAAAACTCAGCGAGCACTTGGATCAAACAATAATAAATTAACAAAATATTACACTTGCATACAAATTGAATGTAACAATATCCAGCATTTATACTAAAACGAAAAGCCCAATAGAAAAACAACAGCAAATCAACGTTGTTTATGAAATAAAATGCTAGGGCAACGTCAACCTCACCTATCCGCGGCGAATCCTGTTTCACTAACGGGCGAGGCTCTGGCGACCCCAAGCTCCTCATGGAACTTGGGTGTGGGTAGAGAGGGAATGGCCTGAAGGTTTAATGTGGTCACATAAATCGTTCCCGAGATGGTCGTGCTGGCGCGTTGATGGTGCTATTGTACCGGAGCATACCGGATCTGTATCCGGCAAAGGACCATCAGATTGATAACACCCAAAGCCTTCGGGGAGCAACCTTATCGCTACAACAAAAACAACATAAACAGAAATAAAAAAGCAAAAACAAAGCACGGCCTTTTCACAACACATTTTGTGTAGTGGCCACGCAGCTGACTTTACCAACACAAAATTTATTGACAAAGAAAATATAGAAATGGCGAGATACACATTAGAAAGTCTAAGAATATCACAAAGAAGGGAGGAGACGATCAACAAAAAACGGCACCGCTAATATAGCTTCATGTTACTTGTTATGTATACGAAAATGAACAGCAATTTAGTTTAGACAAGACTACCACAAGTACGACTGATGTAACTAGTTTTAAGCTTTCATATAAGTGTTTAATATTGCAGTAAGTATCGTGTAAAATCAAGTGCATTTATTCCTTCTGTTTATGTTGCTTGTACCCATCTCTAATTCATATATGTCTTTTGTTTTTAAAAATATAGATATTCGCCCCTGATGATGCTGGAATTTATCAGCGAAACGTGGGCAGAATGGTGAATTGAATTGTTTCTTTTGTACCATAACAAATGGATCAGCCAAGCCTGAAGTAATTCATATAAATCTAATTTGAACTGATCGAAGAAGTTGCAACAATTAAAATACGAATATCGGCTAAGAATTTTATTTGCATATGTATTATTTACATTGTGCATTTAGGCGAAGAAACTTAAAGTGGGGGAGAATGGCAATTTCACTGACGAAGAGGCCAATAAAAAAAAAATTGTGCGAGTGGAAAAGAAGGCGGACTACCTTTATAACTCATAAATAAATATGTGCCATAAACACTATATTAACCTGACATCGGACGCAGGAACAGTGTCCTGCAGCGTCAAGGAATATCTGTCCGGTCAGGCGATGCGAACTTAGAAATCATTCAGCCCTTACAGGTGCTCTCTTGGTCATCAAAAGAATGAGGAATCTGCTTCTGCCTCCATTGTAGTAATTCTTGAAGGGTTTCTGTAAATCATAAGAATTTTAATTGCCTATTCGTTAGAAATTCATTTTGAATAACGTGCCAACTTCTGCATAGACGTCAAAATTACAAATAGAATGGATCACCTGATTTTCGAAATGACTATCGTGCTCTCATACTGTATCTCTTTCTATCATCCGCTGAAGATAGGCGACCGTATGCGCCGCCATATTGAACATCGTGTGCAAACGCTGCCAAAACGCCAAAAAGTTGCGATCTTCAACATTTTGTCAGGCAGTTGAGGGATAAGATATCACACTTGCTTTATCCACAATGGTAAAACTAACCTATAAAGTTCCTGTTTCATCAAAATTTAAATAAAAATAAAAAGTCAATCAATTTAAAAAATGGAAGACAAGTATGGGTTTTATTCCCCCTTTTCTATCTTATGTACTTCTAAATGCAATTTGGCAGGCGGTTGCTTGTGGCGGTGGCTTGCACTCTCTCTTTTTCACATTTGTAAATAAATTACAAAAACAAGTTTGTCGTTAAAACAATCATACTTTCGGGGGTCAACTAAAATGGAATTTTTACCGAAAGTTTTTAGCATAGTCTTGTAGGGGAATATGTGTGCTACCTTATTTCGGTCTAGCAATCTTAATAAATTTTGATAATCATTTTTAATACAATATGTAGACCAGATTCCTTAATACCACTTACTGTTACAAGATCCACTTGCTTCTGTTAAATTACATATAAAATTAATGGAAGTATATTGTTTTATTAAGTATTACTTCTCTGGTTTCAACTATTTCATCGTCTGATGACTCGTTGTCATTATCAGCGTCTGGAGTGGTAGAAGTCAAACGTTTCTGTCATTACGGTCCATTCTGGATCTACAATAACATCGGCTAAAGCTATAAAATCTTGACCAAAGAGGAATGCGAAGCACCTTTGGAATATGAGATTGATGCTTCTCATTGGAGGCTGTTGTCCCAAAGATAAAACGAGTAGGGCCGTTTTTGAACTCGGCAGAAACCTAGCTAAAACAGCCCATTGTCATTAAGCTAAAGCTTTTGTGTGCTTGTTCAGATATAGGTGGTTTTGGCTGCAAGTCCAAAATATATTATGCTTACGATAGGGCCGTAGAGAGAAAATCCGGACCCAGGACTAAACAATTTACAAGCCCCCTATAAAAAATCCACTAATACATTTGATTAATTTGAGTTAATGACATCTCATTCATGAATCATTATTGATGGATTACATAAAAAAAAATTTTGCCACATCAACTAAATGATTTTTGGACTAAGAGCTGAAAATAAAATTAATAATATTTTGTAAGATCATAAATGCAACCATGTTAACTAATTAAGCAAAAATACATCACTGTAAAGGAAAGACATGGAAGAAATAGAAGATGGTGGACTTCCGGTTCATTATTGGATTGAAGACTGAAAAATAAAATACTAAGTTAATTAATCCGAACGTTTCTGCTGTTTTATTAACCATCGAAGATAGAAGTTACATCTCAGGTGTGTTAGCGAACCTCGCGCACTATTATGAACAACTATTTTGTAAATTGGATGCTCGAGAAGGCATTATCAAAGTTTTAACTGAAAATAATGTGGATTTCCCTCCTACTGTCAACATTATACAATTGCGCAGATTACTGCAAAATGTGGTTGGCGTGGGAGATAATAGCTCCGCAAGTGCAATGAATGCCGCTCCGAACACGGATACATCGGAGAATATTCCGGAAGAAATGATTGAGATAAACGCTGCCGGTTATATTGATTCCTCTGCCGCCACTGCCGTTCATACTACCGCCACTGCCGTCTATTCTGCTGCCGCTACCGCCTGCTGTGCCGCCACTGCCGTCTATTCTGCTGCCGCTACCGTCTTCTCTGCCGCCACTGCCGTTCCAACTGCCTCTACTACCGATGTTTTGGTTGAATTCAATTCAACACCTGCCGTTCACCATGTTTTTGCTGCTGCCACTGCCGTCTATTCTGCCGCCGCTACTGTCTGCTCTGCCGCCACTGCTGTCACTGCGGTTCATACTGCCGTTCCAACTACCCCTACTACCGATGTTTTGGTTGAATTCAATTCAACACCTGCCGTTCGCGATGTTTTTGCTGCTGCCCCATCAAACTCTACCCCAATTGACGTAAGAGCCACGACCATAAGTGTGAATGACGAACTGGTGGCGCTACGAAAACGTACGGAGATGTTAAAATTAATGAAGGAAATTGACGAGCTGAGAGCTAGTACTGGGGTACAACAGCAACGTAGACTGGATTTTGCAGATATAGAGCATGCTGTTTCCAAGTTCAAGGGTGATGATATATCAGTGACGGTGGGACATTTTCTTCAAGACTTCGAAGAAATAATAGAGCCGACATGTTTCTGAATTTCACTTCTTCATCAGCTAGCTTTTCGGGAGCTGAACGTTGAACTCCAATCTCCAACATTCATATCAGGGCAAGCCTTTTTTTTTTTTTTTTTTTTTTTTTTTTTTTTTTTTGCGGGGAGGCTGAAAAATGGCTAATGCACCATAACTGCTGCCGTCGCAGCAACCGTGTGTCCGTAGACAAAAAAACAGCCCCGTTCTGGAACCGTCGCCCACCCCGACACCACTTTCGCATTACTTCAGGGTGGCGTTCCATATTTCTCATTTTTTAAGAGCCTACTGTTGTCCCTGCGTCCAGGTTCCCGCTATTTGCTCTGAGTGTCCATTTAATCGCCACTGCTTCGCATGCGCATTTCTCTGCGCTCCCTCTCAGCATCCATCAGGCGTGTCATTACTATAAATGCCATTTTGCTCACTGCAGTCCAGCATTCTTTCCTGCTGCACATATGTGAAACTAAATTTCTCGTGGTAGGTTCCTCCCCAAAGACTGCATGCAAGGTGAGTCTTTCTTCGTGGAAACGGGGGCAGTAGATCATGACGTGTTCTGCGTTTTCTAACTCTGTGGTACACATTGGCCAATGAGGATCTTCCTCTATCCTACGCTTCCATAAATACTCTTTGAAACCGCCATGTCCACTCATTATCTGCGTGAGATGGTAGTTCAGTTCGCCGTGCTTCCGCTCATTCCATTGAGCTACGTTCCAAACTAGTGTGAAAGTCCAACGCCCTTTACTCGAGGCCTCCCACCGTTCTTGCCACTTAGCTATTGTTTGTGTCCTTGCTCTTTTCTTGTCTTCTTCAGATGGTCGCTCGATATTAGTGTTATACAGATCGGTCATTTCGCTTGCCAGTAAGTCCACTGGGATTTTCCGGGTTAGAACCAGGATCGCGTCGTCGGACACCGTCCGATAAGCACTTGCTATTCATAAAGAAGCAAGTCGGTACGCTGCTAATATATATTTTTGATGGGTCTGTTTAGATCCATACCACACTGGTGCTGCGTATAGTATTATTGAGCTGGTTACTGTGGAGAATAGCCAATGTTAGGCATTATTCGCATAAGTGATCCATTAACTTTGGTAATTTTCTCCCCCACCGCTCTGAAGTGCTCTTTGAAAGTTAACTTAGAGTCAATGTGCACTCCTAAGTATTTTAAGGAATCCTTTGAGGTGATTTGATGATCCCCGACAGTTAAGACTAACTCGTTCGCCGACCGTTTGGAGCTTACTAATACCACTTCCGTCTTTTGGCTAGCCAACTCCAGTCCTGTATTGGTCAGCCATTCCTTTATTCTTGCTACGGCGTCATTACATAATGCTTGAAGCAGGTCCAGTTTCTTGGCCACTACTACCACTGCAATATCATCAGCATATCCCACAATTTGCGTGTTTTCTGGTAGATCAATCTTTAGCACCCCGTCATACATTACATTCCAAAGCGTTGGACCGAGAACAGATCCCTGTGGGACGCCTCCTGTGATTTTGTACTCTTTAGCTCCTTGATCCGTGTCAAAAAGAAGTACTCTGTCTTTAAGATAGCTACCTATAATTCTGCGTAAGTAAGCTGGAGTGCCGAAGCTTTGCAGCGCTGCCATTATCTGCATCCAGTTCGCAGTGTTAAAAGCATTCTTGATGTCCAACATAATCAGTGCACAGAACTTCCTTTTATTTTGGCCTCCAGAGATAGCTTCTCTAGCTATATTGACGACTGTTTGTATTGCATCTACGGTGGATCTTGATTTGCGAAATCCATATTGACTATTCGATAAGCCACATGGTCTTTCTAGAGTCAGCTGTAGGCGCTCACTAATTATACGCTCGAAAATCTTCCCTAGGGAATCCAGCATACAAAGTGGCCTATATGAGGATGGTTGGTCCGGCTGTTTACCACGTTTCAGCAATAGGACAAATCTTTGTCGTTTCCACGGGCGAGGGAACACGCCTTCTTGCATACAGGCATTAAAAAGATCAGTAAATAATGTAGCCCTAGTTGTAATCGCGGCTTTAAGGGCTATGTTCGGTACTTCGTCGGGTCCTGGGGATTTGTTATCAGCAACTCTTTTTGCAGCGTCCAGCACCTCTTGCTCTGTAATTTGCGGAATTTCCGTACTTTCTAGATCCTCGCTTGGATAAGTCCAGCGATCTTGCGCCGGGAAAAGTGTTTCAACAATAATATTCATAAGTATCGGGCACTTAGATTGCTGTGATATCGGTCCTTTAACTTTGGCCATCACAGTTCTGTAGGCTGATCCCCAAGGATCTAGGTCGACATTATCCAGCTGTTCCCTAAAGCATAACTTCTTGCTCTTTTTTATGGCATTTTTAAGTGCCTTTCTTTGTGCGACATAGGTGCTGTGTAGCTCTGCATATCGTGGTGATGAGCGTGCCCTCTGCGCTATTCTTCGTGCTTTGTGGCATTTTCTACGCTCTTCCGCAATTTCGTCATTCCACCAATATACCGGAGTGCGCTGTGCTTTTCCGCGACTTCTGGGCATGGCAGCATCACATGCCATACATAGCAACTTAGTGATTTGAACCGACTGGTCTTCCGCATGCGATTCTCGTACTATGGCGTCCTTCCAGATAATGTCAAATATTTGTGGGTCGAAAAGGTGCTGTTTCCATTTCCTACTTTGGCGCTGTCTTGCTGCTACCGTTCGTGGAGTTTCGAGCAGCTCTACGCTAATAGCTTTATGGTCGCTGTGTGTGTAGACGTCGCTTATGGACCATTTTGCTCGTCTTGCTATTTCGCTGCTAGCGAAGGTGAGATCTATAATGGATTGTCTGGTACCTGTATCGAAGGTATATATCTCTGGTTCATTTAGGAGTTCTAGCCTCAAAGAAGTAAGACTTTCGAGGAGAACTCTCCCTCTTTCGTTTGTTCGTCTACTTCCCCACACAGATGACCATGCATTGAAGTCTCCACACACTAAAAGCGGGTGTTTACCTCGTGCTTCAATGGTGATCCTGTATATCATGTCTTCGAACTCGGCGATGGTCATGCTCGGACGGGCATAGCAACTGAAGACGTATATACCGTTGATTTTTGCCCACGTGAATCCTGCTACCGTTGGCGTCATAATTTCCTGTGGGAGAAATTTCCCTGGTGCCCAAATTGAGGCTTTCCCTGCTGAATCTGAGAGCCAACCCTGCTCCTGGCGATTTTTGTATTGTTCAGAGAGTACCACTATGTCATATCCTCCTTCATAGACTGTTTGGGATAGTAGCTCTTGGGCTGCCTCGCAATGGTTTAAATTGAGCTGCAATACCCTCATGAGACAGTCATTTTGCTGCCCTCTCGTTGTGGGCATTTAAAACTGCCTGCTGAATGTTGCCCCCCACATAGCGCGCATTTCGGTGCATTTTCGCAACTTGCAGCCTTATGACCTTCCTGGCCGCATTTCCTGCATAGGCTAGACCTATCTACAGTCTCCTTACATTTCTGAGCTATATGCCCGTAGCCCCAGCACCTATAACAGCGTTTTTCTTGCTTGAGCTCTCTAATTCGGCAGGAAACCCATCCTACCCGGATTCTTTGCGTATTAAGAACCGCCTTGGCATCATCCGCTGTAAGTCTTATAAGTGCCGACTTCGTGCCACTGTACCCTGTGCGTATGCTTTTTATGGCAGCCACATCTGGAAGTTTGATGTTGCATTGCTGGTGGAGGGCGTTGCAAATCTCCCCGGGCGTAGTAATCTCATCGAGATCTCTGCACTTTAGCGTGACCATTTGGGACTTTGTTATAACTTTAGCCGAGTCCTTTAGTACCGCTTCAATTTCTGCTTGGTACGCGCTTGTTTTCCCATCTTGCGATTTTTTCAGCTCTAGTAACAGCTCTCCTTTCGCCGTTCTTCTAATCGTTTTGACGTCATCACCCAGGGATTTAATTCGTCGCATCTTCTCACTTTACGCAATATGTCGGCGTACGTCGCATCCCCCGCCTTGGAAATGGTGATTGCATCCGGCCTAGTCTTAAGTGATTTTTTCTTGCTCTTCTTTTTGGCTAACTGCCACTCTCCCGTCTTTTGGGCTGCAGTTTCCTCTTTCCGCTCCGTCTTCTCTTGCGTTTCTTGCCGTCGTTTGTGACCACCCACGTGCCTTGGTAAGACATCTTTTAGAGTAGTAGTGGGTTTTACCACGTTGTTCTCCTTGGTCGAGTACGAATTATTCCTCGGTCGCTTTCCTGGGGGTGATGGACTTCTATCCTTGGCGCATTCGCTTGCACGCAATTTGTGTTCTAAATCCTTTACCTCTAGGGCCGACTCGATGTACAGCACTTTTATTACGGAGGCCAAGCGCTTGATTTCCGCGTGTATATTATTACGCCCTATGAAGAACTGCATCAAGTCCCCAATCGCCTTGCCTAGCTTGGTCATCTTTTTTTCTCCAGGGGGGTTTTGCTGATTTAACGCAGCTGACGCCTGCTTAATTAGCTCACTTAATAATGGTGTGCCCGTTTGAGCCTTGCTGTCGGAGTTCTTTTTGCAAAGCTTCGGTGTAGCACCCGAGCACTTGCTTGCTTTCGGCCTCCGCTCCTTTGGGTTTCGTTACCACTTGCGACGAAATGTTAAGGCCCCCAGCCGATGGGCCACGCCCTTCTGGAGAGCGAGCTAGTTTCCTTCCTACAAATGGATTGAACGCCATTTCATTCTCCTGTGTTTGGTTTTTTATTTTAGTATTGTTGTTGCTCATCATTTATTTAATTGGGTCCCCACTTGAGGCCGCTATCTTGGTCCAAGTGTGCAGTTACCTATATAGATCCCGTGGTTGTCTATGCGAAGGCAGGGAGGCCACGTGAAGGTTGACGCAGTCCCTCATGAAGACTGCGTTCAGAGCCAGATCAGTATTAATCGGGAGGATCTCAACCGAACCTGCACCACCAACTTAATGATGACGGACTTTGAACGTACGCCAAGGCCTTCCAAGGTTTTAACGGGACGGAGACGAATGGGACATTAACCGGAGAGTCATTTCGACGGTGTGTCAAGCCGTGTACTGAGATTTCCGAATGCCACATTCGCCAGCCCTTAACAAACATATCCGAGTCGTTGATTCCAGTATACCTTAATTAAGACCTTACTGGGCTCAGTCTTAATGTGACAATCACCTTAAATTTACAAATAATTTACCTCTTTACCTTCCTGAGTGTGTATCCCACGTCGTATAGTTGCCTCCCTATCTTGGGTAGGTATTCCCTCGAAGCAACCCCGCACTAGGCTGTGGATGCTTAATACAGGGCGGCATCTACTCGACCTGTCACTGGAGGTTCTCAGGGAGCTTTAGGCCTTTTAAGCCAAACCCTCCTCACCAGCCGCTCTTGGTCGAGGGCTGCTTATTTGATATTCGCAGCTAACCTAATTAATAGGCCGTTCACTGTCCGCCAGCAGTGACCCTCTTGGCCTGAGCTCAGCCACGTGCAAGCCTTTAGCTGCTAAGCCATATGAATGTCTCGTTGTTCGCTGTACAATTGGTCTCTAAGAATTGCCTTTTTGTTTATATTCCTTTTGATCACCATGTAGGCACATACACTCTGTATGTAGTTTATTCCTTATGGTGTGGATATGATTTTTAGTTGCGCTTTTGAAAGCTTAGTAACATTTGTTTGGATTTTTACAGTACTAGTTTTTAATACTTACGCTGTTACTATTATAACAATATGATCATATGTATTTAATTAGTGAGCTTTGCTCATATTGCTTTATACAATGATTTTTGTAATTGATACTAGAGAAAAATTGTAAGTTTACAAACGGCGATGGATACTAGGACATGTTTCTGAATTTCACTTCTTCACCAGCTAGCTTATCGGGAGATGGGCGTTGGACTCGAATCTCCAACATTCATATCAGTGCAAGCCTTTAGCTGCTAAGCCATATGAATGTCCCGTTGTTCGCTGTACAATTGGTCTCTAAGAGTTGCCGTTTTGTTTATATTCCTTTCGATCACCATGTAGGCACATACACTCTGTATGTAGTTTATTCCTAATGGTGTGGATATGATTTTTAGGCGCGCTTTTGAAAGCTTAGTAACATTTGTTCGGATTTTTACAGTATTTGTTTTTAATACTTCCGCTGTTACTATTATATCAATATGATCATATGTATTTAATTAGCGAGCTTTGCTCATATTGCTTTATACAATGGTTTTTGTAATTGTTATTAGAGAAAAATTGTAAGTTTACAAACGGCGATAGATACTAGGACATTTTTCTGAATTTCACTTCTTCACCAGCTAGCTTTTCGGGAGCTGAGCGTTGAACTCGAATCTCCAACATTCATATCAATGCAAGCCTTTAGCTGTTAAGCCATATGAATGTCCCGTTGTTCGCTGTACAATTGGTCTCTAAGAGTTGCCTTTTTGCTTATATTCCTTTTGATCACCATGTAGGCACATACACTCTGTATGTAGTTTATTCCTAATGGTGTGGATATGATTTTTAGGCGCGCTTTTGAAAGCTTAGTAACATTTTTTCGGATTTTTACAGTATTTGTTTTTAATACTTCCGCTGTTACTATTATATCAATATGATCATATGTATATAATTAGCGAGCTTTGCTCATATTGCTTTATACAATGGTTTTTGTAATTGATATTAGAGAAAAATTGTAAGTTTACAAACGGCGATGGTTACTAGGACATGTTTCTGAATTTCACTTCTTCATCAGCTAGCTTATCGGGAGATGGGCGTTGGACTCGAATCTCCAACATTCATATCAGTGCAAGCCTTTAGCTGCTAAGCCATATGAATGTCCCGTTGTTCGCTGTACAATTGGTCTCTAAGAGTTGCCGTTTTGTTTATATTCCTTTCGATCACCATGTAGGCACATACACTCTGTATGTAGTTTATTCCTAATGGTGTGGATATGATTTTTAGGCGCGCTTTTGAAAGCTTAGTAACATTTGTTCGGATTTTTACAGTATTTGTTTTTAATACTTCCGCTGTTACTATTATATCAATATGATCATATGTATTTAATTAGCGAGCTTTGCTCATATTGCTTTATACAATGGTTTTTGTAATTGATATTAGAGAAAAATTGTAAGTTTACAAACGGCGATGGTTACTAGGACATGTTTCTGAATTTCACTTCTTCATCAGCTAGCTTTTCGGGAGCTGAGCGTTGAACTCGAATCTCCAACACTCATATCAGTGCAAGCCTTTAGCTGCTAAACCATATGAATGTCCCGTTGTTCGCTGTACAATTGGCTCTAAGAGTTGCCTTTTTGTTTATATTCCTTTTGATCACCATGTAGGCACATACACTCTGTATGTAGTTTATTCCTAATGCTGTGGATATGATTTTTAGGCGCGCTTTTGAAAGCTTAGTAACATTTGTTCGAATTTTTACAGTACTTGTTTCTAATACTTCCGCCGTTACTATTATATCAATATGATCATATGTATTTAATTAGCGAGCTTTGCTCATATTGCTTTATACAATGGTTTTTGTAATTGATACTTGGGAAAAATTGTAAATTTACAAACGGCGATGGTTACTAGGACATGTTTCTGAATTTCACTTCTTCATCATCTAGCTTTTCGGGAGATGGGCGTTGAACTCGAATCTCCAACATTCATATCAGTGCAAGCCTTTAGCTGCTAAGCCATATGAATATCCCGTTGTTCGCTGTACAATTGGTCTCTAAGATTTGCCGTTTTGTTTATATTCCTTTCGATCACCATGTAGGCACATACACTCTGTATGTAGTTTATTCCTAATGGTGTGGATATGATTTTTAGGCGCGCTTTTGAAAGCTTAGTAACATTTGTTCGGATTTTTACAGTATTTGTTTTTAATACTTCCGCTGTTACTATTATATCAATATGATCATATGCATTTAATTAGCAAGCTTTGCTCATATTGCTTTATACAATGGTTTTTGTAATTGATATTAGAGAAAAATTGTAAGTTTACAACCGGCGATGGTTACTAGGACATGTTTCTGAATTTCACTTCTTCATCAGCTAGCTTTTCGGGAGCTGAACGTTGAACTCGAATCTCCAACATTCATATCAGTGCAAGCCTTTAGCTGCTAAGCCATATGAATGTCCCGTTGTTCGCTGTACAATTGGTCTCTAAGAATTGCCTTTTTGTTTATATTCCTTTTGATCACAATGTAGGCACATACACTCTGTATGTAGTTTATTCCTAATGGTGTGGATATGATTTTTAGGCGCGCTTTTGAAGGCTTAGTAACATTTGTTCGGATTTTTACAGTATTTGTTTTTAATACTTCCGCTGTTACTATTATATCAATATGATCATATGCATTTAATTAGCAAGCTTTGCTCATATTGCTTTATACAATGGTTTTTGTAATTGATATTAGAGAAAAATTGTAAGTTTACAAACGGCGATGGTTACTAGGACATGTTTCTGAATTTCACTTCTTCATCAGCTAGCTTTTCGGGAGCTGAACGTTGAACTCGAATCTCCAACATTCATATCAGTGCAAGCCTTTAGATGCTAAGCCATCCCGTTGTTCGCTGTACAATTGGTCTCTAAGAATTGCCTTTTTGTTTATATTCCTTTTGATCACCATGTAGGCACATACACTCTGTATGTAGTTTATTCCTAATGGTGTGGATATGATTTTTAGTTGCGCTTTTGAAAGCTTAGTAACATTTGTTCGGATTTTTACAGTATTTGTTTTTAATACTTCCGCTGTTACTATTATATCAATATGATCATATGTATTTAATTAGCGAGCTTTGCTGATAGTGCTTTATACAATGGTTTTTGTAATTGATATTAGAGAAAAATTGTAAGTTTACAAACGGCGATGGTTACTAGGACATGTTTCTGAATTTCACTTCTTCATCAGCTACCTTTTCGGGAGCTGAGCGTTGAACTCGAATCTCCAACATTCATATCAGTGCAAGCCTTTAGCTGCTAAGCCATATGAATGTCGCGTTGTTCGCTGTACAATTGGTCTCTAAGAGTTGCCTTTTTGTTTATATTCCTTTTGATCACCATGTAGGCACATACAATCTGTATGTAGTTTATTCCTAATGGTGTGGATATGATTTTTAGGCGCGCTTTTGAAAGCTTAGTAACATTTGTTCCGATTTTTACAATATTTGTTTTTAATACTTCCGCTGTTACTATTATATCAATATGATCATATGTATTTAATTAGCTAGCTTTGCTCACATTGCTTTATACAATGGTTTTTGTAATTGATATTAGAGAAAAATTGTAAGTTTACAAACGGCGATTGATACTAGGACATGTTTCTGAATTTCACTTCTTCACCAGCTAGCTTTTCGGGAGCTGAGCGTTGAACTCGAATCTCCAACATTCATATCAATGCAATCCTTTAGCTATTAAGCCATATGAATGTCCCGTTGTTCGCTGTACAACTGGTCTCTAAGAGTTGCCTTTTTGCTTATATTCCTTTTGATCACCATGTAGGTACATACACTCTGTATGTAGTTTATTCCTAATGATGTGGATATGATTTTTAGGCGCGCTTTTGAAAGCTTAGTAACATTTGTTCGGATTTTTACAGTATTTGTTTTTAATACTTCCGCTGTTACTATTATATCAATATGATCATATGTATTTAATTAGCGAGCTTTGCTCATATTGATTTATACAATGGTTTTTATAATTGATATTAGAGAAAAATTGTAAGTTTACAAACGGCGATAGATACTAGGACATGTTTCTGAATTTCACTTCCTCACCAGCTATCTTTTCGGGAGCTGAGCGTTGAACTCGAATCTCCAACATTCATATCAATGCAAGCCTTTAGCTGTTAAGCCATATGAATGTCCCGTTGTTCGCTGTACAATTGGTCTCTAAGAGTTGCCTTTTTGCTTATATTCCTTTTGATCACCATGTAGGCACATACACTCTGTATGTAGTTTATTCCTAATGGTGTGGATATGATTTTTAGGCGCGCTTTTGAAAGCTTAGTAACATTTGTTCGGATTTTTACAGTATTTGTTTTTAATACTTCCGCTGTTACTATTATATCAATATGATCATATGTATTTAATTAGCGTGCTTTGCTCATATTGCTTTATACAATGGTTTTTGTAATTGATATTAGAGAAAAATTGTAAGTTTACAAACGGCGATGGTTACTAGGACATGTTTCTGAATTTCACTTCTTCATCAGCTAGCTTTTCGGGAGCTGAGCGTTGAACTCGAATCTCCAACATTCATATCAGTGCAAGCCTTTAGCTGCTAGGCCATATGAATGTCCCGTTGTTCGCTGTACAATTGGTCTCTAAGAGTTGCCTTTTTGTTTATATTCCTTTTGATCACCATGTAGGCACATACACTCTCTATGTATTTTATTCCTAATGATGTGGATATGATTTTTAGGCGCGCTTTTGTAAGCTTAGTAACATTTGTTCGGATTTTTACAGTATTTGTTTTTAATACTTCCGCTGTTACTATTATATCAATATGATCATATGTATTTAATTAGCGAGCTTTGCTCACATTGCTTTATACAATGTTTTTGTAATTGATATTAGAGAAAAATTGTAAGTTTACAAACGGCGATGGTTACTAGGACATGTTTCTGAATTTCATTTCTTCATCAGCTAGCTTTTCGGGAGCTGAGCGTTGAACTCGAATCTCCAACATTCATATCAGTGCAAGCCTTTAGCTGCTAAGCCATATGAATGTCCCGTTGTTCGCTGTACAATTGGTCTCTAAGAGTTGCCGTTTTGTTTATATTCCTTTCGATCAACATGTAGGCACATACACTCTGTATGTAGTTTATTCCTAATGGTGTGGATATGATTTTTAGGCGCGCTTTTGAAGGCTTAGTAACATTTGTTCGGATTTTTACAGTATTTGTTTTTAATACTTCCGCTGTTACTATTATATCAATATGATCATATGCATTTAATTAGCAAGCTTTGCTCATATTGCTTTATACAATGGTTTTTGTAATTTATATTAGAGAAAAATTGTAAGTTTACAAACGGCGATGGTTACTAGGACATGTTTCTGAATTTCACTTCTTCATCAGCTAGCTTTTCGGGAGCTGAACGTTGAACTCGAATCTCCAACATTCATATCAGTGCAAGCCTTTAGATGCTAAGCCATATGAATGTCCCCTTGTTCGCTGTACAATTGGTCTCTAAGAATTGCCTTTTTGTTTATATTCCTTTTGATCACCATGTAGGCACATACACTCTGTATGTAGTTTATTCCTAATGGTGTGGATATGATTTTTAGGTGCGCTTTTGAAAGCTTAGTAACATTTGTTCGGATTTTTACAGTATTTGTTTTTAATACTTCCGCTTTGCTGATAGTGCTTTATACAATGGTTTTTGTAATTGATATTAGAGAAAAATTGTAAGTTTACAAACGGCGATGGTTACTAGGACATGTTTCTGAATTTCACTTCTTCATCAGCTACCTTTTCGGGAGCTGAGCGTTGAACTCGAATCTCCAACATTCATATCAGTGCAAGCCTTTAGCTGCTAAGCCATATGAATGTCGCGTTGTTCGCTGTACAATTGGTCTCTAAGAGTTGATTTTTTGTTTATATTCCTTTTGATCACCATGTAGGCACATACAATCTGTATGTAGTTTATTCCTAATGGTGTGGATATGATTTTTAGGCGCGCTTTTGAAAGCTTAGTAACATTTGTTCCGATTTTTACAGTATTTGTTTTTAATACTTCCGCTGTTACTATTATATCAATATGATCATATGTATTTAATTAGCTAGCTTTGCTCATATTGCTTTATACAATGGTTTTTGTAATTGATATTAGAGAAAAATTGTAAGTTTACAAACGGCGATGGATACTAGGACATGTTTCTGAATTTCACTTCTTCACCAGCTAGCTTTTCGGGAGCTGAGCGTTGAACTCGAATCTCCAACATTCATATCAATGCAAGCCTTTAGCTGTTAAGCCATATGAATGTCCCGTTGTTCGCTGTACAATTGGTCTCTAAGAGTTGCCTTTTTGCTTATATTCCTTTTGATCACCATGTAGGCACATACACTCTGTATGTAGTTTATTCCTAATGATGTGGATATGATTTTTAGGCGCGCTTTTGAAAGCTTAGTAACATTTGTTCGGCTTTTTACAGTATTTGTTTTTAATACTTCCGCTGTTACTATTATATCAATATGATGATATGTATTTAATTAGCGAATTTTGCTCATATTGCTTTATACAATGGTTTTTGTAATTGATATTAGAGAAAAATTGTAAGTTTACAAACGGCGATGGTTACTAGGACATGTTTCTGAATTTCACTTCTTCACCAGCTAGCTTTTCGGGAGCTGAGCGTTGAACTCGAATCTCCAACATTCATATCAATGCAAGCTTTTAGCTGTTAAGCCATATGAATGTCCCGTTGTTCGCTGTACAATTGGTCTCTAAGAGTTGCCTTTTTGCTTATATTCCTTTTGATCACCATGTAGGCACATACACTCTGTATGTAGTTTATTCCTAATGGTGTGGATATGATTTTTAGGCGCGCTTTTGAAAGCTTAGTAACATTTGTTCGGATTTTTACAGTATTTGTTTTTAATACTTCCGCTGTTACTATTATACCAATATGATCATATGTATTTAATTAGCGAGCTTTGCTCATATTGCTTTATACAATGGTTTTTGTAATTGATATTAGAGAAAAATTGTAAGTTTACAAACGGCGATGGTTACTAGGACATGTTTCTGAATTTCAATTTTTCATCAGCTAGCTTTTCGGGAGATGGGCGTTGAACTCGAATCTCCAACATTCATATCAGTGCAAGCCTTTAGCTGCTAAGCCATATGAATGTCCCGTTGTTCGCTGTACAATTGGTATCTAAGAGTTGCCGTTTTGTTTATATTCCTTTCGATCACCATGTAGGCACATACACTCTGTATGTAGTTTATTCCTAATGGTGTGGATATGATTTTTAAGGCGCGCTTTTGAAAGCTTAGTAACATTTGTTCCGATTTTTACAGTATTTGTTTTTAATACTTCCGCTGTTACTATTATATCAATATGATCATATGTATTTAATTAGCTAGCTTTGCTCATATTGCTTTATACAATGGTTTTTGTAATTGATATTAGAGAAAAATTGTAAGTTTACAAACGGCGATGGATACTAGGACATGTTTCTGAATTTCACTTCTTCACCAGCTACCTTTTCGGGAGCTGAGCGTTGAACTCGAATCTCCAACATTCATATCAATGCAAGCCTTTAGCTGTTAAGCCATATGAATGTCCCGTTGTTCGCTGTACAATTGGTCTCTAAGAGTTGCCTTTTTGCTTATATTCCTTTTGATCACCATGTAGGCACATACATTCTGTATGTAGTTTATTCCTAATGATGTGGATATGATTTTTAGGCGCGCTTTTGAAAGCTTAGTAACATTTGTTCGGATTTTTACAGTATTTGATTTTAATACTTCCGCTGTTACTATTATATCATTATGATCATATGTATTTAATTAGCGAATTTTGCTCATATTGCTGTATACAATGGTTTTTGTAATTGATATTAGAGAAAAATTGTAAGTTTACAAACGGCGATAGATACTAGGACATGTTTCTGAATTTCACTTCTTCACCAGCTAGCTTTTCGGGAGCTGAGCGTTGAACTCGAATCTCCAACATTCATATCAATGCAAGCCTTTAGCAATTAAGCCATATGAATGTCCCGTTGTTCGCTGTACAATTGGTCTCTAAGAGTTGCCTTTTTGCTTATATTCCTTTTGATCACCATGTAGGCACATACACTCTGTATGTAGTTTATTCCTAATGGTGTGGATATGATTTTTAGGCGCGCTTTTGAAAGCTTAGTAACATTTGTTCGGATTTTTACAGTATTTGTTTTTAATACTTCCGCTGTTACTATTATATCAATATGATCATATGTATTTAATTAGCGAGCTTTGCTCATATTGCTTTATACAATGGTTTTGGTAATTGATATTAGAGAAAAATTGTAAGTTTACAAACGGCGATGGTTACTAGGACATGTTTCTGAATTTCACTTCTTCATCAGCTAGCTTTTCGGGAGATGGGCGTTGGACTCGAATCTCCAACATTCATATCAGTGCAAGCCTTTAGCTGCTAAGCCATATGAATGTCCCGTTGTTCGCTGTACAATTGGTCTCTAAGAGTTGCCGTTTTGTTTATATTCCTTTCGATCACCATGTAGGCACATACACTCTGTATGTAGTTTATTCCTAATGGTGTGGATATGATTTTTAGGCGCGTTTTTGAAAGCTTAGTAATATTTGTTCGGATTTTTACAGTATTTGTTTTTAATAGTTCCGCTGTTACTATTATATCAATATGATCATATGCATTTAATTAGCAAGCTTTGCTCATATTGCTTTATACAATGGTTTTTGTAATTGATATTAGATAAAAATTGTAAGTTTACAAACGGCGATGGTTACTAGGACATGTTTCTGAATTTCACTTCTTCATCAGCTAGCTTTTCGGGAGCTGAGCGTTGAACTCGAATCTCCAACACTCATATCAGTGCAAGCCTTTAGCTGCTAAACCATATGAATGTCCCGTTGTTCGCTGTACAATTGGCTCTAAGAGTTGCCTTTTTGTTTATATTCCTTTTGATCACCATGTAGGCACATACACTCTGTATGTAGTTTATTCCTAATGCTGTGGATATGATTTTTAGGCGCGCTTTTGAAAGCTTAGTAACATTTGTTCGGATTTTTACAGTACTTGTTTTTAATAGTTCCGCTGTTACTATTATATCAATATGATCATATGCATTTAATTAGGAAGCTTTGCTCATATTGCTTTATACAATGGTTTTTGTAATTGATATTAGATAAAAATTGTAAGTTTACAAACGGCGATGGTTACTAGGACATGTTTCTGAATTTCACTTCTTCATCAGCTAGCTTTTCGGGAGCTGAGCGTTGAACTCGAATCTCCAACATTCATATCAGTGCAAGCCTTTAGCTGCTAAGCCATATGAATGTCCCGTTGTTCGCTGTACAATTGGTCTCTAAGAATTGCCTTTTTGTTTATATTCCTTTTGATCACAATGTAGGCACATACACTCTGTATGTAGTTTATTCCTAATGGTGTGGATATGATTTTTAGGTGCGCTTTTGAAAGCTTAGTAACATTTGTTCGGATTTTTACAGTATTCGTTTTTAATACTTCCGCTGTTACTATTATATCAGTATGATCATATGCATTTAATTAGCAAGCTTTGCTCATATTGCTTTATACAATGGTTTTTGTAATTGATATTAGAGAAAAATTGTAAGCTTACAAACGGCGATGGTTACTAGGACATGTTTCTGAATTTCACTTCTTCATCAGCTACCTTTTCGGGAGCTGAGCGTTGAACTCGAATCTCCAACATTCATATCAGTGCAAGCCTTTAGCTGCTAAGCCATATGAATATCGCGTTGTTCGCTGTACAATTGGTCTCTAAGAGTTGCCTTTTTGTTTATATTCCTTTTGATCACCATGTAGGCACATACAATCTGTATGTAGTTTATTCCTAATGGTGTGGATATGATTTTTAGGCGCGCTTTTGAAAGCTTAGTAACATTTGTTCCGATTTTTAAAGTATTTGTTTTTAATACTTCCGCTGTTACTATTATATCAATATGATCATATGTATTTAATTAGCTAGCTTTGCTCATATTGCTTTATACAATGGTTTTTGTAATTGATATTAGAGAAAAATTGTAAGTTTACAAACGGCGATGGATACTAGGACATGTTTCTGAATTTCACTTCTTCACCAGCTAGCTTTTCGGGAACTGAGCGTTGAACTCGAATCTCCAACATTCATATCAATGCAATCCTTTAGCTATTAAGCCATATGAATGTCCCGTTGTTCGCTGTACAACTGGTCTCTAAGAGTTGACTTTTTGCTTATATTCCTTTTGATCACCATGTAGGTACATACACTCTGTATGTAGTTTATTCCTAATGATGTGGATATGATTTTTAGGCGCGCTTTTGAAAGCTTAGTAACATTTGTTCGGATTTTTACAGTATTTGTTTTTAATACTTCCGCTGTTACTATTATATCAATATGATCATATGTATTTAATTAGCGAGCTTTGCTCATATTGCTTTATACAATGGCTTTTATAATTGATATTAGAGAAAAATTGTAAGTTTACAAACGGCGATAGATACTAGGACATGTTTCTGATTTTCACTTCTTCACCAGCTATCTTTTCGGGAGCTGAGCGTTGAACTCGAATCTCCAACAGTCATATCAATGCAAGCCTTTAGCTGTTAAGCCATATGAATGTCCCGTTGTTCGCTGTACAATTGGTCTCTAAGAGTTGCCTTTTTGCTTATATTCCTTTTGATCTCCATGTAGGCACATACACTCTGTATGTAGTTTATTCCTAATGGTGTGGATATGATTTTTAGGCGCGCTTTTGAAAGCTTAGTAACATTTGTTCGGATTTTTACAGTATTTGTTTTTAATACTTCCGCTGTTACTATTATATCAATATGATCATATGTATTTAATTCGCGTGCTTTGCTCATATTGCTTTATACAATGGTTTTTGTAATTGATATTAGAGAAAAATTGTAAGTTTACAAACGGCGATGGTTACTAGGACATGTTTCTGAATTTCACTTCTTCATCAGCTAGCTTTTCGGGAGCTGAGCGTTGAACTCGAATCTCCAACATTCATATCAGTGCAAGCCTTTAGCTGCTAGGCCATATGAATTTCCCGTTGTTCGCTGTACAATTGGTCTCTAAGAGTTGCCTTTTTGTTTATATTCCTTTTGATCACCATGTAGGCACATACACTCTCTATGTATTTTATTCCTAATGATGTGGATATGATTTTTAGGCGCGTTTTTGAAAGCTTAGTAACATTTGTTCGGATTTTTACAGTATTTGTTTTTAATACTTCCGCTGTTACTATTATATCAATATGATCATATGTATTTAATTAGCGAGCTTTGCTCATATTGCTTTATACAATGGTTTTTGTAATTGATATTAGAGAAAAATTGTAAGTTTACAAACGGCGATGGTTACTAGGACATGTTTCTGAATTTCATTTCTTCATCAGCTAGCTTTTCAGGAGCTGAGCGTTGAACTCGAATCTCCAACATTCATATCAGTGCAAGCCTTTAGCTGCTAAGCCATATGAATGTCCCGTTGTTCGCTGTACAATTGGTCTCTAAGAGTTGCCGTTTTGTTTATATTCCTTTCGATCAACATGTAGGCACATACACTCTGTATGTAGTTTATTCCTAATGGTGTGGATATGATTTTTAGGCGCGCTTTTGAAAGCTTAGTAACATTTGTTCGGATTTTTACAGTATTTGTTTTTAATACTTCCGCTGTTACTATTATATCAATATGATCATATGCATTTAATTAGCAAGCTTTGCTTATATTGCTTTATACAATGGTTTTTGTAATTGATATTAGAGAAAAATTGTAAGTTTACAAACGGCGATGGTTACTAGGACATGTTTCTGAATTTCACTTCTTCATCAGCTAGCTTTTCGGGAGCTGAACGTTGAACTCGAATCTCCAACATTCATATCAGTGCAAGCCTTTAGCTGCTAAGCCATATGAATGTCCCGTTGTTCGCTGTACAATTGGTCTCTAAGAATTGCCTTTTTGTTTATATTCCTTTTGATCACCATGTAGGCACATACACTCTGTATGTAGTTTATTCCTAATGGTGTGGATATAATTTTTAGGTGCGCTTTTGAAAGCTTAGTAACATTTGTTCGGATTTTTACAGTATTTGTTTTTAATACTTCCGCTGTTACTATTATATCAATATGATCATATGTATTTAATTAGCGAGCTTTGCTGATAGTGCTTTATACAATGGTTTTTGTAATTGATATTAGAGAAAAATTGTAAGTTTACAAACGGCGATGGTTACTAGGACATGTTTCTGAATTTCACTTCTTCATCAGATACCTTTTCGGGAGCTGAGCGTTGAACTCGAATCTCCAACATTCATATCAGTGCAAGCCTTTAGCTGCTAAGCCATATGAATGTCGCGTTGTTCGCTGTACAAATGGTCTCTAAGAGTTGCTTTTTTGTTTATATTCCTTTTGATCACCATGTAGGCACATACACTCTGTATGTAGTTTATTCCTAATGGTGTGGATATGATTTTTAGGCGCGCTTTTGAAAGCTTAGTAACATTTGTTCCGATTTTTACAGTATTTGTTTTTAATACTTCCGCTGTTACTATTATATCAATATGATCATATGTATTTAATTAGCTAGCTTTGCACATATTGCTTTATACAATGGTTTTTGTAATTGATATTAGAGAAAAATTGTAAGTTTACAAACGGCGATGGATACTAGGACATGTTTCTGAATTTCACTTCTTCACCAGCTAGCTTTTGGGGAGCTGAGCGTTGAACTCGAATCTCCAACATTCATATCAATGCAAGCCTTTAGCTGTTAAGCCATATGAATGTCCCGTTGTTCGCTGTACAATTGGTCTCTAAGAGTTGCCTTTTTGCTTATATTCCTTTTGATCACCATGTAGGCACATACACTCTGTATGTAGTTTATTCCTAATGATGTGGATATGATTTTTAGGCGCGCTTTTGAAAGCTTAGTAACATTTGTTCGGATTTTTACAGTATTTGTTTTTAATACTTCCGCTGTTACTATTATATCAATATGATCATATGTATTTAATTAGCGAATTTTGCTCATATTGCTTTATACAATGGTTTTTGTAATTGATATTAGAGAAAAATTGTAAGTTTACAAACGGCGATGGTTACCAGGACATGTTTCTGAATTTCACTTCTTCACCAGCTAGCTTTTCGGGAGCTGAGCGTTGAACTCGAATCTCCAACATTCATATCAATGCAAGCTTTTAGCTGTTAAGCCATATGAATGTCCCGTTGTTCGCTGTACAATTGGTCTCTAAAAGTTGCCGTTTTGTTTATATTCCTTTTGATCACCATGTAGCCACATACACTCTGTATGTAGTTTATTCCTAATGGTGTGGATATGATTTTTAGGTGCGCTTTTGAAAGCTTAGTAACATTTGTTCGGATTTTTACAGTATATGTTTTTAATACTTCCGCTGTTACTATTATATCAATATGATCATATGTATTTAATTAGCGAATTTTGCTCATATTGCTTTATACAATGGCTTTTGTAATTGATATTAGAGAAAAATTGTAAGTTTACAAACGGCGATGGTTACCAGGACATGTTTCTGAATTTCACTTCTTCACCAGCTAGCTTTTCGGGAGCTGATCGTTGAAATCGAATCTCCAACATTCATATCAGTGCAAGCCTTTAGCTGCTAAGCCATATGAATGTCCCGTTGTTCGCTGTACAATTGGTCTCTAAGAGTTGCCTTTTTGCTTATATTCCTTTTGATCACCATGTAGGCACATACACTCTGTATGTAGTTTATTCCTAATGGTGTGGATATGATTTTTAGGCGCGCTTTTGAAAGCTTAGTAACATTTGTTCGGATTTTTACAGTATTTGTTTTTAATACTTCCGCTGTTACTATTATATCAATATGATCATATGTATTTAATTAGCGAGCTTTGCTCATATTGCTTTATACAATCGTTTTTGTAATTGATATTAGAGAAAAATTGTAAGTTTACAAACGGCGATGGTTACTAGGACATGTTTCTGAATTTCACTTTTTCATCAGCTAGCTTTTCGGGAGATGGGCGTTGAACTCGAATCTCCAACATTCATATCAGTGCAAGCCTTTAGCTGCTAAGCCATATGAATGTCCCGTTGTTCGCTGTACAATTGGTCTCTAAAAGTTGCCGTTTTGTTTATATTCCTTTTGATCACCATGTAGCCACATACACTCTGTATGTAGTTTATTCCTAATGCTGTGGATATGCTTTTTAGGCGCGCTTTTGAAAGCTTAGTAACATTTGTTCGGATTTTTACAGTACTTGTTTTTAATACTTCCGCTGTTACTATTATATCAATATGATCATATGTATTTAATTAGCGAGCTTTGCTCTTATTGCTTTATACAATGGTTTTTGTAATTGATACTAGAGAAAAATTGTAAATTTACAAACGGCGATGGTTACTAGGACATGTTTCTGAATTTCACTTCTTCATCAGTTAGCTTTTCGGGAGATGGGCGTTGAACTCGAATCTCCAACATTCATATCAGTGCATCCCCCTGTGGGTTAGGGGTTAGAATATGGCCACGGTAGGTATACCGGTCGTAAAAGGCGACCATAATACCATGGGTACCCAATCCATGAGTAAGGTGTTTTACTCGAAAGGTAGCAGGGTGGACGCGGTGTATCACCCTGTGGGACCCTAGGCAAGGTCTTTATAAAAAGTGCTACCGCGGGAGCAGGAGAAGCCAGTGTGATCTGGTGCACTGCATCGAACGATGCTTTGTACTCAGGTCTCACCTCCTGTCCTGGGATGGCCCCCTTGTGGGAGCATCGCGGTGGCTGTGGTTTCAAACAGAGTTCACTTATGACACACGCTCTGAGTAGACTTGTTTTCCCTTGGGGACCCAAGACCCAGGGGAATTCGGTCTCATGCTTGCCACGGCGGTCCCACTTTCATTGAGAAGCTGACCCTGAGGGGCAGATGATAGGTTGGTCACATCCCTTAAATTGTGACAAAATGCTGTACAAAAGTCGACGAAAGATGGTGAAAGAGCGCATGTCTATCGTCAGCCAAAAAGCAATCGATAATTGTACGAGTGGGCCGGTGCTCATCTCGTCTTTTGAGATGTTTTGAGGCTGCTTTAGACTCCGCAAGCGAATAGAAGGCGTTCGCTGTGTGGATGGCCACACCCTATATGTGGCAAGATTTGACGATGTCAAATCACTGTAGTGTGGCGGACTGCAGTGCAAAGATGTTGCTGGGGCAGGTACTCGGTACTTACAGGTCTGTGAGCGGAAAAGGTTGGCCACATCCCTTAATTGTGGTAGGAGTGTATTTGGAAGGAGTGGAGTGTATTTGGAGGCAAATTGGTGCATAATTGTTGTGTAATTGAGTGGAAATTGGAGCGAAATTAGTAGCGAAAATGGAAGCCAATAGAAGACGATATGGCACACAATGTTTGTCAACGTAGTGTGGCCTCAAGCGATGTCGAGGGGCATTGTTGAGGCGGGCACTCGGCACTCACAGGTCTGTGTGCGGAAAAGGTTGGTCACATCCCTTGATTTAAATTGTGATGGTGTTGGTGTTGAGGACGGCGCATAATTGTATGCCAAGCTCACTTCGTTTGTCAACGTAGTGCGGCCCTTAAGCAACATCTAAGCAAAACCAAGCGCCGCTAAATATCTCAATCTGGTTAACTTGTTGTGGAGGGTGGGGCCGTGTGTAGAAGTCCACGAAAGTGGGGAAAGTTTCTGACCGCCATTCACCTGGGAATGGCCAGAGCGATTCTTTTGCATGCGGTTCAAGCAGCTCACTACTGCCGGTCGCTTGCGGCCAAGTATCCTCTGGGTAGCCGCTAAACACCCGTTTAGCGGTGAGCTAATGTGAGAAGGCGACAACCTGGCTAGGCCACTCTGACATAATCGGTTTAAGGGCTAGCCGGGGGAGATTTCATCGGCAGCGTCTGTACACCTCTAGGTGCGGCTGCAAGCGGGCGTCTGTCTTGGAGCAAGCGGCTCGCTATATAAACGTGCCAAGTAATATTTTCACCCCCGCTGAGCGGGTTGTGCGCTGGGCTTGGGACCCGCCACGTAAAACCATACTCCAATGAAATATAACAACAAGCCTCGGATAAATACACTCTCTATTGATGACGACCATGGCAAACGTTTGAAGGACAATGAATTGAGGGCATGCACCTGGAACGTCCGCTCCCTGAATGGGATTGGTGCAGATGCCCGGCTGGTTGATGTCCTCGTCAAAGCAAAATCTGACATCACCGCCATCCAAGAAATGCGTTGGACGAAGCAAGGAAGAAAGAAGATCAAAAATTGTGACATATATTGGAGTGGCCATGCGAATAAGTGCAGTTTCGGCGTCGGATTCGTGGTGGGAGAGAGACTTTGTCGCCAAGTGCTGGCGTTCACGCCTGTGGACGAGCGTCTCGCCGCTATTCGAATAAAAGCAAAATTTTTTAATATATCATTCATCTGCGCCCATGCGCCGACAGAGGAGAAAGACGATGAGGTGAAAGACACTTTTTATGAACAATTAGAACGCACATACGAGCGCTGCCCCCGTCATGATATAAAAGTCGTGCTTGGCGACTTTAACGCCAGGGTGGGCAAAGAAGGTGTTTTTGGCCCTACAGTCGGAAAGTTCAGCCTACACAATGAAACTTCTCCTAACGGACTGAGGCTGATTGACTTTGCCGGTGCTCGAAACATGGTCATATCAAGCACGAGGTTCATGCATAAAAAGATACATCAAGCTACATGGCTGTCTCCTGATCGAAATACTCGCAATCAGATCGATCACGTTGTGATAGACGGACGGCATGCCTCCAGTGTTTTAGATGTGCGAACGATCCGAGGACCTAACATCGATTCGGACCATTATCTCGTTGCAGCCAAAATACGCACCCGCCTCAACGCGGCTAAAAACAAGGAACAAAAAACACAAGGAAAGCTAGACGTCGAAAAGCTTCAATCACAACAGACTGCCAATGATTTCGCAACTCGACTCTCACACCTGCTCTCTGAGGGCACAACTCATCCTGAAGGAATACAGGAGCAGTGGGAGCATATCTCCAAAGCACTTCATACTGCCGCCGAGGAAAAAATTGGTTACCGGCGGCCACGAAAAAACAACTGGTATGATGAAGAATGCCGCGTTGCAACCGAAAGAAAAGACGCTGCCTACAGGGCTACGTTAAAAGCGAGCGCGACAAGAGGAGTGTGTGAACGCTATCGTGAGTTGAAAAGGGAAGCGAGACGCCTTTTCAGGAAGAAAAAAGCAGAAGCAGAAAGGCGTGAGTGCGAGGAGCTTGAGCTGCTAGCCACCAGGAATAACGCCCGAAAATTCTACCAAAAAATACGGCGACAGACGGAAGGTTTTAAGACCGGGGCAAACTCCTGTAGGAATGAAAACGGCGACCTTGTAACTGATGTCCAGAGAGTGCTTAGATTATGGAGGGAACACTTCTCTGCTCTCCTAAATGGAGGCAGCAATTCACCGCGCAGAGATGAAGAACCCGATCCCACAATCGATGATGATGGAATATATGTCCCCCCGCCCGATTATGACGAAGTTAGAATAGCAATAACCAGATTGAAAAACAACAAGGCCGTGGGCGCTGATGGATTGCCTGCGGAGCTATTCAAGTTCGGCGGCGAGGAGTTGGTAAGGCGCATGCAGCAGCTTCTTAGCAAAATATGGGCGGACGAAAGCATGCCCGACGGTTGGAATCTAAGTGTTCTTTGCCCAGTCCACAAGAAGGGGGATACTGCAAAATGCACCAACTATCGTGGAATCAGCCTTCTTAATATCGCATATAAGGTCCTTTCAAGTGTATTGTGCGAAAGATTGAAGCCCACCGTGAACCGGCTGATTGGACCTTATCAGTGCGGCTTCAGACCTGGTAAATCTACCATCGACCAGATTTTCACAATGCGCCAAATCTTGGAAAAAACCCGTGAAAAGAGAATCGACACACATCACCTCTTCGTCGACTTTAAAGCCGCCTTCGACAGCACGAAAAGGAGCTGCCTATATGCCGCTATGTCTGAATTTGGTTTCCCCGCAAAACTTATACGGCTGTGCAAAATGACGTTGAGCAACACCATCAGCTCAGTCAGAATTGGGAAGGACCTCTCCGAGCCGTTCGAAACTAAACGAGGTTTCAGACAGGGTGACCCCCTATCGTGCGATTTCTTTAATTTAATGCTGGAGAAAATTATACTAGCTGCAGAACTTAACCGCACTGGAACAATATACTATAAAAGCGTGCAATTACTGGCATATGCTGATGACATTGATATCATCGGCCTAAACACCCGCGCTGTTAGTTCTGCTTACTCCAAGCTGGAAAAAGAAGCGGTAAAGATGGGTTTGATGGTGAATGAGGACAAAACGAAGTACCTGCTGTCATCGAGCAAAGAGTCAGCGCATATGCGCCTTGGCAACCACGCTACTGTTGGCAGCCATAATTTCGAAATAGTAAAAGACTTCGTTTATTTGGGAACCAGCATCAACATTAGCAACAACATCAGCACTGAAATCCAGCGAAGAATCAATCTTGCCAATAAATGCTACTTTGGACTAGGTAGGCAATTGAAAAGTAAAGTCCTCTCTCGGCGAACGAAAATCATACTCTACAAGTCACTTATCGTACCCGTCCTGCTATATGGGGCAGAAGCATGGACCATGACAACAGCAGATGAAGCGGCTTTGGGAGTGTTCGAGAGAAAAGTTCTTCGAAAGATTTATGGACCTCTACGCGTTGGCGATGGCGAGTACCGAAGAAGATTTAATGATGAGCTGTACGAGCTATACGCAGACATCAACATAGTCCAGCGAATTAAAACGCAGCGGCTGCGCTGGCTAGGCCATGTTATGCGAATGAAAGATGATGCTCCGGCCAAGAAAGTGTTTCTATCGGAACCCGCCTATGGAAGCAGAGGTAGAGGGCGGCCCCCACTCCGTTGGAAGGACCAGGTGGAAAACGATTTAAACTCCCTTGGTGTGACCAATTGGCGCCGGTTGGCGGAGCGAAGGAGCGACTGGCGCGCCTTGTTGGACGGCCATAACCGTTTAGACGGTTAAGCGCCAATTAAGTAAGTAAGTAAGTAAGTGGATATGATTTTTAGACGCGCTTTTGAAAGCTTAGTAACATTTGTTCGGATTTTTACAGTATTTGTTTTTAATACTTCCGCTGTTACTATTATATCAATATGATCATAAGCATTTAATTAGCGAGCTTTGCTCATATTGCTTTATACAATGGTTTTTGTAATTGATATTAGAGAAAAATTGTAAGTTTACAAACGGCGATGGTTACTAGGACATGTTTCTGAATTTCACTTCTTCATCAGCTAGCTTTTCGGGAGCTGAGCGTTGAACTCGAATCTCCAACATTCATATCAGTGCAAGCCTTTAGCTGCTAGGCCATATGAATGTCCCGTTGTTCGCTGTACAATTGGTTTCTAAGAGTTGCCTTTTTGTTTATATTCCTTTTGATCACCATGTAGGCACATACACTCTCTATGTATTTTATTCCTAATGATGTGGATATGATTTTTAGGCGCGCTTTTGAAAGCTTAGTAACATTTGTTCCGATTTTTACAGTATTTGTTTTTAATACTTCCGCTGTTACTATTATATCAATATGATCATATGTATATAATTAGCGAGCTTTGCTCATATTGCTTTATACAATGGTTTTTGTAATTGATATTAGAGAAAAATTGTAAGTTTAAAAACGGCGATGGTTACTAGGACATGTTTCTGAATTTCATTTCTTCATCAGCTAGCTTTTCGGGAGCTGAGCGTTGAACTCGAATCTCCAACATTCATATCAGTGCAAGCCTTTAGCTGCTAAGCCATATGAATGTCCCGTTGTTCGCTGAACAACTGGTCTCTAAGAGTTGCCTTTTTGCTTATATTCCTTTTGATCACCATGTAGGTACATACACTCTGTATGTAGTTTATTCCTAATGATGTGGATATGATTTTTAGGCGCGCTTTTGAAAGCTTAGTAACATTTGTTCGGATTTTTACAGTATTTGTTTTTAATACTTCCGCTGTTACTATTATATCAATATGATCATATGTATTTAATTAGCGAGCTTTGCTCATATTGCTTTATACAATGATTTTTATAATTGATATTAGAGAAAAATTGTAAGTTTACAAACGGCGATAGATACTAGGACATGTTTCTTAATTTCACTTCTTCACCAGCTAGCTTTTCGGGAGCTGAGCGTTGAACTCGAATCTCCACCATTCATATCAATGCAAGCCTTTAGCTGTTAAGCCATATGAATGTCCCGTTGTTCGCTGTACAATTGGTCTCTAAGAGTTGCCTTTTTGCTTATATTCCTTTTGATCACCATGTAGGCACATACACTCTGTATGTAGTTTATTCCTAATGGTGTGGATATGATTTTTAGACGCGCTTTTGAAAGCTTAGTAACATTTGTTCGGATTTTTACAGTATTTGTTTTTAATACTTCCGCTGTTACTATTATATCAATATGATCATAAGCATTTAATTAGCGAGCTTTGCTCATATTGCTTTATACAATGGTTTTTGTAATTGATATTAGAGAAAAATTGTAAGTTTACAAACGGCGATGGTTACTAGGACATGTTTCTGAATTTCACTTCTTCATCAGCTAGCTTTTCGGGAGCTGAGCGTTGAACTCGAATCTCCAACATTCATATCAGTGCAAGCCTTTAGCTGCTAGGCCATATGAATGTCCCGTTGTTCGCTGTACAATTGGTTTCTAAGAGTTGCCTTTTTGTTTATATTCCTTTTGATCACCATGTAGGCACATACACTCTCTATGTATTTTATTCCTAATGATGTGGATATGATTTTTAGGCGCGCTTTTGAAAGCTTAGTAACATTTGTTCCGATTTTTACAGTATTTGTTTTTAATACTTCCGCTGTTACTATTATATCAATATGATCATATGTATATAATTAGCGAGCTTTGCTCATATTGCTTTATACAATGGTTTTTGTAATTGATATTAGAGAAAAATTGTAAGTTTAAAAACGGCGATGGTTACTAGGACATGTTTCTGAATTTCATTTCTTCATCAGCTAGCTTTTCGGGAGCTGAGCGTTGAACTCGAATCTCCAACATTCATATCAGTGCAAGCCTTTAGCTGCTAAGCCATATGAATGTCCCGTTGTTCGCTGTACAATTGGTCTCTAAGAGTTGCCGTTTTGTTTATATTCCTTTCGATCAACATGTAGGCACATACACTCTGTATGTAGTTTATTCCTAATGGTGTGGATATGATTTTTAGGCGCGCTTTTGAAAGCTTAGTAACATTTGTTCGGATTTTTACAGTATTTGTTTTTAATACTTCCGCTGTTACTATTATATCAATATGATCATATGCATTTAATTAGCAAGCTTTGCTCATATTGCTTTATACAATGGTTTTTGTAATTGATATTAGAGAAAAATTGTAAGTTTACAAACGGCGATGGTTACTAGGACATGTTTCTGAATTTCACTTCTTCATCAGCTAGCTTTTCGGGAGCTGAACGTTGAACTCGAATCTCCAACATTCATATCAGTGCAAGCCTTTAGCTGCTAAGCCATATGAATGTCCCGTTGTTCGCTGTACAATTGGTCTCTAAGAGTTGCCTTTTTGTTTATATTCCTTTTGATCACCATGTAGGCACATACACTCTCTATGTATTTTATTCCTAATGATGTGGATATGATTTTTAGGCGCGCTTTTGAAAGCTTAGTAACATTTGTTCCGATTTTTACAGTATTTGTTTTTAATACTTCCGCTGTTACTATTATATCAATATGATCATATGTATTTAATTAGCTAGCTTTGCTCATATTGCTTTATACAATGGTTTTTGTAATTGATATTAGAGAAAAATTGTAAGTTTACAAACGGCGATGGATACTAGGACATATTTCTGAATTTCACTTCTTCACCAGCTAGCTTTTCGGGAGCTGAGCGTTGAACTCGAATCTCCAACATTCATATCAATGCAAGCCTTTAGCTGTTAAGCCATATGAATGTCCCGTTGTTCGCTGTACAATTGGTCTCTAAGAGTTGCCTTTTTGCTTATATTCCTTTTGATCACCATGTAGGCACATACACTCTGTATGTAGTTTATTCCTAATGGTGTGGATATGATTTTTAGGCGCGCTTTTGAAAGCTTAGTAACATTTGTTCGGATTTTTACAGTATTTGTTTTTAATACTTCCGCTGTTACTATTATATCAATATGATCATATGTATTTAATTAGCGAGCTTTGCTCATATTGCTTTATACAATGATTTTTGTAATTGATATTAGAGAAAAATTGTAAGTTTACAAACGGCGATGGTTACTAGGACATGTTTCTGAATTTCACTTCTTCATCAGCTAGCTTTTCGGGAGCTGAGCGTTGAACTCGAATCTCCAACATTCATATCAGTGCAAGCCTTTAGCTGCTAGGCCATATGAATGTTCCGTTGTTCGCTGTACAATTGGTCTCTAAGAGTTGCCTTTTTGTTTATATTCCTTTTGATCACCATGTAGGCACATACACTCTCTATATATTTTATTCCTAATGATGTGGATATGATTTTTAGGCGCGCTTTTGAAAGCTTAGTAACATTTGTTCGGATTTTTACAGTATTTGTTTTTAATACTTCCGCTGTTACTATTATATCAATATGATCATATGTATTTAATTAGCTAGCTTTGCTCATATTGCTTTATACAATGGTTTTTGTAATTGATATTAGAGAAAAATTGTAAGTTTACAAACGGCGATGGATACTAGGACATATTTCTGAATTTCACTTCTTCACCAGCTAGCTTTTCGGGAGCTGAGCGTTGAACTCGAATCTCCAACATTCATATCAATGCAAGCCTTTAGCTGTTAAGCCATATGAATGTCCCGTTGTTCGCTGTACAATTGGTCTCTAAGAGTTGCCTTTTTGCTTATATTCCTTTTGATCACCATGTAGGCACATACACTCTGTATGTAGTTTATTCCTAATGGTGTGGATATGATTTTTAGGCGCGCTTTTGAAAGCTTAGTAACATTTGTTCGGATTTTTACAGTATTTGTTTTTAATACTTCCGCTGTTACTATTATATCAATATGATCATATGTATTTAATTAGCGAGCTTTGCTCATATTGCTTTATACAATGGTTTTTGTAATTGATATTAGAGAAAAATTGTAAGTTTACAAACGGCGATGGTTACTAGGACATGTTTCTGAATTTCACTTCTTCATCAGCTAGCTTTTCGGGAGCTGAGCGTTGAACTCGAATCTCCAACATTCATATCAGTGCAAGCCTTTAGCTGCTAGGCCATATGAATGTTCCGTTGTTCGCTGTACAATTGGTCTCTAAGAGTTGCCTTTTTGCTTATATTCCTTTTGATCACCATGTAGGCACATACACTCTGTATGTAGTTTATTCCTAATGGTGTGGATATGATTTTTAGGCGCGCTGTTGAAAGCTTAGTAACATTTTTTCGGATTTTTACAGTATTTGTTTTTAATACTTCCGCTGTTACTATTATATCAATATGATCATATGCATATAGTTAGCAAGCTTTGCGCATATTGCTTTATACAATGGTTTTTGTAATTGATATTAGAGACAAATTGTAAGTTTACAAACAGCGATGGTTACTAGGACATGTTTCTGAATTTCATTTCTTCATCAGCTAGCTTTTCGGGAGCTGAGCGTTGAACTCGAATCTCCAACATTCATATCAGTGCATGCCTTTAGCTGCTAAGCCATATGAATGTCCCGTTGTTCGCTGTAAAATTGGTCTCTAAGAGTTGCCGTTTTGTTTATATTCCTTTCGATCACCATGTAGGCACATACACTCTGTATGTAGTTTATTCCTAATGGTGTGGATATGATTTTTAGGCGCGCTGTTGAAAGCTTAGTAACATTTTTTCGGATTTTTACAGTATTTGTTTTTAATACTTCCGCTGTTACTATTATATCAATATGATCATATGCATATAGTTAGCAAGCTTTGCGCATATTGCTTTATACAATGGTTTTTGTAATTGATATTAGAGAAAAATTGTAAGTTTACAAACGGCGATGGTTACTAGGACATGTTTCTGAATTTCACTTCTTCATCAGCTAGCTTTTCGGGAGCTGAACGTTGAACTCGAATCTCCAACATTCATATCAGTGCAAGCCTTTAGCTGCTAAGACATATGAATGTCCCGATGTTCGCTGTACAATTGGTCTCTAAGAATTGCCTTTTTGTTTATATTCCTTTTGATCACCATGTAGGCACATACACTCTGTATGTAGTTTATTCCTAATGGTGTGGATATGATTTTTAGGCGCGCTTTTGAAAGCTTAGTAACATTTGTTCCGATTTTTACAGTATTTGTTTTTAATACTTCCGCTGTTACTATTATATCAATATGATCATATGTATTTAATTAGCTAGCTTTGCTCATATTGCTTTATACAATGGTTTTTGTAATTGATATTAGAGAAAAATTGTAAGTTTACAAACGGCGATGGATACTAGGACATGTTTCTGAATTTCACTTCTTCACGAGCTAGCTTTTCGGGAGCTGAGCGTTGAACTCGAATCTCCAACATTCATATCAATGCAAGCCTTTAGCTGTTAAGCCATATGAATGTCCCGTTGTTCGCTGAACAATTGGTCTCTAAGAGTTGCCTTTTTGCTTATATTCCTTTTGATCACCATGTAGACACATACACTCTGTATGTAGTTTATTCCTAATGGTGTGGATTTGATTTTTAGGTGCGCTTTTGAAAGCTTAGTAACATTTGTTCGGATTTTTACAGTATTTGTTTTTAATACTTCCGCTGTTACTATTATGTCAATATGATCATATGTATTTAATTAGCGAGCTTTGCTGATAGTGCTTTATACAATGGTTTTTGTAATTGATATTAGAGACAAATTTTAAGTTTACAAACGGCGATGGTTACCAGGACATGTTTCTGAATTTCACTTCTTCATCAGCTACCTTTTCGGGAGCTGAGCGTTGAACTCGAATCTCCAACATTCATATCAGTGCAAGCCTTTAGCTGCTAAGCCATATGAATGTCGCGTTGTTCGCTGTACAATTGGTCTCTAAGAGTTGCCTTTTTGTTTATATTCCTTTTGATCACCATGTAGGCACATACACTCTGTATGTAGTTTATTCCTAATGGTGTGGATATGATTTTTAGGCGCGCTTTTGAAAGCTTAGTAACATTTGTTCCGATTTTTACAGTATTTGTTTTTAATACTTCCGCTGTTACTATTATATCAATATGATCATATGTATTTAATTAGCTAGCTTTGCTCATATTGCTTTATACAATGGTTTTTGTAATTGATATTAGAGAAAAATTGTAAGTTTACAAACGGCGATGGATACTAGGACATGTTTCTGAATTTCACTTCTTCACGAGCTAGCTTTTCGGGAGCTGAGCGTTGAACTCGAATCTCCAACATTCATATCAATGCAAGCCTTTAGCTGTTAAGCCATATGAATGTCCCGTTGTTCGCTGAACAATTGGTCTCTAAGAGTTGCCTTTTTGCTTATATTCCTTTTGATCACCATGTAGACACATACACTCTGTATGTAGTTTATTCCTAATGGTGTGGATATGATTTTTAGACGCGCTTTTGAAAGCTTAGTAACATTTGTTCGGATTATTACAGTATTTGTTTTTAATACTTCCGCTGTTACTATTATATCAATATGATCATAAGCATTTAATTAGCGAGCTTTGCTCATATTGCTTTATACAATGGTTTTTGTAATTGATATTAGAGAAAAATTGTAAGTTTACAAACGGCGATGGTTACTAGGACATGTTTCTGAATTTCACTTCTTCATCAGCTAGCTTTTCGGGAGCTGAGCGTTGAACTCGAATCTCCAACATTCATATCAGTGCAAGCCTTTAGCTGCTAGGCCATATGAATGTCCCGTTGTTCGCTGTACAATTGGTCTCTAAGAGTTGCCTTTTTGTTTATATTCCTTTTGATCACCATGTAGGCACATACACTCTCTATGTATTTTATTCCTAATGATGTGGATATGATTTTTAGGCGCGCTTTTGAAAGCTTAGTAACATTTGTTCGGATTTTTACAGTATTTGTTTTTAATACTTCCGCTGTTACTATTATATCAATATGATCATATGTATATAATTAGCGAGCTTTGCTCATATTGCTTTATACAATGGTTTTTGTAATTGATATTAGAGAAAAATTGTAAGTTTAAAAACGGCGATGGTTACTAGGACATGTTTCTGAATTTCATTTCTTCATCAGCTAGCTTTTCGGGAGCTGAGCGTTGAACTCGAATCTCCAACATTCATATCAGTGCAAGCCTTTAGCTGCTAAGCCATATGAATGTCCCGTTGTTCGCTGTAAAATTGGTCTCTAAGAGTTGCCGTTTTGTTTATATTCCTTTCGATCACCATGTAGGCACATACACTCTGTATGTAGTTTATTCCTAATGGTGTGGATATGATTTTTAGGCGCGCTTTTGAAAGCTTAGTAACATTTTTTCGGATTTTTACAGTATTTGTTTTTAATACTTCCGCTGTTACTATTATATCAATATGATCATATGCATTTAGTTAGCAAGCTTTGCGCATATTGCTTTATACAATGGTTTTTGTAATTGATATTAGAGAAAAATTGTAAGTTTACAAACGGCGATGGTTACTAGGACATGTTTCTGAATTTCACTTCTTCATCAGCTAGCTTTTCGGGAGCTGAACGTTGAACTCGAATCTCCAACATTCATATCAGTGCAAGCCTTTAGCTGCTAAGCCATATGAATGTCCCGTTGTTCGCTGTACAATTGGTCTCTAAGAATTGCCTTTTTGTTTATATTCCTTTTGATCACCATGTAGGCACATACACTCTGTATGTAGTTTATTCCTGATGGTGTGGATATGATTTTTAGGTGCGCTTTTGAAAGCTTAGTAACATTTGTTCGAATTTTTACAGTATTTGTTTTTAATACTTCCGCTGTTACTATTATATCAATATGATCATATGTATTTAATTAGCGAGCTTTGCTGATAGTGCTTTATACAATGGTTTTTGTAATTGATATTAGAGAAAAATTTTAAGTTTACAAACGGCGATGGTTACCAGGACATGTTTCTGAATTTCACTTCTTCATCAGCTACCTTTTCGGGAGCTGAGCGTTGAACTCGAATCTCCAACATTCATATCAGTGCAAGCCTTTAGCTGCTAAGCCATATGAATGTCGCGTTGTTCGCTGTACAATTGGTCTCTAAGAGTTGCCTTTTTGTTTATATTCCTTTTGATCACCATGTAGGCACATACACTCTGTATGTAGTTTATTCCTAATGGTGTGGATATGATTTTTAGGCGCGCTTTTGAAAGCTTAGTAACATTTGTTCCGATTTTTACAGTATTTGTTTTTAATACTTCCGCTGCTACTATTATATCAATATGATCATATGTATTTAATTAGCTAGCTTTGCTCATATTGCTTTATACAATGGTTTTTGTAATTGATATTAGAGAAAAATTGTAAGTTTACAAACGGCGATGGATACTAGGACATGTTTCTGAATTTCACTTCTTCACGAGCTAGCTTTTCGGGAGCTGAGCGTTGAACTCGAATCTCCAACATTCATATCAATGCAAGCCTTTAGCTGTTAAGCCATATGAATGTCCCGTTGTTCGCTGAACAATTGGTCTCTAAGAGTTGCCTTTTTGCTTATATTCCTTTTGATCACCATGTAGGCACATACACTCTGTATGTAGTTTATTCCTAATGGTGTGGATATGATTTTTAGACGCGCTTTTGAAAGCTTAGTAACATTTGTTCGGATTTTTACAGTATTTGTTTTTAATACTTCCGCTGTTACTATTATATCAATATGATCATATGCATTTAATTAGCAAGCTTTGCTCATATTGCTTTATACAATGGTTTTTGTAATTGATATTAGAGAAAAATTGTAAGTTTACAAACGGCGATGGTTACTAGGACATGTTTCTGAATTTCACTTCTTCATCAGCTAGCTTTTCGGGAGCTGAACGTTGAACTCGAATCTCCAACATTCATATCAGTGCAAGCCTTTAGCTGCTAAGCCATATGAATGTCCCGTTGTTCGCTGTACAATTGGTCTCTAAGAGTTGCCTTTTTGTTTATATTCCTTTTGATCACCATGTAGGCACATACACTCTCTATGTATTTTATTCCTAATGATGTGGATATGATTTTTAGGCGCGCTTTTGAAAGCTTAGTAACATTTGTTCCGATTTTTACAGTATTTGTTTTTAATACTTCCGCTGTTACTATTATATCAATATGATCATATGTATTTAATTAGCTAGCTTTGCTCATATTGCTTTATACAATGGTTTTTGTAATTGATATTACAGAAAAATTGTAAGTTTACAAACGGCGATGGATACTAGGACATGTTTCTGAATTTCACTTCTTCACCAGCTAGCTTTTCGGGAGCTGAGCGTTGAACTCGAATCTCCAACATTCATATCAATGCTCCCCCTGTGGGTTAGGGGTTAGAATATGCCCACGGTAGGTATACCGGTCGTAAAAGGCGACCATAATACCATGGGTACCCAATCCATGAGTAAGGTGTTTTACTCGAAAGGCAGCAGGGTGGACGCGGTGTATCACCCTGTGGGACCCTAGGCAAGGTCTTTATAAAAAGTGCTACCGCGGGAGCAGGAGAAGCCAGTGTGATCTGGTGCACTGCATCAAACGATGCTTTGTACTGAGGTCTCACCTCCTGTCCTGGGATGGCCCCCTTGTGGGAGCATCGCGGTGGCTGTGGTTTCAAACAGAGTTCACTTATGACACACGCTCTGAGTAGACTTGTTTTCCCTTGAGGGCCCAAGACCCAAGGGAATTCGGTCTCATGCTTGCCACGGCGGTCCCAATTTCATTGAGAAGCTGACCCTGAGGGGCAGATGATAGGTTGGTCACATCCCTTAAATTGTGACAAATGCTGAAAATAGTTGACGAAAGATGGTGTATTAGCGCATGTCTATCGTCAGCCAAAAAGCAATCGATAATTGTACGAGTGGGCCGGTGCTAACCTCGTCTTTTGAGATGTTTTGAGGCTGCTTTAGACTGCGCAAGCGAATAGAAGGCGATCGCTGTGTGGATGGCCACACCCTATATGTGGCAAGATTTGACGATGTCAAATCACTGTAGTGTGGCGGACTGCAGTGCAAAGATGTTGCTGGGGCAGATACTCGGTACTTACAGGTCTGTGAGCGGAAAAGGTTGGCCACATCCCTTAATTGTGGTAGGAGTGTATTTGGAAGGAGTGGAGTGTATTTGGAGGCAAATTGGTGCATAAATGTTGTGTAATTGAGTGGAAATTGGAGCGAAATTAGTAGCGAAAATGGAAGCCAATAGAAGACGATATGGCACACAATGTTTGTCAACGTAGTGTGGCCTCAAGCGATGTCGAGGGGCATTGTTGAGGCGGGCACTCGGCACTCACAGGTCTGTGTGCGGAAAAGGTTGGTCACATCCCTTGATTTAAATTGTGATGGTGTTGGTGTTGAGGACGGCGCATAATTGTATGCCAAGCTCACTTCGTTTGTCAACGTAGTGCGGCCCTTAAGCAACATCTAAGCAAAACCAAGCGCCGCTAAATATCTCAATCTGGTTAACTTGTTAACCAGATACTGAGATATCAAAATCAATGAAAGAGGGACCCTGAGGCAAGCACGGAACTCGCGGTGGAGTTGCCGTGCAACCGGGTGCCATTACCCGAAAATGGAAGAGGAGGATGGATAGTCCTCCTCGGCCAAACCAAGGCTGGTTGACTTGAACACCCCAGCTCACCGCATTGGTACCAACTTGTTGGGCCGAAGATCAACGGACATTGATCTGTGTTTTACACCGGAGGTAAGTCTTCACGACAGGGACTCCCGTAATTCACGTTCTTTCTTTCATATCAATGCAAGCCTTTAGCTGTTAAGCCATATGAATGTCCCGTTGTTCGCTGTACAATTGGTCTCTAAGAGTTGCCTTTTTGCTTATATTCCTTTTGATCACCATGTAGGCACATACACTCTGTATGTAGTTTATTCCTAATGGTGTGGATATGATTTTTAGGCGCGCTTTTGAAAGCTTAGTAACATTTGTTCGGATTTTTACAATATTTGTTTTTAATACTTCCGCTGTTACTATTACATCAATATGATCATATGTATTTAATTAGCGAGCTTTGCTCATATTGCTTTATACAATGGTTTTTGTAATTGATATTAGAGAAAAATTGTAAGTTTACAAACGGCGATGGTTACTAGGACATGTTTCTGAATTTCACTTCTTCATCAGCTACCTTTTCGGGAGCTGAGCGTTGAACTCGAATCTCCAACATTCATATCAGTGCAAGCCTTTAGCTGCTAAGCCATATGAATGTCGCGTTGTTCGCTGTACAATTGGTCTCTAAGAGTTGCCTTTTTGTTTATATTCCTTTTGATCACCATGTAGGCACATACACTCTGTATGTAGTTTATTCCTAATGGTGTGGATATGATTTTTAGGCGCGCTTTTGAAAGCTTAGTAACATTTGTTCCGATTTTTACAGTATTTGTTTTTAATACTTCCGCTGTTACTATTATATCAATATGATCATATGTATTTAATTAGCTAGCTTTGCTCATATTGCTTTATACAATGGTTTTTGTAATTGATATTAGAGAAAAATTGTAAGTTTACAAACGGCGATGGATACTAGGACATGTTTCTGAATTTCACTTCTTCACGAGCTAGCTTTTCGGGAGCTGAGCGTTGAACTCGAATCTCCAACATTCATATCAATGCAAGCCTTTAGCTGTTAAGCCATATGAATGTCCCGTTGTTCGCTGAACAATTGGTCTCTAAGAGTTGCCTTTTTGCTTATATTCCTTTTGATCACCATGTAGGCACATACACTCTGTATGTAGTTTATTCCTAATGATGTGGATATGATTTTTAGGCGCGCTTTTGAAAGCTTAGTAACATTTGTTCGGATTTTTATAGTTTTTGTTTTTAATACTTCCGCTGTTACTATTTTATCAATATGATCATATGTATTTAATTAGCGAGCTTTGCTCATATGGCTTTATACAATGGTTTTTGTAATTGATATTAGAGAAAAATTGTAATTTTACAAACGGCGATGGTTACTAGGACATGTTTCTGAATTTCACTTCTTCATCAGCTAGCTTTTCGGGAGCTGAGCGTTGAACTCGAATCTCCAACATTCATATCAGCGCAAGCCTTTAGCTGATAAGCCATATGAATGTCCCGTTGTTCGCTGTACAATTGGTCTCTAAGTTATAATGTATCAAGGTCAATACAGTGCGAGCTGTAACTCTGAACACAAATAGCGAATTGTATCAGATTAAGAAATGTACGACAGTGAAAATAGAAATCATGATAATGTATCGAGGTCGATACAGTTTCAGGTTGGCCGAGTTGTAAGATCATAAATGCAACCATGTCAACTAATTAATAGAATAAGCAAAAATACATCACTGTAAAGGAAAGAAATGGAACAACGAGAATATGGTGGACTTCCGGTTCATTATTGGATTGAAGACTGAAAAATAAAGTACTAAGTTAATTAATCCGGACGTTTCTGCTGTTTTATTAACCATTCAAGATAGAAATTACAATTTTCTATTTATATTATTTTATTGCAACGTAGAAATAAAATTATCTTTTAACAGCCACATATTGTTTCGAATAATCTTTTCTAGTTATTTAGTAATATTTTAATACATTTCTGATAAATTTAATGATGATTATAAATTTTAATTATTCAATAAGAAGGTTCGGATATGAAATAGTGGTTTTTCTTGCTTTTTTTGCTGCAAAATTTTTTATAATAATATCAAAATTTTAGTTAGGTAGGTGAAATGGCTGCGACCCTGGTCGCCCAAGTAGCTATTTAAAGCCGTTTTGATGCCATGTAACTCGTCTAAAAACCTACGGAATGTTACGGTCAATGTATTACAACCAGCCAGAGTTGTTGATAAAATTAAGAATATTCGGGATTGCTATCATAGATAAACCTCTGATTTCTTCTAGAAACGGGGTTTCAAGGAACCTTAGTCCGGCTCAAGCTAGAGCCGGGCATTTACACATAAAGTGTTCTACTGTCTCCCTGGAATTTGGATCTTTGCAGCTTCTGCAGTAGTCGTTATACGGAAAGCCCATCTTTTCCGCATGCGTACCTACTGTCCAATGACCGGTGCAGACTGCTATCAGTTTGCGTGTGTTGGCCCTGGATTTGTTCAGAAGACTTCTCGTCCTCTTTCCATCATAGTTTGGCCAAATGGATTTTGATATTGCTCAGGTGGTGAAGTTATTCCACTTTGTTTGTGCTTTCTTCAAGTAGAAGCTTTGGATATTCCCCTTGGCTACTGCTAAGGGTATGCCTACTTTGAAAGTGGTTATTACCTCGAGCAACTCCGATGAGCCCCTGCGTGCCACCTCATCGGCCTTCTCGTTACACTCTATCCCCCATATGACCCGGGACCCAGATAATGCACAGTTCTAGATAGAAATTTTACTGTCTTGCCAAAACGGATTCCACACGAAGCGTGGCAAGTCCTTAAACTCGCTTTTGAGATGAATACGATCTATGGAAGTTTTTGATTCTTGAAAGGACGCTAAAGAAACGTTCTGCACTAGATACAGTGACAGGTAAAGTGCAAAAGATACGTAAAGCAAATGTTGATGGCATTTAGCAATTAGACCTTTATCAAAATTTGCTTCGTAAATGTGTTTCAAGTGAATTATTTCGCATTCTAAACTTTGAGAAATGTCCGACTTGTATTTTTCGACAAATTTTGCTGCACTCGCCCGAACCGTAGTTTCATTCATGACGCCAAAAAACGGAAAACATCTCTCAAATTTCTCATAGCTGCAAAACGTTCAGTAATGCCAGTGATTACAAAACCAACGATCACCAGGCATGTATTGTTTTTAAAATCAGACTCTGAATCATCCGTAATTATCTCATTTAAATTATCTTCAGAACGTCTTTTGGGTTTTCTCTTTCGAACGTCCGGAAACTTTTAACGAGATGTTCAATTAGATAGCAACTGTTTTGCATTCGTTTAAAATTGTTTCCCATTGGTTCCTGATTAACTTCAAATCAGCTAATAAAGCATCTAGATTACGGATTTCAACATCTATGGTGGCGTCTCTAGCTTGGAGGACCAGGTTTCTTTCATTTATGGTAGTCAGTATTTTGAACCAAATTGAAGACAGCAAGATACATCCGAACTTGTTGATGTACTTGAGAATGCCGGTAACATCTCCGTATGCTTGCGCAGTCAAATTTGGATTTTGTATGAAAGACTATGAAGAGAGCGCGGTAAATTTTTTTGTGGATGTCCCATCGTTGTGGAGTCCTTGTAAAAAATAGTAAAACATTGTTGTACAACTCCGAAGAAAGTAATTACAGCCGTGCAACATTCTGCAGCATCAACACCACATAAATTGAGACTGTGGGTTGCACAAGGCGAGTAATTAGCATTCGAGTTTTTGTCGAGAATGTTACGTAGTGCTCCGTTGTAAGCTTCTTTCATATTGGCGCCGTTATCGTACCCTTGTGCACGACAATCTTTTAATAGGATTTCATGTTTACCTAGAGTATGGCAAATTAGACCAGCGATTTTCTGACCAGTTTTTTGGTTACAATTCACGAAAGCCAAAAACCGTTCTTGAATTGTAAAATTTGTTGCTTTCGAATTGAACGGAGTAAGCGCAAAATGAACGTAGTCAACGTGACTAGTATCAGGCATAGCATCAACGATAATAGCAAAATACTTGGCTTTCTTGCCTTGATCTAATATATTTTACCTCACGTGCTTTGCTCAAATTTCTATAAACTCGTTCTGAATGTCAGGGAAAAGATAGTGAACTTGTAAATGTTTGTACTGCTGTTGTGAAATCCTAACGTTCTCCATATGATCTCTAAGTATCGGATCATAATGGCTTATGAGTTCTTAGATGCCCAAATGTCCATTGTTCCGTTCACCGAGATATATACTTTCGCCTTTGAAAGCTAGGCTTCTTTCACCCAAAAATAAAATTGTGTCCAAATTCTATATAAAGCTTCTTTCCAATTGGATTTTCAGTGATTAGCTGTTCTTTGATAAGTGTGTCAATTGTAGCCTCCATTTGAATTAGATTTTGTAAAGATCGCCATTGAATATAATATTTAATATGATCTTGAGTATTTTCGTGTGATGGCAGTTTATCGTATAGCTCCTTCTATACCTAGAATTTCGAATATCTGCCAGGACAACAAATTTTATGTCGATTTAAAGTATTGGTGCTTAACAGACGACATGGGAGGCAATAAAAAGCAGTGCTACTGGCACTCCACTCTAACCAGTCATGTCCCACTTTCTCTCCATTTGGCAAGATTATGTTTAACAACGAAGTAGGAAATGCCTCGTCATGACAATTACGTGGAAAAATAACAGGACACTTTTGATGACCTCGAAGAATTATTTCGTTGACTTCTTCAGATCGCAAAAACTCATTTTTCACGGTACCGTTATCGAACTCTTTTAAATAATCTGGACTTTGATAGAGAGTTTGTGGTATTGGTTGAAGATGAACCTTCATCAGTGTCACCGCGAAAACTTTACGATTTCGGATAATGTAAACATATATTTTCGTTTGATGTTTTTAATGTCTCCTCACTGTTCGAAGGCCCATGCAAAAAGTCATTATCAATATTCCTTGCTTTTGATATTCGGCTTAAAATTTGCACATGGAACAACTAAAGACTCTCCTGAATTAAAAAAAAAAATATTTAGTACCTCTAAATCGCGGGCCCCTGAGAAAATCCGGGCTCGGGGGAATCCCCCACCCCCTCTTGACGGGCCTGGATTACGATCTTGCATATTCCAACGTTTAGGACACTGATGGAATTTCATCCGCTTATTTATTATGTTTATGATAATTGTGTTTTTCTGCTTATGTATCACAGGTAATACATAATTGCTTGTGTTGGGGAGAGGAGGTGTGGCGGCTCGACATGGTTGTAGCCCGGCTGAGGCTCGTCGGCTTAAGGGCGCGGTTCTTGCAACGTCTCCTTCCCACAGTTACATAGCAAAAGGGATTCATGCCTAGATGTGCGTGTTTGTGCAAAAAAAAGGAAAAAAGATAGGAAAGAAAAAGCGGGAGAAATGACCAGTCCCAGTCAGGAGTGGAGCCTTCCCACCCCTTCTGTTCAAAAAAGAGTGAACAGCCTTGGACTCCACTATGGCTCCGTCATCCGAGTGGGGTCCCCTATTTCCTGACATCGTCCGTCACTAAGTCTTCAGTCCCTGTCCATCACTCCTACAACTATCTCAACTCACCTGCAACACTTGCCACATGGGCAACACCTGCACCAACAAAGATAAGAAACTTTAGCCTGAAATACCTGTTGTCATTGCCCTATAGACTCAACCCATATAAATAAATATTCTGAGGATTTTTCTACAAATTTGCAATAATTTCTTTATTCACAATTTTATTGCCTTAAATTACCAAAGAAAATCAAACATAGAACTATTAATAGGTACTTCTATTAAAACTTAAAAGTCAATAAATTTAGCTTTTAAAGTAATTTTAGTTTATTACCAAGTTTTAATTATCTTCCAAAATTGTATCCATAAAGTCTTGCAGCTACTCTACCTTCTCAAAAAAAAAAAAAATTTATTTAATTCGGTAAATAAAATTAATAATAAGGTAATTTATTTTATTTCAAAATCTTTATGCATTATTTTTCCAGCGAAAGAAAAACTTCAAAAATTGGTACGCCCTAACGCTTATTCAGATATTTACCTTGCACTTGTTCTAAGGCAAGCTTTCGCAAAAACCCTATTAACTTCTTAAAATATGTACATACGCGTGTACACGCATATCTATTGAAAACAAGAAAAATGTGTATACAAGTACGTTGATTGTTGTTCAAACTCACATCGCTTTGTCAACCGGGTTTGGTACCAAATGCGAGCTGCATCACGCTTGAACCCGCTTTGAAAAAATCCAAATTTTTTTTGTGATTTCTATAATTACAAACGATGCAATTGATTGTAGTGAAGTTCATTTTTTTGTAGTTCTTATAGTTACTCCGAAAATATAATACATTGTGCGGAAATCAAGCAATTTAAGCAAATTTGGTTTTTTTCTTTTTGAAATACGTTTTAAATCGTTTGTAGTTTTTCATACGAAAAATAAATTTTTTTTTGGTCCACAGGTTTCGGAGATATCGCTAACGCATCTCAAAAAAACCAAGAACGCAGCAATTTGGAAGCACTAAAAGTACTTTTCCTATAACTACAAACGATGAAATTGATTGTAGTGAAATTCATTTTTTTGTAGTTTTTATAGTTACTCCGAAAATATAATACATTGTGCGGAAACCAAGCAATTTAAGGAAATTTGGGTTTTTTCTTTTTGAAATACGTTTTAAATCGTTTGTAGTTTTTCATACGAAAAAAATTTTTTTTTTTGGTCGACAGGTTCCGGAGATATCGCTAACGCATCTCAAAAAAACCAAGAACGCAGCAATTTGGAAGCACTAAAAGTACTTTTCCTATAACTACAAACGATGAAATTGATTGTAGTAAAATTCATTTTTTTGTAGTTCTTATAGTTACTCCGAAAATATAATACATTGTGCGGAAACCAAGCAATTTAAGTAAATTTGGTTTTTTTGTTTTTCAAATACGTTTTAAATCGTTTGTAGTTTTTCATAAGAAAAAAAATTTTTTTTTTTGGTCCATAGGTTTCGGAGATATCGCTAACGCATCTCAAAAAAACCAAGAACGCAGCAATTTGGAAGCACTAAAAGTACTTTTCCTATAACTACAAACGATGAAATTGATTGTAGTGAAATTAATTTTTTTGTAGTTCTTATAGTTACTCCGAAAATATAATACATTGTGCGGAAACCAAGCAATTTAAGTAAATTTGGTTTTTTTGTTTTTGAAATACGTTTTAAATCGTTTGTAGTTTTTCATACGAAAAAAAATTTTTTTTTTGGTCCACAGGTTTCGGAGATATCGCTAACGCATCTCAAAAAAACCAAGAACGCAGCAATTTGGAAACACTAAAAGTACTTCTCCTATAACTACAAACGATGAAATTGATTGTAGTGAAATTCATTTTTTTGTAGTTTTTATAGTTACTCCGAAAATATAATACATTGTGCGGAAACCAAGCAATTTAAGCAAATTTGGGTTTTTTTCTTTCTGAAATACGTTTTAAATCGTTTGTAGTTTTTCATAGGAAAAAACATTTTTTTTTGGTCCATACGTTTCGGAGATATCGCTAACGCATCTCAAAAAAACCAAGAACGCAGCAATTTGGAAGCACTAAAAGTACTTTTCCTATAACTACAAACGATGAAATTGATTGTAGTGAAATTCATTTTTTTGTAGTTCTTATAGTTACTCCGAAAATATAATACATTGTGCGGAAACCAAGCAATTTAAGCAAATTTGGTTTTTTTCTTTTTGAAATACGTTTTAAATCGTTTTTATTTTTTCATACGAAAAATAAATTTTTTTTTAGTCCACAGGTTTCGGAGATATCGCTAACGCATCTCAAAAAAACCAAGAACGCAGCAATTTGGAAGCACTAAAAGTACTTTTCCTATAACTACAAACGATGAAATTGATTGTAGTGAAATTCATTTTTTTGTAGTTTTTATAGTTACTCCGAAAATATAATACATTGTGCGGAAACCAAGCAATTTAAGGAAATTTGGGTTTTTTCTTTTTGAAATACGTTTTAAATCGTTTGTAGTTTTTCATACGAAAAAAATTTTTTTTTTGTCGACAGGTTTCGGAAATATCGCTAACGCATCTCAAAAAAACCAAGAACGCAGCAATTTGGAAGCACTAAAAGTACTTTTCCTATAACTACAAACGATGAAATTGATTGTAGTGAAATTCATTTTTTTGTAGTTCTTATAGTTACTCCGAAAATTAATACATTGTGCGGAAACCAAGCAATTTAAGTAAATTTGGTTTTTTTGTTTTTGAAATACGTTTTAAATCGTTTGTAGTTTTTCATAGGAAAAAAAATTTTTTTTTGGTCCATAGGTTTCGGAGATATCGCTAACGCATCTCAAAAAAACCAAGAACGCAGCAATTTGGAAGCACTAAAAGTACTTTTCCTATAACTACAAACGATGAAATTGATTGTAGTGAAATTAATTTTTTTGTAGTTCTTATAGTTACTCCGAAAATATAATACATTGTGCGGAAACCAAGCAATTTAAGTAAATTTGGTTTTTTTGTTTTTGAAATACGTTTTAAATCGTTTGTAGTTTTTCATACGAAAAAAAAATTTTTTTTGGTTCACAGGTTTCGGAGATATCGCTAACGCATCTCAAAAAAACCAAGAACGCAGCAATTTGGAAGCACTAAAATTACTTTTCCTATAACTACAAACGATGAAATTGATTGTAGTGAAATTCATTTTTTTGTAGTTCTTATAGTTACTCCGAAAATATAATACATTGTGCGGAAACCAATCAATTTAAGTAAATTTGGTTTTTTTGTTTTTGAAATACGTTTTAAATCGTTTGTAGTTTTTCATACGAAAAAAAATTTTTTTTTTGGTCGACAGGTTTCGGAGATATCGCTAACGCATCTCAAAAAAACCAAGAACGCAACAATTTGGAAGCACTAAAAGTACTTTTCCTATAACTACAAACGATGAAATTGATTGTAGTGAAATTAATTTTTTTGTAGTTCTTATAGTTACTCCGAAAATATAATACATTGTGCGGAAACCAAACAATTTAAGCAAATTTGGGTTTTTTCTTTCTGAAATACGTTTTAAATCGTTTGTAGTTTTTCATAGGTAAAAACATTTTTTTTTTTGGTCCATACGTTTCGGAGATATCGCTAACGCATCTCAAAAAAACCAAGAATGCAGCAAGTTGGAAGCACTAAAAGTACTTTTCCTATAACTACAAACGATGAAATTGATTGTAGTGAAATTCATTTTTTTGTAGTTCTTATAGTTACTCCGAAAATATAATACATTGTGCGGAAACCAAGCAATTTAAGTAAATTTGGTTTTTTTGTTTTTGAAATACGTTTTAAATCGTTTGTAGTTTTTCATACGAAAAAAAATTTTTTTTTTGGTCCACAGGTTTCGGAGATATCGCTAACGCATCTCAAAAAACCAAGAACGCAGGAATTTGGAAGCACCAAAAGTACTTTTCCTATAACTACAAACGATGAAATTGATTGTAGTGAAATAAATTTTTTTGTAGTTTTTATAGTTACTCCGAAAATATAATACATTGTGCGGAAACCAAGCAATTTAAGCAAATTTGGGTTTTTTCTTTCTGAAATACGTTTTAAATCGTTTGTAGTTTTTCATAGGAAAAAAAATTTTTTTTTTGGTCCACAGGTTTCGGAGATATCGCTAACGCATCTCAAAAAAACCAAGAACGCAGCAATTTGGAAGCAATAAAAGTACTTTTCCTATAACTACAAACGATGAAATTGATTGTAGTGAAATTAATTTTTTTGTAGTTCTTATAGTTACTCCGAAAATATAATACATTGTGCGGAAACCAAGCAATTTAAGCAAATTTGGGTTTTTTCTTTCTGAAATACGTTTTAAATCGTTTGTAGTTTTTCATACGAAAAAAAATTTTTTTTTTGGTCCACAGGTTTCGGAGATATCGCTAACGCATCTCAAAAAAACCAAGAACGCAGCAATTTGGAAGCACTAAAAGTACTTTTCCTATAACTACAAACGATGAAATTGATTGTAGTGAAATTCATTTTTTTGTAGTTCTTATAGTTACTCCGAAAATATAATACATTGTGCGGAAACCAAGCAATTTAAGTAAATTTGGTTTTTTTTTTGTTTTTGAAATACGTTTTTAATCGTTTGTAGTTTTTCATAGGAAAAAAAATTTTTTTTTCGTCCATAGGTTTCGGAGATATCGCTAACGCATCTCAAAAAAACCAAGCACGCAGCAATTTGGAAGCACTAAAAGTACTTTTCCTATAACTACAAACGATGAAATTGATTGTAGTGAAATTCATTTTTTTGTAGTTTTTATAGTTACTCCGAAAATATAATACATTGTGCGGAAACCAAGCAATTTAAGTAAATTTTGTTTTTTTGTTTTTGAAATACGTTTTAAATCGTTTGTAGTTTTTATACGAAAAAAAATTTTTTTTTTGGTCCACAGGTTTCGGAGATATTAACGCATCTCAAAAAAACCAAGAACGCAGCAATTTGGAAGCACTAAAAGTACTTTTCCTATAACTACAAACGATGAAATTGATTGTAGTGAAATTCATTTTTTTGTAGTTCTTATAGTTACTCCGAAAATATAATACATTGTGCGGAAACCAAGCAGTTTAAGCAAATTTGGGTTTTTTCTTTCTGAAATACGTTTTAACTCGTTTGTAGTTTTTCATAGGAAAAAAAATTTTTTTTTTGGTCCATACGTTTCGGAGATATCGCTAACGCATCTCAAAAAAACCAAGAACGCAGCAATTTGGAAGCACTAAAAGTACTTTTCCTATAACTACAAACGATGAAATTGATTGTAGTGAAATTCATTTTTTTGTAGTTCTTATAGTTACTCCGAAAATATAACACATTGTGCGGAAACCAAGAAATTTAAGTAAATTTGGTTTTTTTGTTTTTGAAATACATCTTAAATCGTTTGTAGTTTTTCATACGAAAAAAAATTTTTTTTTTTTGGTCCATACGTTTCGGAGATATCGCTAACGCATCTCAAAAAAACCAAGAACGCAGCAATTTGGAAGCACTAAAAGTACTTTTCCTATAACTACAAACGATGAAATTGATTGTAGTGAAATTCATTTTTTTTGTAGTTTTTATAGTTACTCCGAAAATATAATACATTGTGCGGAAACCAAGCAATTTAAGTAAATTTGGCTTTTTTGTTTTTGAAATACGTTTTAAATCGTTTGTAGTTTTTCATACGAAAAAAAATTTTTTTTTTGGTCCACAGGTTTCGGAGATATCGCTAACGCATCTCAAAAAAACCAAGAACGCAGCAATTTGGAAGCACTAAAAGTACTTTTCCTATAACTACAAACGATGAAATTGATTGTAGTGAAATTCATTTTTTTGTAGTTCTTATAGTTACTCCGAAAATATAATACATTGTGCGGAAACCAAGCAATTTAAGCAAATTTGGGTTTTTTCTTTCTGAAATACGTTTTCATCGTTTGTAGTTATAGGAAAAGTACTTTTAGTGCTTCCAAATTGCTGCGTTCTTGGTTTTTTTGAGATGCGTTAGCAATATCTCCGAAACCTGTGGACCAAAAAAAAATTTATTTTTCGTATGAAAAACTACAAACGATTTAAAACGTATTTCAAAAAGAAAAAAACCAAATTTGCTTAAATTGCTTGGTTTCCGCACAATGTATTATATTTTCGGAGTAACTATAAGAACTACAAAAAAATGAACTTCACTACAATCAATTGCATCGTTTGTAGTTATAGGAAAAGTACTTTTAGTGCTTCTTAATTGCTGCGTTCTTGGTTTTTTTGAGATGCGTTAGCGATATCTCCGAAACCTGTGGACCAAAAAAAAATTTTTTTCCTATGAAAAACTACAAACGATTTAAAACGTATTTCAGAAAGAAAAAACCCAAATTTGCTTAAATTGCTTGGTTTCCGCACAATGTATTATATTTTCGGAGTAACTATAAGAACTACAAAAAAATGAATTTCACTACAATCAATTTCATCGTTTGTAGTTATAGGAAAAGTACTTTTAGTGCTTCCAAATTGCTGCGTTCTTGGTTTTTTTGAGATGCGTTAGCGATATCTCCGAAACCTGTGGACCAAACAAAAATTTTTTTTCCTATGAAAAACTACAAACGATTTAAAACGTATTTCAGAAAGAAAAAACCCAAATTTGCTTAAATTGCTTGGTTTCCGCACAATGTATTATATTTTCGGAGTAACTATAAAAACTACAAAAAAATGAATTTCACTACAATCAATTTCATCGTTTGTAGTTATAGGAAAAGTACTTTTAGTACTTCCAAATTGCTGCGTTCTTGGTTTTTTTGAGATGCGTTAGCGATATCTCCGAAACCTATGGACCAAAAAAAAAATTTTTTTTCCTATGAAAAACTACAAACGATTTAAAACGTATTTCAAAAACAAAAAAACCAAATTTACTTAAATTGCTTGGTTTCCGCACAATGTATTATATTTTCGGAGTAACTATAAGAACTACAAAAAAATGAATTTCACTACAATCAATTTCATCGTTTGTAGTTATAGGAAAAGTACTTTTAGTGCTTCCAAATTGCTGCGTTCTTGGTTTTTTTGAGATGCGTTAGCGATATCTCCGAAACCTGTCGACCAAAAAAAAAATTTTTTTCGTATGAAAAACTACAAACGATTTAAAACGTATTTCAAAAAGAAAAAACCCAAATTTCCTTAAATTGCTTGGTTTCCGCACAATGTATTATATTTTCGGAGTAACTATAAAAACTACAAAAAAATTAATTTCACTACAATCAATTTCATCGTTTGTAGTTATAGGAAAAGTACTTTTAGTGCTTCCAAATTGCTGCGTTCTTGGTTTTTTTGAGATGCGTTAGCGATATCTCCGAAACCTGTGGACCAAAAAAAAATTTATTTTTCGTATGAAAAACTACAAACGATTTAAAACGTATTTCAGAAAGAAAAAACCCAAATTTGCTTAAATTGCTTGGTTTCCGCACAATGTATTATATTTTCGGAGTAACTATAAGAACTACAAAAAAATGAATTTTACTACAATCAATTTCATCGTTTGTAGTTATAGGAAAAGTACTTTTAGTGCTTCCAAATTTCTGCGTTCTTGGTTTTTTTGAGATGCGTTAGCGATATCTCCGAAACCTGTGGACCAAAAAAAAAATTTTTTTTCGTATGAAAAACTACAAACGATTTAAAACGTATTTTAAAAACAAAAAAACCAAATTTACTTAAATTGCTTGGTTTCCGCACAATGTATTATATTTTCGGGGTAACTATAAGAACTACAAAAAAATTAATTTCACTACAATCAATTTCATCGTTTGTAGTTATAGGAAAAGTACTTTTAGTGCTTCCAAATTGCTGCGTTCTTGGTTTTTTTGAGATGCGTTAACGATATCTCCGAAACCTATGGACAAAAAAAAAATTTTTTTTCCTATGAAAAACTACAAACGATTTAAAACGTATTTCAAAAACAAAAAAACCAAATTTACTTAAATTGCTTGGTTTCCGCACAATGTATTATATTTTCGGAGTAACTATAAGAACTACAAAAAAATGAATTTTACTACAATCAATTTCATCGTTTGTAGTTATAGGAAAAGTACTTTTAGTGCTTCCAAATTGCTGCGTTCTTGGTTTTTTTGAGATGCGTTAGCGATATCTCCGAAACCTGTCGACCAAAAAAAAAATTTTTTTTCGTATGAAAAACTACAAACGATTTAAAACGTATTTCAAAAAGAAAAAACCCAAATTTCCTTAAATTGCTTGGTTTCCGCACAATGTATTATATTTTCGGAGTAACTATAAAAACTACAAAAAAATTAATTTCACTACAATCAATTTCATCGTTTGTAGTTATAGGAAAAGTACTTTTAGTGCTTTCAAATTGCTGCGTTCTTGGTTTTTTTGAGATGCGTTAGCAATATCTCCGAAACCTGTGGACCAAAAAAAAATTTATTTTTCGTATGAAAAACTACAAACGATTTAAAACGTATTTCAAAAAGAAAAAAACCAAATTTGCTTAAATTGCTTGGTTTCCGCACAATGTATTATATTTTCGGAGTAACTATAAGAACTACAAAAAAATGAACTTCACTACAATCAATTGCATCGTTTGTAGTTATAGAAATCACAAAAAAAATTTGGATTTTTTCAAAGCGGGTTCCAGCGTGATGCAGCTAAAGTAATAAAAAAAACGCGTATTCGATTATGTCAACTTTGGTTTGGCCCTTGGCCTAAAAGTGCAAAAAAAATGAAAAAAATGGAAAGTGTGTTACTACTGTCGTGCAGTAGTTAGGCAGTTTAAAAAAAAAATTAAGGAAAGAAATCGAAATGGATTTTATTGAAGTTATGTGTTTTTACACATAAACCCCAAGCATGTGTCAACTAAGTGAAAAATAAAACAAGATGAAAAAGTATGTAAAAAAATTCAAGGGTGCAAATAACTAAATATCGCAAAATATTCCAAGTTTCTCCTTTCCCACGAATTGAGGAGAATTAATAAAAATTATAAATTCAAAAAAAATATCAAAAAATCAAATTCAGTAAAAAAATTTTGTAATATTTTTACGGAAAAGAAAAACCAAAACTAAAAATCGAAAATATGGATATGATGTGTTTGCCTTCTCATAAGATTTGAAATTGAAATTCGAAAAAAAATTAATATTGTCTAAAAAAAAATTTCATTAATTAAAAAAAATTCTCAATTCATATTTGTTTAAAAAAAAAAAAATTTGTGTACAAATATAAGTTAAAAAAAAATGTTTAAATCTAAAAATTAAAAAAAAAAATTTTTTCCAGGAAATAATATTATGAAAATTGTAGTGCGCCCTAATGGTGTAATTAGTTTTGGTTATTATAAGTGCTGGGAGAGCCGCTGATTGATTTTGGATATGAAGATTACTGAGAGCCGCTGTGGTGGGTTCTCCGTGATGTGCTCTGTCTCCTTTTGGATGCTGATCGAAAGTTGCCGACAAAAATGTGTGGTGTGTATTCTGATGTTTCGCGTAGCTAACTATATGTTGCAACATGCTGCTGGAGCTAGGTTGCTTGCGCCTTGTAAACTATGTCAAATGCGAATGTTACGTGTTGCGTGTTCGTGGAAAGTTGAGTTAATGTTGACGTGTTTAGTCAACAATGTTGCCTCACTTGTGTTGTGGAAATGGGTACGTGTGCTTGTATTGGTGTAAGTTTTGTCTTACCAACTTTTTGTTTGCGTATGCGAATGATGAATTCCTCCCCGTGTATCCCCGTGAATTTTACCACTTTATTGCTACCCCCTTAAAAATGTTTTATGGGCTTTTCTCCGGGCTGGTGGTGACGTCCTCTATCTACTATCTTCTCCTTCTGCTTTAAACCTCCTGGGCAGTTTTAGTCTTTCTTAAAATTCGTCTAAGTCGCGGCCTACGACTGCTTCTCGTTCCTGGAAAAAATGGAAGAACACACACAACATTAACACTAAAATCATAAGCACACAAACACATAGTCGGTTCATAAATGCAAGAATATGAAAATAAGACAATGCAACACAATAAAAAAAAGAGGATTTCACATACATTTTATAAAAATTTAGATTTTTAATTCACTTTTTATTCAAAAGTAAACACACATTAGAAATTTTATTTTTTTTGTAATTCTTGCATTTATTTCACTGCGTTAAAATTATCAAGCCTGCACAACATTATAAAAAAAATTTTACAAAAAAAAGGAATCAAAAAAAGAATTTTAATTTAAACTAAATAGAAGGAATTTTGGTTTTCCTTAAATTTCCGAAGTTAAAGAGTTTAATAAAAAAATTTAATTCACAAACAAAAGAAAAAACTTTTATCGTAAAAATTAAAAATTAGAATTATTAAAATTAATGCTTAACAAATGGGAATGAAAATTGATAAAATATTAAAATTGTTGTGCAGCCTTACAATTCACAAAAAATAATTTCTCACTTCACATAAAAAAATCACTAAAAAAATTACATTTTACTTACCGAAAAATCAGCAATATGAGGGAAAAAAGGAAACTGACCTCTTCCTGGTTCCAGGATTTTGATGGTCCTGGGCAAAATTCCCAGGGACTTAATCGTTCACACGCACTTCACTTAACGCGCGATACTTTACGTTAAACCCGCACTTGCTAAAATAAAACTTTTTTTGCAAACTTTATTTTTTTAGCGCTGTACACCTTTTGCTTCACTGCTTTTGGCAAAGCAACACTAAGACCGCGACTTTCGATTTTTGTGATACCGAATGTTAAGCGGACCGCCTTATATACCAAAATGTATCTTGCGGCACTTATTTTTGTCACCGTACAGCAAAGCCTTTCTGCCCCTGTTTTGCTGAATGTCATAGCGGGCGTGTATGCACGTATAAGCATCCCTCTAGTTATCTAAATACCACATGCATGCATTTACCTTAGTGTATGAGGTGCTGAAAGGGGAAAGATCGTTACTGCGGTTGTATAGCTATCTTTGCATATACCCGTGTATACGTATACGTGATTGGAAATTATTTTAGGGAAATCACAAGGCTGCCGTTACAGGCTCACATCCGCCGATGGTGCCCGCACTATGGAGCGTGTGCGTAAAAAAATTCATAACGCAGCCTTGGGATAGGTTTTTGTATCAAGGGCCCACGTGTGGCATCGACCCGCTTCCTAAGCCGAAGTTCTTAACATTCAGCCTGCTAAACCTTACGCATCACATTGCTATCTAACACATTTAGCATATATGGTACAAATTTGAACATTAATCTACATAAACTCGAATGTACTGTCGTGAGTTAAAATCTATCACTGGGTTAAACACTACTATACTAGTATCACAGGTTTTAATACTAAATCTATATCACAGGGTTTTCTCTTAAATCTATATCACAGGTAATAAGCAAAAGGGCTATCGTAGTCATTAAAGGTTTGTATAATAAAAAAATAATGAACATAAATAAATAAAAAAAAAAAAAATAAATTAAAGGAATAAATAAATAAAAAATAATAAAATAAAAAAATAGTTAAATAAAAAAAATTTTTGTAAATAATTAAAATAAAGGTAGTCAGGTATCTATGTTAACTCGTCATTGGGAATCACTATCATCGCAGGTCGTCTAAAAGAGTATCATCTACAACAAACTTAATGACAAGATCACAACATTTAATACCTAAACAAAGACTACACTTACCATGGAACTATGATGCGAATAAGTCCTTGGCGTGGTATATTCCAATCTTCTTTCCACTGACATCACCGAGTTCATACATAGAATTCCCTACTGCTCTCAGCACAATGCACTTAACCTGCTTGGGTGCTAGCTTGGCGTTAAAATTGTCAATTTTAGAGCTTTGCTTGGAGTTACGTCGGTACACCGTGTGTCCAACGTTGAATAATACATCCTTCGCTCTAGTATCGTAGATTTTTCTGCTTTTTTCATGCGCGAGTTTTAATTCAACCATTATCTTATTTCTGAGCATCTGGAGCTTATCTGCTGTTGACACTACTTCGCAATCTGCATCTTTCAGTGCGCTAAGCTTCCGACATAGTTCGTATAATGCTCCGTGTTGCATCATCGGTACACCAAATACTGCCGTATAGGGAGACGTATCAATTGCGGTATGTACGACGCTGTGTAACGCGAAAGCGGCATCGCTCACATACTTATCCCAATCCTTTTGATTACCCTTGATGTAAGATCTTACTATTTGCAACTCTGATCGGTTCACTCTTTCAGCTGCGTTTGTTTGTGGCGAGTAGAAAGCTGTTCGGATGTCAACTGTTCCATATTTTCGAGGAATGTTGTAAACATTTCCGACGTAATCTGTTTACCGTTTTCTGAATGTACGTATTCAGGAACTCTAAAAACATGAAATATATCTCTTTCTAAATACTTAATAACTTCTGCTGAAGTGGCTTTTCGCATCGGTTTAAGGAAGACAAACTTAGAAAAATGATGTACACACACAAACACATAAACATCACCATCACGAGTACGTGGGTAAGGACCCATAAAATCGACGAACAAACGTTGAAAAGGGCGTTCAGTGTTTAGGCCACCAAGCTAAACCCAAGAATGAGCACTGCCAATAGTGAACCAGCCTAATGTAAACTATTTGTGTTTGCTTCTATCTACTTTCGCGCACTAACACCAACGCCTATATATGTCCGTGCAGGCGTATGTGTACGTGTTGGTGCGCGACTTTCCAATTTAACTTTCCAATTTAACTTTCGTTCTATTACCCCTCAAAACCGCTTTTCGACGGAATTGAAGGGTGAACGCGTTTTACAAGAAAGAAACTCTTTCACTTCTTTTTTGGAAAGCTCCGCGATCACTGCAGCCATCAGCCCTGTTCTAGGTAAGATTTTCTTCTGTTTGCATAATTTAATATATGTATATATATATATAATTAAAGTGTGAATTAGCTTTTGTAATTACATATTGTGAGTTAGCTTTGCAGTGAAAATTATTAAATTGTCAAATTCTTGAATTTTAATCTGCTGTGTGTTCTTTTCCGTTTTTTTATCTTTTTTTCAACGAGCGCAAAAACCCCTTGGGAACTCACTTGAGCTATCGAAGCCCCAAGAGGTTTTTTCATGGTCCTACTACGCCGGAATAATTACAGACACGATTGAATACCAGCGACCGACTGGATAAACACAGCCCACCTGAGCGTTTCAAAAGTAGCCATCAATATAACCACACAAAAGCGTTTCAAAAGCTAGCAGTTAGCTGCACCACACAAAAGCGTTTCAAAGTAACCATCAATATAACCAAAAGCGTTTCAAAAGCTAGCAGTTAGCTGCACCACACAAAAGCGTTTCACAAGCTAGCAGTTAGCTGCACCACACAAAAGCGTTTCAAAAGTAATCATCTATAACCAAAAGCGTTTCAAAAGCTAGCCGTTAGCAGAACCACACAAAAGCGTTTCAAAAGCTAGCAGTTAGCTGCACCACACAAAAGCGTTTCACAAGCTAGCAGTTAGCTGCACCACACAAAAGCGTTTCAAAAGTAATCATCTATAACCAAAAGCGTTTCAAAAGCTAGCCGTTAGCAGAACCACACAAAAGCGTTTCACAAGCTACCAGTTAGCAGCACCACACAAAAGCGTTTCAAAAGTTAGCAGTTGGCACCACCTGAGCGTTTCAAAAGTATTCATCAATATAACCAAAAGCGTTTCAAAAGCTAGCCGTTAGCAGCACCACACAAAAGCGTTTCAAAAGTTAGCAGTTAGCACCACCTGAGCGTTTCAAAAGCGACAAGCATTACACCAGCAAACAAAAACGAGCGGTCAAACAAAGTCACAAAGGTACGTGGTTTGAGTTCAATTTTTTTTGTTTGTTTTTTGCACAAGTAGGGAATTTACTTATACTAACTTCTCGGCGTACCAATATCGCGATTTTATTAAATAAAAACCAGATAATTATACGTATGTGTGGCAATTAAGTCACACAGATTTACTTAAAGTCTTTTGATTTAGTATTTTGTTTGCTGTAGCGCATATTTTCGAGTAATATTGCAGCCAGCTGCACAAATTCAACATAACCCCACTTTTTCACTGTAGTGTGGCAATTTCTTTGCAACAACACTTTAACGCACTTTATCACAAGTCACTGCCAATACTTTAGAAACACTAGACACTTAACTGTAATAAATTGAACCAATTCATTAGGTTCTGACGTAAACCAGCGTTACTACCATTAAATCAAAGTCACTTAACCATATTTTCTTGTATACACAACACTAACACTGCGGTGAGTTGGGTGACAAGAGTGTTCGCATAAAAGCACAATCAGCTGAGAAAAAAAAAAAAAAATAAAAAAATTATTAAAAATTTGCGTGTTTACCCCCTTGGCGGCAATCCATTATATTGGGCATATACCCACTAGCTACATCGTCCTATCTTAAGCTGAACGTGCCTTCGTGAACTACCCTATTAACAAGTTAGATCCATTTTGCCCTTAATCTCAGTACTGATACCATGTCGAAAGCGATGGAAAGTTACATCAGGATGGCTGATGAAGTCATAGAGTTTGAAGCTGACTTCAACTCCACACCCGACTCCGAACATACCAAGTATACTCTGGCTATCCAGCAAGAAGAGTTAAAGGCAAAGTGGAAAAAAGTAAAAACAGCCCATGATGAGATATTAGCTGGGGACACTCTAGAGGGAAAAAATATATCAGCTGTTAAGATAAAACACAAAAGTGCTTATGCAGTCTACTTGCGTTGCATGTCAAACATATCAACGCGACAGGCCACATTCAACAAACACGACCCTAAGCCCGAAGAACAGCACGAAAGGGATACAAATATGCGTCTACCTCCGTGTGACACTGATGTGTTCAAGGGAGATTACTTATCCTGGCCTACATTCAGAGACCTCTTTACGGCCATATATATTTTAAATAAGCGACTCACTCCGGTAGAGAGATTGTACCACTTGATACAAAAGACCCAGGGTGAGGCTAAAGAGATAGTGCAAAAGTGCCCACTCACAAACGAAGGTTTCGGTATCGCGTGGCAAAATCTGGTAGACAGATACGAAAACAAACGCATACTAGTGAATACTCAGCTGAAGACATTGTTCAGCTTAGAGGCGGTTGAAAAGGAATGCGGCACTTCAATTAAAAAGCTGCAGCGAGACATCAACAACTGTATCGCATCCTTAAAGACACATCAAATCGACGTGTCCAATTGGGATGCGATTATAACTTATTTGTGCTCAACGAAATTACCAAAAAGCACACTAGCCTTATGGGAGCAAACGGTTCAAAATAAAACAGAAATATCCAAGTGGGAAGACATGGATAAATTTTTACAGAACCGTTTCCAGACACTTGAGACACTCTCTGGCATAACTGAGGATAGCCTGGAAACCAAGAACCCGAAAACCCATAATGGTAGACAATCCACTGAAAACTCTCACAGAAAGCTAGGTGCATTTAAGACGAGTGTAACCAAAGGTGCGTGCAAGATGTGTAAATCCACTGAGCACAAACTACAACATTGCCAACGGTTCCGCACATTGTCGGTTTCCGATAGAATCACCTTCATTAAAAACAAGAAAGGGTGTGTTTGAGCGACTGTCGTAGTCGCCAACAGCCAACCCTTCTATTTAATAGAACTTAGGCTTAAGAAAACCTAAACATGAATTTAAATGAATTTAGCTGAATTTTATATTGAAGTTTTTTACATATGTACCTTTTACGTATAAGTACGCATTCTGAATTATTTGCACGTACGAATACGTAATATCATATATTACGTACATATTTATTAAATTTAAGAATTTGAAATGTTTGTATTTTACGCTAACACGCGAGCGTATTTCACCCCTCTGGCAACCCCAACAATGGGTTGACAGATGTGACTATGTACGTACATACATACATTTATATTATTGTTTTGACACTTCTTTTTATTATTCATTCGAAAATTTTCTCCATCCCGTGTGTGACACAAAGTTGTAAAGCTCTTTTAAATTCAAAGAAATAGTTCTTTAAAATAAGAAAGCCCAGTTGCCTTTTATTTATTTCTGCAACATAGTTTCAGTGCAAAGTGTATATCGTTTCCAACGAGTATTGCAGTGCATTACCCCCAACCGCTCCAGTAAGTTAGAGCAAAAATCATACTGCCGGTGGTAGCAGCAGACACAACCACCGCCACCATCACCACCACATCATAGCCATCAACACCGCAGCCGCCGTATCCATCAGCTACACCCCACCGCAGATAAAGGAAGGTAAATTTTATCCTGCCAACCCCCTAAACAGTGGTCCTTCGACGCCACTAAGGAAACCAGCGCAATAAAAACGCAAGTACCTTCGCCCTTTTTGTAAACCGTGAGTATTAAATGAGATATAATACAACCCAATCACGGAAAAAATATACATAAAAGAGAAAAATCAAGGCAATTTTCATTTTCGAGGATTAGAATTTCCCGCCAATAATCCTCATTTCCCGCCAAATTTTCTCAAGTTCCCACTAAAATTGCGCATACCATTTCGTATATATATATATATATATATATACATATAGCAATAACCCCATATTGCAAAACTCAGTACGGTATATGTCCAAAGCAAAATAAGAAAAACTCAGTAGTTAGCTACAGTGGGCACACTTGCTAAAAGCACCCCTTATATTTTAATGCGACAAATCTCTTAATAATTTAAAATTTCCTCATTTAAATTAAAATATCTCTTGTCGTTAATTAAATATATTGCACAACCTCTGCTAACTTCTGATTTCTCCCCATTGAATTAATAAAAAAAAAAAAAAAAAAAAAAAAAAAACGCAAGCAAATTTTCTCGGTTTCCTCATTTGCGTATACAAGAAAGCGACATAAGCGGTGAAACAAAATCTCATACAGTGGTACAAGAGTGGTTCAGTGCGTACACTAGCGTTTGAAAAATATATCTCTCTTGTGTAAAGCTAAAAAATTTTCCCGAGTAATTTAGTATTTCACTCTGTATCCCCATTTATACAGTCCACAAAAATATCGATAGTGAAAATCTTAAAAAATAATTACTCATATTTACATATATATATATATTTGTATTTTTCCCACGTATATTTAACCCTCAAGCATATATACATATTAAATACAGTGCACCGAGGCACAGTGGTCAACTTTGTCTCGTCATACCCTCAAATTTCAAATTAATTAAAACCTCTTTATTCGGAAATTTGTCCCCCTCTCCCTATTAGGTTTTACACATACTCAAACCCCTCAAATAAATTTAACTAAAAAACTTTTTTTGGTTTTGAAAAGTATTCTCTCTTGCTATTTAACGTGAATATTTAAACGTAACTCCCTCACATAGTTAAAAGCAAATACTCTCTCTTCAAAAAAAAAAAAAGTTTTCTCTCTGAAGTTAAATTTTTTGTTGATTCTCAACTCTAAGCGACATAAAACAAAGCTCAAAAATGAGTGACGATGAAACCAAAAAAGTTGGCTCCAAAACTCAAGGAGTTAAAAAATTTAAAATCTCGTCTGCCCCCAAAAAATTTACATCCGAAACGGACAATTTTTTGGAATATTGTGCTCGGTTTAGGTCGACGTCGCTCCAAGACAACACGGAGTCCTCACTCAAAACAAAAAACGCCAATATAGACAAATTTTGGAATAGAGTCCAAACCGTCTTCGATAAGATTGTCGAAACCCCAGATCAGGACCTGCCCGAAGATTTTCCAACATCTGCTAATAGCATATACAGGTCCTGTCTCATAGCATACGAAGACACAAAAGCCCAGATAGATGACCAGCTTCACTTGCTTAAACAAGCAAATGCCCCCGCTCCCCCTACCGTCACACCAGCTCCATCTGACAACTCCGGTATTTCGCTAAAAATCCCTCCCTGCGATACCGAAATATTTTATGGTGGTTATGAAAAATGGCCCTCATTTCGTGACATGTTCACAGCCGTTTATATTAACCACCCGAAACTCTCCCAAGCGCAAAAATTGTATCACCTCAGATACAAAACCCAAGGAAAGGCAGCTCAAATAGTCAACCAATTTCCCTTGACTGACGACAACTTTGCCTTAGCGTGGGAAGCCCTAAAGGCCCGATACGAGAACAGACGAGTTCTCGTAGATAACCAAATACGGGCCCTGATGAACTTAAAAACTATCACTACCGAAAACAGTGAAGACATTCAAAGGTTGCAATCGTCGGTAAATAATTGCCTTCAAATTCTCGCCACGCAACAAGTCTCCACAGATAACTGGGACCCCATACTTATTTATCTGGTTACCTCTAAACTCCCAGAAAATACAGTCACGTTGTGGGAGCAATCTCTAACCTCAAGAAGAGAACTTCCCAACTGGTCCCAAATGGACCAGTTCCTCACAACGCGATACGAAGTGGTAGAAAGAGTTGATCAATGGCGCCCAAGTAAAAGTAAATTCACTCCTCCTCAAACTAGGCCGCCATTTAAACCCCAACAGTCGCATCCCTTTCAAAATAGATCGACCTCCCACACCCAATCTCATATGACAGAGCAGCGAACAATGTACAAGTGCGCTATGTGTAAAACCTCATCTCACCCCCTTATAAGTTGCTTCAAATTTAAGAAGCTGTCGACCTCTGATCGCAGAAGGTTTGTGAGAGAAAACAATATGTGTTTCAATTGCCTCTCTCAGTCACACATATTGAAAGGCTGTTCCAGTACTCAAACTTGCAATCAATGTCAAGATCGGCACAACTCAGTTCTTCACGAAGACTCATCTCAAGTGCCGAAAAGACAACCCTCACGATTGCAAAGGACAGCCTCACAAGCCACCACCACGAATTCCACAGTCTCACCCGGCAATACTCCCGATCAAGCCAATGCTCTGGATGAAAGCCCTTCATGCTCGCAGAAAAGCCAAGTGCAATCGTTTTATTCCGAAAACGATTGTGAAATAATTTTACCCACGGCTATCGTTCCCGTAGAGCATAAAGGAGAAATTTTTAAACTACGAGCTCTTGTGGATCAGGGATCTGAACGAACCTTTATCTCTACCAGAGCCCAAGATAGACTCAAACTCCCATTCAAACCCTCTAGATTTGAAATATCAGGGATGGGCGGCAAGGTAGTTCAGACCTCAAACAAATTGTGCTCTCTGACTTTGGTATCCCCTGATTTCAAAACCAGAATAAGTGCAGAGGCAATAGTATTACCCCGGCTAACTAAAATGCTCCCCTCGCTTAAGCTCACTAGCGAGCTTCAAGCAAAATGGGCACACCTCAACCTCGCAGACTCGAACTGTCACTCCCCCTCGCAAATAGATCTCGTCCTAGGCAGTGATGTAATACCGCAAATCATCCAAAATGGCGTTGAGAAACTTTCCCCCCATCTTCTAGCGCAGAAAACCATTTTTGGATGGATTCTGAGCGGTAGAGCTCCTGTGATGGTAAACGCTTTCTGCATGCAAGTGTCAGAAGTGTCCAACGAAGATCTTAACTCTTTATTGCGTAAATTCTGGGAATTGGAGGAAGTTCCCACCAAACCCCAAATAATCCCAGAAGACGAGTTTTGCGAAAATTTCTATGCAGCCACAACCTCACGCGATGATAACGGTCGTTATATCGTAAGGCTGCCGTTTAAACCCAGCTTCCCAGAGTCAATCTCATTATCCCACTCTCGGTCTTCAGCTCTAAGCCAGTTTCTTGGAATGGAGAGAAGTCTGCAGAAGAAAGGGGATTTAAAGACTAAATATGATAGTGTTCTAGAAGAATACCTCACCCTCGATCATATGGAGGAAACCGGCTCCTATGAAAAATTTGACGGAGGAAAATGCCTCTCATTTTATCTTCCTCATCAGCAGTTGTCAAACCCGAGAAAAAGACATCAAAGGTGCGGGTCGTGTTTAACGCCTCAAAGAAGTCGGCATCTGGACATGCGCTCAACGACGTTCTTTATACCGGCCCTACTCTCCAGCCCGATCTGATGCTTCTGATTCTCAAGTGGCGTACCTACCAATTTGTTTTTAACGGAGACGTAGAAAAAATGTATCGTCAAATCATAATGCATGAAGACGACAGAGACTATCAGAGGATCGTCTTTCGCTCATCTCCGAGCGACCCCATAAAAGACTATCGTCTGAAAACAGTCACATTTGGTGTAAACTGTGCCCCCTACCTCGCCATACGTACTCTTCACCAACTGGCCAAAGATGTAAAGGAAACTTTCCCCAAAGCCGTCCCTGTTTTGACGAAAGAAACATATGTAGATGACATTCTCTCTGGCAGCCATGAAATTCTCTCTGCTGAAACATCTCTCTCCCAAGTCATCCAAGTGTTAGCGTCAGCAGGATTTCCATTACGGAAAATAACGGCCAATCACCCCAGTATAATAAAAAACATCAAAGAAGAGGACTTGCTAGATACCAATCTTTTGGAATTCGAGAAAGCAAGCAACACCAAAACTCTCGGCATACAGTGGAACGCTCTGACCGACACGTTTTCGTATACAGTGGACTCAATACCCCTCTCGTCCGCTAATACAAAACGACAAATTCTCTCCTCGGTCGCAAAACTTTTTGACCCCGCAGGGTGGCTTACGCCGATTATGATTCAGGCCAAGATTTTACTCCAAGAGCTATGGATAGACGGAACTGGCTGGGACGAACCAGTGAAGCCCCTCCGCTTCATTAAATGGACGCAGTTCGCAAAAAATTTACCCAACATCTCAGAGATAAAGATACCTCGATGGGTTGACTACATGCCGAACCAGCAGGTTGAACTGCATGGTTTCTGCGATGCGTCAGAAAAGGCATATTGCGCCACTATATATCTGCGAACAACCCACGGTGCCACCACTTCGTCCCACCTTCTGGTCGCTAAAGGCAAGGTTGCCCCTCTTCGCACTACCAGTCTTCCAAGACTAGAACTATGTGCAGCTCTACTCCTTGCCCGACTAATCGCCGTCGTACAATCCCATCTCGAGCTCTCTCTTACAAATCTTTACATGTGGTCTGACTCGGAAATTGTGTTAGCATGGCTCGAAAAGCCTCCCCACGCTTGGAAAACTTTCGTATCCAATCGAACAGCTGAAATTATGGATCTCGTCGGAAGCGCCTCCTGGAAGCATGTAGGCAGTCGCGACAATCCAGCAGACATGGGCACTAGAGGATGCAAACCCATGGACTTGGCAAATTCTTCGCTGTGGTGGAATGGCCCTGCGTGGCTGACCCAGCCCCCCGAAGCTTGGCCAAACCCATCTACCCGCAGCATCAACCCGCCTGAAATGCGCCGAGTCGAAGCACTATACTCAGCTGGAGATGACCCCGATGTATTGGATCGATTTTCCTCATTTCCTCGCGCCCTCAGGGTCATGGCATATGCCTTCAGGTTCATTAATAATCTCAAGGACCGAATTCGAGGCATTAAACCCGCTTGCACTCCCTCTCTGTCTCATGAAGATCTCCGCAAAGCGAAAAATAAACTTTTGACGTTAACACAAACCCGATATTTTCCTCGCGAAAGAGCATGCTTGGAAAATGCAAAACCCATTGACCAAAGAAGCTCTCTACTAACCCTCAACCCATACCTCGATGAAAACGGGCTCCTCAGGGTTCATGGTAGACTAGTTCATTCGACGTTGACTTACAATGAAAAACATCCCGTTATTATCCCAGAAAAATCAAGATTCGCTGTCCTCTATATACAGTACCTCCATGAACTTCTTCTCCATGCCGAAATACGTCTCATGCAGCAATGCCTCAGACAGGATCTCTATATTCCACGACTTAAACCACTCATAAAGAGATGCATACATCAGTGCAAAACTTGTACCCTCCACAAGCAGCAAATGCGATCGCAAATCATGGCGGCTTTGCCCCCGGAACGATGCACATATGCTCCGCCTTTCACCACTACCGGTGTCGACTTTGCGGGGCCTTTTCAAATAAAAGCCTCCTTGCTAAGGTCTCACACCTTACTGAAAGGCTACGTGGCCGTTTTTGTCTGTTTCGTGACAAAAGCTGTCCACCTTGAGCTGTGCTCGGACCTAACAACAAATGCCTTTCTCGCAGCATTCGCTCGCTTCGTCGGACGTCGTGGATATCCTGCCACAGTGATGAGTGACAACGGCAAAACGTTTATTGGAGCTAAAAGAGCGACGGAAAAAGAGTTCGTTGACTTCATGAAAACTGCCTCTCAAGAAGTAATCGCAAAATACTCTCCCCAGGGCATTAATTGGAAATTCATTCCACCCGGAGCTCCCCACATGGGCGGCTTGTGGGAGTCTGCAGTGAAGAGTTTCAAACTGCACTTCAAGAGGACTGCAGGAACCCACAAGTTCACATTTGAAGAATTTACCACCCTCTTGGTAAGAATTGAAGCCGTATTAAACTCTCGTCCTATCTCACCTTTATCCCAAGATCCCACAGAGTTTACCGCGCTGACCCCCGGCCACTTTCTCCGAGGTAGCCCCCTCCTCGCTATCCCTGAAGTGGATCACGCGGATTTATCTCTTATAAACCGATGGGACAGGGTAAAAAGTTTACAACATCAGTTCAGCAAAAGGTGGAAGGAAGACTACCTAAAGGATCTCCAAAAAAGGCAGAAGTGGAAAAATCCACAACCCGAACCCAAGGTCGGTGAGTGTGTCTGCATTCACGACGACTCACTTCCCCCGACTGAATGGCGCCTTGGACGTATTGAAAAAATACATCCAGGTCCTGACGGCCATATACGTGTTGTTGACGTTCGTACTCAAACCGGCACCCTCACACGACCACTTGTCAAGCTCTGTTTCCTCCCTCAGACTGAAAGCCCACCCTCTCGGGCAACCCCGGAGAATTCGTAGCTACTCTCAAACTACCTCTGTCCACTCTTACCACATCACCGTCACTAATATGTCGTATTTTGCAACATAATGCCAGCTGAAATCCCCTGTATCAGTATTTCTCTCCACTAAAATACTTTTACAACTGTAATTACAGATCGCTATGGATCGTGCAAATCAGTCGTCGTCACGAAGACCAGTGCGGTCGGAGATCGTTGCTCCCAACCGCGCCAATGAATCACGCAGCTCGACACTTATAACGGATTACCGACGGTGCCGCATATGCACCCGTCAGCACGCTCTTCGGAACTGCGTCATATTCAAAAAAATGAAACCACCCCAGAGATGGATGCTTGCACGAGCCCATGAGTTTTGCCTGAATTGCTTGGCATTATCTCACATCACCAGCGAGTGCAGCTCATACGACAGATGCCGGATCTGTGGAGCGCGACATCACTCCCTACTCCATCGGCGGGACGCTACCCCAAGCGCCCAGCGCGCCATCCAGGCACCCCGGCCTGGCAGATCCGCCGTACCGGCACCCCCTGCCGCCACCGGGCAACCCCGTTCTCGCCCGGGAAACAACATTCCCTCAGCAGCACCCAGCATCGCACGACGCACCATTCGATGCACCGCACAAGGGCTGCAAACCGCCAACGCTAGAGGAAGAGTGTCCCAAATCCTCGTTCGAGATGCATTGCGGACCCTTAAGGAGCTACAGGAGGCTCTAGCCGCTGAACGCGCCTAGGGCGGGGACGATGTTTGAGCGACTGTCGTAGTCGCCAACAGCCAACCCTTCTATTTAATAGAACTTAGGCTTAAGAAAACCTAAACATGAATTTAAATGAATTTAGCTGAATTTTATATTGAAGTTTTTTACATATGTACCTTTTACGTATAAGTACGCATTCTGAATTATTTGCACGTACGAATACGTAATATCATATATTACGTACATATTTATTAAATTTAAGAATTTGAAATGTTTGTATTTTACGCTAACACGCGAGCGTATTTCACCCCTCTGGCAACCCCAACAATGGGTTGACAGATGTGACTATGTACGTACATACATACATTTATATTATTGTTTTGACACTTCTTTTTATTATTCATTCGAAAATTTTCTCCATCCCGTGTGTGACACAAAGTTGTAAAGCTCTTTTAAATTCAAAGAAATAGTTCTTTAAAATAAGAAAGCCCAGTTGCCTTTTATTTATTTCTGCAACATAGTTTCAGTGCAAAGTGTATATCGTTTCCAACGAGTATTGCAGTGCATTACCCCCAACCGCTCCAGTAAGTTAGAGCAAAAATCATACTGCCGGTGGTAGCAGCAGACACAACCACCGCCACCATCACCACCACATCATAGCCATCAACACCGCAGCAGCCGTATCCATCAGCTACACCCCACCGCAGAAAAAGGAAGGTAAATTTTATCCTGCCAACCCCCTAAACAGGGTGTATTAACTGCCTATCCTCAGGACATACTGTGTCTAGGTGTTCAAGCTCCTACAATTGCGCCACCTGCAAGCAAAGACACAATACGCTCCTACATATTCAGGCAACGGACACCAACCAAAACGCAAACAATAATAATACCAACCCTGGCCCATCTGCCCAATCGCAACAGAGGCGCACCTATTCCAATAACCAAAGCAATGGAAATAACCACTTCAAGGCCTGCTTTACAAACACAAGTAAAGGGGTTTTACTAGGTACGGCCCGCATCAATATATTCTACAACAACACCAACTTCTCCGCGCGGGCACTTATAGATTCGGGGTCAGAATGTACTTTCATAACTGAAAGACTTAAACGTCGCATAAACTTGCCATCTCAGCGGATGTCTGCACATGTGTCAGGCATCACCAATCAAGTGTCAGCACAAGTAAAGGAGGCGTGTCATATACAACTGCGGTCTCCAATTGATCCGACAATAAATATTGCTACCACCGCGCTTGTGCTGCCGCAATTAACTGGCAATCTACCAACATGCAAGGTGGATGCCATGGCCATGCAGGCCTTCCCGAACTTAGTATTAGCTGACAAACGTTTTTTTGTCAATGAGCAAGTCGACCTGATATTAGGAGGCGACATTTATGCACAGGTGATGTTAGGGGGAATAAAGAAAGACGTGTTAGGAACACTGCTAGCCCAAGAGACGGTATTCGGCTGGATATTGACCGGCCAAACCGAAGCAATCTCACCCAGCGAGAAATATGTGTCCTTTGTCAGTGAAGTGCAATTAGACAGAGAGCTACGATCATTTTGGGAAACAGAGGAAGTCCCCAAGGACAAAACGTACAACCATGATAACAAGTATTGTGAAGAATTGTATAAGAACACAACGATTCGAAATGATAAGGGTAAATATATTGTATCCTTGCCTTTTAAACAGGAATTTCCAAAATATAAACAATTAGGTCCCTCATTAAAAATTGCGTGTTCACAATTTTTCCGAATGGAAACGCGTTTAGCTAAAGACCCACCATTACAGTCAGAATACAACAGGGTCTTAGCAGAGTATGAAACCTTGGGGCATATGTCCCGGGTACCAACACACATCCCCGCTGAAGACTGTGATACCTATTTTTTACCACATCATGCCGTCAAAAAGGAAGAAAGCACAACAACCAAAGTGAGAGTGGTGTTCAATGCGTCATCATCAACTGCAAACGGAGTCAGCCTCAACGACATCCTCCATCCGGGGCCAGTTCTACAGAATGATTTAACCATTCTCATATTAAGGTGGCGTTTCTTCAAATATGTCTTCAATAGCGACATAGAAAAAATGTACAGACAGATTCTGGTACACGATGATCACACTAAGTATCAACGGATTGTATTCCGAACAGAAAGTACGCAGCCCATACAACTATATGAGTTGAAAACTGTCACCTTCGGAGTTAACTGTGCACCGTACCTGGCAATACGAACACTGCTCCAGTTAGCGGACGACGTGGAACACAGCTACCCTATAGCATCAGATATACTACGAAATGCAATGTACGTTGACGACGTGCTAGCAGGAGGCCACACTATTACCGACGCCATTAAAGCAAGGGATCACATAACTACAGCCCTGGGGACGGCAGGATTCTCCCTGAGGAAATGGACCGCCAATTCGAACAAACTACTTAAAGGCCTACCAAAGGCTGACCTCCTAAACGAAGATTTCCTGGACTTCGAGGATACCAGTATGGTTAAAGCACTTGGCATCAGGTGGAACGCCCACTCAGATACCTTTTACTTCAAAACGAAACCCATAGAGGAACAGTCTAGCTTTACAAAACGGAAAATTCTGTCGGCGATAGCAAAATTATTTGACCCATTAGGGTGGCTGGCACCATTCGTGGTTACCGCCAAAATGTTGATGCAAGGCATCTGGTTAGAGGGAACAGGATGGGATGAAACCGTGTCGCCAGTCTCGCTGGATCGGTGGCAAAGTTTCATTGAAAGTTACCAGCACATAGAAAAAATTAAGATCCCACGCTGGGTACACTTTTCACCAACAGCCACAGTGGAGATCCACGGATTCTGTGACGCGTCAGAAAAAGCATACGCAACCACCGTCTACCTGCGCGTCAATATTAATGAGCAAATATTTGTAAGCCTGTTGTTAGCCAAATCAAGAGTCGCGCCAGTAAAAACTATCTCCTTACCAAGACTAGAACTTTGTGGAGCAGTTCTCCTTTCAGAAACCCTAGAGTCTATCAACAAGAACCTTAATTTAGGCAAACATAAAACCTTATTATGGACTGACTCAACTATTGTCTTAGCTTGGTTACGGAAACCTCCGTGTTCATGGTCAACCTTCGTGGCCCACCGTGTGACAAAGATAATAGACCAAGTTGGGAACACGGACTGGCGTCATGTGGACTCAGCGTCCAACCCTGCAGACTTAGCCAGTAGAGGGCTTTTAGCGCAAGAACTAGTGAAAAATTCCTTGTGGTGGGAAGGCCCATCTTGGCTGCAGCAAGATGGCAAAGAATGGCCAAACCAGGAAATAAGCTACACCACAAGTCCACACAACCTCGCTTAACCGAAAAGACGAAGATATTGTAGACAGGTTTTCCGACCTTTCCCGGGCTTTAAGAGTTGTGTCCTATGTTCTACGGTTCTACAAAAGGACTCATCTGAAAACCTCCTTCAATGAAACATCACTGACGATTTCACCCATCGAGATTAAAGCAACGATGTGTCGACTGATCGTCAATGCTCAACGAAGCCATTATGCGGAGGAGTACAGAACACTCAAAGAAAAAGGCTCAATCAAGCCAAAGAGCGATTTACAACCCTTGCACCCATTTCTCGATGAGGACGAGACAATCAGAGTTGGGGGGCGGCTCGAAGCGTCCAAGGACCTCTCGTATAACGAACGCCACCCCATAATTCTGCCTTATCACAGTGGACTGTCTCGTCTCATCACACGATTTGTCCATAAAATCTCGTTACATGGGGGAAATCAGCTTATGCTGCGCCTGATCCGCACACAGTACTGGATACCTCGCGTGAAAAATATGATACGATCAGAAATTCACAAGTGCAAGGTATGCGCAGTGCATAGGAAACAGGCGCAAACACAATTGATGGGCATTCTACCAACCGAACGAACCACCTATACCCGGGCATTCACTAACACCGGGGTAGATTTTGCCGGCCCCTTTGAGATAAAGAATTATCAAGGGCGAGGCTGTCGCGTGTCCAAGGGATATGTCTGCCTCTTTGTGTGTTTCTCCACTAAGGCCATCCACTTGGAAGCGACTACCGATCTGAGCACCCGGTCATTCTTGGCGGCTTTTGCCAGATTCGTCGCGCGACGAGGCTGCCCGAAGAATGTGTATTCCGACAACGGAACCAATTTTGTAGGGGCATCCAGAGCCCTCAGGGCGGAGTTCAAAACCTTCATGGCTGACTCACGCACCGAGGTAGTAACAACCTATACATACCAAAACCTGAACTGGCATTTTATTCCTGCGTCTGCTCCTCATATGGGGGGATTGTGGGAAGCGGGAGTGAAAAGTTTTAAATATCACTTCAAAAGGGTAGCATCCAACCTTAAATACACTTTTGAGGAATTTTCTACCCTGCTTTGCAGGATAGAATCCTGCCTCAACTCCCGCCCCCTAACGCCCTCTTCCAATCAACCGTCCGACCTAGAACCACTAACCCCGGGGCACTTTTTAATAGGGGGACACCTATTAGCACCCCCGGAGCCAGACGCGAACGAAAACCCCGCATCAATTATTAATCGATGGCAGCGACTAAAAGCCCTACACCACACCTTTTGTCGACGATGGAAGACGGAATACCTCGTCGAACTCCAAAAAAGGAATAAATGGCGCCAACCTAAAGCAAACATGAAGCTTGACGATCTAGTTGTCATAAAAGAAGACAACCTACAACCTAATGAGTGGAGGCTCGGGAGGGTTATCAGCCTCCATCCGGGATCGGATGGACGAGTAAGAGTAGTGGATCTCATGACGGCAAAGGGAAAGGTCACAAGACCCCTCACTAAACTAGTGCTACTCCCATCCAGCGAAGAGGATCAGGGATCTAGAGAGCCGTAACCGAACCCACGACCCAGGCCCGAAACATACAACCTACGATCAAACACCCCCCCCTCCCCCCCTCCTTGACAAAGATGTACCTACCTGTTGTGGTGCATACTAATCTGTACAAAAAAAATGTAAATTTTTCTTACAAAATTTTTAATAAGACATACCGAAACTTTAATTAATCACAACATTTCGCGTTATGTGTTACCTTTTATCGAACATTTTATTACTAACCTCCTATATATGACACTACCATGAGAAGACATGACGGAAGCTCTTTCCAATCTACACATGTTTTCTGTGTCTGTCTAAATATCCCACTAAATATCCCACAATTATAATCGGCGAGTTTAATCTTTTTGTGTTTGTGATATTTATGCTTTTGAAAGCGGTGTATCAAAGGTCAACGCTTGGTTAAATGGTGTTCAGTGTCGGTAACTTCATTCACTAGAAAACGCCGTCTCATTCAAACAGAAAAAATGCAGAAATAGGAAGCGCAGATAAAAACATCGTCAATAACAATAAAAAAAAATAGCAAAAATTAACGTAGCCAAATGTATTTGTTTATACTCCCACAACGTAGCAAAAAATAATTTGGAAACCCACTCATCAAGTGAAACAACATTTCGTTTATGTACCGCCACACTTTTTTGGGAGAAACAACTTTCTTCTCGGGACATGGTATAGCGCAAATATCTTTTTGTTAGGAATATTGAGGGGTACTTTGCAGCTATAGTGCAGCGCCGTGACTATTCATACCCAATGCCTCCAAAAGATATAGTCAAGGGATCGAAAAAGGGTATACAAATTAAGGTCGCAACGTTAAATATACATTTATTTTCTCCCTCCTCTATAAGTGACTTAAGCTACCATTGTTGTAGTTACTTACCTGGCTTTGGTAAACTTGTCGTGGCAATTGTCTTGGTCCTCCTCCGATTGACCGTGTTCCTGCATGCAATTGTCGTTGTTGCTGAGGCTGTGAAGCGTTTCACGCTTAAGACCTGAAAAACATGTAAAATTTAGGGTAACTGTCGTCATATATTTAATTATTAACACAACTTCAGAATACAACGCCGGTGTTTTGAACTTAAGATCTGAAGCAGTGGGCAGAACACCAGCGCTATTCTGACAAATTAACTTTGTTTTACCTACAGAGGTGGTTACAGGAACAGCTGGAATACTGTTTGTTGTATCCTCAAAAATTTCAGAAATTATTTGATGAGTTTTCCACGCGAGCACCTGCAATAGACCTTAGCACAGCTGTCTGTCCAACATCTTTGGTACTTCCTACCCATGAATCTAAGCATACAGCGCTATCACGTAGCCAAACGTTAATAGGACGCAGTCGTTCGGTCATAACATTTTTGATAACATATTTTTGTGCCAAGCACTTTAACATCGGCATGCATATTTATATCACGACAATAGCCACGTTGTGTATCCTTACCAGGAACGAAGCGACGCTCTTCATCACCAGGCATTAACGTGCGATCAGCCTGTGCTACCGCTCCTTCAGGTTGTACTTCTTCTTTGCCTCCCAGATACCGTGCTACACGTACTTCCCCTTTCATAGGCACATCATCAAATTCATCACCAGAATATGTCTCCGATGTTTCAATGACAAGACCAAATTTGACATGCCCTTTTATATCAATACTGGTGGCTGGTGCTGCTGCAACTGTAAAGGATTTTGATGTGCATCCCATGGAATTGGTTCAACGAAGCATGAAATTGGGATTTTAAATGCGTTGAAGCGCCATGTAAATCACCCATCCAAATGCTGAACAGTTTACAAAATCAAGCCGATGCTGGTATGAAGAAGGTGAGACCACGTTGTACATTTTCTTTAGCGTCCTCAAAATTCATTCTGAAAGTTAATTTTTGGTAGCAAAATTATACGCAGCAGTTCTATCAGTGAGAAAGAAAATGAAAGTTAATAATGTGTAATGTAAATGTATTCACCATCACCTGAGAAACAACATTTTTTCCATGTCGTTTTAGTTACTAAATCTTGCAACTTTTGTATGGGTTCTGGCTCACCATCTTTTCCCAGTGCTATAACCTCTTTTGAATCATAAACGCGTATAACACGACCTGATGTGGTTATTAAAAATGCATCGCCCCTTAAAGCAAACTTGTCAAGTTTGTCCTTGGTTACACCTGGCCGTGCACCACGTGAGCCAATGAAATTAGGCGCCACATTTTGTTCTTGTATTGCGAAAGCTTCGTCAAGTGAAGGTTTTACCATTTCCATCATTTCAGGATCGTCAAAATTATATATAATATGCTCCAAAATATCACGATCCGCGACAAAACCCAAGGCACGAAATACAATCATAATTGGTATCTCCTGTTTGAAATGGGGCAAAATCGCTATGATACGTTGACCAATTGCAGATTTCTTGATATTATTGTTAACCACTTTATTGACTTTCTCTGGCATGTAAAATAGATTAACTAAAAAATACGTGGCTCACTAAAGCTTTGCGCCGCATCGTCTACATTTCGTTCAATTTCAATTGTGTTTATGCGAATCATTGTATTCGGAGAACGCTGGAAGTTAATACGCATATATTGTTTCCTACGTTTATTTTTGAAATGTGTTTTTGTATGAGTTAACGTTTTCTCGATAATTGTAGCCTCTACGTTAACCAAACCATTTGGAAGCAGTGGACGACCGATCAAAGTAAAATCCTGTGTACCTGCCAACAGAACTTTATCCAAACGTATTTTATCACCAATTGTCGGTGGCCAATAGCCTTCCACCAGTATTATGTCACCAGTTGTAATTTTAAATTGTTTTCCATACAACTGAACTACAGCGAAGAAGCGTCCCTCTTTTTGGGCTGCCAGTTGTGAATTTACTTTCTTAAATACATCCTGGCACTCTTTTTGTTGGTTATCTGGAGTTTCTGGGCTTTTGTTTGCTATTTCTGCAGGAGGAAGAAATGCCATTGTTTATTGAAAATTGATACAGATTTAGAGATTATTGCACAAACCCTTCATTCCAATTGCAGATTTCTTGATATTTTGTGAACCACGCGCCATCATATTTACCCATAAAGTGGAGGTAGGTCTAGAGCTGTGTTCAAGACATGAACGAATTTCCGATTTATATGCATACTTTCCATCTTTCATGCTGAACACGTACACTGCGTTCGTAGCCACTTTCTCTCGCGCTATCAATACTTTTTCCGAACCGTTTATTATGAAATAGCCACCTGGGTCGAGCGGACATTCATTTAATTCAGTTAAATCACGATCGGTCAGCTGCGATAGCAGACAAAAGGTGGAACGTAACATAATCGGAATTTTGCCAATAAATGTTTTTTGATGTTGTGTTTCAACTGGGTCAACACCTTCGACTGTTTTTGTAATATCCACGTATAGTGGTGCGGAATAGGTTAAATTCCGCAAACGTGCTTCATTCGGCATCATAGAACTAAGAGAGCCATCCTTTTCCCAATGTGTGGGTTTGGATAAATAAATTTCTTCGAATTTTAACAAGAAGCGTGGAGGCGTTTCAATTTCACCAGAGGTATGCTGTGCTTCCGCTTGTAAATCAATTGCTGGCGAATCTTCAACAATACGCTGTACAGACATTTGGATAAATTCATCGAAACTGTCCAGGTTAAATTCATTTTATAAATTTAAAGCGTATGTGAGTATTTGTATTGCTGCGCACCTCGTTTTTTCTTTCTCAATGACAGGAAATTCATTGAAGGGTAATGCAATCCACTTACAATAACACAATGTACACTACAAAATCCATACGGTGTTGCCAGATGCTAAGGCGGCGCAAAATCGGGAAAAACGCAATCACATTTTTCCCCCTTTCCCTCTTCCTTTTTGGGCCGTGTTTTACGGATTTTAACAAAGGTTATTAAAATGCTCCCACTAGAGGGGATGATGACTTAACCCCTTTTAAGGCGAAAAAAGGGAAATTTATAACCTGAAAGAAAAGATCTTCTCTAAAATATCCTACTACCACCCAGATCAAATACACCTGATTTCTTATAGTGGGTTAATGTACAATGTATTTATCACACTTTACAATAGTTTTTTTTGCAGATTACACTGTAAGGGCGTATATGGGCGGAACACCTCAACCGATGCCCCCCCAAGGACGGCGGCAGGCCAAGTAACCGTCGTCTTACACAAATAGGGCTCGGCTCTATAACCAAAGGCAACCAGTGCCGGATCTCCGTGCGAGTATAGTACTCGATGAAAAGTCCCCCAATCCGAGAAAGCCGGCACCAGAACCTTGCCTGGGCACGTGCGCCGACTCCGACCGTCAGATGTCCCTGCCCCTCGTGCAGGCTCCGCAGCTCCCTTCCTCCGTCCAACCCGTGGTACTGGCTTCACAATCTATAGAAAACAAATGAAAAATAAGAGAGTTTTAATCAATGTTTATCTCAGATTAAGAAATAAATAAAACTTACCTCTGTCTTCTTTGGCACGTTCGGCATCCTCGATGCTGCTTTAAAATGATTAATTACCCTGCAAAAACGCTCTCGTCATTCCACGTCATTTGACTAGTCATTTGACAGTCATAGGTTATTTTCATAATCACATTTGCTTGGGCGCGGGTAAGTTTTATGACCTAAATTTGTAGGGTGGCCACACAACCAAATACGTTCCACAAAGTCATCCCCGTGCGCCATCTGTCGGCAAAATACTGACAGCCGGCCGAAAGCTTACCGCGTGGCTACACTTAAAGCCAAATCTGTCAGATCGCACACGAAGCGCACCGTCATAGAGAAGTACTTGCCATTTTAAACAAATCGCGTGGACATAAAGATAATTTACATAAAAACCACGTTGTATATCGAATTTGTGTTCAAAATGAATCCAAAAAAAAAAAAAAAACAAACACAAAATCAAGGCTCTTGTGCAGCTAACTGCCTAAGTAATTGTAGCTTGTTGCCAACCTCTTGCGAATATCTTCTCGACACCCAACTCCCCTCACGCATGATGAAATCCCCTCAAATTCTAAACCCTGACCAATGACAATTACCCCTTTTCAGGTCCAGTATGACCCGGTACACGACTCTACGCAGGAAGGCGGAACGCATGGCCCAGCGGTACCCGAAACCATGCCACCTGTGCGACAAACGACATCCGATCCGGTTATGCCCGGTCTACCGAGCCAAATCGGCCGAGGAAAGGCAAAGGGAAGCCGCATTAGGACGGTACTGCGGCAACTGCCTGTCGGTGGCACACCGCACCGCCGACTGCACGAGCAAAGGACGTTGTCACCAGTGCCAAGGGGACCACCACACCACGTTGCACCAGAGCTTCGACAATCCGGAGCCCCAGGAAATTGATACCAGGCCATGGAGCGTTCAGATGGATAGCGAGGACGAACACATTCTGTCTCTTCAAGCATCAGAAATAGGAACTGACAGCGGGCCACGCGAGCTAGAAGAAGGAGAATTGAACGAAGCCGGAGCGGAATCACGGCCTTTCCGCCCGGCCACCAGTAGGAAGGTGGAACCAAGGAAGTTCCGGCCCCCACTCGCACACGAACGCCGCAAAGATGGAGCGGAATCACGGACTTTCCGCCCATCAACTACACACCAACGTCACCAAGGAGCGAGGAAGCGGGGCTCAGATCGTCACAAGGGAATAGCGGAATCACGGACTTTCCGCAGCCCGAACCGGCGTCAACGCACACGAGGAGCGGAATCACGGACTTTCCGCCCCGTCAAGGATACGAGTTAGAGAGAGTAGGTTCGCAGGGCCAGCTCGAACGACATTCTCGACGACTGCCAGCTGCCTTCAGAACTGGGCAAATTACGCGGGAGATCGTAGCACTTCGGCCCTTTACATCGATATCGCCAACTGCCGTGATCAAAATCGAGGCGCGAGGGCGGTTGCACCTGATACGCGCACTCATCGACGCGTGCGCCACAACTTCTATAATTTCACGCGTCCTGGCTCGACAGTTACACCTCGACGAAGAAAACTACGGATCACAACGAGGGTGCCTCTTGCGAATAAGGGGTAAACATGGGCAGAACCGTAGGCTCACGATTCACGCTACGATCGTTCCCAACTACGCCCGTGTGAGTCCAAGCGCGAACGTCGACCCTTCGGTCGCGACACCCTATACCCATATGCAGCTCGCCGATCCAACATTTTTTGTGTCAAGTCCGGTTCGACTCGTGTTGGGAGCCGATATATATCCGGACCTGATACTGCCGGGCACGTTGCCATCTACGTTTGGCCCTTTTTTAGCGCAGAGCAGTATATTTGGCTGGCTCTTGTCTGGAGCATGCCGCTCCTAAATCTGCCTCAACCCTCGAACTAGCTTCACGTGCCATTCGTGTGAAAAGAGGTGCAAAAAATTGAACTCAACCACGTACTATTTCCTAACGTTTACTTTTTCTTTACTACAGCTCCACGATTTACGGATGGAACCGAAATACCAATTACTGTATCAAGCAAAAGGTCGCCATGCCGCTGCCCTTATTGGGACATCCATGAATTTTGTGCATTTAAATATTAGTTAGTATTAAGTTGATCAGGGGAGATGGCCGCAGGGATCTACCGATGTTGCTTCTAGCAAGGGGGGCCGGCATGTTTAGGCCACCAAGCTAAACCCAAGAATGAGCACTGCCAATAGTGAACCAGCCTAATGTAAACTATTTGTGTTTGCTTCTATCTACTTTCGCGCACTAACACCAACGCCTATATATGTCCGTGCAGGCGTATGTGTACGTGTTGGTGCGCGACTTTCCAATTTAACTTTCCAATTTAACTTTCGTTCTATTACCCCTCAAAACCGCTTTTCGACGGAATTGAAGGGTGAACGCGTTTTACAAGAAAGAAACTCTTTCACTTCTTTTTTGGAAAGCTCCGCGATCACTGCAGCCATCAGCCCTGTTCTAGGTAAGATTTTCTTCTGTTTGCATAATTTAATATATGTATATATATATATAATTAAAGTGTGAATTAGCTTTTGTAATTACATATTGTGAGTTAGCTTTGCAGTGAAAATTATTAAATTGTCAAATTCTTGAATTTTAATCTGCTGTGTGTTCTTTTCCGTTTTTTTATCTTTTTTTCAACGAGCGCAAAAACCCCTTGGGAACTCACTTGAGCTATCGAAGCCCCAAGAGGTTTTTTCATTCAGTGATACGTTGGTTTCCCATTTTGGGCTTGTTGAAGGCATTTTGGGTCTTTTTGCCTTTACATATTTCTCATGATTTGAGACATGTCTGAACATCTGTCACTATACATGGCCAATAATACTTATCTCGGATACGCGATAGGGTCTTATGTATACCTCCGTGACCAGCAAAAGTGATGCATGGGATGCTTCGATCAGACCCCTCCGCAGCTCAGTTGGGACCCAGAGTTTCCAGGCATGGTCTTCCTGTAACTCTGTTGAACTGTGAGCGTTTGTATACGTATCCGTCCGATTCGCAAAGTTCTGCCAGTCGGTCTTTATTTTCAGTCACTGTTTTCCGTAGTTCTATGTATTCGTCCGACTGAAAGTATGGTGAGTTGAGGTCTATTACCCTGTCGCCAGTCGTGATTTCGTCTATATTCATTCGCGATAAAGCATCAGGCACTATGTTTTGGGTTCTTTACGGTGGTCTATATTGAAATTATACCCTCGCAGTTTCAAACTCCATCGAAAGCCTTCCTGGCGTCTTCTGTCATCGTGAATTTCCTTATGTTTTCTTTTGTTAGTCGGTCATGTAAAGGTGCTGCAATAGTGGCACAATCTTGTATAAAACGTCTATAACAGCCTGTCGTTCCAACGAACCTTCTAAGCTGTTTTGGGGTTCGTGGTTCCGGGAAGTCGCACATGGCAGTTATTTTGCTATCATCCGTGCGTATTCATCCATCCCTTACCCCGTACCCGAGATAACGTACCTCTTTAAAGCAGAACTTGCTCTTTTCAACGTTGATCGTAAATTTTGCATCCCTAAGACATTTGGCAACTACAGACAACAAATATAAGTGGGACGAAAAATCATCGGAACAAACAATTAAATCGTCAAGGTAAACAAATACAGATTCTCTAAGGGAAGCGGGTATGACTTTATCCATCAGTCGGCACATTCGTTGGGCCGCATTGCACAGACCGAATGGCATGACTGTAAAATGATATAATGGTCTACCAGGTACAGTGAAAGAAGTTTTCTCCCTGGAATTTCGTTCTAAAGGTATCTGCCAAAACGCATCTTTCAAATCAATGGCAGATATGTACCTGGTATTTTGCAGGAGGCTTAGGATTCCATCTATGTTTGGTAGGGGTAGGCATCCTTAATGGTGCGCTCATTTACCTTGCGTGCGTCTAGACATAGAAGATTCTTCGTACCCTTAACGACAAGTGAGACTGGAGAATTCCAGCAACTATTACTTTCTTCAATAACCCCCATCGCTAACATCCTATCTAACTCGCTATAAACTAATTTGTGTATCGCCGGAGAAATCGAATAATGTCGCTGTTTTACGGGAAGATTTTCATCCGTCACTTCAATAATATGCTCCTCTACATCAGTTTTCCCTAACCCAAGTACTGCGAATGAAGGAAATTGTGCTTTCACGCATTCCAAAGCTACTGTTTCTTCATCACTCAAAAAATGCTGCACTGCATCGAATGTCAGGTCACCTTCAGCGGGTGCGATCTCTGAAACAACAGAACCTTTTGACTTTACTATGGGGCCCTTGCTGACGACACTCAGCTGAAAGGCTTGCCAAAAATCGATTCCTAGATAGACCTCCTGCTGTAAACCAGGCACTATAAGGAACTCTAGCTCTCTAGTGGTATTGTCCCATAATACTGGAAGAGTCACTACTCCTACTACCTCAGTTTCACCACCATTGGCTGTCTTGATGCTCTGTCCTTGGATCGGCACAATCAGACTTTCCTTTCCTTCTAGTAACTTATTGGCATTTTTCCCTAAGCAGCCAGCCCCGACCCCGGAATCTAAGAGTGCGAGCACCTCGCGTCCTCCGATCTCAGTTTTCGCGAAGAACCTATTGCCACCTTTAACTGAGCCAATCGTTGAAATTATTTTGTGTTTAATCCGCCTAAACTTCTTTGGTTTTTCCCGCATTTTCATAATTTTGTTGAAATTTTTCTCTTTCTTTTTAACGTTCAGCTCTTCATAAAATATTCACCTACGCGCCTCTTCATATCTTAATTTTCTCTCATGTAAACTTATACCACCTGACTCATGTTTCTTTTCAAATATATTTTTCGTTTCTGTATCCCTATTTCTCTTCAGTATGCTACCTAATCCGCCGGGCGATCTCGAGTCTGGACAGAGTGCCCGGACATCTCTGCCAGTGCCCTGTTTCCCGCTTCGGGCTTAAAAACACAAAACGAGGAATCTCCTCCACACGCAAAACATTTCATCAAATGGCAGGAGGACTTACACATTGTGTTTTTCGCTGCTTCTGCCGGATTTTTTATGTAAAAATCCACCGGCATTCCACAGGAAAAACACAACATTAAATGGAATGGGGAAGGACAAAACATTTGGTTTTGGACTCGACTAACACCTTTACTGTGGACACTGGAGGACGAACTTACAACAGAATTAGGGGAATGTGTTGGAATGGTGGGCTTAGGCGGTTCTCGGGGAACAGAGGCAACTGGCAGATTCCTACTGATGGGCCTCTCTGCTTGACTCTTATTGCCCTTGCTGAACGCTTCCACTGCTAACTCCACTTCCTGACTCTCTGACCACAAACTCCTGTTAGTCCCTAACTCGCTTACTGGTTTTACTCTAGACCTATTCTCCTTCATTAGCTTCTCTGCCCGTTTGCATTCTAACTTTATCTCCGCTAATGTGTTTGTTTTTGCCGCAAAAGTTAAGTTTGCCAAATATGACTTAAGATTCCCCTTTATTATTTTAACTAACTCATTTTCTGGGATTCTCTGTTTAAGGCGGAACGTGAGATCGTGGACGTCGGCGTAGTACTCGTCGAAACTCTCCTGGTGTTGCTGCTTTCTTTCCATTATCTCACGTATTACCTCGTAGTCTGATTCTGCCTACTTAAACTAGGCTAATATCTCCCTCTTTAACCGGAAATAATGAAATGACTCGTCATCAGCGTGGTCTTCCAGTATTTGCCAATACCACTTGAGAGCAGGCCCTGTCACTAAGCAATGAAAATCCGAAAAAAGTTGTTCATAGGACAGCTGATACTGGACTCGCATCCTTTCCAGTTGGAAGACAAAACTCTCTACCGTCATACCCTTAGCAGAACCATCAAATATCAGGTGCCATTTATCCAGATCTACCTTTTTCCTAGCCGTGTAACTATAGGATGATTCTGGCTGCTGCTGACTGTTGGTTGTACTTTGATGATTTTCTGTAGTTCCCCTAGTATGATCTGGCGTCGACGTCGTGGCTTGAGGGCGTGGTACCGCTGGGTTCTGCATAGATGTTTCCACGGCAACAATGCGATCGCATAGCTTGGATATATCCGATCGTACCTTTCGCACCTCCTCCCATATGCTGTGCCATATCCGCGTTTTGTTGCATCATCATTTCCATCATCAATCCCAATTGTTCAATCCTATCCTCGATTGGTGCCGCCCTGTCCCTATTTTCCGCCGCATTAGTAACAAGCGATGCCGATCCTCCCGGTGGCGCACCTCCAACTGCCCCCTCTTTGTTTCAATTTTTTAAACTGCCTCGAGCTCATCAAAATTTAATAAAGTATAATATTTGAAGGCAAATAAAAATATTTTTAAAATGTTCAAACGGAGAGCACACCGAGAGAAAAACAGTACAACCAGAGTGTACAAAAACATCAAGCATAACTATGACGCCCAGACCAACAAATACATAAAACACTACCAACATATTACGAAACAAGTCACAAGACTAACAACATCAACTAAATTTTTGGAAAGGTGCAGAAGAGATGGCTTAACTCCTAATTTTATTGATAATGCAACAAAGAATATAATGTACGTAATTACTAATAATACCAGCAACAACAAAATACCCAAACAATTTTCCAAAGTGGTGGCCACATTTATAAATAATGTGAAAAGCAAACTCATCAACCTTTTAATCAACATCAAGCATGAACTTTTAAGAAACAACAAAAAAGAGGTAAATATATTGAGAGCACTGATAACTTAATGTATTGAAGCAACACATTCCACTCAATTTTTTCAAAGTGAGGAGTTGTTAGCGACCAAATAAACGGCGCAGATTAAAACCAATCAAATTAAGAAATACGAAAATCTCAAAAGTAGACAAAGAGAAAATTTAAATATTAGGGTGGTTCCAGAATGGTTTCATAATATTTCATTTATAGATTTTCCCACGGACATTCGTTGGCTCTTATCTCTGGGTCCGAAATATGCCCTTCCAATTCAAGATAAAGAGTTTCCTTTATTCCAACTTATAGCAGACGGGGAGAATGTTATACGCACTATTGAAGACACAGAAAAACAAGAAATAGGAAGAAGTAATTTTACTAAATTTATACTCGAGCATCTTAATAGGAATAAAATTTCTGCTAGGGATAAATTTATAAACAAAACGGTACTCGCCACAAAAACATTTCTGAAAAAGAATAAAGATATACTGATTTTAAATGCAGATAAGGGTAATGTAACGGTAGCGTTGGAAAAAGCCGAATATGATAGAAAGATGCAAACGATTGTTAATAACATTTCAACATATAGAGTGTTAAAACGAGACCCTACTAGTAAATTACAAGAGAAGAACAATGCGTTAGTTCAAAAAATGCTTGATAACGGTGTTATCATGTTATGTGGGTGCGTGTTTCTATCAAGGTGTGGTGGTGAACAGGCATGCTGGCGAGCCCGGGCTAGCTCGTCGGTGGGGGGGCCCTTTCCACCCTCCTTGATAGCACCAACATTAACAAAATTTTTATTTATCATGCCTGGTTATGTTTGTTTCATCAGGGAGGAAATCAAATAGGATTGGGTAAGGATGGGGTGGGGTAAAAAGGTGATGGATACCGGGACAGAAAGTAAAAGGGCGAGAAAATAGGAATTGGGTGCAGGGAAGATGAATAAAGAAAAGTCCTGTCCTGTCCGTTGGAGTCGGCCCTCCCCTCCTGCGGCGTTTCTTGCGCAGCCTTGGGCGTCGCCTTGACTCCAGTGTGCAACGCCCCCTTATCCGAATACTAGATAGTCCGTCCCTAATGCAAGTGTGGTCTAGTCATTTCTTCCTTGCTCCCACGGCCCCTTTCCTACCCTAGCGTAACACCCACACCAAAGATATATGCTTAGCACTCCATCATCCAATCTTTAAGGGCAAAAGACTGAAGTATATTTCAAGGTACCAACATTAAATTTTATTGTACTCCTCTACTATCTACCCTATCATAACTACATTATAGTTCAATATTCTAAGGATTAGGTAATTCATTAAATAAAAAAAATGTTACCAAGACAAGGCAAATAAGAAGTTTTGGGTATAACTAATACTATGAGATATATATATATGGAAATTCAAGAAATATCAAGTTTATTCTAAAAAAAAATAAATCATAATTAGTTTTTTTTTTTCTTTTTTTTCTTGTAACCTAACAGCCTAGCTGTCTACGAACTAATGTCACGCGTAGCCGTGTAAAAAAACTTAAAAAGGAAATACACGAGAAACCTTAGGTTTATAGAAAGTTAATCCAACGCAACTTCAGGTTGCTACCGAAAAATTCAAAGCTAGAATTTAAAACAAAAGATAGATTTGGGGTATGTATTTGGTCATATGTTATCCATGTACATATTTATGTCCACATAAATATACGCACATACATATGATATAAAAGAAGCAAAACTTCATAGTAAACAATTGGAATATATAAATAAAAAAATAAATGTAAGGCGCGATAACCTCCGAAGAGATCTAAGGCCGAGCTTCTCTTCCAATTTGCGTCGTGCTCCTCTTGATTTTTCCCTACAAATTGGCCGGACGGGACCTACATGTTTTATGCCGACTCCGAACGGCATCTGCAAGGCAGATGAGTTTTCACTGAGAGCTTTTCATGGCAGAAATACAATCGGAGCGCTTGCCAGACACTGCCGAGGGGCGACCCCGCTTAGAAAAATTTTCTTCTAATTGAAAAATCTTATTTCTAAAATTTTGATGTTGCTTTGCCCGGGAGTTGAACCCAGGGCATACGGTGTGATAGGCGGAGCACGCTACCATAACACCACGGTGCATATGTATATGTGATCTCACTCACCTCAGTTTTCCAGCGTTATGGTACCAGAGCGCGGATTCTGCTAAAGAGTGGGAGAGATAGACATACGTGGTTACATCCATACATAAGTTTGTAGATGGTTGCTCAGTGGTCTCTTAGATTTTCTTTTTCTAGTGCCTGGTCACTCGCTCGTGTTTGGGAGCAGCGAGCGGGTCAACCATGCGTTAGTTGTTTATTTATTGCGTTGAATAGAGCAACCCGGCCATGTTCGCAGATCAAAATTAATATAAAAAAAACATAAAAAGAACTTGCAAGATTTGTTGCGTTCAAAAGTGAAATTTCGCATAAATAATAGATACTAGCAAATCCCTGGCGGGATCAAAATAAAATTACCTTAAATCACATCAGCAAATTTGTTAATTTCGGAAGCGAGCGGGAAACGGTAGGAATCACTAAAAAAAGGACAAAAAAACAAAAAAAGGAAGAGCAAGAAAAGTGTAATTGATAGTGAATTGAACTAAAAAAAAACTGAGGCCGAATATGAGTTTTTTTTTTTTCTTCTACTCCTTGGGTTATTCCGATAATGAATAACTAGTGTCACCTGGGCTGCCTTCCGATGTTACGTGCAAAAAAAAAAAAAAAAAAAAAAAAAAAACGGCAGATCTACATTTCTATTTTTTTTTCTTTCTTTTTCTGTTTTCCTTTGCCTTTCGCTACCTTGATCGTTCTTTATTACGCTTGACATACAATACAACATCAAGAAGAATTTCGTTCTCGGGTCTGAGCCTTTTCCCTTTTTTTTTTTTCTTTCTCACCTAGAAAATTGCTCAAACGAAATCAAACTTCGAAATATCTATGCAACATCCTTTAATTTCGAATTTTGATCTCCTCGAAATAGATTTTCCTCTTGAGGTTTCCTTGCTTTCAATAATACCAAAATTTGAGTTTATAATGTCGTGCTGGCCTAATGAAATGATATCTAAGGAAACGAAACGCAAAGGGAACAAGGAACAAAGCAAAGCATACCTAACTAGTTACTTGTCCTACAAAGCTTGAGAGCATACATTTACAAGAACCTTACAAACAAAGCAAATCAAAAATATATACATATAGAGAGAACTCGTATCTGATCTTCTTGCTGGCTGCTGCGCTGGGACCTTCTCGTTGGTATTTTCTCCGCATGGAGCGGGCGCACTCACTCTTCGTCTCCTGGTTACACAGCTCTCACGCTCTCTGGTTTTCCATGGGGTATTGTTAGGTGGCCGCTGGAGATCTTGCCGCGGTCAATGACTTTCTTTAGCTTTCCACTTACTTGATCAGCTGTGTTAGCATATAATAACCTGTGGTGGTTGTTGATATCCTTCACCTGTCACCGCTTACAATCTCGCAGATACTTTTCTTGCTGTTGATGTTGGCGTGTGATTGGCGGGTGATCGCGGGCATATAAAATATTAGTGTGCGTGTGTGATTGTGTGTATGCGTAGGTGATTGTGTGTATGCACGAAGATCAGGGTGCTTGGTGGCGGTTTGCCTTATTGTTGGTAGCCTGTGGTGGAGGAAACTAAAGTTAGTAGGCTGTCTTCAACTACGAATTGTCAGTGCTAAGGGGCAGCCGGTTTCCCGAGGCAAAAAGAAAAATGGTATTTTTTTTTCATATCGCCTTCACATGACTCTCAAAGAAAACATTTTTTTTTTCTTTTCTCAATTTCTCTTGTGAAACTGGTGGTGAAAGTGCATTTATGTCTGCCGTCGGTGAAATTGGCAGCACACAGCCGAGCGAAACGCTTTGAGCGATGATACGCGTTTTCTTAAAGCACGTTCTTGACTTACCTTCAGGCGTCCTTACTCGATCGATCCAGGGGTTTCGCTCCTGCATCGGGTTCTAGGTTTGCCCGCACCTACTTCGTCCACTCAAAGTTTTCAGTGATTTATTAGTTTTTTTTTTTTGCACTCACTCCACTATTCACCCACTCGCGACTTATACTTTCGCTTGAAAATATACTTCAACACACTTCACCAAACATAGAAAAATTTTATTTTATTATTTTTTTTCTAATGCCAATTTTGTTGGCTGCCGATCGCACTTTGCAAAAGAAACGCCCCGTAATGCGGAGTTTACCGCCGTTATTTATTAGTTTTTTTTTTTGCACTCACTCCACTATTCACCCACTCGCGACTTATACTTTCGCTTGAAAATATACTTCAACACACTTCACCAAACATAGAAAAATTTTATTTTATTATTTTTTTTCTAATGCCAATTTTGTTGGCTGCCGATCGCACTTTGCAAAAGAAACGCCCCGTAATGCGGAGTTTACCGCCGTTATGACCCTTTTATACCCTACGGTTCCTGTTCTTGGCCTAACTGACTAGTTTCATGTGTATATGTATCTCATTGTATCTAATCGCTGAATTTCTCCTACTTTTGCTTAGCAACCGATACGCACACATACGCATAGTGAACTGCCTTATAGTCCCGCAAAGTGCATTTCTAACATTCGATATTGTATTCACAAAAGTACTTGCCCACACACACACACACACACACATAGGTAATGATACAGGGGCCGGATTCAGAACAAATAGGGCCAGGCTGGCGTTACAGGCTCGCATCCGCCGATGTTGCCTGCAGCATGGAGCGTGTGCGTAAAGGATTCCTAACGCCGCCTGACGTCTAGGATTAGCCCAACGTGTGGCTTCGACCCACGACCTGTAGCCAGCTATTAAAGCATGTGCAGATTGCAATTACTAAAACAAAACATCGGTACATACATACATGAACTTCTATGGCTATATCACAGCTATGGGAACTTAAAGTCTATATCACATATATTACAGCCTAAATTGTATATCACAGAACATGCCCAAATAAGCCCTAAAACAGTCAATAAAAAGGTAAAATAGCCAGTCAAATAATAGTAAAAAAAAATAAATAATCGCAAGAATAATCAAAACAAATAAAATATTAGCGGATAAGTCAAAAGGAATACTACCACGGTCAAGAAAATCACAGATGGGCGGAATTGTGGTCAAGTACTTTCACTGGTCAAGCTTTTGCGCTAAGAAAAATTACGTCACTACGTCAACACACGTACACGTAACTTTACTCATGAAGTGACAGACGGAGACATTCACGGAGTTCACAGGTGCAATACTACACACGGCCCACATATTACGCCGCAAAGATATCTTTAGCATGGTATACCCCCGCCTTCTTCCCACTCATGTCCCCAAGTTCATACATAGAGTTCCCGATTACTTTTAATACAATACATTTAACTTGTTTTGGTGCTAATTTCGGGTTGTAGTTTTCCACTTGGGAACTTTGCTTGAAGTTGCGGCGGTATACCAATTGTCCGACTTTGAAGATCACTTCTCTGCTTCGTGTATTGTAAACCTTTTTGCTCCGCTCATGTGCCAACTTAAGTTCTTTTAGGATTTTGTCCCTAATGAGCTGGGATTTGTCTCCTATCGCATCTACCTCACAATCCATATCCTTTAAGGCGCCAAGTCTTCGATATATCTCGTATGATGCAGCATGCTGTATCATCGGCATACCGAAGATTGCGTAATATGGCGAACAGTCTATTGCAGTGTGCTCCACACTCCTGAGTGCGAACGCTGCGTCGCTGACGTGCTTATCCCAGTTCTTCTGATTGCCACCGATATACGACCTCACCATTTGAAGCACCGACCGATTTACTCTTTCCGCGGCGTTAGCTTGTGGAGAGTAAAACGCTGTTCTCACATGCTGGGTACCATATTTCTTTAAAAGTGAACTGAACACTTCGGAGATGAATTGCCTTCCATTGTCGGAGTGTACATACTCTGGTACACCGAATATATGGAATATTTCGTTTTCTAGATACTTAACAATTTCCGCCGCGGCATTGGCCTCAAGAACACGAATTTGGAGAAGTGATCCAAACACACGAATATATAAACATTGCCACTACATGTACGTGGGTATGGACCCATAAAGTCTATAAATAAACGCTGAAAGGGTCTTTCAGTTATGCGCTGTTTTCCCATTAAAGGCTTATGGTATGAATTTTGTGTTTTGTTGCCTTTGCAGACTTGGCACTCCTTTACGTACCTCTGTACGTCTGTCACCATGCCGGGCCAATAATATCTTTCGCGGAGCCTAGTTAGGGTTTTGTGCATACCGCCATGTCCTGCCGATGGCGAGTCGTGAGAGGATTCCACCAACCCCGGACGAAGCCCTGACCTGTACCCAGAGTTTCCAGGCGTAGGTCTGCTGATGTTCGTCCCCCCTATTAAATTGCGTTCGCTTGTACACGTACCCGTCAGATATACACAGTTCCGGTAGTTTATCCTGGTTGTCTGTCACGGTCTTTTCAAAGTTTCATACTCTTCGCTTTTGAAAAGTGGTGAGTCCAAACATATGTCTAAGGTCCGGTCGTCAATTTTTATCTCATCCATATTCATGCGTGACAAGGCATCGGGTACAATATTTTGGGCTCCCTTCCGGTGTTGGATGTCGAAGTCATAGGCCTGCAGTTTTAGACTCCATCTTGCGAGTCTACCAGACAGGTATTTCTGGTTCATTAGCCACTTCAAACTCGCATGATCCGTAATCACCGTGAAAGGAAGTCCTTCTACATAGGGCCTAAACCTCTTAACACTTAAAACTGCTGCGCAACATTCTAGCACCGTGATGCTGTAGTTGCGTTGCGCTTTGTTTAACTTCGCCGAAACGTATGCGATTGGGCGCTCATTATTTTCATCGTCTAGCTGAAATAATACCCCTCCCACTCCGTCCGTTGAGGCGTCGCATTGTATATAAAAGTGTCTATTGAAGTCTGGGTGTATCAGTACGGGGGCAGAGATTAGACTCTGCTTCAAGCGTTCAAAGGCTAGTCTAGCTTCGTCAGTCATCGTAAATTTCTTAATCTTGTCTTTTGACAGGCAGTCGTGCAGCGGTGCTGCGATGGTCGCGTAGTCCTGTATGAATCTGCGGTACCAGCCTGACATACCTAGAAACCGCCTGAGCTGCTTCGGGGTACGGGGTTCTGGGAAGTCTCTCACGGCTGCCACCTTGTTGGCATCTGTGCGTATACATCCGTCTCCTACCACGTAGCCAAGGTACCTAACCTCTCTAAAACAAAATTTACTCTTTTCAACGTTTATTGTTAGATTGGCATCCCACAGACATTTAGCAACTTTTCCAAGAAGACACATATGAGACACAAAATCCTCTGAACAAACTAGCAAATCGTCCAGATACACAAACACAGACTCTCGTAATGAAGCGGGTATAACCTTGTCCATCAATCTGCACATGCGTTGCGCGGCATTACACAACCCGAAAGGCATGACGGTGAACTGGTACAGGGGCCTGCCGGGTACTGTGAATGCCGTTTTTTCTCGAGATCTCTTTTCTAAGGGTATTTGCCAGAAGGCATCTTTCAAATCTATGGCTGATATGAAACGCGTATTTTGTAGACGACTTAGTATGCCGTCAATGTGCGGGAGTGGGTATGCATCTTTAATAGTTCTCTCGTTAACCTTTCGTGCATCTAAACAAAGTCTATTTTTGGTGCCCTTTACAACCAGGGACACTGGCGAATTCCAACTACTACCACTCTCTTCTATTACCCCCATGGCCAGCATTCGGTCCAGCTCGCCATATATGAGCTTTTGGATAGCTGGGGATATGGGGTAGTGTCTTTGTTTGACAGGTAGGTTCTCGTTTGTTACCTCGATCACGTGTTCTTCGAGATTTGTTTTTCCTAAACCTAATACGGCAAATGAAGGAAATCTGGCTTTAACTTGCTCCAATATTACGCTTTGTTCGGGGGACAGATCGTGGGGAACGGCGTCAAAGGACAGGTCTCCTTCGGCGGGCGCGAGCTCTGCTACTGAAACCTCATTCACACTGGCACGGACACCTTTACTCACGACACTCATATCAAACGCCTGCCAAAAATCAACCCCCAAGTAAACCTCCTGCTGTAGAGCTGGCACTATTAAAAACTCTATATCCTTCGTGACATTATCCCACAACACTGGCACCGCTGTTTCTTCTCCATTGGCTGTGCGAATGTTTTGCCCTTTGATGGGTTTCACCAACGCTTCCTTGCCTCTTAATAAAAGCTCTGCATTTTTCCCTATACAGCATGCGCCTGCTCCTGAATCCAGCAGCGCTAGCACCTCCACACCTCCTATTTTTGTCTGGGCGAAGAACCTGTTGTTGCCTCTAACTGTCACTATGGTGGACACTATCTTCTTCGCTATCCTCTTGAACTCCTTCCTCTTTGCTCTTAACTTCCCTATTTTGCTATAGTTCCTACTTGTTTTCCTCTTTATAATTTCTTCACAAAATATTCGCTTCCTCGCTTCCTCATATTCTACTTTCCTCTGATGTAAACTTTTACTCTCCCTACTCATACTTTCTCTTTTGTTCCCTTTAATTTCTTCTTTACTTTCCCTCCTTAACAACCTTACTGGCTCGAGGCTTCCGGGTACTTCTTTTCCTGGCAGGAGCTCCCGGACATCTCTGCCAGCCTCGGATTTCCCTGACTTGGCTTGAAGACACAGAACGAAGAATCACCGCCACAAGAAAAACAAACCATGTTATGAAAAGACGACTTACACCTATTTTCCTTTTTAGCTTCCAGAGGATTCTTTACAAAAAAGTCTACTGGCATCCCACATGAAAAACATAACATTAAGTGGAACGGGGACGGACAAAAATACTTTATCGTGGACTTCAACGCATCAGGACCCATGGACGGAGACGCCATATTTTGGGATGTGGTCGGTTGTTGCGATTTACTAAAAGGGGCTCTCCCCAGGGCTTCTATCCTTTTTTCTTCCTGCCCCTCAGTTCCCACATATTCCAACTCGTTAACTAACTTTGGCCTATTTTTGTTCTCTTTCATCACCTTTTCCGCTCGTTTACACTCTGCCTTAAGTTCCGCGAGGGTTTGTATTTTGGCCGCGAATGTTAGATTAGCCAGGTATGGCTTCAGATTACCCCTAATTATCCCTACTAATTCCTGCTCCGGGATCCGCTTTCTCAGTCGGAAGATAAGATTATGAACATCACCATAAAACTCCTCGAAGGTCTCCTGTGCGTGCTGCTTCCGCTCCATTATCTCCCTTATGACCTCATAGTCCGTCTCTGCCGTCTTGAAATGGGTGAGTAGTTCGGTCTTCAGCCTGAAGTACCCGAAGTCGAGCTCGTCGGCATGGTCCTCCAAGACTTGCCAGTAAATCTGTGAATAACTGGTGATATGAAATGTCATATTGTTCCCTCATCTTTTCTATTCGAAAAATAAAACTCTCTACTGTCATTCCTTTGCTAGAACCATCGAATTTAACATGCCATTTATCGAGATCTACTTTCTTCCTGGTCCTGCCCTCCCCTTTCGACTGAGGTTGGCTGCTTGTAGTATCTCCTCCAATGCTCTGGTCGGGTCCAGACTTCTCCCGTCTCGTTTCAGGAGTTGAAGACCTAGCTGGGGTGTTTCTTGGTGTTCCCGCTGACGTTTCCACTTCCGCCACTCTATTGCTCAAGTTCCTAACATTTTCTTTCATCAGTCGGACCTCGTTCACCGTCTGGGCGACCATATCATTCTGCTGGGCAACCATCGCCATCAATCTACTCAGCTGTTCGACAGTAGTCGGTGGCAAACTTGATTCTCCACCACTTCCCTTCGAGCCTCCTGCCCCGTCGTCGTTGACGGGCATCCCTACTCCGTCTGGTACGACTCCTGGTACGGTTTCTATTTGCTGGTCCTCTCCTTCCGACATCTCCATCACTTCGTCAAGCTTCCTAGAGAAACTCAAACTGCTGTCGGAGGTATTAAAGGTCACCTCTTTTGTGATTCGGATCGTTGGTTGCCGAGGTACGCCGGGAATCGTAGTTCCAAAAACGCGTGCGGTACACCGGGTCAGGAGTTCAGTGGGAACAAAATCTTCTGGAAGCGGAATACCAGTATCAATCTGGGTAAAAAGCGACCCTGCTATCTGTTCTCTATTTGCCTCGCTAAATTACGCGTAACTCTGCGGCTCTATCCTCTTCTTCCTTATCTTCCATTCACGCCGAAGTGCGAATTCGAAATGGCCGAGATACTCCGTTAAAAGACAAAACAGGACAAAAAAAAAATTATAAAAATTTTCAATTTATATGTGCGCTTCCGACTTTTAGTTTTTTTTTTTTTTTTCTTGATACGCAAGAAACATGGAAGCAGACTCCCCACCTTAGAAATAAAAACTGGAAAAATTCAAATTTTCAATGGATAACTCAACCAGTAAACTTTGGAAATAAACCACAGTTTTAAAGTTAATTTCAATTCAATTGTTGTACACCCAAAAATTCAAAAACGTGTATGCAATTCAATAAAAATCATTCAAAAATGTGTTAAAGGATACCTATTATAACAAAATATTAATTACAATATTCACTAATGTTATGAATTCGAATATTTATATTCGTGTGTGTATCAATTGCGTAATTCGTTTTAGAATGCACTATCGAGATTTCAATGACTTGGCCTCACTACAAGATCTTTAATAGGCACGAATAAAAAAGGAAAAAACAAGAAGAGAAAAACTCAGTGAGTATTACAAAAGTGCACTACCTCCAAAACTTAAACAAATTCTGCTGAAGGAAGATAAAACTGTTATCTAGCAAAAAAAATGTATCGTTATATCTGAAAATTATAAACCTCCTGTTGTAATTACTTTGGTGCTTACTTGGTGTTACTGCTAGGCAGGGTTATGGTGGGAATCTCACGTCCGTGCGTCTTCCGTCCGGCGTCTAGGTCATCTAAATCTGTTAAGTTTCTGGTAGGGTGCAGCACAACAGTAGCGAGTGCTGTAACATGCAGCGTGGATGCTACACCTCACCGCGAAACCCCTATCTACCCCTGGTAAGCCGCCAAAACCTCACTCATACGCTGTACTGGACTGCATAAGAGGCAGCTTAAATGGCTGAGTCTTGCACGAAATTTTATTGCGATTCACTCAATATCAAACACCACTTTCACGTGTGCTGACCTTATGAAAGGCTTGTCGACATTGTGTTAATCACACCCCCCTTAAATAAAGTGATTTATCTATATTTCAATCAAGCACTAATCCCTTCCAGAAAGCTGGACGGATGCTGCCTTCATGATCCTAACCAGTCCGAAAAGATAAGTAGAAAAAGACAAATAAGATGTGGAGAGGGGAAACGGAGTCGGGGAATAACAAGAACTTGGACTCATTACCTCCAGGCACGTCCGTTGGGCGCCATTGTTATGTGGGTGCGTGTTTCTATCAAGGTGTGGTGGTGAACAGGCATGCTGGCGAGCCCGGGCTAGCTCGTCGGTGGGGGGCCCTTTCCACCCTCCTTGATAGCACCAACATTAACAAAATTTTTATTTATCATGCCTGGTTATGTTTGTTTCATCAGGGAGGAAATCAAATAGGATTGGGTAAGGATGGGGCGGGGTAAAAAGGTGATGGATACCGGGACAGAAAGTAAAAGGGCGAGAAAATAGGAATTGGGTGCAGGGAAGATGAAGAAAGAAAAGTCCTGTCCTGTCCGTTGGAGTCGGCCCTCCCCTCCTGCGGCGTTTCTTGCGCAGCCTTGGGCGTCGCCTTGACTCCAGTGTGCAACGCCCCCTTATCCGAATACTAGATAGTCCGTCCCTAATGCAAGTGTGGTCTAGTCATTTCTTCCTTGCTCCCACGGCCCCTTTCCTACCCTAGCGTAACACCCACACCAAAGATATATGCTTAGCACTCCATCATCCAATCTTTAAGGGCAAAAGACTGAAGTATATTTCAAGGTACCAACATTAAATTTTATTGTACTCCTCTACTATCTACCCTATCATAACTACATTATAGTTCAATATTCTAAGGATTAGGTAATTCATTAAATAAAAAAAATGTTACCAAGACAAGGCAAATAAGAAGTTTTGGGTATAACTAATACTATGAGATATATATATATGGAAATTCAAGAAATATCAAGTTTATTCTAAAAAAAAATAAATCATAATTAGTTTTTTTTTTTTTCTTTTTTTTTCTTGTAACCTAACAGCCTAGCTGTCTACGAACTAATGTCACGCGTAGCCGTGTAAAAAAACTTAAAAAGGAAATACACGACTGCTAAAGAGTGGGAGAGATAGACATACGTGGTTACATCCATACATAAGTTTGTAGATGGTTGCTCAGTGGTCTCTTAGATTTTCTTTTTCTAGTGCCTGGTCACTCGCTCGTGTTTGGGAGCAGCGAGCGGGTCAACCATGCGTTAGTTGTTTATTTATTGCGTTGAATAGAGCAACCCGGCCATGTTCGCAGATCAAAATTAATATAAAAAAAAACATAAAAAGAACTTGCAAGATTTGTTGCGTTCAAAAGTGAAATTTCGCATAAATAATAGATACTAGCAAATCCCTGGCGGGATCAAAATAAAATTACCTTAAATCACATCAGCAAATTTGTTAATTTCGGAAGCGAGCGGGAAACGGTAGGAATCAATAAAAAAAAGGACAAAAAAACAAAAAAAGGAAGAGCAAGAAAAGTGTAATTGATAGTGAATTGAACTAAAAAAAAACTGAGGCCGAATATGAGTTTTTTTTTTTTTTTCTTCTACTCCTTGGGTTATTCCGATAATGAATAACTAGTGTCACCTGGGCTGCCTTCCGATGTTACGTGCAAAAAAAAAAAAAAAAAAAAAAAAACCGGCAGATCTATATTTCTATTTTTTTTTTCTTTCTTTTTCTGTTTTCCTTTGCCTTTCGCTACCTTGATCGTTATTTATTACGCTTGACATACAATACAACATCAAGAAGAATTTCGTTCTCGGATCTGAGCCTTTTCCCTTTTTTTTTTTTTTTCTTTCTCACCTAGAAAATTGCTCAAACGAAATCAAACTTCGAAATATCTATGCAACATCCTTTAATTTCGAATTTTGATCTCCTCGAAATAGATTTTCCTCTTGAGGTTTCCTTGCTTTCAATAATACCAAAATTTGAGTTTATAATGTCGTGCTGGCCTAATGAAATGATATCTAAGGAAACGAAACGCAAAGGGAACAAGAAACAAAGCAAAGCATACCTAACTAGTTACGTGTCCTACAAAGCTTGAGAGCATACATTTACAAGAACCTTACAAACAAAGCAAATCAAAAATATATACATATAGAGAGAACTCGAATCTGATCTTCTTGCTGGCTGCTGCGCTGGGACCTTCTCGTTGGTATTTTCTCCGCATGGAGCGGGCGCACTCACTCTTCGTCTCCTGGTTACACAGCTCTCACGCTCTCTGGTTTTCCATGGGGTATTGTTAGGTGGCCGCTGGAGATCTTGCCGCGGTCAATGACTTTCTTTAGCTTTCCACTTACTTGATCAGCTGTGTTAGCATATAATAACCTGTGGTGGTTGTTGATATCCTTCACCTGTCACCGCTTACAATCTCGCAGATACTTTTCTTGCTGTTGATGTTGGCGTGTGATTGGCGGGTGATCGCGGGCATATAAAATATTAGTGTGCGTGTGTGTTTGTGTGTATGCGTAGGTGATTGTGTGTATGCACGAAGATCAGGGTGCTTGGTGGCGGTTTGCCTTATTGTTGGTAGCCTGTGGTGGAGGAAACTAAAGTTAGTAGGCTGTCTTCAACTACGAATTGTCAGTGCTAAGGGGCAGCCGGTTTCCCGAGGCCAAAAGAAAAATGGTATTTTTTTTTCATATCGCCTTCACATGACTCTCAAAGAAAACATTTTTTTTTTTTCTTTTCTCAATTTCTCTTGTGAAACTGGTGGTGAAAGTGCATTTATTTCTGCCGTCGGTGAAATTGGCAGCACACAGCCAAGCGAAACGCTTTGAGCGATGATACGCGTTTTCTTAAAGCACGTTCTTGACATACCTTCAGGCGTCCTTACTCGATCGACCCAGGGGTTTCGCTCCTGCATCGGGTTCTAGGTTTGCCCGCACCTACTTCGTCCACTCAAAGTTTTCAGTGATTTATTAGTTTTTTTTTTTGCACTCACTCCACTATTCACCCACTCGCGACTTATACTTTCGCTTGAAAATATACTTCAACACACTTCACCAAACATAGAAAAATTTTATTTTATTATTTTTTTTCTAATGCCAATTTTGTTGGCTGCCGATCGCACTTTGCAAAAGAAACGCCCCGTAATGCGGAGTTTACCGCCGTTATGACCCTTTTATACCCTACGGTTCCTGTTCTTGGCCTAACTGACTAGTTTCATGTGTATATGTATCTCATTGTATCTAATTGCTGAATTTCTCCTACTTTTGCTTAGCAACCGATACGCACACATACGCATAGTGAACTGCCTTATAGTCCCGCAAAGTGCATTTCTAACATACGATATTGTATTCACAAAAGTACTTGCCCACACACACACACACATAGGTAATGATACAGGGGCCGGATTCAGAACAAATAGGGCCAGGCTGGCGTTACAATCAATGAAATAGAAAAACAGCGACTTTTAAGCAAAACTGCCAACCCACCTAGAGTTTACGGTTTGCCTAAAATTCACAAAGAAGGAGCGCCACTTCGACCGATTTGTTCCTCTATTTGCTCACCGTCGTATGAATTATGCAAATATGTTGTTAACATATTGGAAAATATAACTAAATCGTCTAAATTTAATGTTAAAGATGCGATTGAATTCAAACGAAAAATAAATAATACCTATATCTATGATGATGAGATTCTAGTGTCTTTTGATGTAGTGTCCTTATTCCCGAGCATTCCAGTAGACTTGGCATTAAAGATAATATCCTCAAAATGGAATGAATTAAAAGACCATACAAAGTTAACGCAAGAGCTGTTTTTAAACATAGTTAAATTTTGCATAATGGAAAATCGTTACTTTAAATATAATGAAAAAATATATGAGCAACGGTCAGGAATGCCTATGGGATCACCAGCATCACCTGTCGTAGCGGATATAGTCATGGAGGAACTACTATCCAAATTCATGATGGAAACTGCCAATAAACCGCGCTTATTAACTAAGCACGTTGACGACTTGTTCGCGATTGTTAGGACACAAGATGTCGACAAGATGCTCAACGATCTTAACAACTTCAATAAATCAATTCAATTTACAATAGAAACGGAAAAAGATGGAGAGCTACCCTACTTAGACACTCTTATTATCAGAAAGAATAACAAATTGTTGATTGACTGGTATAAAAAGCCCACGGCATCTGGAAGACTTATTAATTTTAATTCAAAACATGACAAAAAAGCAATTATAAACACCGCAAGCAATTTCATTAGAAGAATTCTCTCGATGAGCGACACGATTTTTCACGAAAAGAATATTGACGAAATAAAAGTAACCTTGACAAAGAATGACTTCCCTATGACAACCGTAAATCAATTACTTCGAACATACCTTACCGAAAATAAGGAGAGAACCAACATAGCCAAAGGAGAGGGAAAAATATACAAATCAGTACTTCATGTTCCAGGAATAACGGAAAGAATACAATTTTCAAAGCTCTATGACAGAGATAAATATCAGACCGCGTCAACTTATAAACACACGCTAAGAAAACTCTACAGCAATACAAAGGATAGAATTCCCAAACAAGAGAAGTCTGATGTAGTTTACAGGATTCCGTGTAATGGTGACGGGTCCCACTTATGCAAAAAGGTATATGTGGGGACAACAAAAATGAAACTCAAGGCAAGGATTTCCGCTCACAGGTCAAATGTGAAATTAAGAAGCAGTTTTTCGGACAATAAGACGGCATTGTCATCACATTGCAAAGATACCGGGCATTATCCCGATTTCGATAATGTATCCATTTTACACGAGGAGAAAAATTACGGCAAAAGATATACTTTAGAAATGCTGCACATAACGAACACCCCTAATGACACGAAAATGAATTATAAAATAGACACTGATCAGCTGGCGCGTGTTTACCGCGACTTAGTTTTAAGACAACAACACTGTTCTAGTTAGAATTGCAGCTCAACACAACAAAAGCAGTGGGATGACCAATATATATGTACATATGTACATTTGTATGTTAATGCAAATGATTATGTCTTTTTGTTCGTCATTCTATGTATTGTTGTTTTTGTAGATTTTTGTTTATACTTACGGTGTTTTAAATTGTTTATATTGTCATATTTATTTGACTTCTACGCTTTCTTTTTTCGTACATGTTGTTAGTCGGTAAAACATATTCAATTGTGTAAGTGGTATTATGTTTAGGGTTTGAAAATTGTTTACATGTTAACTAATTGTTGTTTTTGTCTACAGTTCCTGAGGATGATCTCAGAGTGCGATCGAAATGTCGACCAAATAAAATTGAAATATAAAAATTAAAACTGTGTTTCAATTTTTTAAACTGCCTCGAGCTCATCAAAATTTAATAAATGAAAAAAATAATAATAATGGGACTAAACGTGTCTATATAAAAACGTGTAAAAAAAATTCTAACAAAAATTCAAATAAAATTTTTATTGGTAAGAAAACAAAAAATTCAGTAAGAAAGTATAAAGCAAATTTGTATAAATATGTTAAAAATTAAGGGTATAAGGGTATATTCATAAAATTAAATCAAATGTATATAATTTCAATAATAAAGTTGTGTGAATTCAATATGTGAGGGTGTGTGTGTTAAAAATTCAAACAAAAATAATGTTTCGATACAAAAAAAAAAGTAATAATGAAAATAAGTGAATTCAAGTTTTGTGTGTATATTAAGTTTGCATAGCAACTAAAAAAAAAAATTTTTTTTCTTATATAAAAAAAAGGTTTAAAATTTCACAAATAAAAAGATGTAAAATTCAATAAGTGTACACTGTACAGCCTAAGCTAACCGAAAAAAATGTTGATCAAAAATGGATGTTTTGAAAGAAATTTCCGTAAAAAAACTTTAATACTTTGAAACGGAACTGCGAAAAAATGTAATTTTTTCTAATTAAATATGTTCAACTGTTGGTGCATGTTGATGTTGTCCTCGCCTTAATGGCTTTGCTGGTGAGTAGAGTGTTGTAAGAATGTCTATTGTCCAAAGTCAATGTCAGCTAATCCCCTCGTCTGGCTATGGAAGTGTGACACTACAGCGTTTTAAGTGCTGGCTCAAAACGTGGCTGCCACAATCCCCCTTACCCTGTCAGATTATTTACCCCCCGGAAAAGCATCCAAAAGCCTCACAGATATATCGTGCTGGACTGCATACCTTGCAGCTTGTGTTTGCTTGCAACAAACAAATTTTGCATTAAATATTATCTTCCAAGCACTAGCAAAGATTACGGATACCACTTTTACAAACGTTGAAGTTCATAAAAGGAACCCCGAAATCTTGCCAGCGCTGGAGCCTTTCCACCCCTTCTGTTCAAAAAAGAGTGAACAGCTTTGGACTCCACTATGGCTCCGTCATCCGAGTGGAGTCCCCTATTTCTTGACATCGTCTCTCACTAAGTCCCTCTCCATCACTCCTACAACTATCTCAACTCACCTGTAACACTTGCCACAAGGTCAACACCTGCACCAACAAAGAAAAGAAACTTTAGCCTGACATACCTGTTGTCATTAGACTCAACCCATATAAATAAATATTCTGAGGATTTTTCTACAAATTTACAATAATTTCTTTATTCACAATTTTATTGCCTTAAATTACCAAAGAAAATCAAACATAGAACTATTAATAGGTACTTCTATTAAAACTTAAAAGTCAATAAATTTAGCCTTTAAAGTAATTTTAGTTTATTACCAAGTTTTAATTATCTTCCAAAATTTTATCCATAAAGTCTTGCAGCTGCTCTATTACTAAATTTATTTTCTTTTCATTATTATTATTATTCTATATATATATTAGGCCGGGTCGATTTGAGGGGAGGCAAAAAAATCGCCCATTGCCCTGTGAAATTCATATTCTAGGGATCAAAATAAGAAACTTTGCCGAAGGAACCCTACCTCTAAAATGAATTCTGTATATGCGAATGATGAATTCCGTTTGTGTAGGTGTGATTCTGTGTTGGCGCAATTTCTTGGAAAAATTAGTTGTGTTTGGTTGCGTGTATTCCCGTGAATTTTGCCGCTTAATTGCTACCCCCTTAAAAATGTTTTATGGGCTTTTCTCCGGGCTAGTGGATGACGTCCTCTACCTACTATCTTCTCCTTCTGCTTTAAACCTCCTGGGCAGTTTTAGAATGGAAGAAGACACACAACATTATCACTAAAATCATAAGCACACAAACACATAGTCGCTTCATAAATGCAAGAATATGCAAATAAGACAATGCAACACAATAAAAGAAAAAAACAATACAGACGATTTCACATACATCTTTATAAAAAGTTTTGATTTTTAATTCACTTAAAATTATCAAGCCTGCACAACATTATAAAAAAAATTTTACAAAAAAAAAGGAATCAAAAAAAGAATTTTTATTTAAACTAAATAGAAGAAATTTTGGTTTTCCTTAAATTTCCGAAGTTAAAGATTTTAATAAAAAAATTTAATTCACAAACAAAAGAAAAAAATATCTATCATAAAAATTAAAAATTAGAATTATTTAAATTAATGCAAAACAAATGGGAATGAAAATTGATAGAATATTAAAATTGTTGTGCAGCCTTACAATTCAAATTTCACAAAAAATAATTTCTCACTTCACATAAAAAAATCACTAAAAAAATTACATTTTACTTACCGAAACATCAGCAATATGAGGGAAAAAAGGAAACTGACCTCCAACCGGGTTGTGTTTCTTCCTGGTTCCGGAATTTTGATGGCCCTGGGCAAAATTCCCAGGGACTTGATCGTTCACTCGCACTTCACTTAACGCGTAACACTTTGCGTGGAACCCGCACTTGCTAAAATAAAATTTTTTTGTTGCAAACTTTATTTTTTTAGCACTGTACACCTTTTGCTTCACTGCCTTTGGCAAAGCAATACTAAGACCGTGACTTTCGATTTTTGTGATACCGAATGCTAAGTGGACCCCCTTATATACCAAAATGTATCTTGCGTCACTTATCTTGGTCACCGTACAGCAAAGCCTTTCTGCCCCTGTTAACTGAATGTCATAGCGGGCGTGTATGCACGTATACGCATCCCTCTAGTTATCTAACTACCACATGCATGCATTTACCTTAGTGTATGAAGTGCTGAAAGGGGAAAGATCGTTACTGCCGTTGTATAGCTATCTGTTCATATACCCGTGTATACGTTTACGTATACGTGATTGGAAATTATTTTAGGGAAATCACAAGGCTGCCGTTACAGGCTCGCATCCGCCGATGGTGCCCGCACTATGGAGCGTGTGCGTAAAAAAATTCTTAACGAAGCCTTGGGAGAGGTTATTGTATCAAGGGCTCACGTGTGGCATCGACGCACTTCCTAAGCCGGGCTTCTTAACATTCAGCCTGCTAAGACTTACGCTTCACATTGCTATCTAACACATTTAACATATATGGTACAAATTTGAACAATCATCTACATAAACTCGAATGTACTGTCGCCGAGTTAAAATCTATCACTGGGTTAAACACTACTATACTAGTATCACAGGTTTTAATACTAAATCTATATCACAGGGTTTTCTCTTAAATCTATATCACAGGTAATAAGCAAAAGGGCTATCGTAGTCAATAAAGGTTTGTATAATAAAAAAATAATCAACATAAATAAATAAAAAATAAATAAATAAATTAAAGGAATAAATAAATAAAAAATAATAAAATAAAAAAATAATTAAATAAAAAAATTTTGTAAATAATTAAAATAAAGGTAGTCAGGTATCTACGTTACTACGCTAATTCGCAGGTCGTCTAACAGAGTATCATCTACAACAAACTTAATGACAAGATCACAACATTTAACACCTAAACAAAGACTACACTTAACATGGAACTATGATGCGAATAAGTCCTTGGCGTTGTATATTCCAATTTTCTTTCCACTGACATCGCTGAGTTCATACATAGAATTCCCTACTGCTCTCAGCACAATGCACTTAACCTGCTTGGGTCCTAGCTTGGCGTTAAAATTGTCAATTTTAGAGCTTTGCTTGAAGTTATGTCGGTACACGTTTGTCCAACGTTGAATACTACATCCTTCGCTCTAGTATCGTAGATTTTTCTGCTTTTTTCATGCGCGAGTTTTAATTAAACCATTATCTTATTTCTGAGCATGTGGAGCTTATCTGCTTTCGACACTACTTCGCAATCTGCATCTTTCAGTGCGCTAAGCTTCCGACATAGTTCGTATGATGCTCCGTGTTGCCTCATCGGAACACCAAATACTGCCGTATAGGGAGACGTATCAATTGCGGTATGTACGACGCTGCGTAACGCGAAAGCGACATCGCTCACATACTTATCCCAATCCTTTTGCTTATCCTTGATGTAAGATCGTACTATTTGCAACGCAGATTGGTTCACTCTTTCAGCCGCGTTTGCTTGTGGCGAGTAGAAAGCTGTTCGGATGTGAACTGTTCCATATTTTTCGAGGAATTTTGTAAACATTTCCGACGTAAATTGTTTACCGTTATCTGAATGTACGTATTCAGGAACTCCAAAAACATGAAATATATCTTTTCCTAAATACTTAATAACTTCTGCTGAAGTCGCTTTTCGCATCGGTTTAAGGAAGACAAACTTAGAAAAATGATGTACACACACAAACACATAAACATCACCATCACGAGTACGTGGGTAATGACCCATAAAATCGACGAACAAACGTTGAAAAGGGCGTTCAATGATACGTTGGTTTCCCATTTTGGGCTTCTTGAAGGCATTTTGCGTCTTGTTGCCTTTACATATTTCGCATGATTTGAGATATGTCTGAACATTTGTCACTATACCTGGCCAATAATACTTATCTCGGATACGCGATAGGGTCTTATGTATACCTCCGTGACCAGCAGAAGGTGATGCATGGGATGCTTCGGTCGGACCCCTCCGCAACTCAGTTGGGACCCAGAGTTTCCAGGCATGGTCTTCCTGTAACTCGTCTCCTCTGTTGAACTGTGAGCGTTGGTATACGTATCCATCCGATTCGCAAAGTTCTGGCAGTCGGTCTTTATTTTCAGTCACTGTTTTCCGTAATTCTATGTATTCGTCCGACTGAAAGTATGGTGAGTTGAGGTCAACGTCTAATACCCTGTCGCCAGTCGTGATTTCGTCCATATTCATTCGCAATAAAGCATCAGGTACTATGTTTTGTGTTCCTTTACGGTGTTCTATATTGAAATTATACCCACGAAGTTTCAAACTCCATTTGCAAGTCGACCATTCAGATCCTTCTGGTTCATAAGCCACTTCATCCTTGCATGTTCCGTTATCACCGTAAAAGGTAAACCCTCCACATAGGGCCTGAACCTCTTTATACTAATTACAGCAGCGTAACACTCTAACTCTGTAATACTATAATTTCGTTGTGCCTTATTGAGTTTTGCGGACACATAAGCAATTGGTCTTTCGTTACCTTCGTCGTCTATTTGGAAGAGAACTCCGCCCACTCCGTCAGTTGATGCGTCACATTGTATGTACAAGTGTCTCTCGAAGTCAGGATGTATTAGTACTGGTGCTGATATAAGTTTCTGTTTCAATGTTTCGAAAGCCTTCCTGGCGTCTTTTGTGATCGTGGATTTCCTTATGCAATAGTGGAATAGTCTTGTATAAAACGTCTATACCAGCCTGTCATTCCAAACTGTTTTGGGGGTTCCTGGTTCGGGGAAGTCGCGCATGGCAGTTATTTTGCTATCATCCGTGCGTATGCATCCATCCCCGACCACGTACCCGAGATAACGTACCTCTTTAAAGCAGAATTTGCTCTTTTCAGCGTTGATCGTCAATTTTGCATCCCTAAGAAATTTGGCAACTACAGACAACAAATATAAGTGGGACGGAAAATCATAGGAAAAAACAATTAAATCGTCTAGGTAAACAAATACAGATTCTCTAAGGGAAGCGGGTATGACTTTATCCATCAGTCGGCACATTCGTTGGGCCGCATTGCACAGACCGAATGGCATGACTGTAAAATGATATAATGGTCTACCAGGTACAGTGAAAGCAGTTTTCTTCCTGGACTTTCGTTCTAAAGGTATCTGCCAAAACGCATCTTTCAAATCAATGGCAGAGATATGTACCTGGTATTTTGCAGGCGGCTTAGGATTCCATCTATGTTTGGTAGGGGGTAGGCATCCTTAATGGTGCGCTCATTTACCTTGCGTGCGTCGAGACATAGACGATTCTTCGTACCCTTAACGACAAGTGAGACTGGAGAATTCCAGCAACTATTGCTTTCTTCAATAACCCCCATCACTAACATCCTATCTAACTCGCTATAAACTAATTTTTGTATCGCCGGAGAAATCGAATAATGTCGCTGTTTTACGGGAAGATTTTCATCCGTCACGTCAATAATATGCTCCTTTACATCAGTTTTCCCTAACCCAAGTACTGCGAATGAAGGAAATTGTACTTTCACGCATTCCAAAGCTACTGTTTCTTCATCACTCAAAAAATGCTGCACTGTATCGAATGTCAGGTCACCTTCAGCGGGTGCGATCTCTGAAACAACAGAACCTTTTGACTTTACTATGGGGCCCCTGCTGACGACACTCAGCTGAAAGGCTTGCCAAAAATCGATCCCTAGATAGATCTCCTGCTGTAAATCAGGCACTTTAAGGAACTCTAGCTCTCTAGTGGTATTGTCCCATAATACTGGAAGAGTCACTACTTCTACTACCTCAGTTTGACCACCATTGGCTGTCTTGATGCTCTGTCCTTGGATCTAGTAACTTATTGGCATTTTTCCCTAAGCAGCTAGCCCCGGCCCCGGAATCTAAGAGTGCGAGCACCTCGCGTCCTCCGATCTCAGTTTTCGCGAAGAACCTATTGTCACCTTTAACTGAGCCAATCTTTGAAATTATTTTCTGTTTAATCCGCCTAAACTTCTTTTGTTTTTTCCACATTTTCATAATTTTCTTGAAATTTGTCTCTTTCTTTTTAACGTTCAGCGTTTCTTTTCAAATATATTTTTCGTTTCTGTATCCCTATTTCTCTTCAGTATGCTAACTAATCCGCCGGGCGATCTCGAGTCTGGACAGAGTGCCCGGACATCTCTGTCAGTGCCCTGTTTCCCGCTTTGGGCTTAAAAACACAGAACGAGGAATCTCTTCCACAAGCAAAACATTTAATCAAATTGCAGGAGGACTTACATTTTGTGTCTTTCGCTGCTTCTGCCGGATTTTGTATGTAAAAATCCACCGGCATTCCACAGGAAAAACACAACATTAAATGGAATGGGGAAGGACAAAACATTTGGCTTTGGACTGGACTAACACCTTTACTGTGGACACTGGAGGACGAACTTACAATATAATTAGGGGAATGTGTTGGAATGGTGGGCTTAGGCGGTTCTCGGGGAACAGAGGCAACTGGCAGATTCCTATTGATGGGCCTCTCTGCTTGACTCCTATTGCCCTTGCTGAACGATTCCACTGCTAATTCCACTTCCTGACTCTCTGACCACAAACTCCTGTTAGTCCCTAACTCGCTTACTGGTTTTACTCTAGACCTATTCTCCTTCATTAGCTTCTCTGCCCGTTTGCATTCTAACTTTAACTCCGCTAATGTGTTTGTTTTTGCCGCAACAGTTAAGTTTGCCAAATATGACTTAAGATTTCCCTTTATTATTTTAACTAACTCATTTTCTGGGATTCTCTGTTTAAGGCGGAACGTGAGATCGTGGACGTCGGCGTAGTACTCGTCGAAACTCTCCTGGTGTTGCTGCTTTCTTTCCATTATCTCACGTATTACCTCGTAGTCTGATTCTGCCTACTTAAACTGGGCTAATATCTCCCTCTTTAACCCGAAATAATCAAATGACTCGTCATCAGCGTGGTCTTCCAGTATTTGCCAATACCACTTGAGAGCAGGCCCTGTCACTAAGCAATGAAAATCCGAAAAAAGTTGTTCATAGGACAGCTGATACTGGACTCGCATCCTTTCCAGTTGGAAGACAAAACTCTCTACCGTCATACCCTTAGCCGAACCATCAAATTTCAGGTGCCATTTATCCAAATCTACCTTTTTCCTATCCGTGTAACTATAGGATGATCCTGGCTGCTGCTGACTGTTGGTTGTACATTGATGATTTTCTGTAGTTCCCCTAGTATGACCTGGTGTCGACGTCGTGGCTTGAGGGCGTGGTACCGCTGGGTTCTGCATAGGTGTTTCCACGCCAACAATGCGATCGCATAGCTTGGAAATATCTGATCGTACCTTTCGCACCTCCTCCCATATGCTGTGCATATCCGCGTTTTGTTGCATCATCATTTCCATCATCAATCCCAATTGTTCAATGCTATCCTCGAGTGGTGCCGCCCTGTCCCTATTTTCCGCCGCATTAGTAACAGGCGATGCCGATCCTCCCGGTGGCGCACCTCCAACTGCCCCCTCTTCTTGATCGGCCATTTCTAATATCCTCCCAAGCCTACGCGAAAAATTCAAGGAGTTGTCAGACGTGTCCACCGCGATCCTCTCGGTAACCGTAACCTCCTGCCTTTGGTTTCCCCCGGATCACGCTGCCCAAAACCCCTAGTTGCGCACTGGTTCAGGAGATCTATCGGATGGAAATCGACTGGGTGCTCAATACCTGTATCTATTTGGGTGAACAAAGATCCTGCCACTTGATTTTGTAGTTGCATAGAATAATCCCGCGTTACCGGTCTTTCACGAGTAAAAAGTCCCATACCTCGTTTCGGTATTGCTCCCTTTTTCTTGGAATTCTACATAGACCAGTAAGGGATTGGTTTGTAAGGGGCCCGCTTTACTAAGACCCGCAAAATAAAAATAAATTTAAAAAAAACCTCAGCTTGATGACTTATATATATATATACGTATATATAGAAAAATGAACAAAAAATGTAATATATTCAAATATAAAGATTCAATAACCTAACAATCTAACTTTTAATCAATAATGAAATATTCAAAAAGTAAAAAAAGATAAAAATCCGAAAAATTTACAAGCGTATATGTAAATGTATCAGGGATATCCAAAAATAAACTTAAAATTCCTTCGGTGTAAACTCAAAAAGAAAGTTTAGAGGAATGAATATTAAGGATGAAAAGCGCGCATTAATTCAAAGATAAAAAACTTCAGCTTAAAGGCGTGAATTCAATGTATCGGTGTATTAAAATTTTAAACAAAAGTAATAATAAAATAATAAATGAAAATTCACTAATTGTACGTGGATAAAACTATGCACCAAAAAATTTGAAAATGCTCTCAATATAAACAAGGAAATAAGCAAAAGGAATTTGAAGAAAAAAATAATAATAATGGGACTAAACGTGTCTATATAAAAACGAGTAAAAAAAATCCTAACAAAAATTCAAATAAAATTTCCAAATAAAATTTTTATTGGTAAGAAAAAAATTCAGTAAGAAAGTATAAAGCAAATTTGTATAAGTATGTTAAAAATGACGGCCACCGTGGTGTGATGGTAGGGTGCTCCGCCTATCACACCGTATGCCCTGGGTTCAACTCCCGGGCAAAGCAACATAAAAATTTTAGAAATAAGATTTTTCAATTAGAAGAAAATTTTTCTAAGCGGGGTCGCCCCTCGGCAGTGTCTGGCAAGCGTTCCGATTGTATTTCTGCCATGAAAAGCTCTCAGTGAAAACTCATCTGCCTTGCAGATGCCGTTCGGGGTCGGCATAAAACATGTAGGTCCCGTCCGGCCAATTTGTAGGGAAAAATCAAGAGGAGCACGACGCAAATTGGAAGAGAAGCTCGGCCTTAGATCTCTTCGGAGGTTATCGCGCCTTACATTTATTTTTATTTTTTTTTTTATGTTAAAAATTAAAAAAAATATACAAGGGTATATTCATAAAATTAAATCAAATGTATATAATTTCAAGAATAAAGTTGTGTGAATTCAATATGTGAGGGTGTGTGTGTTAAAAATTCATACAAAAATAATGTTTTGATAACAAAAAAAATAAAAAGTAATAATGAAAATAAGTGAATTCAAGTTTTGTGTGTATAATAAGTTTGCATAGAAACTCAAAAAAAAAATTTTTTTTCTTATATAAAAAAAAAGGTTTAAAATTTCACAAATAAAAAGATGTTAAATTCTATAAGTGTACACTGTACAGCCTAAGCTAACCGAAAAAAATGTTGATCAAAAAAGGATGTTTTGAAAGAAATTTCCGTAAAAAAACTTTAATACTTTGAAACGGAACTGCGAAAAAATGTAATGGGTTTGCTGGTGAGTAGAGTGTTGTAAGAATGTCTACTGTCCAAAGTCAATGTCAACTAATCCCCTCGTCTGGCTATGGAAGTGTGGCACTACAGCGTTTTAAGTGCTGGCTCAAAACGTGGCTGCCACAATACCCCTTACCCTGTCAGATTATTTACCCCCCGGACAAGCATCCAAAAGCCTCACATATATATCGTGCTGGACTGCATACCTTGCAGCTTGTGTTTGCTTGCAATAAACAAATTTTGCATTTAATATTATCTTCCAAGCACTAGCAAAGATTACGGATACCACTTTTGAAGTACATAAAAGGAACCCCGAAATCTTGCCAGCGCTGGAGCCTTCCCACCCCTTCTGTTCAAAAAAGAGTGAACAGCCTTGGACTCCACTATGGCTCCGTCATCCGAGTGGAGTCCACTATTTCCTGACATCGTCTGTCACTAAGTCCTCAGTCCCTGTCCATCACTCCTACAACTATCTCAACTCACCTGCAACACTTGCCACAAGGGCAACACCTGCACCAACAAAGAAAAGAAACTTTAGCCTGACATACCTGTTGTCATTAGACTCAACCCATATAAATAAATATTCTGAGGATTTTTTTACAAATTTACAATAATTTCTTTATTCACAATTTTATTGCCTTAAATTACCAAAGAAAATCAAACATAGAACTATTAATAGGTACTTCTATTAAAACTTAAAAGTCAATAAATTTAGCCTTTGAAGTAATTTTAGTTTATTACCAAGTTTTAATTATCTTCCAAAATTTTATCCATAAAGTCTTGCAGCTACTCTATTACTAAATTTATTTTTTTTCATTATTATTATTAATCTATATATATATTAGGCCGGGTCGATTTTTTGGGAGGCAAAAAAATCGCCCATTGCTCTGTGAAAATCATATTCTAGGGATCAAAATAAGAAACTTTGCAGAAGGAACCATACCTCTAAAACGAATTCTGATGTCCCCCGTTTGGGTCGTAGGGGCATAATTTTGAAAAATCCCACTTTGAAATACCTATGTTTTTTTCTTTTTGGAGTTTATTTTTCTCTTTAGAAATTTATTTATTCAGAACATATGTAAATGAAAAAATGAATTTAACTTAGTAATAGAAAAGAAATTTAAAAAAATTATTATAAATTAGCATTTTTACAACCCCCTTTTAAAACCAAGGCATCACTGTGATACATTTGCATGTCGTAAACATAGTTGTGTGGGTTTTTTATTCAACCGTTTTAAAAAATGAAGGTATCACTGTGACACAATTGCAGATCGTAAAATTGCTTGTGTTGTTTTTTTTTAAGCCACCACAAGACACTGCAGGTAGAATTGAAATTGCCCCTACCCAAAAGTTCGACCCAAATTGGGGGACATCAGAATTCGTTTTAGAGGTATGGTTCCTTCGGCAAAGTTTCTTATTTTGATCCCTAGAATACGATTTTCACAGAGCAATGAGCGATATTTAAATCGACCCGCCCTAATATATATATATATATATATATCTTTTTCTTCTCAATAAAAAAATTTCATTAAATTTGATTAATAAAATTAATAATAAGGTAATTTATTTTATTTCAAAATCTTTATGCATTATTTTTCCAGCAAAAGAAAAACCTCAAAAATTCAGATATTTTCATTGCACTTGCTCTAAGGCAAGCTTTCGCAAAAACCCTATTAACTTCTTAAAATATGTACATACGCGTGTACACGCATATCTATCAAAAACAAGAAAAATGTGTATATAAGTATGTTGATTGTTGTTCAAACTCACCTCGCTTTGTCAACCGGGTTTGGTACCAAATGCGGCGTATAGCTGAAAGTGGAGGACAAAAAAACATACAAAGTTACAAAGCAAAATTAGTATACATATGTACTTATTTGATCAGTTAGTAGGGCGATCAAGGACAATATTTGTGGCGTGAACAAAAAAATTAGAAAGTAATAAAAAAAAACGCGTATTCGATTATGTCAACTTTGGTTTGGCCCTTGGCCTAAAAGGGCAAAAAAAATGAAAAAAAAATGGTAAGTTTGTTACTACTGTCATGCAGTAGTTAGGCAGCTTAAAAAAATTTTAAGGAAAGAAATCCAAATGGATTTTATTGAAGCTATGTGTTATGTGTAATAACCCCAAGCATGTGTCAACTAAGTGAAAAATAAAACAAGATGAAGAAGTAAACAAAACAAAAATTCAAGTTTGCAAAAAACTAAATATCGCAAAATATTCCAAGTTTGTCCTTTCCCACGAATTGAGGAGAATTAATAAAAATTATAAATTCAAACAAAAATATCAAAAAATCAAATTCAGTAAAAAAATTTTGTAATATTTTTACGGAAAAGAAAAACCAAAACTAAAAATCGAAAATATGGATATGATGTGTTTGCCTTCTCATAAGATTAGAAGGATTATTTCAAATTGAAATTCGAAAAAAATTAATAATGTCTAAAAAAAAAATTTCGTTAATTCAAAAAAAAATCTCAATTCGTATTTGATTAAAAAAAAAATATTTGTGTATAAAAATAAGGTAAAAAAATGTTTAAATCTAAAAATTAAAAAAAAAAAATTTTTTCGAGGAAATAATATTATGAAAATTGTAGTGCGCCCTAATGGTGTGATTCGTTTTGGTTATTTTAAGTGTTGGGAGAGCCGCTGATTGATTTCGGATATGAAGATTACTGAGAGCCGCTGTGGTGGGTTCTCCGTGATGTGCTCTGTTTCCTTTTGGATGCTGATCGAAAGTTGCCGACAAAAATATGTGGTGTGTCTTCTGATGTTTCGCATAGCTAGCTATATGTTGCAACATGCTGCTGGCGCTAGGTTGCTTGCGCCTTGTAAACTATGTCAAATGCGAATGTTACGTGTTGCGTATTTGTGGAAAGTTGAGTTAATGTTGACGTGTTTAGTCAACAATGTTGCCTCACTTGTGTTGTGGAAATGGGTACGTGTGCGTGTATTGGTGTAAGTTTTGTCTTACCAACTTTTTGTTTGTGTATGCCAATAATATTTTATGCGAATGATGAATACCGTTTGTGTAGGTGTGATTATGTGTTGACGCAATTTGTTGGAAAATGTAGTTGTGTTGTGTTGCGTGTATCCCCGTGAATTTTGCCGCTTTGTTGCTACCCCCTTAAAAATGTTTTGTGGGCTTTTCTCCGGTCTGGTGGATGACGTCCTCTACCCACTATCTTCTCCTTCTGCTTTAAACCTCCTGGGCAGTTTTAGTCTTTCTTAAAATTCGTCTAAGTCGCGGCCTACGACTGCTTCTCGTTCCTGGAAAAAATGGAAGAACACACACAACATTAACACTAAAATCATAAGCACATAAACACATAGTCGGTTCATAAATGCAAGAAATTGGAAATAAGACAATGCACAATCATTGCATTTTTATAAATAGTTTTGATTTTTAATTCACGTTTTATTCAAAAGTAACCACACACTAGAAATTTTATTTTTTGTAATTCTTGAATTTATTTCACTGCGTTAAAATTATAAAGCTAGCACAACATTTAAAAAAAAAATTTACAAAAAAAAAAGGAATCAAAAAAAGAATTTTTATTTCAACTAAATCGAAAGAATTTTGGTTTTCCTTAAATTTCCGAAGTTAAAGACTTTAATAAAAAATTTAATTCACAAACGAAAGAAAAAAACTTCTATCATAAAAATTAAAAATTAGAATTATTAAAATTAATGCAAAACAAATGGGAATGAAAATTGATAAAATATTAAAATTGTTGTGCAGCCTTACAATTCACATTTCACATAGAAGAATTTCTCACTTCATATAAAAAAATCACTAAAAAATTACATTTTACTTACCGAAAAATCAGCAATATGAGGGAAAAAAGGAAACTGACCTCAAACCGGGTTGTGTTTCTTCCTGGTTCCAGGAGTTTGATGGTCCTGTGCAAAATTCTCAGGGACTTGATCGTTCACTCGCACTTCACTTAACGCGCGACACTTTGCGTGGAACCCGCACTTGCTAAAATAAAACTTTTTTTGCAAACTTTATTTTTTAGCACTGTACACCTTTTGCTTCACTGCTTTTGGCAAAGCAACACTAAGACCGTGACTTTCGATTTTTGTCATACCGAATGCTAAGCGGACCCCCTTATATACCAAAATGTATTTTGCGGCACTTATCTTTGTCACCGTATAGCAACGCCTTTCTGCCCCTGTTTAGTTGAATGTCATAGCGGGCGTGTATGCTCGTATACGCATCCCTATAGTTATCTAAATACCTTATGCATGCATTTACGTTAGTGTATGAAGTGCTGAAAAGGGAAAGATCGTTACTGCCGTTGTATAGCTATCTGTGCATATACCCGCTTGCACGTGATTGGAAATTATTTTAGGGAAATCACAAGTGCTGCCGTTACAAAGTCCTATATGACAAGCATACATAAATTTAATTTATTTATTTGTGAGAAGTGTGCATTTTGCAAACTGTAATTACATTTTTATACACATAAATTGTAAATTTTCCATCTTAATGTGTTCGGCCTGGGTGCGTCGGAAACCGGCAGTGGGTAGGCGCACACGGGTCGATCTCGGAATGGATGGGTCACTCGGAATAAATAAAGAAGAACGCAAAAGAGGAATTCCTCGTTATAAAATAATGTTTAATTCCAAAGTGAAAAGAAGAATATACAATGGGTATAATGTTACCTTAACGTACAAAATGCTGGCGGTGATGATCCTGGGCGATGTGAACTGCTTGGCGGTTAATCGAGAAAGAGGCCGGTTATCCCGTTGAGGACAACCGCTAAGCCGCGAAAAAGTCCTCTGGTATTAAGGAGGGGGAAAAAGCCACACACACAACGACCCCCACATATACGTGCATGAGTGCTGACAACCTGCACACACACGTGCATGTGTATGAAACGCATGCATGTGCATGCATGCACACAAATGCGGCGTTAGTGTGGGTGGCTGGAAATATTATTCAAACGATAGGGAGGGGCGCCGTCAATCAGATAAAAGTTAGGCATTTGGCCTAAACATGCCGCCCCCCTTGCGGTACGCAACATCACAGTCCGCCAAGGATCACCGAACATGAAGAAGAGAAAAAAAATAAAAAACTTATAGCTAATTATATCTAACTTAACATAACGCCGGCCAGTCCGCCGGCTTGGCGACCCGCAAGATGGTTTGCGCAGTGTGCGGGCTTGGTTGCTGATGCCTCGGTCATTCGGCACTTTCCCGTTCTGGTTCAAGGCCTGAGCCAGGTTTGCCTAGAGCTAGGGATTGCCAAAAGAAGTAAGAAGATACATGTGTTGATATTTCTTGCCGTTTATTACAAAGTCATTGGAAATGAATGAGCATAGAATTTTGTATGAAGAAAATTCAATAAAGATAACTTATTGTAATGATAAATGATTGTAAATGCACACCTCTTGCGACTGTGTACAACAGAAATTCAATAAAAATAAAAAAAGGATAAAAAGTGTAAAAATTCATGTATTTCGGTCGTTACCGAACATTTTGAGGTTAGGCCTTCGTTGTGCCCGAGAGTACCCAACCGAAGATGGTACTCTGAGCTAACAAAGGGCCGAACGTGGTGGGCAGAATCCCTGGGAGTATTATCTCGGCATATACATCTGTGCCGAGGACGAGGCGGATCGGGGCGGATGAGTAGAACTGCGGATCCGCCAGACGAAGATGTGCGTATGGGGATGCGATGGCGCTGTCGACGCTGGTCGTGGGGGCCATTCGCCGAAAATTGGACACGACCGCCGCATGGGTTGCAATTCGTTTATTTTGGCCGTGTCTTCCTCGTATGCGCAGTAGGCATCCTGCTTGCCCGCCAATGTTGCTGGCAGGGAGTTGGAGCTCCTGGGCGAGCTCATATGCTATCACGGTGGTGGGGGAGCATCCGTCAATTAAGGCCCGGACGAGGTGTAGCCGCCCCCCAGCTTCTATCTTCACGACCGCGGTGGGTGTGATCGCTACCGTTGGTATCATGGTGGCGGTGGCCGCTGGATGCTGGGCTACGAGCCCTGACCGGAAGGTGGACACGGTGGTGAGCTGCAGCGTGTTGCCTCCGTCGCTGCGATCTTGTGGCTGATGTCGTTGGTGCAGGCGAAGAGGCCGTGTCTCCGCTCTGCGGTCGCGCGAATGTCGTCTCCGTTGGGGGTACCTGGGTTGCCGGCGAAGAGACCGGGTCTCCGCTCGGCCGTTATATGTATGGCGCTGGGCTGTCGCTGTCCCTTGTTGGAGCCGCTTCCTCTCGTGCTGCAGAAGTGGTCGAAATGATTTGGCTGTAGGCGTTATGGTCGGGCGAAGAGACCGCGTCTCCGCTCCGATTCGGCTGGCATCTCGGTTTCGGGGTGGACGAAGAGGTCCAGTCTCCGTTCCAGCGTCCGACGCATATAACGAGATTGAGTCGTCTATCCGCTCTCGGGGTGAATCTAGCTCCTCTTCCACTTGGGCGCTCCATGGCTTGGAGCGGGCTTCTCGTAATAGCTGCTCCTCTTCGTCGATTGAGGCGATGTGCAGCATCGTGTGGTGCCTCTCGCCGCACCGTTTGCATCGCCCTTGGCTTGGGCACGCGTTCGCGCGGTGATCAGGCGCCAGACAATTTCCGCAGTAGCTTTCGCGAATGGTTACGTAGAGGCGCTCTTCTGGCCTTTTCGCCCGAAAGGTTGGGCACAAGCGGATAGGGTGTCGCTCAAGACACACTCGGCATTCCGACGAATAACGCGCTGCGTTCGTGGCAGCATTACGTTTCAAAGCGGCAAAACGACCCATTTTCCTGAAAGAAGTGCAATATGTTTGACTGGGTCGAGTCATTCTCGAGATGCAGGGGCGAGTGGTCCCTAGTTGTATTATTGGGGATTTGGGAAATTTTATTAGCGCGCGCATAAGGGGAAACATCTGTCGCTGCATAAAAAAAATATTCATATGTGGCGTGCATTATGTGCATGGCCTCTTTCCCCGCACGTTATGTGCCTGGGTCTTTAGTGCCTTATTTTGTTAATTTTGTGTCACCCGGCAGCGTTTTAGTTGGCCACGGGCACACTAGTGCTGCAGAAAGTGAGCATTTACGATTTTCGGTTCACACATTCTGGTGCCGAACCGGGTAGAAAGTGTATAGCGTGGGTTCTTTTGAGTCGCTGTTATTTGTGTTGTTGGTGCTAAAACCCAACAACTTCCCTGCCCGCCACAAAAAAAATGTTTGGACAGCAAAATTGTATGCGATGTAAAGAAAAAATAAAAAAAAAATGTTCGTTTTGGATGAGGAGAATCATTTGTAGAATGTATCATTTTCTCTCTTTTGTATTACCTTTCGGTTATTTATGAGAGTTGTTTATTCAACCTTTCCCCAAGTACGCCTCTAGTCCTGTTTAATTGATGGCCTGTAGCAAATGGCACGGTTCCCGAAGGGTGTTTGGCTCCGGTACCGATTTTTCGGAAACGGGTTCTTCGGTACCCGTTTGCATCATTTTATGCATCCCTAATATAATGTACATTTACAACTCGGCATATATATGTACATACGTTGGTATAAGTATATGGGCAGTCAGTGCACGGACCTTACCGCATTGGTAGATTTACTAACTTTTCTGACCCATTTTTCATTTTCTACTACTTCTACTACTTCTGCCACCAAGACTTAGATTCTGCCAATATTTCAGTATTTTCGCGCTGAAAACGTATACTGCGATCATTTTAAAGTGTCTAATTGCCAAGCCCACCCAACTAACATTAGGAGGGGTACTGATTAAAATCAGTCAATTTTTGAAAAATTTGTGAACAACTTTAAACAAGAAATGAATTTTTGTTATTAAATGAACGTAGTGAATGCGCACGCATATATTGTGTCCTGCTCTATTTTCATCAGTTTGTGTGCACAATTCTGAACGAAAATAAAGTTTAAAGTAAGAGAACATGTCGGTGGTTTTATGGCAGTATTTCTGGCACATTGGAAGAATCTACCACCACCAACATTTTCATTATTTAAAGTCCGCGCCCTGGTATAAGCATGCCAGCGGCAAAGGCACAAAGGAAAAAATACTCCGGGACATTGATACATACATATGTATATAACGTAAATTCCACAGAATTGAAGCAAACGGTAGATTGCTTCATTCTTTTCATTTTTATGCGTGGTTGGACAATGATGTTCGGTGGTCATTGAGGACATGGTAAGTATTGTAAATTCTCGAATATTGCAATATAAAATATCAATGATAAATATTTCTTTTATTTCATGTTGTTAATCAATCAATTAATTAATTTCTTTTATTTCTAGGTGGCTAGTTGTGTAGGTCCATAAAACGGTTGGTGTCAGATTTCGTTCTGGTTTTAGGTATACCGGCATCGCAAAAGGGGTGCTCCAACTACGGCGTCGGCCGCGCCGTCAGTTGTCACCTTTTTTGCGCTGCCCATTTATGCATTTGTGTTAATGGACTATCTCTTTTTTTTCTTTGCAGGTTTTGGTACGGAGCATCCTGGCTGTTGCAACTGCGATGTACGCTGAAGATTAAGCACTCGTTCTCTCACAATATGATTTTTGCCCGGAATTGTGGTTGGTTTTGGAAACTTTTGCGAATCTCGTATTACCGCGCCTGGGGCTAATAATAATCGCGTTTGCTGCGCTGAACCAACAGCAGCTATAGCTGCTGCAGCAGCAGCGCCAGCCCCACCAAATGTGGGGGAGGTGCTTAGAGATCCGCTTTCTGTTAGATCAATATGTCCATCCGGTAGATCGATATTCGTTACTTGGTTAGTTTTATAATACGAATTAAAGCCATTAGTTTCCCAACCTTTGGCGCGTAACTCTATCAATTCGAGCCGATTCAGTCCCGTCATAATATTTAAGCGTTCGTCCTGCGAAGCATTACGGAATACAACGAAAGCACGATCTAGTGTATCCTTTGATACGGTTTCCAATTGTGTACCATGTGTGCATAAATTTGGCACTAGCGCCGCCATTGGTACCATTTTATTAATGCCCGATTGTAGAGTTAGCGCATACAAAAATTTAGTATTTTTGCCATTATCGGTTTATTATCGGATTTCATGTTACAAATGTTCTCCACAATACTTGCGATGAATATTAAGCTACTCGATCACAAGCAAAACACTTGCCCAAAATGATGCTGAAATATACAGTGGCAAATACCAACCGAACGTTGCATCCAGGTGATGTGTGCAGTGATTACCTTTTCCTTGATAAAAATATTTCCGATACATCCTTGATTGGTAATAGTGGTGGCGGTACTGCTGGTGGTTTCGGCATGTTTCATCGCTCTCAATCACATCCGAAGTTCACATTTGCCGATCTCAATGCACACCCAGCAGATAGCGTACAAGCTAATAAAAATGGTCAAATCCCAAAGCGTTTGCGCATTGTAAATTTATGGGCACGTACACGTTTCTTTTAACGTGCCTTCATGATTTGGATGAGTGTTTGGATCTGTTCGATCGTTTATAATTCGGGATATTTGAAGATTTATTTGCCGTAGATGGCAATCGAACAACATTTACGAGTGACGACACACCAAATTTCGTTAAAACATATGAACAAAGCGCAGTGTCGAATTTTTTCTCGAATATGCAAAATGCTTTAAACGGCGCAGCTACCAATGGCAAAGATATAGCTGGACTAAAGGGCAATCGTAATGGAAACGCGGCAGCGTCAATGGCAGCGGGAGTACCTTCAATTCGCAAACCAAAAGGCGAAACCGCAGCCAGTCAAGCCAGCGTAGTAGGCAAATCTGATGAAGGAACTATCAATAACACAGAAGCCGAACTACGCCGCCTACTCTATCCCGACTTCGAGTTGAATTACTTTCTATCGAATTTTAACTGGAGTGCCATCATGAAACAATATAATATATCGCGTAGCGGACGCTATGTTACTCTATTACCCACCAGTAAGCCATCTCACGCCATTAGTTCCGAAACAGCAGTACTATTATGCAATCCTCGAGAGAAAATTATGCAAAACTTTCAGTGGAAAGCTTTAGCTGCTGCACTCGATCCTATCGATTTTAGTGACGGTGAACGACGTGAATCGCCAATAGTATTTTCTGGTGGTGCACCACTCTATCCAAAAGGTCCGACGGAATTCTTTTTCGTCATCTCTATGTGCTTAATTAGCATTTTGTTCTTAGCTATACAATGGTGGTATTCTATCGTATATGTACACGTAATTATGCCGAATGGCGTTCCAGTTGGTATGAAGAATCAGAAATACAACGAAAAACTGAGCATATACTCGAAGGAGTGCCAACGAAAATTGCCGGCCATCGGTATATGATCGAATGTCTTATCTAAATGGCCAAATTAAGGTTTGGGATGCAAGAAATGGTGAGCATTTGACAACAATCAATCGTCAACATATGCAATTGCCAGTGAAGCGTGATAGTGGTGAGGTGGTATTCGAACGTTTGATTTATTCGCCTATTTGGTGCATGAATGCGTTTGATGAAAATTTGGCAGTAGGTTGTGCGGACGCACGTATTGAATTGTGGGAAACGCCGGAAGGTGTATTGAAGTGTATTTTTTCTGGAACTTCGAAACTTAATTTGGGCATAACTCACATTCATATAAATGGTGATCGCGTCATTATCGCACGACTATGCGGGCGGTTAGAATTCTATCGACTGGCAACCTATTGGAAAGGACAACAAATCGATTGGAATTTCACGTCAGCTTATCGAAGAACACAAACGCGTGCTGGTTCAGCTGGGAGAATTGGCCTAGCGCATCATTCGCAGCAATCGTTATCTCAACAACAACAAAACCATACCGGGCGCTTGCCCCCATATCCCAACAATAATAAGGAGGAAATGAAAAATCACTTTAATAGCAGTGTGTCATGGGCATCACCAGCCTGTCACTTGCATGGAGGTCTCGAATTGTATGGTGTTTACCGGCAGTAAGGATCATACGCTCAGGGTATATAGCCTGTCAAATGCCAATATCGAATATACATTACACGGCCATTGTGGGCCGATAACGCGCCTTTTCGTAGACCGTTGGCAACCTGGCACAGGTGGCTCTGGTTCTCAGGATGGTATGTTATGTGTGTGGGATTTATTTACTGGCGCTTGCTCCAACATATGTTATATCGTTGGGCGTTGATGAGCGTATATGTGTATAGGAATGTTTCCAGGGTAATCTCTTAACCACTATTAATCTATTGAATGCATATTCAAGTCTGTTGATGCTAACACCATCGTTATTGTTCTACACGCACTTGCACGTATATTCGCATTATTATTCCCATTCCGATGCTTTTCTGTATTATATACACTTTGTTTTATGGTTGCTCAGAGCCAAGAGCAACACTAACGGCTTTGACGCCACCAATAACACCTCCAATACCAACATCTTTGGAGGTACATTTGCGTTCACAAGCGTTGGCATACAGAAATTGGCCATCAAAGTGATGTATGTATGTAATTGAGTGGACTTAAATGGAATGAGATTTATAATGTAATATTATCTTTATTTCAGAAGCACTAATTATATTTAAGAATTGAAATAGGCCCGCCCGCTAGTTATGGTTAACCATGTGTAATGGCTAATTCGAGGGGTAATGACGTCGACATGAGCCAAAAACATAACCATCAACGACGAGAACGGTACCGGCACCGATGGGCCAAATGGTGGCAAAGCAAATGCACGAGATGATGATAAAGGACTATTTCTTGGTGGTCGTATCTGGGTGACATCGGAGAAGGAACTCGGCGGGCAGGATAAAGTTCATGCTGCTGGTGAACAGGATGTCGACAATAAGAAGGTAGATCTTTCTGTATAATTTACTCTTCACGGTTTACATAAGGGAGTACTGATGGTATTAGTTTTAGTAGGATGCTAGGGTTCTATTGTACGCGCATACATTTTTTCGGGTTTTTAACTGAAAGTTATTAAGAAAAGTTGGTACAATCACTATGGGGTCTTTGGTTACTGGAGCCACGCTTGTGGCAATGTGTGATGGGTGTTTAATTATTAAATTATTATTAATTTGAGGCAGATACCATCCCGAAATCCACTTTGTGGTGTTTGTTCCTATCCAGCTGAAAATACAGCCCGGTTTGCTTGCCCTTTTTTTTCAAAATGTTTCCGGTAAAGGAAGTCCCTTTTTTTCAGTGAGTTGTAGTAGACAAGTATATTTGGGGTATATTAGTCGCCATAATAAATTTGTAAATGCGAATAATTCATTTTCTGAATGGTGTGGCGACAACGAAGATCGTGGTGGAGGCGGTGCAAGCGGCGTCTTTGGCACTGAGATATCGCTGTAGCATAAGGTAGCGATAACACTAAAAGTTTAATTGAACTCATTAATAATTATGATATCTGGGGCAGATGAGTTTTCTCATCAGCGGTAGGCTTGCGATGTGCCTCGTTGCGCGGCAACGAGTGCGGCTGCGTTCTGTGGCAGATCGGTTCGCCCTTCTGCGGTAGGCTTTTCTGTTGTCCTTGCTCAGGGTGAGCGAGTGAATTGGGGTTTGATTTTGAAAATTTACAATAAGTGTTTGGTGACAGATGGAGATCTGCATTAGGGTGGTTGATTGGCCTTGTTTCGGTGAACGAGCGCTGGGGTTTGAAATTTTAAAAATTTAAAAAGATTATGGGCCGAGTGCCCTTGTTTTCTGTGGCAGACCGAGGGTCTGCGTAAAGGCTTCTCTGGTATACTCGTTATGGAATAACGAGTGAGTGGGATGGTTTGGGATATTTCGAAAGTAGGGAGGAACGGAGGGATTGTTAGGAGGAGCTCTTGGTCCTCTCGCAATCTATCTCCTCCGTGGGAAGAAGGATCAGTTTGACCAAAGGTCGTCGGACTTGACCCTTCTCGGTAAAGAGGTCGACCACACGTACTCGGTTATCTTCACCGGGGTGTACGTTGACGACTCTACCGAGCCTCCACTCGTTGGGAGATAAGTTGTCCTCTTTGAGGACAGCGAGATCTCCCACTTTTATATTTTCTTTGGGATGCTTCCACTTCACTCGTTTTTGAAGTTCGGATAGATATTCCACCTTCCATCGTTGGCAGAAAGTGTGATGGAGGGCTTTGAGTTTCTGCCATCGATTGATCATCGAGGCAGAGCTCTCACTGGCATCTGGTTCGGGTGGAGCCAGCAGGTGGCTGCCGGTTAGGAAATGTCCTGGGGTTAGTGGCTCCAAGTCCGTTGGGTCATTGGACGCCGGGCTGAGAAGCCGTGAATTTAGACATGCCTCGATCCGGCACAAAAGGGTTTGGAACTCCTCCATGGTATATTTATGGAGTGACGCGACCTTTTTGAAGTGGCTTTTGAAGCTCTTCACTCCCGCTTCCCACAGGCCGCCCATATGTGGAGCGCCGGCGGGAATAAAATGCCAAGTTAGTGCTTGGTGGCAATACCTGGAGACTGTTTTGTCTCGGCTTTCTGCTAGGAAGGCTTTGAATTCCGATCGTAGAGATCTGGAAGCTCCGACAAAGTTCGTACCATTGTCGGAGTAGATGTTTTTCGGACATCCTCTTCTAGCGATAAAACGCGAAAAGGCTGCGAGGAAGCATGGGGTGCTCAGGTCACTAGTGGCTTCTAGGTGGATGGCCTTAGTGGAGAAACAGACAAAGAGGCATACGTAGCCTTTTGACAGTCGACATCCCCTACCGCGGTAGCTTTTGATGTCGAAAGGCCCCGCAAAGTCTACCCCGGTATTGGTGAACGCGCGGGTAAAAGTAGTCCGTTCGCAGGGAAGGGTACCCATAAGTTGGGACTGCGCCTGCTTTCGGTGAATAATGCAGGTTTTGCAATTGTGGATGATGGCTCTGATCATGGTCTTGACATTCGGTATCCAATATTGGGTTCGAATAAGGCGGAGCATAAGTTGGTTCTCGCCATGAAGGGAATCATGATGAATCATCATGACTGCAAGGCGAGACAGCCTGCAATTGTAAGGCAAGATGATCGGATGACGCTCGTCGTACGACATGTCTTTTGAGGCCCCTAGACGCCCCCCTGTTCTGATAATATCATCTTTGTCGATGTATGGGTTGAGTGACAGGATTTCACTCTTCCGATCAATAGGTTCCCTATTCTTTAATTTTAAATATTCGGTCCCGTAAAATTGTTTCTGGCAGACTCGTATTAATGCTTGAGTCGTTGCCTTAATCTCACCGGCTGAGATTATGCACGACTTTTCTTGGAACACTGCTTTGGTTTTAGGATGCGTTCTTTTATAGAATCTCCTAACATAAGATAAGACTCTCAAAGCTCGTGGCAAATCTGAAAATCGTTCAAGAATATCTGTATGATCTACCCTTGTCGTGGCATACGATTGTGCCCTCTTTTCCTCAACGGACGTGTTGTAATCGGCATCTTGTGCTGGCCAGTGAGAATTGTCTTCTTGTAGCCAAGAAGGACCCTGCCACCACAACGAATTGTTGACCAAATCTGACGCTAGTTGTCCTCTGCTCCCTAAATCCGCTGGGTTAGATTCCGAGTCAACGTGAAGCCAGTCCTTGTTACCGACCATATCGATGATCTTAGTGATTCGGTGTGCGACGAAGGTTGACCAGGAACAGGGCGGCTTTCTTATCCAAGCGAGTACGATGGTTGAATCCGTCCAGAGGTGAACTTTTGCTGGCCCCAAATGAATGTTTCTGAATATTGATTCCATGATCTCTGCAAGCAGCACGGCGCCGCATAGTTCTAAACGTGGTAGCGAGATGGTTTTCACTGGAGCTACTCTGGTTTTCGCTAAAAGTAAGTGTATGAAAACCTGATCGTTTCTTTTCACGCGCATGTATATCGCTGCCGCATATGCTTTCTCGGAGGCGTCACAGAAGCCGTGGATTTCTATGTCGTCTTCCGGTGAAAAATTTACCCACCGCGGTATCCTAATGTTATCTATTTCGCTATAGTGTTGGGTGAAATTTTCCCACCGTTCTAAGGTAGTTGGGGAGACAGTTTCATCCCACCCGGTGCCCTCTAACCAGATGTTCTGCATTAGTATTTTTGCTACTATGACCATTGGTGCAAGCCAGCCTAAAGGGTCGAAAAGTTTGGCTATAGCGGATAGGATTGCGCGTTTGGTGATGTTCTCGCCATTCTCTAAAACTCCTGCTGTGAAGTAAAACATGTCTGAATGCGCGTTCCATCGTATTCCGAGTGCCTTCAACGAGCTAGCCTCTTCAAACGCTAGGAAGTCCTCGCTGAGCAAATCCGTTTTGGGGATGTCCTGAAGGATTTCCTCACAATTGGATGTCCACTTGCGCAATGGAAAGCCAGCTGAGTGTAATGCTTCGCGAATCTCGTTCCTTGCTTTGATAGTTGACGCTATTGTATGTCCTCCAGATAAAACGTCGTCGACATACATACTTTCGCGTAATATGCCCGATGCTATTGGGTGGGTATTTTCTACATCATCAGCCAATTGTAGAAGTGACCGTATCGCGAGGTAGGGGGCGCAGTTTACCCCAAAGGTGACAGTCTTTAGTTCGTAAAGACTGATGGGTTCGTTGGGGGATGTTCGATGGACAATTCTTTGAAATTTGGCGTGATTATCGGTCACCCAAATCTGCCTATACATCTTTTCTATGTCGCTATTAAAGACAAAGCGGTACAGTCTCCAACGTAGAATTAAAATAGGCAAGTCTGCTTGGAGTACTGGCCCTGGGTGGAGTATGTCGTTTAGACTAATGCCATTTGCTGTAGGACTTGACGCGTTGAAGACGACGCGCACCTTGGTGGTGGTACTTTCCGCCTTTACAACGGCGTGGTGGGGCAGGAAATAATTATCCGAATCGTCGGATGGTACATTATTTCTAATTTTTCTCATATGTCCAAGCGTTTCGTATTCGGATAACACCCGAACATATTCTTTCCCTAACTCTTGGTTTTTTAGTAATCGCCCCTCATTTCTGAAGAATTGTGAACATGCGCGCTTTAGGGACGGTCCTAATTTAATATTCTCAGGGTAATCCTGCCTGAATGGTAGCGAAACTATATACTTCCCATTTTCATCACGTTTTGTCGTTTCCTTAAAAATTTGTTCACAATACCTTTCTTCTTCATTAAGCATTTTGTTTTTGGGAACATTTTCTATCTCCCAGAAAGCTTTTAATTGGTTGTCCAACGCAACCTCGTTGTAGAATGACATGATGCTCTTCGTTGGACTCGGTGCTTCGATGCGACCGGTTAGTATCCAACCGAACACTGTCTCTTGGGCCAAAAGTGTATTTAGTACATTCTTTTTCAGACCACTCAGTATAATTTCAGTCTTTCAGTTATAAAGGAACATTCAGACCCTGAATCAATTAATGCCCGTGCGGAGAAGTCGGTACCATTATGGCGAATGTATACGCGAGCAGTTCCTAATAGCACGCCTGTGCTGGACTTGGCATGACAGGATTTTACATTCTGGTTCGCAGATTGTCGCGCCTGTGCCGAAGTTGTTGGGCTATTATCCGCATCTTTGAAAGGATTGCGTACAGCCGTGTGCTGAGATGTATCCGCATGCAGGAGCGTGTGGTGACGAGAGTGGCATTTGGAACAGTTGTAGGAACTGGTGCACTTCGTCACGGTGTGTCCTGGGGATAAGCAATTCAGGCAGCCACTTGTGGATTTTATAAATTTAATCCTTTCTACTGGGGTTAAGTCGCAGAAGCGTGAACAGTTGCGTAATCTGTGCTCCGTAGATTTGCACATTTTACAAATTGATTTTATTGTTTGCTTGGATACTTTCGTTTGAAAAGCACCAAGTCTTTTCGTAGGGGTTTCCGTTGATTGTCGCGACGCGTTTGGTTTTTGCACTTTCGAAGTGGTATGCCCTGTAAAACCAGACACTGTTTCAAGTGTCTGAAACCGATTAGACAGGAATTTATCCATATCCTCCCACTTGGATATGTCCATTTTATGGTCTATACTTTGCTCCCAAAGAGCCAGCGTGCTCTCTGGTAACTTGGTTGAGCATAGATAGGTCAGGATTGCATCCCAATTGGAAGTGTCAATTTTGTGGCATTTGAGGGACGAAATACAATTATTTATATCATTTTGCAGCTTTTTTATCGAACTGCCACACTCACTTTCTACCTTTTTTAAGTTAAATAAAATTTGTAGTTGTGTGTTAACTAAGATACGTTTGTTTTCGTATCTTTCACACAAGTTTTTCCAGGCCATCTCGAAACCTTCATTTGTGAGGGGGCATTTTTTAACGATATCTTTTGCTTCGCCCTGCGTTTTGTTGTTGAGATGGAATAACTTTTCCACCCCTTTCAAGCTGGAATTGTTTATATAAATTGCCGTGAAAAGGTCGCGAAAAGTTGGCCAAGACAGATAATCCCCTTTAAAAACTTCCGTGTCGCAAGCCGGGAGGCGAATTTTATGCCCATGAGGTTCTTGCTCAGGGTTGACGTTCTTTTCATCCTTCTTGTATTTTTCTGCCTCAGCAGATATAGACGCTGAACATCGCACGTAGATTGCGTATGCTGCCTTTTGCTTCTTTCTGATCGCCATAACGTCATCCGCTGACACCTCATCAGATCCCAATAGCGAATCAAACGCAGACTTTACCTTCTTCCACAAGAGCCGCAACTCTTCCTGCTGTATTGCAAGGGTGTGTTTGCTATGGTCGCTCTCCGGAATAAGGCTGTAATCTTTATCAAACTCTGCGATTGATTCTGCTAAACGGATGTAGGTTTCCATTGTTTTATTTACGTTTATTAACGAGAAAATTGCCGAATAGAGAAATAGAACGCTTTAGAGTAAAAAATACCTGCCCAGTAAATAAACACTATTGAGACTCGACGCTTTATTATTTATTTTTATATTGCAGACTTTTTGTCTTGGTAGCGACAACGAAAAGGGTTTATTTTATGGACTTTTTGTCACAGCAGCGACAACCAAAAGGGTTTATTTTTGAACTTTTCTGTTTCAGTAGCAACAACAAAAGGGGGGACCACTCGCCGCGTCCACAGATAAATGAGTGTATTGTGAACAAATGAAAAAGTGCGTGCGATATTGCTAATGAAAATCGAAAAATAACCAGAAAAAAGTGAAGAAAGAAATAAATGTTTTGCAAGAAGTGAGCGCCTGAATTAATTTAATTGGAATTAATTTGTTTGTGATGTGCCAAAAAAAACAACAACAACAACCTTATTCGGTATTGTGCGGAAAGTGAGGTTAGGTTAACCTCTTCCTTGTGTTGTGTCTGGAAAACCTTACCACTGGTGGGGGGATAGACCAGATAATCACAAGGATCGAAATAAAATTAATAAACCAAGTGATTTAATTTTTGAAATTGGAAAGAAAAAATTGGTGCTCACTAAATAACTTCACTTTTTCACTTCTTTTTTGATTTTAATTTTTTCGCGCACTACACGGGTCCCTTTTTTTTTTTTTTTTATTTATTTTGCAAAAAAAAATAACACTCAAAAAAAAGTGGCAAGAAATATAACACTTACTTCTTATTGGTTTTTGTGCCAGAAAAGTTGATTGTGCTGTGCTGTGGTTGGCGAATATGCTGCGGCTCTGGTCACCTATGTACAATAACTCCAACTTTTTCCTTGTAAATTTTCGGCTGCTAATATCGTGTTGTATAATATGTAACTTCCAAACTTTTTTATTATGTTCTGCTGGGATATGCTTTGGCAAATAAATTTTTTGTAGGCAAAATTGGCAAATTTGATAGTACGCAAATGTGCTGTGTTGTGGACTGTATAACAAAAGGCGCTTTTAGTTCCTGGTGAGGAGGACCAATGTTCGGCCTGGGTGCGTCGGAAACCGGCAGTGGGTAGGCGCACACGGGTCGATCTCGGAATGGATGGGTCACTCGGAATAAATAAAGAAGAACGCAAAAGAGGAATTCCTCGTTATAAAATAATGTTTAATTCCAAAGTGAAAAGAAGAATATACAATGGGTATAATGTTACCTTAACGTACAAAATGCTGGCGGTGATGATCCTGGGCGATGTGAACTGCTTGGCGGTTAATCGAGAAAGAGGCCGGTTATCCCGTTGAGGACAACCGCTAAGCCGCGAAAAAGTCCTCTGGTATTAAGGAGGGGAAAAAAGCCACACACACAACGACCCCCACATATACGTGCATGAGTGCTGACAACCTGCACACACACGTGCATGTGTATGAAACGCATGCATGTGCATGCATGCACACAAATGCGGCGTTAGTGTGGGTGGCTGGAAATATTATTCAAACGATAGGGAGGGGCGCCGTCAATCAGATAAAAGTTAGGCATTTGGCCTAAACATAATGTGATATTTACATAAAAAAGGTACAGATTTAAGATTTATATTTTTTCTATTTTCATGTTCAACGTTGTTGTTTGTTGTGTGTAATTCAATTATTTTAATAAATGCAGTCTGCCCCTGAGGAAGCTAAGGAGATGAGCGAAACGTAGGGCTTGAATAGTGGAGTCCTTTAACTTGCACTAAAGCAAATTTTGGTCATTTTCAGCCTATTTCTATTACATACATATGTATATAAAAAAGTATTCACCAGCTTAATCAAAACTAACTAATATATGCTTGACCGATGACGAAGTGTTAGACACATTTTATATCATTCCCTTTTTACAAATATACTGACAATGCTTGCAACCAAGATAATAATGAACAAATGAGACAGACTACAGGAAACAACAAAAGTTCCAAAGAAAAAATTTCAAGAAATCCTGGACTTTTGTCTCAAAAACAACAATTACTTTAAGCGCAATAACAAATTATACTTCCAGACATTTGGAATACCAATGGGCAATCTCCTCTCCCCAACCATTGCGGACATTGTTGTGGAGGAACTACTTGACAACACCATCTCGGAACTGAAACAACACTACAATATTGACATCAAATTTAACAACAAATAAGTAGACGACATTTTTGCAATAACAAACCAAAGCGACATGAACAAGATTCTAGAGACACTTAACAAATACCATCCAAAACTCAAGTTTACAATAGAAATGGAAGAAAACCAAAGTATCTCCTTCCTTGATGTCCGGATACATTGAAACTAAGCACACAACACAGCATCACAATTCTGAACTGGTACTCTAAGCCCACCTCCTTTGGACGCTTGATAAACTATTTCTCTTCCCAACCAAGCAAATATAAAATTAACACCGCGAAAAATCTAGTCCGTAAAATACTGACAACAAACCATAGAAAATTCCACGAAGCTAACATAGAAAAAATATACAGTATATTAAAAAGCAACAACTACCCAGTACAATTGATACGCGAACTGATCACGCAAGAGAAATTAATAACAGCAGAACAAAAAACGAGGCAACAAAACCCGAAAACATCTAATGCTTCAAAAAAATATTACAGCGTCACATACAAAACTCAGCGAGAACTTGGATCAAAAAATTGTATGTAGTGGCCATGCAGCTGACTTTACCAACACAAAAGTTATTGACAAAGGAAAGAGAGAAATGACGCGATACACATTATAAAGTCTAAGAATATTACAAAGAAGAGAGGAGACGATAAACAAAAAAAGGACACCGTTAATATAGCTTCAGCCTACTTGTAATATATATGAAAATGAGCAGCAATTTAGTTTAGATAAGACTACCACAAGAATTGGTACTGATGTAACTAGTTTTAAGCTTTCATATAAGTGTTTAATATTGTATTGAGTATCGTCTAAAATGAAGTGCATTTATTCCTTCTGTTTATGTTGCTTGTACCCATCTATAATTCATATATGTCTTTTGTTTTTAAAAATATACAGAGTCGCCCCTGATGATGCTGGAAATTATCAGCGAAACGTTGGGAAGATGGTGAATTGAATTCTTTCTTTTGCACCATAATAAATGGATCAGCCAAGCCTGAAGTAATTCATATAAGTCTAATTTGAACTGATCAAAGAAATTGCAAAAATTAAAATATGAATATCGGCTAAGAATTTTATTTGCATATGTATTATTTAATATTGCTGAACATTGTGCATTTGGGCGAAGAAACTTAAAATGGGGGAAAATATTACCGCCGCATGTGGTACTGAAAGCCCGCATACAATAATAACAATTTCACTGACGAAGAGGCCAATAAAAAAAAATTGTGCGAGTGGAAAAGAAGGCGGACTACCTTTTTCACTCATAAATAAATATGTGCCATAAACACTATATTAACCTGACATCGGACACAGGAACAGTGTACTGCAGCGTCAAGGAATATCTGTCCGGTCAGGCGATACGAACTTAGAAATCATTCAGCCCTTACAGGTGCTCTCTTGGTCATCAAAAGAATGAGGACTCTGCTTCTGCCTCCATTGTAGTAATTCTTGAAGGGTTTCTGTAAATCATAAGAATTTTAATTGCCTATTCGTTAGAAATTCATTGTGGATAAGACAAGTGTGCCAACTTCTGCATAGACGTCAAAATTACAAATAGAATGGATCACCTGATTTTCAAAATGACTTTCGAGCTCTCATACTGTATCTCTTTCTATCATCCGCTGAAGATAGGCGACCGTATGCGCCGCCATATTGAAAATCCTGTCCAAACGCTGCCAAAACGCCAAAAAGTTGCGATCTTCAGCATTTTGTCAGGCAGTTGACGGATAAGGTATCCCACTTGCTTTATCCACAATGATAAAATTTACCTATACAGTTCCTGTTTCATCAAAAATTAAATAAAAATAAAAATTCAATCAATTTAAAAAGACAAGTATGGGTTTAATTTCCCCTTTTCTATCTTATGTACTTCCAAAGGCAATTTGGCAGGAACTCGGTTGCTTGCACTCTCTCTTTTGCACATTTGTAAATAAATTACAAAAACGAATTTGTCGTTAAAAAATTCATACTTTCGGGGGTCAATTAAAATGGAATTTTTACCGAAAGTTTTTAGCATAGTCTTGTAGGGGAATGTGTATGCTACACTATTTCGCTCTAGCGATCTTAATCATTTTTGATTACCTTTTTTAATACAATATGTAGACCAAATTCCTTAATGCCACTTACTCTTACAAGATCCACTTGCTTCTGTTAAATCAAATATAAAATTAATGGAAGTATAACGTTTTATTAAGTATTACTTCTCTGGTTTCAACTATTTCATCGTCTGATGACTCGTTGTCATTCTCAGCGTCTGGAGTGGTAGAAGTCAAACGTTTCAGTCATTACGGTCTATTCTGGATCTACAATAACATCGGCTAAAGCTATAAAATCTTGACCGAAGAGGAATGCGAAGCACCTTTGGAATGTGAGATTGATGCTTCTAATTGGAGGCTGTTGTCCCAAAGATAAAACGAGTAGGGCCGTTTTTGAACTCGGCAGAAACCTAGCTAAAACATTCCATTGTCACTAATCTAAGGCTGTTTGGGTGCTTTTTCAGATATAGGTGGTTTTGGCTTGAAGTCCGAAATATAACATGCTTACGATAGGGCCGTAGAGAGAAAATCCGGGCCCGGGACTAAACAATTTACGGGCCCCCTATAAAAAATCCATTAATACATTTGATTAAATTGAGTTTATGGCGTCTCATTCATGAATCATTATTGATGGATTACATAAAAAAAAAATTTGCCACATCAACTAAATGATTTTTGGACTAAGAGCTGAAAATAAAATTAATAATATTTACTATTTATATTATTTTATTGTAACGTAGAAATAAAATTGTCTTTTAACAGCCACATATTGTTTCGAATAATCTTTTATAGTTATTTAGTAATATTTTAATACATTTCTGATAAATTCAATGATGATTTTAAATTTTAATTATTCAATATAGAAGGTTCGGATATGAAAGAGTGGCTTTTCTTGCTTTTTTTGCTGCAAATTTTTTTATAATAATATCAAAATTTTAGGTAGGTAGGTGAAATGGCTGCGACTCTGGTCGCACAAGTAGCTATTTAAAGCTGTTTTGATGCCATGTAACTCGTCTAACAACCTACGGAATGTTACGGTCAATGTATTACAACCAGCCGGAGTTGTTGATAAAATTAAGAATATTCGGGATTGCTATCACAGATAAACCTCTGAGGTCTTCTAGAAACGGGGTTTCAAGGAACCTTAGTCCGGCTCAAGCTAGAGCCGGGCATTTACACATAAAGTGTGCTATTGTCTCCCTTGCATTTGGATCTTTGCAGCTTCTGCAGTAGTCGTTATACGAAATGCCCATCTCTTCCGCAGGCGTACCTACTGCCCAATGACCGATGGAGACTGCTATCAGTTTGCGTGTGTTCGCCCTGGATTTGTTCAGAAGACTTCTCGTCCTCTTTCCATCATAGTTTGGCCAAATGGATTTTGATATTGCACAGGTGGTGAAGTTATTCCAGTTTGTTTGTGCTTTCTTCAAGTAGAAGCTTTGGATATTCCCCTTGGCTACTGCTAAGGGTATGCCTACTTCGACACTGGTTATTTCCTCGTTCATCTCCGATTAGCCCCTGCGTGCCACCTCATCGGCCTTCTCGTTAGCCTCTATCCCCCTTATGACCCGGGACCCAGATAACGTATAGTTCTAGATAGAAATTTTACTGTCTTGCCAAAACGGATTCAACACGAAGCGTGACAAGTTCTGAAACTCTCTTTTGAGATGAATACGATCTATGGAAGTTTTTGATTCTTGAAAGGACGCTAAAGGAACGTTCTGCACTAGCTACAGTGACAGGTAAAGTGCAAAAGATACGTAAAGCAAATGTAGATGGCATTTAGCAATTACAATGACGACAGACCTTTATCAAAATTTGCTTCGTAAATGTGTTTCAAGTGAATTATTTCGCATTCTAAACTTTGAGAAATGTCCGACTTGTATTTTTCGACAAATTTTGCCGCACTCGCCCGAACCGTAGTTTCATTCATGTCTTCGAATAGCCACAAAAAGGAAAACGTCTCTCAAATTTCTCATAGCTGTAAATCGTTCAGTTATGCCAGTGATTACCGAATCGACGATCACCAGGTATGTATTGTTTTTAAAATCAGACTCTGAATCATCCGTAATCATCTCATTTAAATTATCATTAGAGCGTCTTTTGGGTTTTCTCTTTTGAATGTCGGGAAGCTTTGGCGAGATGTTCAATTGAATAGCAACTGTTTTGCATTCGTTTAAAATTGTTTCCCATTGGTTCCTGATCAACTTCAAATCAGCTAATAAAGCATATAGATTACGGACCTCAACATCAATGGTGGCGCCTTTAGCTTGGAGGACCAGGTTTCTTTCCTTTATGGTAGTCAGTATTTTGAACCAAATTGAGGACAGCAAGATGCATTCGAACTTGTTGATGTACTTGAGAATGCCGGTAACATCTCCGTATGCTTGCGCAGTCAAATTTGGCTTTTGTCTGAAAGACTATGAAGAGAGCGCGGTACATTTTTTTGAGGATGTCCCATCGTTGTGGTGTGCTGCTGAAAATAGTAAAACATTTTTGTACAACTCCGAAGAAAGTAATTGCAGCCGTAAAACATTCTGCAACTGTGGGTTGCACAGGTCGAGTAATTAGCATTCGAGTTTTTGTCGAGAATGTGACGTAGTGCTCCGTTGTAAGCTTCTTTCATATTGGCGCCGTTATCGTACCCTTGTGCACGACAATCTTTTAATAGGATTTCATGTTTACCTAGAGTATGGCAAATAAGATCAGCGATTTTCTGACCAGTTTTTTGGTTACAATTCACGAAAGCCAAAAACCGTTCTTGAAATTGAGTAAGCGCAAAATGAACGTAGTCAACGTGACTAGTATCAGGCATAGCATCAACGATAATAGCAAAATACTTGGCTTTCTTGCCTTGATCTCATATAGTTTCCTCACGTGCTTTGCTCAAATTTCTATAAACTCGTTTTGAATGTCTGGGGAAAGGTAGTGAACTTGTAAATTTTTGTACTGCTGTTATGAAATCCTAACTTTCTCCATATGATCTCTAAATATCGGATCATAATGGCTTATGAGATATTAGATGCCCAAAAAATATCCATTGTTTCGTTCACCAAGATATATACTTTCGCCTTAGAAAGCTAGGCTTCTTTCACCCAAAAATAAAATTGTGTTCTAATTCTATATAAAACTTCTTTCCAATTTGAGTTTCAGTGATTAGCTGTTCGTTGATAAGTGTATCAATTGTAGCCTCCATTTGAATTAGATTTTGTAAAGATCGCCATTGAATATAACATTTAATATGATCTTGAATATTTTCATGTGATGGCAGTTTATCGTATAGCTCCTTCCATACCTGGAATTTCGAATATCCGCCAGGACAACAAATTTTAGGTCGATTTAAAGTATTGGTGCTTAACAGACGACATGGTAGACAATAAAAAGCATTTCTACTGGCACTCCACTCTAACCAGTCATGCCCCACTTTCTCTCCATTTGGCAAGATTCTGTTTAACAACGAGGTAGGAAATGCCTCGTCATGACAATCACGTGGAAAAATAATAGGACACTTTTGATGACCTCGACGAATTATTTCGTTGACTTCTTCAGATCGCAAAAATCCATTATTCACGGACCGATATTGAAGTCTTTTAAATAATCCGGACTTTGATACAGAGTTTGTGGCATTGATGGAAGATGAACCTTCATTAGTGTCACCAAGAAAAAATTACGATTTCGGATAATGTAAACATATATTTTTGTTTGATGTTTTTAATGTTTCCTTACTGTTCGAATGCCCAGGCAAAAAGTCATTATCAATATTCGTTGCTTTTGAAATTCGGCTTAAAATTTGCACATGGAACAACTAAAGACTCCCCCCCCCCCCCCTCTTGACGGGCCTGGCTTGCGATCTTGCATCTCCATCGCTTAGGACACTGATGGCATTTCATCCGCTTATTTATTATGTTTATGATAATTGTGTTTTTCTGCTTATGTATCAAAGTCCTATATGACAAGCATACATAAATTTAATTTATATATTTGTGATAAGTGTGCATTATGCAAACTGTAATTACATTTTTATACACATAAATTGTAAATTTTCCATCTTAATGTGATACTTACACAAAAAAAAAATACAAATTTAAGATTTATATTTTTTCTATTTTCATGTTCAACGTTGTTGTGTGTAATACAATTATTTTAATAAATGCAGTCTGCCCCTGAGTAAGCTAAGGATATTAGCGAAACGTAGGGCTTGAATAGTGGAGTCCTTTGACTTTCACTAAAGCAAATTTTGGTCATTTTCAGCCTATTTCTATTACATACATATGTATATAAAAAAGTATTCACTAGCTTAATCAAGACTAACTAATATATGTTTGCCCGTTAACGAAGTGTTAGACTCATTTTATGTTCATTCCCTGTTTACAAATATACCGACAATGCTTGCAACCAAGATTATAATGAACAAATGAGACAGACTACAGGAAACAACAAAAGTTCCAAAGAAAAGATGTCAAGAAATCCTGGACTTGTGTCTCAAAAACAACAATTAATTTAAGCGCAATAACAAATTATACTTCCAGAATGAGGAATGCCAATGGGGAGTCCCCTCTCCCCAACCATTGCGGACATTGTTGTGGACGAACTTCTTGACGACACCATCTCGGAGCTGAAACAAGACTACAATATTGACATCAAATTTATCAAAAAATATGTAGACGACATTTTTGCAATAACAAAACGAAGCGACATGAACATTCAAGAGACACTTAACAAATACCATCCAAAACTCAAGTTTACAATAGAAATGGAAGAAAACCAAAGTATCTCCTTCCTTGATGTCCGAATACATTGAAAAGAAAAGAAACACAATTCTGAATTGGTACTCTAAGCCCACCTCCTCTGGACGCTGGATAAACTATTTCTCTTCTCAACCAAGCAAATATAAAATTAACACAGCGAAAAATCTTATCCGTAAAATACTGACAACAAGCCATAGAAAATTCCACGAAGCTAACGTAGAAAAAATATACACCATATTAAAAAGCAACAACTACCCAGTGCAATTGATACGCGAACTGACCACGCAAGATAAATTAATAACAACAGAACAAAAAACGAGGCAACAAAACCCGAAAACATCTAATGCTTCATAAAAATATTACAGCGCCACATACAAAACTCAGCGATAACTTGGATCAAAAAATAATAAATTAACAAAATGTTACACCTGCATACAAATTAAATGTAACAATATCCAGCATTTATATTAAAACGAAAAACCCAATAGAAAAACAACAGCAAATCAACGTTGTTTATGAAATAAAATGCTAGGGCAACGACAACGAACGCTGTGATAAACAGAAATAAAAAAACCAAAAACAAAGCACGGCCTTGACACAACACATTTTATGTTGTGGCCACGCAGCTCACTTTACCAACACAAAAGTTATTGACAAAGAAAAGAGAGAAATGACGCGATACACATTAGAAAGCCTAAGAATATCACAAAGAAGGGAGGAGACGATAAACAAAAAAAGAACACCGTTAATGTAGCTGCATCATACTTGTTATGTATATGAAAATGAACAGCAATTTAATTTAGACAAAACTACCACAAGTACCACTGATGTAACTAGTTTTATGCTTTCATATAAGTGTTTAATATTGTAGTGAGTATCGTGTAAAATCAAGTGCATTTATTCCTTCTGTTTATGTTGCTTGTACCCATCAATAATTCATATATGTCTTTTGTTTTTAAAAATAAACAGAGTCGCCCCTGATGATGCTGGAATTTATCAGCCAAACGTTGGGCAGAATGGTGAATTGAATTCTTTCTTTGCACCATAATAAATGGATCAGCCAAGCCTGAAGTAATTCATATAAGTCTAATTTGAACTGATCGAAGAAATTGCAACAATTAAAATATGAATATCGGCTAAGAATTTTATTTGCATATGTATTATTTAATATTGCTGAACATTGTGCATTTAGGCGAAGAAACTTAAAATGGGGGAAAATATTACCGCCGCATGTGGTACTGAAAGCCCGCATACAATAATAACAATTTAACTGACGAAGAGGCCAATAAAAAAAAACTGTGCGAGTGGAAAAGAAGGGCAGACTACCTTTATCACTCATAAATAAATATGTGCAATAAACACTATATTAACCCAACATCGGACGCAGGAACAGTGTCCTGCAGCGTCAAGGAATATCTGTCCGGTCAGGCGATGCGAACTGAGAAATCATTCAGCCTTTACAGGTGCTCTCTTGGTCATCAAAAGAATGAGGACTCTGCTTCTGCCTCGATTGTAGTAATTCTTAGGGTTTCTGTAAATCATAAGAATTTTAATTGCCTATTCGTTAGAAATTCATTGTGAATAAGACAAGTCTGCCAACTTCTGCATATACGTCAAAATTACAAATAGAATGGATCACCTGATTTTCAAAATGCTTATCGTGCTCTCATACTGTATCTCTTTCTATCATCCGCTGAAGATAGGCGACCGTATGCGCAGGCATATTGAACATCGTGTGCAAACGCTGCCAAAACGCCAAAAAGTTCCGATCTTCAACATTTTGTCAGGCAGTTGAGGGATAAGATATCACGCTTGCTTTATCCACAATGGTAAAAATAACCTATACAGTTCCTGTTTCATCAAAACTTTAATAAAAATTCAATCAATTTAAAAAATGGAAGACAAGTATGCGTTTTATTTCCCCTTTTCTATCCTATGTACTTCTAAATGGAATTGGCAGGAACTCGGTAGCTTGCACTCTCTCTTTTTGCACATTTGTAAATAAATTACAAAAACAAGTTTGTCGTTAAAAAATTCATAATTTCGGGGGTCAATTAAAATGGAATTTTTACCGAAAGTTTTTAGCATAGTCTTGTAGGGGAATGTATGTGCTACACTATTTCGCTCTAGCGATCTTAATCATTTTTGATAATCTTTTTTAATACAATATGTAGACCAGTTTCTTTAATTCCACTTACTGTTACAAGATCCACTTGCTTCTGTTAAATTACATATAAAATGCATGGAAGTATATTGTTTTATTAAGTATTAAATAAAAAATAATTAAATAAATAAAAACTTTGTAAATAATTAAAATAAAGGTAGTCAGGTATCTATGTTAATTCGTCATTAGGAATCAATACGTCGCAGGTCGTCTAACAGAGTATCATCTACAACAAACTTAATGACAAGATCACAACATTTAACACCTAAACAAAGACTACACTTAACATAGAACTATGATGCGAATAAGTGCTTGGCGTTGTATATTCCAATTTTCTTACCACTGACATCGCCGAGTTCATACATTGAATTCCCTACTGCAATCAGCACAATGCACCTAACCTGCTTGGGTCCTAGCTTGGCGTTAAAATTGTCAATTTTAGAGCTTTGCTTGAAGTTATGTCGGTACACGTTTGTCCAACGTTGAATACTACATCCTTCGCTCTAGTCTCGTAGATTTTTCTTATTTCTGAGCATCTGGAGCTTATCTGCTTTCGACACTATTTCGCAATCTGCATCTTTCAGTGCGCTAAGCTTGCGACATAGTTCGTATGATGCTCCGTGTTGTATCATCGGTACACCAAATACTGCCGTATAGGGAGACGTATCAATTGCGGTATGTACGACGCTGCGTAACGCGAGAGGGACATCGCTCACATACTTATCCCAATCCTTTTGCTTATCCTTGATGTAAGATCGTACTATTTGCAACGCAGATCGGTTCACTCTTTCAGCCGCGTTTGCTTGTGGCGAGTAGAAAGCTGTTCGGATGTGAACTGTTCCATATTTTTCGAGGAATGTTGTAAACATTTCCGACGTAAATTGTTTACAGTTATCTGAATGTACGTATTCAGGAACTCCAAAATCATGATATATATCTTTTTCTAAATACTTAATAACTTCTGCTGAAGTCTCTTTTCGCATCGGTTTAAGGAAGACAAACTTAGAAAAATGATGTACACACACAAACACATAAACATCACCATCACGAGTACGTGGGTAATGACCCATAAAATCGACGAACAAACGTTGAAAAGGGCGTTCAGTGATACGTTGGTTTCCCATTTTGGGCTTGTTGAAGGCATTTTGCGTCTTGTTGCCTTTACATATTTCGCATGATTTGAGATATGTCTGACCATCTGTCACTATACCTGGCCAATAATACTTATCTCGGATACGCGATAGGGTCTTATGTATACCTCCGTGACCAGCAGAAGGTGATGCATGGGATGCTTCGATCAGACCCCTCCGCAGCTCAGTTGGGACCCAGAGTTTCCAGGCATGGTCTTCCTGTTACTCGTCTCCTCTGTTGAACTGTGAGCGTTGGTATACGTATCCGTCCGATTCGCAAAGTTCTGGCAGTCGGCCTTTATTTTCAGTCACGGTTTTCCGTAATTCTATGTATTCGTCCGACTGAAAGTATGATGAGTTGAGGTCAACGTCTAGCATCAGGCACTATGTTTTGGGTTCCTTTACGGTGTTCTATATTGAAATTATATCCTCGAAGTTTCAAACTCCATTTGCAAGTCGACCATTCAGATCCTTCTGGTTCATAAGCCACTTCAGGCTTGCATGTTCCGTTATCACCGTAAAAGGTAAACCCTCCACATAGGGCCTGAACCTCTTTATACTTATTACAGCAGCGTAACACTCTAACTCTGTAATACTATAATTTCGTTGTGCCTTATTGAGTTTTGCGGACACATAAGCAATTGGTCTTTCGTTACCTTCGTCGTCTAGTTGGAAGAGAACTCCGCCCACTCCGTCAGTTGATGCGTCACATTGTATGTAGAAGTGTTTGTCGAAGTCAGGATGTATTAGTACTGGTGCTGATATCAGTTTCTGTTTCAATGTTTCGAAAGCTTTCCTGGCGTCTTTTGTCATCGTGGATTTCCTTATGATTTCTTTTGTTAGTCGGTCATGTAAAGGTGCTGCAATAGTGGCATAGTCTTGTATAAAACGTCTATACCAGCCTGTCATTCCAACGAAACTTCTAAGCTGTTTTGGGGTTCGTGGTTCGGGGAAGTCGCGCATGGCGGTTATTTTGCTATCATCCATGCGTATGCATCCATCCCCGACCACGTACCCGAAATAACGTACCTCTTTAAAGCAGAATTTGCTCTTTTCAAACTTGATCGTCAATTTTGCAACCCTAAGACATTTGGCAACTACAGACAACAAATATAAAGGGGACGGAAAATCATCGGAAAAAACAATTAAATCGTCTAGGTAAACAAATACAGATTCTCTAAGGGAAGCGGGTATGACTTAATCCATCAGTCGGCACATTCGTTGGCCCGCATTGCACAGACCGAATGGCATGACTGTAAAATGATATAATGGTCTACCAGGTACAGTGAAAGCAGTTTTCTCCCTGGACTTTCGTTCTAAAGGTATCTGCCAAAACGCATCTTTCAAATCAATGGCAGATATGTACCTGGTATTTTGCAGGCGGCTTAGGATTCCATCTATGTTTGGTAGGGGGTAGGCATCCTTAATGGTGCGCTCATTTACCTTGCGTGTGTCGAGACATAGACGATTCTTCGTACCCTTAACGACAAGTGAGATTGGAGAATTCCAGCAACTATTGCTTTCTTCAATAACCCCCATCGCTAACATCCTATCTAACTCGCTATAAACTAATTTTTGTATCGCCGTAGAAATCGAATAATGTCGCTGTTTTACGGGAAGATTTTCATCCGTCACTTCAATAATATGCTCCTCTACATCAGCTTTCCCTAACCCAAGTACTGCGAATGAAGGAAATTGTGCTTTCACGCATTCCAAAGCTACTGTTTCTTCATCACTCAAAAAATGCTGCCCTGCATCGAATGTCAGGTCACCTTCAGCGAGTGCGATCTCTGAAACAACAAAACCTTTTGACTTTACTATGCGGCCCCTGCTGACGACACTCAGCTGAAAGGCTTGCCAAAAATATATCCCTATATAGACCTCCTGCTGTAAACCAGGCACTATAAGGAACTCTAGCTCTCTAGTGGTATTGTCCCATAATACTGGAAGAGTCACTACTCCTACTACCTCAGTTTCACCACCATTGGCTATCTTGACGCTCTATCCTTGGATCGGCACAATCAGACTTTCCTTTCCTTCTAGTAACTTATTGACATTTTTCCCTAAGCTGCTAGCCCCGGCCCCGGAATCTAAGAGTGCGAGCACCTCGCGTCCTCCGATCACAGTTTTCTAGAAGAACCTATTATCACCTTAAACTGAGCCAATCGTTGAAATTATTTTCTGTTTAATCCGCCTAAACTTCTTTTGTTTTTTCCGCATTTTCATAATTTTCTTGAAATTTTTCTCTTTCTATTTAAAGTTCAGCTCTTCACAAAATATTCGCATACGCGCCTCTTCATATCTTAATTTTCTCTCATGTAAACTTATACCACCTGACTCACGTTTCTTTTCAAATATATTTTTCGTTTCTGTATCCCTATTCCTCTTCAGTATGCTAACTAATCCGCCGGGCGATCTCGAGTGCTCGGACATATCTGCCAGTGCCCTGTTTCCCGCTTCGGGCTTAAAAACACAAAACGAGGAATCTCCTCCACACGCAAAACATTTCATCAAATGGCAGGAGGACTTACACATTGTGTTTTTCGCTGCTTCTGCCGGATTTTTTATGTAAAAATCCACCGGCATTCCACAGGAAAAACACAACATTAAATGGAATGGGAAAGGACAAAACATTTGGCTTTTGACTGGACTAACACCTTTACTATGGACACTGGAGGACGAACTTACAATAGAATTAGGGGAATGTGTTGGAATGGTGGGCTTAGGCGGTTCTCGGGGAACAGAGGCAACTGGCGATTCCTATTGATGGGCCTCTCTGCTTGACTCCTATTGCCCTTGCTGAGCGCTTCCACTTCTAACTCCACTTCCTGACTCTCTGACCACAAACTCCTTTTAGTCCCTAACTCGCTTACTGGTTTTACTCTAGACCTATTCTTCTTCGTTGGCTTCTCTGCCCGTTTGCATTCTAACTTTAACTCCGCTAATGTGTTTGTTTTTGCCGCAAAAGTTAAGTTTGCCAAATATGACTTAAGATTTCCCTTTATTATTTTAACTAACTAATTTTCTGGGATTCTCTGTTTAAGGCGGAACGTGAGATCGTGGACGTCGGCGTAGTACTCGTCGAAACTCTCCTGGGGTTGCTGCTTTCTTTCCATTATCTCACGTATTACCTCGTAGTCTGATTCTGCCGACTTAAACTGGGCTAATATCTCCCTCTTTAACCCGAAATAATCAAATGACTCGTCATCAGCGTGGTCTTCCAGTATTTGCCAATACCACTTAAGAGCAGGCCCTGTCACTAAGCAATGAAAATCCGAAAAAAGTTGTTCATAGGACAGCTGATACTGGACTCGCATCCTTTCCAGTTGGAAGACAAAACTCTCTACCGTCATACCCTTAGCCGAACCATCAAATTTCAGGTGCCATTTATCCAAATCTACTTTTTTCCTAGCCGTGTAATTATAGGATGATCCTGGCTGCTGCTGACTGTTGGTTGTACTTTGATGATTTTCTGTAGTTCCCCTATATGACCTGGCGTCGACGTCGTGGCTTGAGGGCGTGGTACCGCTGGGTTCTGCATAGATGTTTCCACGCCAACAATGCGATCGCATAGCTTGGAAATATCCGATCGTACCTTACGCACCTTCTCCCATATGCTGTGCCATATCCGCGTTTTGTTGCATCATCATTTCCATCATCAATCCCAATTGTTCAATCCTATCATCGAGTGGTGCCGCCCTGTCCCTATTTTCCACCGCATTAGTAACAGGCGATGCCGGTCCTCCCGGTGGCGCACCTCCAACTGCCCCCTCTTCTTGATCGGCCATTTCTAATATCCTCCCAAGCCTACGCGAAAATTCAGGGAGCTGTCAGACGTGTCCACCGCGATCCTCTCGGTAACCGTAACCTCCTGCCTTTGGTTGCCCCCCGGATCACGCTGCCCATAAACCCTAGTTGCGCACTGGTTCAGGAGATCTATCGGATGGAAATCGACTGGGTGCTCAATACCTGTATCTATTTGGGTGAACAAAGATCCTGCCACTTGATTTTGTAGTTGCCTAGAATAATCCCGCGTTACCGGTCTTTCACGAGTAAAAAGTCCCAGACCTCGTTTCGGTATTGCTCCCTTTTTCTTGGAATTCTACATAGACCAGTAAGGGATTGGTTTGTAAGGGGACCCGCTTTACTAAGACCCGCAAAATAAAAATCAATTTAAAAAAAAACTCAGCTTTATGACTTCTATATATATGTACGTATATATAGAAAAATGAACAAAAAATGTAATATATTCAAATATAAAGATTCAATAACCTAACAATCTAACTTTTAATCAATAATGAAATATTCAAAAGGTAAAAAAAGATAAAAATCCGAAAAATTTACAAGCGTATATGTAAATGTATCAGGGATATCCAAAAATAAACTTAAAATTCCATCGGTGTAAACTCAAAAAGAAAGTTTAGAGGAATGAATATTAAGGGTGAAAGGCGTGCATTAATTCAAAGATAAAAAACTTCAGCTTAAAGGCGTGAATTCAATGTATCGGTGTATTAAAATTTTAAACAAAAGTAATAATAAAATAATTAATGAAAATTCACTAATTGTACGTGGATAAAACTATGCACCAAAAAATTTTAAAATGCTCTCAATATAAACAAGGAAATAAGCAAAAGGAATTTGAAGAAAAAAATAATAATAAATAAAAAATAATAATATATAAAAACGCGTAAAAAAAAATCCTAACAAAAATGCAAATAAAATTTCCAAATAAAATTTTTATTGGTAAGAAAAAAAATTCAGTAAGAAAGTATACAGAATATTTGTACAAGTATGTTAAAAATTAAAAAAAAATATACAAGGGTATATTCATAAAATTAAATCAAATGTATATAATTTCAAGAATAAAGTTGTGTGAATTCAATATGTGAGGGTGTGTGTGTTAAAAATTCAAACAAAAATAATGTTTTGATAAAAAAAAAGTAATAATGAAAATAAGTGAATTCAAGTTTTGTGTGTATATTAAGTTTGCATAGAAACTCAAAAAAAAAAATTGTCTTATATAAAAAAAAAGGTTTAAAATTTCACAAATAAAAAGATGTAAAATTCCAGAAGTGTACACTGTACAGCCTAAGCTAACCGAAAAAAATGTTGATCAAAAAACGATGTTTTGAAAGAAATTTCCGTAAAAAAACTTTAATACTTTGAAACGAAACTGCAAAAAAATGTAATTTTTTCTAATTAAATATGTTCAACTGTTGGTGCATGTTGGTGTTGTCCTCGCTTTAATGGCTTTGCTGGTGAGTAGAGTGTTGTAAGAATGTCTACTGTCCAAAGTCAATGTCAACTAATCCCCTCGTCTGGCTATGGAAGTGTGGCACTACAGCGTTTTAAGTGCTGGCTCAAAACGTGGCTGCCACAATCCCCCTTACCCTGTCGGATTATTTAGCCCCCGGACAAGCATCCAAAAGCCTCACAGATATATCGTGCTGGACTGCATACCTTGCAGCTTGTGTTTGCTTGCAACAAACAAATTTTGCATTAAATATTATCTCCCAAGCACTAGCAAAGATTACAGATACCACTGTTAAAAACGTTGAAGTTCATAAAAGGAACCCCGAAATCTTGTCAGCGCTGGAGCCTTCCCACCCCTTCTGTTCAAAAAAGAGTGAACAGCCTTGGACCCCACTATGGCTCCTTCATCCGACATCGTCTGTCACTAAGTCCTCAGTCCCTGTCCATCACTCCTACAACTATCTCAACTCACCTGCAACACTTGCCACAAGGGCAACACCTGCACCAACAAAGAAAAGAAACTTTAGCCTGATATACCTGTTGTCATTAGACTCAACCCATATAAATAAATATTCTGAGGATTTTTCTACAAATTTACAATAATTTCTTTATTCACAATTTTATTGCCTTAAATTACCAAAGAAAATCAAACATAGAACTATTAATAGGTACTTTTATTAAAACTTAAAAGTCAATAAATTTAGCCTTTAAAGTAATCTTAGTTTATTACCAAGTTTTAATTATCTTCCAAAATTTTATCCATAAAGTCTTGCAGCTACTCTATTACTAAATTTATTTTCTTTTCATTATTATTATTAATCTATATATATATTAGGCCGGGTCGGTTTGTGGGGAGGTAAAAAAATCGCCCATTGCTCTGTGAAAATGATATTCTAGGGATCAAAATAAGAAACTTTGCCGATGGAACCATACCTCTAAAACGAATTCTGATGTCCCCCCTTTGGGTCGTAGGGGTAAATTTTGAAAAATCCCACTTTGAAATGCCTATGTTTTTTTCTTTTTGGAGTTTATTTTTCTCTTTAGAAATTTATTTAGTCAGAACATATGTAAATGAAAAAATGAATTTAACTTAGTAATAGAAAAGAAATTTACAAAAATTATTAGAAATTAGCGTTTTTACAACCCCCTTTTAAAACCAAGGCATCACTGTGATACATTTGCATGTCGTAAACATAGTTGTGTGGGTTTTTTATTCAACCGTTTTAAAAAATGAAGGTATCACTGTGACACAATTGCATATCGTAAAATTGCTTGTGTTGTTTTTTTTTAAGCCACCACAAGACACTGCAGGTAGAATTGAAATTGCCCCTACCCAAAAGTTCGACCCAAATTGGGGGACATCAGAATTCGTTTTAGAGGTATGGTTCCTTCGGCAAAGTTTCTTATTTTGATCCCTAGAATACGATTTTCACAGAGCAATGAGCGATTTTTAAATAGACCCGCTCTTATATATATATATATATATATATCTTTTTCTTCTCAATAAAAAATTTCATTAAATTCGATTAATAAAATTAATAATAAGGTAATTTATTTTATTTCAAAATCTTTATGCATTATTTTTCCAGCAAAAGAAAAACCTCAAAAATTCAGATATTTTCATTGCACTTGCTCTAAGGCAAGCTTTCGCAAAAACTCTATTAACTTCTTAAAATATGTACATACGCGTGTACACGCATATCTATCGAAAACAAGAAAAATGTGTATATAAGTATGTTGATTGTTGTTCAAACTCACCTCGCTTTGTCAACCGGGTTTGGTACCAAATGCGGCGTATAGCTGAAAGTGGAGGACAAAAAAACATACAGAGTTACAAAGCAAAATTAGTATATGTACTTATTTGATCGGTTAGTAGGGCTTTGGCCGTGTGACCGCGATCAAGGACAATATTTGCCTTGATTTCGAAATTAACAACGTGGCATGAACAAAAAAATTAGAAAGTAATAAAAAAAAAACGCGTATTCGATTTGTCAACTTTGGTTTGGCCCTTGGCCTAAAAGTGCAAAAAAAAATGAAAAAAAAGGTAAGTTTGTTATTACTCTCGTGCAGTAGTTAGGCAGCTTAAAAAAATTTTAAGGAAAGACATCCAAATGGATTTTATTGAACTTATGTGTTTTTACACATAAACCCCAAGCATGTGTCAACTAAGTGAAAAATAAAACAAGATGAAAAAGTATATAAAACAAAAATTCAAGTGTGCATAAAACTAAATATCGCAAAATATTCCAAGTTTGTCCTTTCCCGCGAATTGAGGAGAATTAATAAAAATTATAAATTCAAAAAAAAAAATATCAAGAAATCAAATTCAGTAAAAAAATTTTGTAATATTTTTGCGGAAAAGAAAAACCAAAACTAAAAATCGAAAATATGGATATGATGTGTTTGCCTTCTCATAAGATTAGAAGGATTATTTGAAATTGAAATTCGAAAAAAAATTAATAATGTCTAAAAAAAAAATTTCATTAATTCAAAAAAAATTCTCAATTCGTATTTGATTAAAAAAAAACATTTGTGTATAAAAATAAGGTAAAAAAAATGTTTAAATCTAACAATTTAAAAAAAATTTTTTTTCGAGGAAATAATATTATGAAAATTGTAGTGCGCCCTAATGGTGTGATTCTTTTTGGTTATTTTAAGTGTTGGGAGAGCCGCTGATTGATTTTGGATATGAAGATTACTGAGAGCCGCTGTGGTGGTTTCTCCGTGAAGTGCTCTGTCTCCTTTTGGATGCTGATCGAAAGTTGCCGACAAAAATGTGTGGTGTGTATTCTGATGTTTCGCGTAGCTAGCTATATGTTGCAACATGCTGCTGGCGCTAGGTTGCTTGCGCCTTGTGAGCTATGTCAAATGCGAATGTTATGTGTTGCGTGTTCGTGGAAAGTTAAGTTAATGTTGACGTGTTTAGTCAACAATGTTGCCTCACTTGTGTTGTGGAAATGGGTACGTGTATTGGTGTAAGTTTTGTCTTATCAACTTTTTGTTTGTGTATGCGAATGATATTTTATGCGAATGATGAATTCCGTTTGTGTAGGTGTGATTCTGTGTTGGCGCAATTTTTTGGAAAAAGTACTTGTGTTGTGTTGCGTGTATCCCCGTTAATTTTGCCGCTTTGTTGCTACCCCCTTAAAAATGTTTTGTGAGCTTTTCTCCGGTCTGGTGGATGACGTCCTCTACCCACTATCTTCTCCTTCTGCTTTAAACCTCCTGGGCAGTTTTAGTCTGTCTTAAAATTCGTATAATTCGCGGCCTACGACTGCTTCTCGTTCCTGGAAAAAATGGAAGAACACACACAACATTAACACTAAAATCATAAGCACACAAACACATAGTCGGTTCATAAATGCAAGAAATTGGAAATAAGACAATGCAAAACAATAAAAAAAAAAAAACAGACGATTTCACATACATTTTTATAAATAGTTTTGATTTTTAATTCACTTTTTATTCAAAAGTAACCACACACTAGAAATTTTATTTTTTTTAATTCTTGAATTTATTTCACTGCGTAAAAATTATAAAGCCTGCACAACATTTTAAAAAAAATTTTACAAAAAAAAAATGGAATCAAAAAAAGAATTTTTATTTCAACTAAATCGAAGGAATATTTTATAGGAATATAACAAGCCTCGGATAAATACACTCTCTATTGATGACGGCCATGGCAAACGTTTGAAGGACAATGAATTGAGGGCATGCACCTGGAACGTCCGCTCCCTGAATGGGATTGGTGCAGATGCCCGGCTGGTTGATGTCCTCGTCAAAGCAAAATCTGACATCACCGCCATCCAAGAAATGCGTTGGACGAAGCAAGGAAGAAAAAAGATCAAAAATTGTGACATATATTGGAGTGGCCATGCGAATAAGCGCAGTTTCGGCGTCGGATTCGTGGTGGGAGAGAGACTTTGTCGCCAAGTGCTGGCGTTCACGCCTGTGGACGAGCGTCTCGCCGCTATCCGAATAAAAGCAAAATTTTTTAATATATCATTCATCTGCGCACATGCGCCGACAGAGGAGAAAGACGATGAGGTGAAAGACACTTTTTATGAACAATTATAACGCACATACGAGCACTGCCCCCGTCATGATATAAAAGTCGTGCTTGGCGACTTTAACGCCAGGGTGGGCAAAGAAGGTGTTTTTGGCCCTACAGTCGGAAAGTTCAGCCTAAACAATGAAACTTCTCCTAACGGACTGAGGCTGATTGACTTTGCCGGTGCTCGAAACATGGTCATATCAGGCACGAGGTTCATGCATAAAAAGATACATCAAGCTACATGGCTGTCTCCTGATCGAAATACTCGCAATCAGATCGATCACGTTGTGATAGACGGACGGCATGCCTCCAGTGTTTTAGATGTGCGCACGATCCGAGGACCTAACATCGATTCGGACCATTATCTCGTTGCAGCCAAAATACGCACCCGCCTCAACGCGGCTAAAAACAAGGAACAAAAAACACAAGGAAAGTTAGACGTCGAAAAGCTTCAATCACAACAGACTGCCAATGATTTCGCAACTCGACTCTCACACCTGCTCTCTGAGGGCATAACTCATCCTGAAGGAATACAGGAGCAGTGGGAGCATATCTCCAAAGCACTTCGTGCCGCCGCCGAGGAAAAAATTGGTTACCGGCGGCCACGAAAAAACAACTGGTATGATGAAGAATGCCGCGTTGCAACCGAAAGAAAAGACGCTGCCTACAGGGCTACGTTAAAAGCGAGCGCGACAAGAGGAGTGTGTGAACGCTATCGTGAGTTGAAAAGGGAAGCGAGACGCCTTTTCAGGAAGAAAAAACAGAAGCAGAAAGGCGTGAGTGCGAGGAGCTTGAGCTGCTAGCCACCAGGAATAACGCCCGAAAATTCTACCAAAAAATACGGCGACAGACGGAAGGTTTTAAGACCGGGGCAAACTCCTGTAGGAATGAAAACGGCGACCTTGTAACTGATGTCCAGAGAGTGCTTAGATTATGGAGGGAACACTTCTCTGCTCTCCTAAATGGAGGCAGCAATTCACCGCGCAGAGATGAAGAACCCGATCCCGCAATCGATGATGATGGAATATATGTCCCCCCGCCCGATTATGACGAAGTTAGAATAGCAATAACCAGATTGAAAAACAACAAGGCCGTGGGCGCTGATGGATTGCCTGCGGAGCTATTCAAGTTCGGCGGCGAGGAGTTGGTAAGGCGCATGCAGCAGCTTCTTAGCAAAATATGGGCGGACGAAAGCATGCCCGACGGTTGGAATCTAAGTGTTCTTTGCCAGTCCACAAGAAGGGGGATACTGCAAAATGCACCAACTATCGTGGAATCTGCCTTCTTAATATCGCATATAAGGTCCTTTCAAGTGTATTGTGCGAAAGATTGAAGCCCACCGTGAACCGGCTGATTGGACCTTATCAGTGCGGCTTCAGACCTGGTAAATCTACCATCGACCAGATTTTCACAATGCGCCAAATCTTGGAAAAAACCCGTGAAAAGAGAATCGACACACATCACCTCTTCGTCGACTTTAAAGCCGCCTTCGACAGCACGAAAAGTAGCTGCCTATATGCCGCTATGTCTGAATTTGGTTTTCCCGCAAAACTTATACGGCTGTGCAAAATGACGTTGAGCAACACCATCAGCTCAGTCGGAATTGGGAAGGACCTCTCCGATCCGTTCGAAACTAAACGAGGTTTAAGACAGGGTGACCCCCTATCGTGCGATTTCTTTAATTTGATGCTGGAGAAAATTATACTAGCTGCAGAACTTAACCGCACTGGAACAATATACTATAAAAGCGTGCAATTACTGGCATATGCTGATGACATTGATATCATCGGCCTAAACACCCGCGCTGTTAGTTCTGCTAACTCCAAGCTGGAAAAAGAAGCGGTAAAGATGGGTTTGATGGTGAATGAGGACAAAACGAAATACCTGCTGTCATCGAGCAAAGAGTCAGCGCATATGCGCCTTGGCAACCACGCTACTGTTGGCAGCCATAATTTCGAAATAGTAAAAGGCTTCGTTTATTTGGGAACCAGCATCAACACTAGCAACAACATCAGCACTGAAATCCAGCGAAGAATCAATCTTGCCAATAAATGCTACTTTGGACTAGATAGGCAATTGAAAAGTAAAGTCCTCTCTCGGCGAACGAAAATCATACTCTACAAGTCACTTATCGTACCCGTCCTGCTATATGGGGCATGGACCATGACAACAGCAGATGAATCGGCTTTGGGAGTGTTCGAGAGAAAATTTCTTCGAAAGATTTATGGACCTCTACGCGTTGGCGATGGCGAGTACCGAAGAAGATTTAATGATGAGCTGTACGAGCTATACGCAGACATCAACATAGTCCAGCGAATTAAAACGCAGCGGCTGCGCTGGCTAGGCCATGTTATGCGAGTTAAAGATGATGCTCCGGCCAAGAAAGTGTTTCTATCGGAACCCGCCTATGGAAGCAGAGGTAGAGGGCGGCCCCCACTCCGTTGGAAGGACCAGGTGGAAAACGATTTAAACTCCCTTGGTGTGACCAATCGGCGCCGGTTGGCGGAGCGAAGGAGCGACTGGCGCGCCTTGTTGGACGGCCATAACCGTTTAGACGGTTAAGCGCCAATTAAGTAAGTAAGTAAGTAAATCGAAGGAATTTTGGTTTTCCTTAAATTTCGGAAGTTAAAGACTTTAATAAAAAATTTAATTCACAAACGAAGGAAAAAAAATTCTATCATAAAAATTAAAAATTATAATTATTAAAATTAATGCAAAACAAATGGGAATGAAAATTGATAAAATATTAAAATTGTTGTGCAGCCTTACAATTCACATTTCACAAAAAAGAATTTCTCACTTCATATAAAAAAATCACTAAAAAATTACATTTTACTTACTGAAAAATCAGCAATATGAGGGAAAAAAGAAACTGACCTCCAACCGGGTTGTGTTTCTTCCTGGTTCCAGGATTTTGAGGGTCCTGGGCAAAATTCCCAGGGACTTGATCGTTCGCACTTCACTTAACGCGCGACACTTTGCGTGGAACCCGCACTTGCTAAAATAAAACTTTTTTTTGCAAACTTAATTTTTTTAGCACTGTACACCTTTTTCTTCACTGCTTTTGGCAAAGCAACACTAAGACCGTGACTTTCGGTTTTTGTCATACCGAATGCTAAGCGGACCCCCTTATATACCAAAATGTATTTTGCGGCACTTATCTTTGTCACCGTACAGCAAAGTCTTTCTGCCCCTGTTTAGCTGAATGTCATAGCGGGCGTGAATTCACGTATACGCATCCCTTTAGTTATCTAACTACCTTATGCATGCATTTACCTTATTGTATGAAGTGCTGAAAGGGTAAAGATCGTTACTGCCGTTGTATAGCTATCTGTGCATATACCCGCTTGCACGTGATTGGAAATTATTTTAGAGAAATCACAAGGGCTGCCGTTACAAAGTCCTATATGGCAAGCATACATAAATTTAATTTATTTATTTGTGATAAGTATGCATTTTGCAAACTGTAATTACATTTTTATACACATAAATTGTAAATTTTCCATCTTAATGTAATATTTACACAAAAAAATTTACAGATTTAAGATTTATATTTTTTCTATTTTCATGTTCAACGTTGTTGTTTGTTGTGTGTAATTCAATTATTTTAATAAATGCAGTCCGCCCCTGAGGAAGCTAAGGAGATGAGCGAAACGTAGGGCTTGAATAATGGAGTCCTTTGACTTGCATTAAAGCAAATTTTGGTCATTTTCACCTATTTCTATTACATACATATGTATATAAAAAAGTATTCACCAGCTTAATCAAGACTAAATACTATATGTTTGACCGATGACGAAGTGTTATACTCATTTTATGTCATTCCCTTTTTACAAATATACCGACAATGCTTGCAACCAAGATTATAATGAACAAATGAGACAGACTACAGGAAACAACAAAAGTTCCAAAGAAAAGATGTCAAGAAATCCTGGACTTGTGTCTCAAAAACAACAATTAATTTAAGCGCAATAACAAATTATACTTCCAGACATTTGGAATGCCAATGGGGAGTCCCCTCTCCCCAACCATTGCGGACATTGTTGTGGACGAACTTCTTGACGACACCATCTCGGAGCTGAAACAAGACTACAATATTGACATCAAATTTACCAACAAATATGTAGACGACATTTTTGCAATAACAAAACAAAGCGACATGAACAAGATTCTAGAGACACTTAACAAATACCATCCAAAACTCAAGTTTACAATAGAAATGGAAGAAAACCAAAGTATCTCCTTCCTTGATGTCCGAATACATTGAAACTAAGCACACAACACAGCATCACCATTCTGAACTGGTACTCTAAGCCCACCTCCTTTGGACGCTTGATAAACTATTTCTCTTCCCAACCAAGCAAATATAAAATTAACACAGCGAAAAATCTAGTCCGTAAAATACTGACAACAAACCATAGAAAATTCCACGAAGCTAACATAGAAAAAATATACAGCATATTAAAAAGCAACAACTACCCAGTGCAATTGATACGCGAACTGATCGCGCAAGAGAAATTAATAACAACAGAACAAAAAACGAGGCAACAAAACCTGAAAACATTTAATGCTTCAAAAAAATATTACAGCGTCACATACAAAACTCAGCGAGAACTTGGATCAAAAAATTTTATGTAGTGGCCATGCAGCTGACTTTACCAACACAAAAGTTATTGACAAAGGAAAGAGAGAAATGACGCGATACACATTATAAAGTCTAAGAATATTACAAAGAAGGGAGGAGACGATAAACAAAAAAAGGACACCGTTAATATAGCTTCAGCCTACTTGTTATGTATATGAAAATGAGCAGCAATTTAGTTTAGATAAGACTACCACAAGAATTGGTACTGATGTAACTAGTTTTAAGCTTTCATATAAGTGTTTAATATTGTGTTGAGTATCGTCTAAAATGAAGTGCATTTATTCCTTCTGTTTATGTTGCTTGTACCCCTGATGACGCTGGAATTTATCAGCGAAACGTTGGGAAGATGGTGAATTGAATGCTTTCTTTTGCACCATAATAAATGGATCAGCCAAGCCTGAAGTAATTCATATATGTAAGTATAATTTGAACTGATCGAAGAAATTGCAGCAATTAAAATATGAGTATCGGCTAAGAATTTTATTTGCATATGTATTATTTACTATTGCTGAACATTGTGCATTTAGGCGAAGAAACTTAAAATGGGGGAGAATATTACCGCCGCATGTGGTACTGAAAGCCCGCATACAATAATAACAATTTCACTGACGAAGAGGCCAATAAAAAAAAATTGAGCGAGTGGAAAAAAGGCGGACTACCTTTTTCACTCATAAATAAATATGTGCCATAAACACTATATTAACCTGACATCGGACACAGGCACAGTGTACTGCAGCGTCAAGGAATATCTGTCCGGTCAGGCGATGCGAACTTAGAAATCATTCAGCCCTTACAGGTGCTCTCTTGGTCATCAAAAGAATGAGGACTCTGCTTCTGCCTCCATTGTAGTAATTCTTGAAGGGTTTATGTAAATCGTAAGAATTTTAATTGCCTATTCGTTGGAAATTCATTGTGGATAAGACAAGTGTGCCAACTTCTGCATAGACGTCAAAATTACAAATAGAATGGATCACCTGATTTTCAAAATGACTATCGAGCTCTCATACTGTATCTCTTTCTATCATCCGCTGAAGATAGGCGACTGTATGCGCCGCCATATTGAACATCCTGTCCAAACGCTGCCAAAATGCCAAAAAGTTTCGATCTTGAGCATTTTGTCAGGCAGTTGACGGATAAGATACCCCACTTGCTTTATCCACAATGATAAAATTTACCTATACAGTTCCTGTTTCATCAAAAATTAAATAAAAATAAAAATTCAATAAATTTAAAAAACAAGTATGGGTTTTATTTCACCTTTTCTATCTTATGTACTTCCAAGTGCAATTTGGCAGGAACTCGGTTGCTTGCACTCTCTCTTTTGCACATTTGTAAATAAATTACAAAAACGAATTTGTCGTTAAAAAATTCATACTTTCGGGGGTCAATTAAAATGGAATTTTTACCGAAAGTTTTTAGCATAGTCTTGTAGGGGAATGTGTGTGCTACACTATTTCGCTCTAGCGATCTTAATCATTTTTGATAATCTTTTTTAATATGTCAATATGTAGACCAGATTCCTTAATGCCACTTTCTCTTAAAAGATCCACTTGCTTCTGTTAAATTAAATATAAAATTAATGGAAGTATAATGTTTTATTAAGTATTACTTCTCTGGTTTCAACTATTTCATCGTCTGATAACTCGTTGTCATTCTCAGCGTCTGGAGTGGTAGAAGTCAAACGTTTCTGTCATTAAGGTCCATTCTGGATCTACAATAACATCGGCTAAATCTATAAAATCTTGACCGAAGAGGAATGCGAAGCACCTTTGGAATGTGAGATTGATGCTTCTAATTGGAGGCTGTTGTCCCAAAGATAAAACGAGTAGGACCGTTTTTAAACTCGGCAGAAACCTAGCTAAAACAGCCCATTGTCACTAATCTAACGCTGTCTGGGTGCTTTTTCAGATATAGGTTGTTTTGGCTGCAAGTCCGAAGTATAGTATGCTTACGATAGGGCCGTAGAGAGAAAATCCGGGCCCAGGACTAAACAATTTACGGGCCCCCTAGAAAAAATCCACTAATACATTTCATTAAATTGAGTTTATGGCGTCTCATTAGTGAATCATTATTGAGGGATTACATAAAAAAAAATTTGTACACATCAACTAAATAATTTTTGGACTAAGAGCTGAAAATAAAATTAATAATATTTACTATTTATATTATTTTATTGTAACGTAGAAATAAAATTGTCTTTTAACAGCCACATATTGTTTCGAATAATCTTTTATAGTTATTTAGTAATATTTTAATACATTTCTGATAAATTCAATGATGATTTTAAATTTTAATTATTCAATATAGAAGGTTCGGATATGAAAGAGTGTGTTTTCTTGCTTTTTTTGCTGGAAAATTTTTATAATAATATCAAAATTTTAGGTAGGTAGGTGAAATGGCTGCGACCCTGGTCACACAAGTAGCTATTTAAAGCTGTTTTGATGCCATGTAACTGGTCTAACAACCTACGGAATGTTACGGTCAATGTTTACAACCAGCTGGAGTTGTTGATAAAATTAAGAATATTCGGGATTGCTATCACAGATAAACCTCTGAGGTCTTCTAGAAACGGGGTTTCAAGGAACCTTAGTCCGGCTCAAGCTAGGGTCGGGCATTTACACATAAAGTGTGCTATTGTCTCCGTGGCATTTGGATCTTTGCAGCTTCTGCAGTAGTCGTTATACGGAATGCCCATCTCTTCCGCAGGCGTACCTACTGCCCAATGACCGGTGGAGACTGCTATCAGTTTGCGTGTGTTCGCCCTGGATTTGTTCAGAAGACTTCTCGTCCTCTTTCCATCATAGTTTGGCCAAATGGATTTTGATATTGCACAGGTGGTGAAGTTATTCCACTTTGTTTGTGCTTCAAGTAGAAGCTGTGGATATTCCCCTTGGCTACTGCTAAGGGTATGCCTACTTCGACACTGATTATTTCCTCGTTCATCTCCGATTAGCCCCTGCGTGCCACCTTATCGGCCTTCTCGTTACCCTCTATCCCCCTTATGACCCGGGACCCAGATAACGCATAGTTCTAGATAGAAATTTTACTGTCTTGCCAAAACGGATTCAACACGAAGCGTGGCAAGTCCTGAAACTCTCTTTTGAGATGAATACGATCTATGGAAGTTTTTTATTCTTGAAAGGCCGCTAAAGGAACTACAGTGACAGGTAAAGTGCAAAAGATACGTAAAGCAAATGTAGATGGCATTTAGCAATTACAATGGCGACAGACCTTTATCAAAATTTGCTTCGTAAATGTGTTTCAAGTGAATTATTTCGCATTCTAAACTTTGAGAAATGTCCGACTTGTATTTTTCGACAAATTTTTCTGCACTCGCCCGAACTGTAGTTTCATTCATGTCTTCGAATAGCCACAAAAAGGAAAACGTCTCTCAAATTTCTCATAGCTGTAAATCGTTCTGTAATGCCAGTGATTACCGAATCGATGATCACCAGGTATGTATTGTTTTTAAAATCAGACTCTGAATCATCCGTAATCATCTCATTTAAATTATCATCAGAGCGTTTTTTGGGTTTTGTCTTTCGAATGTCGAGAAACTTTGGCGAGATGTTCAATTGAATAGCAACTGTTTTGCATTCGTTTAAAATTGTTTCCCATTGGTTCCTGATCAACTTCAAATCAGCTAATAAAGCATCTAGATTACGGACCTCAACATCTATGGTGGCGCCTTTAGCTTGGAGGACCAGGTTTCTTTCCTTTATGGTAGTCAGTATTTTGAACCAAATTGAGGACAGCAAGATACATTCGAACTTGTTGATGTACTTGAGAATGCCAGTAACATCTTCGTATGCTTGCGCAGTCAAATTTGGCTTTTGTCTGAAAGACTATGAAGAGAGCGCGGTACATTTTTTTGAGGATGTCCCATCGTTGTGGAGTGCTGCTGAAAATAGTAAAACATTTTTGTACAACTCCGAAGAAAGTAATTGCAGCCGTACAATATTCTGCAACGGTGGGTTGCACAGGGCGAGTAATTAGCATTCGAGTTTTTGTCGAGAATATGACGTAGTGCTCCGTTGTAAGCTTCTTTCATATTGGCGCCGTTATCGTACCCTTGTGCACGACAATCTTTTAATAGGATTTCATGTTTACCTAGAGTATGGCAAATTAGATCAGCGATTTTCTGACCAGTTTTTTGGTTACAATTCACTAAAGCCAAAAACCGTTGTTGAAATTGAGTAAGCGCAAAATGAACGTAGTCAACGTGACTAGTATCAGGCATAGCATCAACGATAATAGCAAAACACTTGTCTTTCTTGCCTTGATCTAATATAGTTTCCTCACGTGCTTTGCTCAAATTTCTATAAACTCGTTTTGAATGTCTGGGGAAAGATAGTAAACTTGTAAATTTTTGTACTGCTGTTGTGAAATCCTAACTTTCTCCATATGATCTCTAAGTATCGGATCATAATGGCTTATGAGATCTTAGATGCCCAAAAAATATCCATTTTTTCGTTCATCAAGATATATACTTTCGCCTTTGAAAGCTAGGCTTCTTTCACCCAAAAATAAAATTGTGTCCAAATTCTATATAAAACTTCTTTCCAATTTGAGTTTCAGTGATTAGCTGTTCGTTGATAAGTGTATCAATTGTAGCCTCCATTTGAATTAGATTTTTTAAAGATCGCCATTGAATATAACATTTAATATGATCTTGAGTATTTTCGTGTGATGGCAGTTTATCGTATAGCTCCTTCCATACCTGGAATTTCGAATATCCGCCAGGACAACAAATTTTAGGTCGATTTAAAGTATTGGTGCTTAACAGACGACATGGTAGGCAATAAAAAGCATGGCTACTGGCACTCCACTCTAACCAGTCATGCCCCACTTTCTCTCCATTCGGCAAGATTCTGTTTAACAACGAGGGAGGAAATGCCTCGTCATGACAATCACGTGGAAAATAACAGGACACTTTTGATGACCTCGACGAATTATTTCGTTGACTTCTTCAGATCGCAAAAACTCATTATTCCCGGTACCGATATTGAAGTCTTTTAAATAATCCGGACTTTGATACAGAGTTTGTGGCAGTGATGGAAGATGAACCTTCATTAGAATCACCACGAAAACTTTACGATTTCGGATAATGTAAACATATATTTTTGTTTGATGTTTTTAATGTTTCCTCACTATTCGAAGGCCCAGGCAAAAAGTCATTATCTATATTCGTTGCTTTTGAAATTCGGCTTAAAATTTGCACATGGAACAACTAAAGACTCTCCTGAATTTAAAAAAAAATGTGTTAGTACCTCTAAATCGCGGTGGCCTGAGAAACTCCGGGACCGGGGGAATCATTTGGTCATTTTCAGCTTATTTCTATTACATACATATGTATATAAAAAAGTATACACCAGCTTAATCTAAAGACTAACTAATATATGTTTGCCCGTTAACAAGGTGTTAGACTCATTTTATGTCCATTCCCTGTTTACAAATATATCGGCAATGCTTGCCACCAAGATTATAATGAACAAATGAGACAGACTACAGGAAACAACAAAAGTTCCAAAGAAAAGATTTCGAGAAATCCTAAACTTGTGTCTCAAAAACAACAATTAATTTAAGCGCAAGAACAAATTATACTTCCAGACATTTGGAATGCCAATGGGGAGTCCCCTCTCCCCAACCATTGCGGACATTGTTGTGAACGAACTACTTGACAACACCATCTCGGAGCTGAAACAACACTACAATATTGACATCAAATTTATCAACAAATATGTAGACGACATTTTTGCAATAACAAAACGAAGCGACATGAACAAGATTCAAGAGACACTTAACAAACACCATCCAAAACTCAAGTTTACAATAGAAATGGAAGAAAACCAAAGTATCTCCTTCCTTGATGTCCGAATACATTGAAACGAAAAGCAACACAATTCTGAACTGGTACTCTAAGACCACCTCCTCTGGACGCTTGATAAACTATTTCTCTTCTCAACCAAGCAAATATAAAATTAACATAGCGAAAAATCTTATCCGTAAAATACTGACAACAAGCCATAGAAAATTCCACGAAGCTGACGTACAAAAAATATACAACATATTAAAAAGCAAGAACTACCCAGTGCAATTGATATGCGAACTGATCACGAAAGATAAATTAATAACAGCAGAACAAAAAACGAGGCAACAAAACCCGAAAACATCTAATGCTTCAAAAAAATATTACAGCGACACATACAAAACTCAGCGAGAACTTGGATCAACATTTAATAAATTAACAAAATATTACACTTGCATACAAATTGAATGTAACATTATCCAGCATTTATACTAAAACGAAAAGCCCAATAGAAAAATAACAGCAAATCAACGTTGTTTATGAAATAAAATGCTAGGGCAACGACAACGAACGCTGTGATAAACAGAAATAAAAAAGCAAAAACAAAGCACGGCCTTGTCACAACACATTTTATGTTATGGCCACGCATCTCACTTTACCAATACAAAAGTTATTGACAAAGAAAAGAGAGAAATGACGCGATTCACATTAGAAAGCCTAAGAATATCACAAAGAAGGGAGGAGGCGATAAACAAAAAAAGGACACCGTTAATGTAGCTTCATCATACTTGTTATGTATACGAAAATGAACAGCAATTTAGTTTAGACAAAACTACCACAAGTCCCACTGATGTAACTAGTTTTAAGCTTTCATATAAGTGTTTAATATTATAGCGAGTATCGTGTAAAATCAAGTGCATTTATTCCTTCTGTTTATGTTGCTTGTACCCATCTATAATTCATATATGTCTTTTGTTTTTAAAAATATACAGAGTCGCCCCTGATGATGCTGGGATTTATCAGCGAAACCTTGTGCAGAATGGTGAATTGAATTCTTTCTTTTGCACCATAATAAATGGATCAGCCAAGCCTGAAGTAATTCATATAAGTCTAATTTGAACTGATCGAAGAAATTGCAACAATTAAAATATGAAGGCTAAAAATTTTATTTGCATATGTATTATTTACTATTGCTGAACATTGTGCATTTAGGCGAAGAAACTTAAAATGGGGGAGAATATTACCGCCGCATGTGGTACTGAAAGCCCGCATACAATAATAACAATTTCACTGACGAAGAGGCTAATAAAAAAATTGTGCGTGTGGAAAAGAAAGCAGACTACCTTTATCACTCATAAATAAATATGTGCCATAAACACTATATTAACCTGACATCGGACACAGGAACAGTGTCCTGCAGCGTCAAGGAATATCTGTACGGTCAGGCGATGCGAACTGAGAAATCATTCAGCCTTTACAGGTGCTCTCTTAGTCATCAAAAGAATGAGGACTCTGCTTCTGCCTGCATTGTAGTAATTCTTGAAGGGTTTCTGTAAATCATAAGAATTTTAATTGCCTATTCGTTAGAAATTCATTGTGGATAAGACAAGCCTGCCAACTTCTGCATAGACGTCAAAATTAAAAATAGAATGGATCACCTGATTTTCAAAATGATTATCGTGCTCTCATACTGTATCACTTTCCATCATCCGCTGAAGATAGGCGACCGTATGCGCAGGTATATTAAACATCGTGTGCAAACGCTGCCAAAACGCTAAAAAGTTGCGATCTTCAACATTTTGTCAGGCAGTTGAGGGATAATATATCACACTTGCTTTATCCACAATGGTAAAAATAACCTATACAGTTCCTGTTTCATCAAAACTTTAATAAAAATTCAATCAATTTAAAAAATGGAAGACAAGTATGTGTTTTATTTCCCGTTTTCTATCCTATGTACTTCTAAATGGAATTGGCAGGAACTCGGTTGCTTGCACTCTCTCTTTTGCAGATTTGTAAATAAATTACAAAAACAAGTTTGTCGTTAAAACATTCATACTCTCGGGGATCAACTAAAATGGAATTTTTACCGAAAGTTTTTAGCATAGTCTTGTAGGGGAATGTGTGTGCTACACTATTTCGCTCTAGCGATCTTAATCATTTTTGATAATCTGTTTTAATACAATATGTAGACCAGTTTCCTTAATGCCACTTACTGTTACAAGATCCACTTGCTTCTGTTAAATTACATACAAAATTAATGGAAGTATATTGTTTTATTAAGTATTACTTCTCTGGTTTCAACTATTTCATCGTCTGATGACTTCGTTGTTATTCTCAGCGTCTGGAGTGATAGAAGTCAAACTTTTCTGTCATTAAGGTCCATTCTGGATCTACAATAACACCGCCTTAAGCTATAGAATCTAGACCGAAGAGGAATGCGAAGCACCTTTGGAATGTGAGATTGATGCTTCTAATTGGAGGCTGTTGTCCCAAAGATAAAACGAGTAGGACCGTTTTTGAACTCGGCAGAAACCTAGCTAAAACAGCTCATTGTTACTAATCTAACGCTGTTTGTGTGCTTTTTCAGATATAGGGGGTTTTGGCTGCAAGTCCAAAATATATTATGCGTAGAGAGAAAATCCGGGCCCGGGACTAAACAATTTACGGCCCCCTATAAAAAATCCACTAATACATTTGATTAATTTGAGTTAATGACGTCTCATTCATGAATCATTATTGATGGATTACATAAGCAAATATTGCCACATCAACTAAATGATTTTTGGACTAAGAGCTGAAAATTAAATTAATAATATTTACTATTTATATTATTTTATTGTAACGTATAAATAAAATTATCTTTTAACAGCCACATATTGTTTCGAATAATCTTTTCTAGTTATTTAGTAATATTTTAATATATTTCTGATAAATTTAATGATGATTGTAAATTTTAATTATTCAATATAGAAGGTTGGAGTGGCTTTTCTTGCTTTTTTTGCTGCAAAATTTTTTATAATAATATCAAAATTTTAGGTAGGTAGGTGAAATGGCTATTTAAAGCCGTTTTGATGCCATGTAACTCGTCTAACAACCTACGGAATGTTACGGTCAATGTATTACAACCAGCCAGAGTTGTTGATACAATTAAGAATATTCGGGATTGCTATCACAGATAAACCTCTGAGGTCTTCTAGAAACTGGATTTGTTCAGAAGACTTCTCGTCCTTTTCCATCATAGTTTGGCCAAATGGATTTTGATATTGCACAGGTGGTGAAGTTATTCCACTTTGTTTGTGCTTTCTTCAATTAGAAACTTTGGATATTCCCCTTGGTTACTGCTAAGGGTATGCCTACTTCGACACTGGTTATTTCCTCGTTCTTCTCCGGTGAGCCCCTGCGTGCCACCTCATCGGCCTCATCGGCCTTCTCGTTACCCTCTATCCCCCTATGACCCGGGACCCAGATAACGTATAGTTCTAGATGGAAATTTTACTGTCTTGCCAAAACGGATTCAACACGAAGCGTGGCAAGTCCTGAAACTCGCTCTTGAGATGAATACGATCTATGAAAGTTTTTGAAAGAAAATGTAGACGGGATTTAGCGATTAAAATAGTGACAGAGTTTTATCAAAATTTGCTTCGTAAATGTGTTTCAAGTGAATTATTTCGCATTCTAAGTTTTTGGTGTGATGGTAGCGTGCTCCGCCTACTACACCGTATGCCCTGGGTTCGCTCCCCGGGCAAAGCAACATCAAAATTTTTCTAAGCTTTGGGTTTTCTCTTTCGAATGTCCGGAAACTTTGGCGAGATGTTCAATTGAATAGCAACTGTTTTGCATTCGTTTAAAATTGTTTCCCACTGGTTCCCGATCAACTTCAAATCAGCTAATAAAGCATCTAGATTACGGACCTCAACATCTAAGGTGGCGTTTCTAGCTTGGAGGACCAGGTTTCTTTCATTTATGGTAGTCAGTATTTTGAACCAAATTGAGGACAGCAAGATACATTCGAATGTTGATGTACTTGAGAATGCCGTTAACATCTACGTATGCTTGCGCAGTCAAATTTGGCTTTTGTCTGAAAGACTATGAAGAGAGCGCGGTACATTTTTTTGAGGATGTCCAATCGTTGTGAAGTGCTCCTGAGAATAGTAAAACATTTTTGTACAACTCCGAAGAAAGTACATAATTGCAGCCGTACAACATTCTGCAACCGTGGGTTGCACAGGGCGAGTAATTAGCATTCGAGTTTTTGTCGAGAATGTGACGTAGTGCTCCGTTGTAAGCTTCTTTCATATTGGCGCCGTTATCGTACCCTTGTGTACGACAATCTTTTAATAGGATTTCATGTTTACCTAGAGTATGGCAAATTAGATCAGCGATTTTCTGACCAATTTTTTGGTTACAATTCACGAAAGCCAAAAACCGTTCTTGAAATTGAGTAAGCGCAAAATGAACGTAGTCAACGTGACTAGTATCAGGCATAGCATCAACGATAATAGCAAAATACTTGGCTTTCTTGCCTTGATCTAATATAGTTTCCTCACGTGCTTTGCTCAAATTTCTATAAACTCGTTTTGAATGTCTGGGGAAAGATAGTGAACTTGTAAATTTTTGTACTGCTGTTGTGAAATCCTAACTTTCTCCATATGATCTCTAAGTATCGGATCATAATGGCTTATGAGATCTTAGATGCCCAAAAAATATCCATTGTTTCGTTCACCAAGATATATACTTTCGCCTTTGAAAGCTAGGCTTCTTTCACCCAAAAATGAAATTGTGTCCAAATTCTATATAAAACTTCTTTCCAATTTGAGTTTCAGTGATTAGCTGTTCGTTGATAAATTGTAGCCTCCATTTGAATTAGATTTTGTAAGGATCGCCATTGAATATAACATTTAATATGATCTTGAGTATTTTCGTGTGATGGCAGTTTATCGTATAGCTCCTTCCATACCTGGAATTTCGAATATCCGCCAGGAGAACAAATTTTAGGTCGATTTAAAGTATTGATGTTTAACAGACGACATGGTAGGCAATAAAAAGCATTGCTACTGGCACTCCACTCTAACCAGTCATGCCCCACTTTCTCTCCATTTGGCAAGATTCTGTTTAACAACGAGGTAGGAAATGCCTCGTCATGACAATCACGTGGAAAAATAACAGGACACTTTTGATGACCTCGACGAATTATTTCGTTGACTTCTTCAGAACGCAAAAACTCATTATTCACGGTACCGATATAGAAGTATTTTAAATAATCTGGACTTTGATACAGAGTTTGTGGCATTGATGGAAGATGAACCTTCATTAGTATCACCACGAAAACTTTACGATTTCGGATAATGTAAACATATATTTTTGTTTCATGTTTTTAATGTTTCCTCACTGTTCGCAGGCCCAGGCAAAAAGTCATCAATATTCGTTGCTTTTGAAATTCGGCTTAAAATTTGCACATGGAACAACTAAAGACTTTCCTGAATTTAAAAAAATGTCTTAGTACCTTTAAATCGCGGTCGCCTGAGAAACTCCAGGACCGGGGGAATCCCCCCACCCCCCTCTTGACGGGCCTGGCTTACGATCTTGCATCCCATCGCTTAGGACACTGATGGTATTTCATCCGCTTATTTATTATGTTTATGATAATTGTGTTTTTCTGCTTATGTATCAAAGTCCTATATGACAAGCATATATAAATTTAATTTATTTATTTGTGATAAGTGTGCATAATGCAAACTCTAATTACATTTTTATACAAATAAATTTTAAATTTTCCATCTTAATGTGATATTTACACAAACAAATTTACAGATTTAAGATTTATATTTTTCTATTTTCATGTTCAACGTTGTTGTGTGTAATACAATTATTTTAATAAATGCAGTCTGCCCCTGAGGAAGCTAAGGATATTAGCGAAACGTAGGGCTTGAATAGTGGAGTCCTTTGACTTGCACTAAAGCAAATTTTGGTCATTTTCAGCCTATATCTATTACATACATATGTATATAAAAAAGTATTCACCAGCTTCATCAAGACTAACTAATATATGTTTGACCGATGACGAAGTGTTAGACTCATTTTATGTCCATTCCCTGTTTACAAATATACCGACAATGCTTGCAACCAATATTATAATGAACAAATGAGACAGACTACAGGAAACAACAAAAGTTCCAAAGAAAAGATTTCAAGAAATCCTAAACTTTTGTCTCAAAAACAATAATTAATTTAAGCGCAATAACAAATTATATATACACGATATATTTCCGCAATCGACTTGAAGGATGCTTTCTGGCAGATTCCCCTCGAGAGGAAATCACGTGAAAAGATTGCCTTCTCTGTCCCTGGCCGACCTCTATACCAATTCACGGTTATGCCTTTCGGTTTGTGCAATGCAGCACAACGAATGTGTCGTCTTATGGACAAGGTCATTCCGGCCGCTTTACGTGAATGTGTTTTTGTTTATTTGGATGATTTGCTGGTGTGTTCTGAAGATTTTATGTCCCAAATGTGTCTGTTGGAAAAGTTCGCTCGGTGTCTTCGAGAGGCAAAGTTGACAATTAATGTAGAAAAGAGCAAGTTTTGTTTTCAGGAGGTACGATATTTAGGATACGTAGTCGGGGATGGTTGTATAAGGACAGATGCCAATAAAGTGGTGGCTGTGAGGGACATTAAAAAAAAGGGACATTCCAGTTCCGAAAACCCCGAAGCAACTACGACGATTCCTGGGAATGTCGGGCTGGTACCGACGTTTTATACAGGACTACGCGACTATTGCGGCTCCGCCGCACGACTGCCTCAAGAAAGACAAAATCAAAAAGTTCGCAATGACGGACGAAGCAAAGAAATCATTTGAAATTTTAAAGCAGAGTTTGGTTGCTGCACCGGTGCTCACACATCCTGACTTCAATCGTTCTTTATATATTCAATGTGATGCATCAACTGACGGAGTGGGAGGGGTTTTGTTTCAACTGGACGATGACCAGAACGAAAGACCGATTGCCTACGTTTCGGCAAAATTAAATAAGGCGCAGAAAAATAACAGCATTACGGAACTTGAGTGCTACGCCGCCATTGTGAGTGTCAAGGGATTCCGACCTTACGTGAAGGGGACCCCGTTCACCAACATAACTGATCATGCCAGCCTCAAATGGCTCATGAATCAGAAAGATCTTTCTGGGAGGTTGGCAAGGTGGAGTTTGAAACTCCAGGGTTATGATTTTGATATCCAACGAAAAGGTGCGGAAAACGTGGTTCCCGACACACTCTCACGAATGCACATGGACGAAATACAGACGAACGACAGAACCATCGACGTGTGTCTCGAGTCACCGTGCTTCGAGTCGGAGGAGTACACGGAGTTGAAAAAGACGATGACCGAGAACAAGGACAAGTTACCAGACTTATGCATATCGGACGGTTACGTCTATAAACGGACGCAATTCGACAGGGGGGACGACCTTCTAGCGGACCAGATCTGGAAGCTCTGGGTTCCGCCGGAGTTGCGACCGGGGCTGGTAAAGTCGTCTCATAGCTCACCGTCCGCTGGTCATGGTGGCATCCACAAGACACTGTACCGACTACGTCAAAAATATTATTGGCCAGGAATGGTCACCAACATATGCGCCCATGTAAAAGATTGCGAAATTTGTAAAGTTAATAAAACTCAAAACGTGTTTAAACAACCCATGATGGGAAAGCAAAAGCTCACAGGGCGACCTTTCCAACGTCTGTTCACCACGTTCTAGTGATGGTAATGTATTTGTTTTTGTGTGTTTAGACCACTTTTCGAAATTCGTGTTTTTGAAACCAATGCGGAGGGCCACTTCAGCGGAAGTCATAAAGTATTTGGAAAAAGATATTTTTCACATTTTTGGCTTGCCCGAATATATCCATTCTTACAACGGAAACAGTTTATTTCAGAAATGTTCAATAGTTTTCTTGATAGGTACGGTACTAAGCACATAAAAACAGCATTCTATTCGCCACAGGGTAACGCGGCGGAGAGAGTGAATAGGTCCGTCCTACAGATCGTCAGATCTTTCATTAAAGATAACCAAAAGAATTGGAACAAATGCATCAGTGATGCAGCATTCGTTCTCCGCAGCGTTACACATGCTGCAATCAACATGTCGCCATATTTTGCCACTTTCGGTATGCCTATGATACAGCATGCTGCATCATATGAGCTATACCGAAAGCTGGCGGCGGTAGAGGATGTTGATTGTGAGGTAGAGGCAACAAGCGATAGAATGCAAATGATTAGGAACCATATTCTGACTGAGCTGAAGTTGGCCCATGAAAGAAGTAAAAAAGTATATGACACCAGGAGAAGAGATGTTACGTTTAAAATCGGACAAGTGATATATCGCCGAAACTTTAAGCAGAGTTCCCTAATCGATAACTACAACGCCAAGCTAGCTCCCAAACAGATAAAATGTATAGTCCTAAAATCTATCGGGAATTCTATGTATGAGCTTGGCGATAGCAATGGGAAAAAGATCGGTGTATACCACGCTAAAGATATTTTTTCAAAATAGTGTAATGTTTTTTTTCTGTAGTTCTAGTCCTTTTGTTATATGTTACTTATTTATTAATTGACGTAGTCTATTTATTTATTTAATGAGTTATTTTATTTATTAACTCATTGACGTATGTAATTATTTTATTGAATTATTTTATATTTCTTGACTTTTTATTTATTTGATTATTTTTGCATTTATTTAATTTATTTATTTGATTTACTTATTTATTTTACATTTTTTTACCTACTTGACTATATGATCTGTGATATTTTTTAATAAATTTTTTTTTTGCCATATGTGATATTTTATTTTATAAATTTTTTTTTCATAATTTTTCTGTTAACTGTGATATTTTACGTTATTTAATTTTTTTATCTGTGATATTTTATTTACTATTGGATATGGAGAGTAGTATCTGTGATATATGATTAAGTAGACTGAGTAGTGGTGTCAACCAGTAGGGAATGATGTTAGGCAATGGCAGTGACGCTTAACCCGGCATTGAGTCGTTGGTCGAGGCCACAGGTTGGACGGGAAATAAAAGCTTGTAGGCTGTGTTCGAATTCTTTTTACGCACACGCTCCATAGTGCAGGCACCATCGGCGGTTGCGAGCCTGTAACGACAGCCTTTCACCACACTGGGCTAAATGTACGTCAACATGTTTTTTATGTTAAGTGTCTGCCGCATTGTTACAGAGGAAGCAACACGGCGCGTTGGCATCATGTTGTTGGCCGTACTACTATGTTGCCAACAGCTTTACAACATCACAGTCAACACACGAACTAAATGTATCTGCAGGTGTTAGTTTGTGTAAGCGTAGGGGTGTACGAATGTATTAGCGTGTGAATGTATCCGTGTCAGCGCCCAAGGCACGAATACTAGGTATCTATGTGTTTGTGTTGTTTTGTTAAGTATGGTAATGTTAGTTTATATGAGCGTTTATGTGTGAATATGTGAGTGTATGATTGCGTGGACTTATAATAAACGAAAATACGGGAAAGCCGAAAAGAAAGTTAGCATGTATAGGTAGGAATTTTCCGTTTCTGGGTAACGTTCCTGACCACGGCGGTAGCTTATAAAAGGGCACTAGGTTAGGCAACGGACAAATTTTTACTCTATCAGTGCCCAGTGCAAGTGACAAAGGAAAGTGAAGTGCGCGGATTTTAAATCGAGCTAAAGAGAAAAAGAGGTGCCTAAGTGCAAGTAAAGTGCGCGGAGTTGAATCGAAAAAAAAGTAAAGTGCGCGGAGTTAAATCGAAAAAAAAAAGTATTTGCGTTGGTTTTTTTGTTGTGCGCGTCGCAAGTTAACGCGCGTACCCTTACAAGTGCCAGACGAGGATCAGAAAACCTGCCCGGGAACCCAAGGATAGAGGTAAATCGAAGTCATCTGCTACTTGGCGTGCATGCAGGCAATTTGCTCCCACCTAGCGAATTGCCCAAGCAAGCCAAATAGAAAACTGCATTAATGAAGATGTATATATACGCAGATGTGTGTATATGCATCTGCAGGATGCACACACAAAAGCCCCAAATTCCCTAAGCATTTTGATCTAAAATGTGTACTTTTAACTAATTCCCACCATTGGTATTCCAGGCAACCTCGCCAGCGCAAGGAGCCATTGGGCACAGCGTTCCGACGGCACACAGCATCCACAACAACGCAACGCACTTTTCTTTTCAACGGCACACCATTTGCTTTCACCAGCAACGAATCGTTATTCCCTTATTTGGTCAGGAGCGCCGCAACGCCAACAACAAGTACGTCAACTTTCCTACTGGCAACAACAACTCCCCCTGCGGCCACACATTTTGGTATCGGCAATATATTGTCACCACAACAACAACTACAACAACACTACCCTTTTGGCCTCTTATCCGACGGAGAAACACCCAACAACAGCATCTTCGATACACCATTTTGGCAACATTTTTTTTATTGGCGGGAATAGAACGCGTCAACAACAACAACTACATTCGTACCGGCGATATATTGACATCACAACAACAACGGCAACACCAAAATCTTCCAGCAAGAGATACAGCTTCTTCCTTTTGGCGGCGCAACGCCAACAGTAACGACAACTACAACTTCTGAGTTCGAGGATTGTTTTTTTATAAGCATAACTCACGATCACTGGTGATGTCACCTTTATGGTATCAAGCGCACAACATCTCCCTTGCGACCGCGATTGCAGAGGCCATCAACAACCACAACAACATCAACATCAACTTTTTGGAATTCTTTTTTGTTATGGTACATATATATGTATATGGCTTATGTCTTAATATTTTTATGAAAGAAAGAAAAGAAACTTAGCAATATCTGCTCAGCCTAGGGTCACAAAAACGAAGAAAAAGGTATATCAACAGGGGTCTAGGGGCATAAGGGCATTTCAACTTTTTTTGCTGCTTTAGTTTTCTCCTAATTTTAATTTTTCGCTTTGAATCCCTTCGATTCGTTTTAGGTTTATAAATTTTTTATTCAATTCCGTAAAAAAATGTTTTCTCTTCTTCGGGTAAGTTTTTTTTCACCCATACTGGTTTATTAATTTCATTCGCTTTTGATTCTTTTATTCAATTTCCTATTTCTTTTGACATTTGCCTCCGAAAGGCCACCTCTCTTAATTTTTCGTATGTTTTAACTTTTTTATTCGCTTTAATTCCTACTTGCCTTCAGAATTTTCTGAGCACATGTTTTTTTTTTTTTACTTTTTGTCGGCAAATTTTTTCTTTCAATTTTAAACACATCGGTTTGCACTAAAGGTATAAAGCTTTGCTTTATACTTTTGGTATCACCTGCCTTTTTTTGTTTATTATAAGGTTTTTTTTGTTACCTTTTTTTACTAAGCACTTTTGCGTACATAAGTTTTTTCATTTGGCCGCGTGCATTATCGCCCGGACATAAGCAACATACTAATTAACTCATAAACCAAGATCGCAAGCGAGCGATCTGGCTGAGTAATTGAGGGTAGCTTTATGTATGTATATATGTATGTTGAGCTTTTTTACACTTTTCAACAGAACCGGCCAAAAGTTGCACATTGTGCAATTCGAGTTCGTATTTTCACACAGACACTAACGATGTGCGATCACGATCGTTTGCTTTCGCTGGTCACTCACTAAAATCAACAGTGAATGCAAAAGGAAAAGTCCATGCTACTTTTTGGGCACATAATAAAAACAATATGCTGCAATGTTAAAGTGACTTTTAATACGTTTTAGTTAGTATTATTAAGTTATTTTGAACATACATATTAATATTGACAATTTAAATATTAATCAATAATAATAATTAATTAATTATTATTAAATATTGAGAATTTAATATAAGTAACTTTTTATACGTTCTACTTGGTTTTATTAATTTTTATACATTTTTTTTTATTGAATAACTTTATGTTTTGAAAATATATATTTCTATCTTTACATTTACTTTGTTTTATAGTTCTTTCTTGATGAAAAAGTGAATTTTTAAGTAAATTTTGCATTGAAGAAACACCATACCTTCTTTTATAAAAAAAGTTTTATCTGGCTAGCTCGACCACCGCGTTCTTAGTTATATGAATATAAGTAAGTATTGTTAGGATTAGCTTGAAATCAAATAACCAGAGTCCTTTTTAATTTCGAACTTCACAATCCACATTTTCTTTTAGCACACTGCTGGTAGTTGTCACTCAATTTTTACACACACTTATGCAATTGTTTTAATATTTGTGTGGCCGGCTCTGCTTTTCAGCATAGCTACTCTACAGCTTGAAGGCGCCTCCAACACATTGAGTGACATGGTGAGTGAGTAAAAGTTATACGATATCATTTGAGTATATATGCTAGTATGCACATATATTGACTTGCCATTCCTAAATTTTAGCTCAGCATTTGTAAAGGATAGGAGACAAGGATCAATAATATATTTGCATACATTATTTAATACACATACGTATTTACATACAAGTATTTTTGTTTTTTTTTTTTTGCCTTAAGCCAAACTGGTTTTTTTGCTCTATTTATGAACTGCTTCTGCTTCCATAATTCCTAAATTTTAGCTCAGCATTTGTAAAGGATAGGAGACAAGGATCAATAATATATTTGCATACATTATTTAATACACATACGTATTTACATACAAGTATTTTTGTTTTTTTTTTTTTGCCTTAAGCCAAACTGGTTTTTTTGCTCTATTTATGAACTGCTTCTGCTTCCATAATTGATCATTGAGGAAGATCAGGGATTTGCAGATAACAAGCAAAATCACATATGTTTGTTATTACTTGCTCCACCTTGATAAACCTTGCAGATACCGTAGTTTTGAATCTTGAACGATTGGGGTAGATACTTTAGCATAGCCATTGTCAAGTTTTTTGGTTAGGATACTTATGGGATAATTATTATACTTATGTATGTATATTTATGTTACATGAAGTCAAACTGAATTCGAAGCTTAATGTTAACCTGGGACGTTGAATCAGGAAAGAAATATACATATTTCCAAGTTAACCATTTTTGTATTTAATTTTTATTGCTTTTATATTCGTACCTCCAGTATTTGAAGTTTTGAATTTGCATGATTAATAATTAGACGTTAAGTGGATTATAATTTTTTTTGGGAATCCGTTGTAACTTTTTTACCTAGGTTGAATATAAGTATATTTGAAGTAGGCATATTATAATTAGGGCATTACTTATTAATATTAATCAGGGACATATTTCGTAAATAAAATTTGTAAATTATGGATGGATGAAAATTTTAGTCATTGTTGCAAGTATGCAGGGCTAGGTTGAATCCATTCGGTGTAGGTGCTGAGCTTGCGCGCGGCAAGGTGAAGTGAAGGTGAGTATAGGGAAAACGACTAATTGACGGACGGACCAACTAATGTCAGGTTTGGGGGCGCTGTAAGGAAATAGGAGTCAGCACAGCGCCCATGGTTCAGCGCAAGTTGTGCTGAAGATGGAGGGAAGACTCCACCTAAAAGGACAGGCCTTCATCTTTTCCCCCTTTTAACTCTGCCCTTCACGTATGTTTCCATCTTTTTCAGCTCTTTCTCCTTCCTTTCCTATACATATGCAGGTATGAACCCTTTTTGTTCATGTGGCTGTGGGTGAGGTCAGTGGTGCAATACCCCGTCCAAGACGAAGAGCTAGCCTGGGCCCGCAAGCATACCTGCTTACCGCCGCTCCTCGCCGTCCAAACAGTCAGCCACGTTACAACAACATCTATTGGACAATTGTGTGCTGTTTAATAAGACGACTACGATTTTACAACAACAACACAATGGCCCTAACATTAGCCGAAAGCTTGCGCGAGGCAAGAAGCTTACCAGCATTTACTGGACTAGTGAGTATAGTTTAAGCATTTATTTGAGAGACGTTCGTACTGTGTTGCCGTTGACACCTGCTGAACATCTAGTTACGCTACAACTTGTATTGAGCAATAGGATTCAAGGTAAAGCTTTAAGAGCAGTGGAAATTCTAGTCAACCCAAGTTGGGAGAAAATATTAAATAAGCTTATAGAAGAGTTTGCAGTAAAGAGAACTTATTTTAATTTAAGAAGCGATGCTGCTAAGAGCATTGAAGAATTACACGATAAGTTAAGAGAAATATTAAGCCAAATGAATATTAAATATAGTTTAGAAGCTGATAAGTTGTATACTCCCGACAATAATGAAAAGATGATATTTGATATTTATGTAAACTTTTTGCCTCTTCATATTAAATCTTTATTATTACAAAATCACATAAACTCAATAAATACTGCGTATACAAATTACATAGAAAATAATATACTAAAAGACATAATATTAGTGAATAGAAGACAAGTGCATAATTTTCCATATAATAATTTGCAAAATAATTGCCATTTTCCAAATGAAAGTAAATCGTTTAATAATAATAATTTACTATGAATAAGTCTCAAATTAGAAATAATTTTGCAAGTGGGAATACAAATTTTAAAAGAAATTTTCAAAATTCAAATAATCGTAACAGCAACAGTTTTCGCAATTATGATTATCAATATAACAACAGTAATAGAAGAAATAACTATGCTCAGAATAACTACAGATCTCCCCTTCAAAGAGGCCATCCAGATGGTTATAATGGAAATAATAATAATTTATAAAATCTAAATATGGATCTACAACAAAATCAGAAAAGAAGTTTTAATGATGTCCCATATCATGAATATTGGAGCTATTAATACCACCCAAAATTTTCATTTACCGACTCTGGAACCACATTACCCATTATTATTTTAACAATAAATAACATAAAAACTAGGTGCCTTGTAGATAGTGGGCTGCTACAACGCTAGGAAATTATGTTTTTTTTTTCTCTAATATAGGCGTAAAAAGAAATCTGAAAAAAACCCATCTTATTAAATATCCTAATAGGAAATAATATTATAACAGAAGAAGTAATTGTAAATGTGCCAAGTGAGTTTAATGCAAAATACGTAAAAATGTCCGTTAAATTAACCGACTTTATTGATAAGTCATTTGATTGCATATTAGGCATCAATGTTTTATACCCGATGGGCAAAATAATTACTTTCAAAACCAAAATAATGACAGTTAATAATAATGATATTCCGCTTTTTAATCCTACTTTTAATCCTGCGTATGAGGAAATCAACTACCTAGAAAAGGCTGAAGTTGCAGAATTTACAAATCTATTTCCTCCTGATGTGAATGAAGAAGAATATAAAATTTTAAGAAAATTCCTTTATAAAAAATAAAAGAACATTTTACATTGAAGGCTTAAATTTGATCACAACCGATTGTGTGAAACACAAAATAATTACTTCATCGCATAAGCCTATATACTGTAAAAATTATAGGCACCCTCAAATTTTAGAAAGCGAAATAAATCGTCAAATAAACGAAATGCTAAGAGAAAATATAATCAGACATAGCAAGTCGCCGTACAACTCACCCTTGTGGATTGTTGAAAAAAAATCAACTTCTCCAAGCGAGAAAAAATGGCGTTAAGTCATTCATTTTAGAAAGTTGAACGAAACCACGGTAGACGATAAGTTTCCACTTCCGAATATTGAAGCATTATTCGACAAGTTGGGGAGAGCGCAATACTTTTCATCATTAGACCTTGCAAAAGGTTTTCATCAGATACTAATGGATGAAAATGATATAGAAAAGACAGCCTTTTCAACTTCTCAAGGGCATTTTGAATTTATTAGAATGCCGTTTGGCCCAAAAAACGCACCATCTACGTTTCAGAAGATGATGAACTGCGTATTGTCCGATTTTATTAACAATATTTGTATCATTTATATGGACGACATATTAGTTTTCTCAACTTCTCTTACTGAGCACATGGAAAGTTTGCAAAAAATATTCACAAGACTCGATAATTACAATTTGAAAGTGCAAATAGATAAGTGTAAATTCTTATCAAAAGAAACCCATTTCTTGGGTCACATCATAACCAATAAAGGAATAAAGCCAAACCCAGATAAAATTAATGTAATACAAAAAAAAAAAAAAAACTTCCGAAAATGGTGCAAGATATAAAATCCTTTTTAGGCTTGACCGGGTACTACCGGAAATTTATAAAAAATTATTCTCTCATAGCCAGCCCTATAATAAAGTATTAAAAAAAACACTCAAAAATAAATCTTCATGATCAGCTTTACATAGAATCATTTCAAAAATTAAAAAATATTTTAACGAATCCGCCCCTACTTAGTTATCCAGACTTCAAGAAAAAGTTTATTTTAACTACTAATGCCAGCAATGTAGCCATAGGAGCTGTTCTGAGTTAAGAGGGTAAGCCAGTGTGTTATTCTAGCCGAACCCTTAATGGACATGAAAAAAACTACTCAACCCTGAAAAAGGAATTGCTGGCAATAGTGTGGTCTATAAAATACTTTCGTCCGTACCTTTACGGAAGAAAGTTTTTAGTACAAACTGACCACCAACCATTGAAATGGTTGTACTCGATGAAAGACTCTAACTCAAGAATAATTCGATGGAAGATACTACTGGACGAGTTTCAGTTTGATATTGCATTTCTTAAGGGTAAAGAGAATAAAGTGGCTGACTAATTAAGTCGAGTTCCACTTTATCAAAATTCGGTAAATAGGATTCAGTGTGAGGAAGAAGACCTAGGTAATAAATTTCATATCTCGGACAGGATATTAAATAAATATAGAACTCAAATAAGGATAGTAAAAAATAAAAACAGAGAAACTGATTTACTATTCAGAAAATATAAAATAATTTATGTCGCAGAAAATAATTTGAATAGTTCCATTATTTGAATGATTTATTTAGAAGAGAAATTAAGAAAGGAACTATTGGCATATTTTCCGAGCTTCCTGATGATAAATATGAGCAAATAGAGAAAAAGCTATTTGAGCTTTTTTTCGTTACCGAGAGTTTAAAATTTATTAACTGTACAAAAATAGCCACTGATATAGAATCTGAGGAGGCTTTGCTGAATATTATTGATGATACCCACGTAAAAGGAAACCATAGGGGTATTCATGAAAATTATGAACAATTAAAAGAATTGTATTTTAATACTAAATTGTTCAAATATGTAAATAAATACTGCAATAATTGTAGAACATGTATTGAAAATAAATACGATAGAAACCCAATTAAAAAAAAAAATTGAAAAAACGTATACTCCCGAGAAGCCAAACGAAGTGGTACACTTAGATATAATTCATATTCATAAAGCCTATTTTCTTACTACAATAGATAAATTTACTAAGCTGGGATCGGCCCATAAATTAACTGACAAAAATATGATAACAATTAAATTGAAATTAGAAGAAAGGATTGCACATTTAGGTAAACCATTTAATTAATAATGGATAATGAACTCAATAATGCTTTAATTAAATTATTCTGTCAATTCCTTTCCTTACCTTTCCTTTTCCTACCTTTTGTTTACGAGCAGCAGATTGACTAAATCATACCCTTCCTACCTGAGCAACATAAAATTTCCCTATTTTGAGCTTACTTATTCATTATATTACCCATCGAATGTTCCTATTATCTTATATATAAATAGACAAGATGAAAAAATGTGGAACCGTTTTCTGCTAAAATATAATTCTAAGGTATACAAGTTATATATGTATTGATAGGAAATTTTGAGCTGCACTGTTATCCATAAATATAAAAAATTGAAAAATCATTTTAATATAAAAAATTTAACACAAAAGTCACACCACTACACATGCACTTATTCATACAATAGACACGATGTGTGTGTGTGCTTGCTTTTTGTGTACTATGCTGAATCGTGAGCATGGCCGAGGAGTTCCTTTGTACACAATAAAAATTAAACACAAAAAAAAAATAGCTGATCATGCATCAAGACTATTTTTTTTTTCTTTCCTTTGCTTTCTTTTCCTTTCCATTCTAACCTTTTATTTTCCTTTCCTTTGTTTCCTTTTCTTTGCTTTCCTTTCCTTTCCTTTACTCTGCTTTCCTTTCCTTTCCTTTCCTTTCTTTTCATTTCCTTTCCTTTCGTTTCCTTTCCTTTCCTTTACTTTCCTTTCCTTACCTTTATTTTCCTTTCCTTTCTTTTAATTTTCTTTTTATTTCCTTTCTTTTGCTTTCATTTCTCATCCATTCATATTCCTTTACTTTCCTTTTCTTTCCTTTCTTTTCCTTCCCTTTCCTTTCTTTTCCTTTCCTTTCCTTTACTTTCCTCAACTTTTCTTTATTTGCCTTTCCTTTCTTTTAATTTTCTTTTTATTTCCCTTCTTTTACTTTCATTTCTCTTCCATTCATATTCCTTCCTTTCTTTTCTTTCCTTTCCTTTCCATTCCTCTGCTTTTCTTTTCTTTCATTTCTTTTGTTTTCATTTCCCTTCCATTGATTTTCCTTCCTTTCCTTTCCTTTCTTTTCCTTTCCTTACCTTTCCTTTTCCTACCTTTTGTTTACGAGAAGCAGATTGATTAAATCTGCGAGAGCAATATAATTCCTGCCAGAGCAATATAAAATTTCCCTATTTTGAGCTTACTTATTCATTATATTAGCCATCGAATGTTCCTATTATCTTATATATAAATAGACCAGATGAAAAAATGTGGAACCGTTTTCTGTTAAAATATAATTCTAAGGTATACAAGTTATATATGTATTGATACGAAATTTTGAGCTGCATTTTTAAAAATCATTTTAATATAAAAAATTTAACACAAAAGTCACACCACTACACATGCACTTATTCATACTATAGACACGATGTGTGTGTGTACTTGTTTTTGTGTACTATGCTGAATCGTGAGCATGGCCGAGGAGTTGCTTTGTACACAATAAAAATTAAACAAAAATACATAGCTGATCAAGCATCTAGTGTTTTTAAAAACAAAACAAAGTAAGCATGCTAATTTATTGTTGGGAAAAATACTGAAAGTAGGAGTTTAAAATATGCATTAAGTCCAAATATCCTTTGCTTTCTATTTCTTTTATTTCCTTTGCTTTCCTTTCTTTTCTATTATATTCTTTTATTTTCTTTTCCTTTGTTTTCTTTCCCTTGCTTTTCTTTCCTTTCCTTTCCTTTCCTTCCTTTCTTTTCTTTTGCTTTCCTTTCCTTTTCTTTCCTTTTCTTTCCTTTCCTTTCCATTCCTTTCCTGTCCTTTCCTTTCCATTCCCTTCCTTTCCTTAACTTTCATTTTCCTACCTTTTGTTTACGAGAAGCAGATTGATTAAATCATACCCTTCCGGTCAGAGCAATATAATATTTCCCTATTTTGAGCTTATTTATTCATTATACTACCCATCGAATGTTCCTATTATCTTATATTTAAATAGACAAGATGAAAAAATGTGGACCCGTTTTCTGCTAAACTATAATTCTAAGGTATACAAATTATATATGTGTTGATAGGAAAATTTGAGCTGCACTTTTATTCATAAATAAAAAAAATAGAAAAATCATTTTACTATAAAAACTTTAACATAAAAGTCACACCACTACACATGCACTTATTCATATTATAGACACGCTGTGTGTGTGTACTTTCTTTTTGTGTACTATGCCGAATCGTTAGCATTGCCGAGGAGTTGCTTTGTACACAATAAAAATTAACAAAAATACATAGTTGATCATGCATTAAGTCTATTTTTTTCTTTCCTGTGCTTTCCTTTGCTTTCCTTTCTTTTCCATTTTATACTTTTATTTTCCTTTCCTTTGTTTTCTTTTCTTTGATTTCCTTTCCTTTAATTTCCTTTCCTTTCGTTTCCTTTCCTTTCCTTTACTTTCCTTTCCTTTCCAATCCTTTCCTTTCCTTTCGTTTCGTTTCCTTTCTTCCTCTTTCCATTCCTATCCTTTCCTTTCCTTGCCTTTTCTTTATTTTCCTTTCCTTTCTTTTAATTTTCTTTTTAATTCCTTTCTTTTACTTTCATTCACTTTCCTTTCTTTCCTTTGCTTCCTTCCTTTCTTTTCCTTTCCTTTCCTTTCCTTTCCTTTCCTTTCCATTCCTTTCTTTTCCTTTCCTTAACTTTCCTTTTCCTACCTTTTGTTTACGAGAAGCAGATTGATTAAATCATACCCTTCCTGCCAGATCAGTATCAAATTTCCCTATTTTTAGCTTACTTATTCATTACATTATCCACCGAATGTTCCTATTATCTTATATATAAATAGACCAGATGAAAAAATATGGAACCGTTTTCTTCTAAACTATAATTCTAAGGTATACAAATTATATATGTATTGATAGGAAATTTTGAGCTGCACTGTTGTTCATAAATAAAAAAAAAATTGAAAAATCATTTTAATATAAAAAATTTAACATAAATGTCACACCACTACGAATGCATTTATTCATACTATAGACACGCTGTGTGTACTTGCTTTTTGTGTACTATGCTGAATCGTGAGCATGGCCGAGGAATTGCTTTGTACACAATAAAAATTAAACAAAAATACATAGCTGATCATGCAAGTGTTTACAAAAACAAAACAAAGTAAGCATGCTAATTTATTGTTGGTAAAAATACTGAAAATAGGAGTTTAAAATTTGCATTAAGTCCAAATATCCTTTGCTTTCTTTTTCTTTTCTTTCATTTGCTTTCCTTTCTTTTCCATTATATTCTTTTATTTTCGTTTCCTTTGTTTTCTTTCTTTTTCTTTCCTTTCCTTCCTTTCTTTTCTTTTGCTCTCCTTTTTTTCCTTTCCTTTCCTTTCCTTTCCTTTCCTTCCTTTTCCTTTTTTCCTTTCCATTCCTCTACTTTTCTTTTGTCTCATTTCTTTTATTTTCACATCCCTTCCATTGATTTTCCTTCCTTTCCTTTCCTTCCCTTTCTTACCTTTCCTTTCTTATCCTTTCTTTTCCTTTCCTTTCCTTTCCTTTCCTTACCCTTCCTTTTCCTACCTTTTGTTTACGAGAAGCAGATTGATTAAATCATACCCTTCCTGCCAGAGCAGTATAATATTTCCCTATTTTGAGCTTACTTATTCATTATATTACCCATCTAATGTTCCTATTATCTTATATTAAAATGGCAAATTATATTTCTTTTATTTTCATTTCCTTTCAATTGATTTTCCTTTTTTCTTTTCCTTCCCTTTCCTTTCCATTCCTTTCCTTTCATTTTCTTTCCTTTCTTTCCTTTTCTTTCCTTAACTTACTTAATGACAACAGAATGTTTACAAAAAATATTGTATATAAAGAAGTTCTACGTAGTCATTAAGCATTTTATTAGCTACAAACAAACTTCGAATATTTTTTTTTACCGGAGTAGCCGAAGTATTTTTGAGGATTTTAGTTTGCAATGTTAATTTTTATAAGAACAAATAGCTTCTTAGATATCAATAGCTGTAGTTTCTTATATTTTTAAACATTACGTCCAAAAAGTACTTTAAAGCCGTCTTAGAATAAATAAATAAATATACTTTTGAACTACGTAATAGTTTTATAAGTTTTGTTCAGTATTGAAGTTGTTCAATTTAGCAATGTGTTAATACTAATAAAAATTTTAACATTTTTAAATAACTCTTTTTCTTACTAAGGTAAATATCGTTAAGTATGAACAATAAACATTTTATGTATTATTTTAACTGCTTATGTGGTTGAATTCCAACCACTGGGTGAACTCTAGTTATATTAAAATGACAAATTATATTTCTTTTATTTTCATTTCCCTTCCATCGATTTTCCTTCCTTTCCTTTCTTTTCCTTTCTTTTCCTTTCCTTTCCTTTCCTTTCCTTTCCTTTCCTTTCCTTTCCTTTCCTTTCCATTTCTTTCATTTCCTTTTCTTTCCTTTCCTCCTATCCTTCCCTTTTCTTTCCCTCCTTTTTTTCCTTTCCTTTCCTTTCCATTCCATTTCCCTAATTTGAGCTTACTTATTCATTATATTACCCATTTAATGTTCCTATTATCTTATATTAAAATGACAAATTATATTTCTTTTATTTTCATTTCCCTTCCATTGATTTTCCTTCTTTCCTTTCCTTTCCTTTCCTTTCCTTTACTTTCCTTTCCTTTCCTTAACTTACTTAATGACAACAGAGTGTTTACAAAAAATATTGTATATAAAGAAGTTATACATAGTCATTAACCATTTTATTAGCTACAAACAAACTTGAAATATGTTTTTTTACCAAAGTAGCCGTAGTATTTTTGACAATTTTAGTTTGCAATGTTACTTTTTTATAAGAACAAATAGCTTCTTAGATATCAACAGCTGTAGTTTCTTATATTTTTAAACATAATGTCCAAAAAGTACTTCAAAGCCATCTTAGAATAAATAAATAAATATAAATTAAAATTCTAGTTACTTTTGAACTACGTAATAGTTTTTAAGTTTTGTTCAGTATTGAAATTGTTCAATTTAGCAATATATTAATATTAATAAAAATTTAAACGTTTTTAAATAACTCTTTTTCTTACTAAGGTAAATATCGTTAAGTATGAACAATACAAATTTTATATATTATTTTAACTGCTTATGTGGTTGAATTTCAATCACCGGGCGAACTCTAGTTATATTAAAATGACAAATTATATTTCTTTTATTTTCATTTCCCTTCCATTGATTTTCCTTATTTTCCTTTATTTTCCTTCCCTTCCTTTCCTTTCCATTCCTTTCATTTCCTTTTCTTTCCTTTCCTTTCCTTTCCTTTCATTTCCTTACCTTTTCTTTCCCTCCTTTTTTTCCTTTCCTTTCCTTTCCTTTCCTTTCTTTCCTTTCCATTCCTCTACTTTCCTTTTCTCTAATTTCTTTTATTTTCACATCCCTTCCATTGATTTTCCTTCCTTTCCTTTCCTTTCTTTATTTTCCATTCCTCTACTTTTCTTTTCTCCCATTTCTTTTATTTTCACATCCCTTCTATTGATTTTCCTTCCTTTCCTTTCCTTACTTTTCCTTTCCTTTCCTTTCCTTTCCTTACCTTTCCTTTTCCTATCTTTTATTTACGAGAAGCAGATTGATTAAATCATACCCTTCCTGCCAGAGCAATATAACATTTCCTATTTCGAGCTTACTTATTCATTATATTACCCATCGAATGTTCCTATTATCTTATATTAAAATGACAAATTATATTTCTTTTATTTTCATTTCCCTTCCATTGATTTTCCTTCTTTCCTTTCCTTTCCTTTCTTTTCCTTACCTTTCCTTACTTTTCCTTTTCCTACCTTTTGTCTACGAAAAGCAGATTGATTAAATCATACCCTTCCTGCCAGAGCAATATAACATTTCCCTATTTTGAGCTTACTTATTCATTATATTACCCTTCGAATGTTCCTATTATCTTATATTAAAATGACAAATTATATTTCTTTTATTTTCATTTCCCTTCCATTGATATTCCTTCTTTCCTTTCCTTTCCTTTCCTTTCCTTTCCTTTCCTTTCCTTTCCTTAACTTACTTAATGACAACAGAGTGTTTACAAAAAATATTGTATATAAAGAAGTTCTACGTAGTCATTAAGCATTTTATTAGCTACAAACAAACTTGGAATATGTTTTTTTTACCAGAGTAGCCGTAGTATTTTTGAGAATTTTAGTTGTCAATGTTACTTTTTTATAAGAACAAATAGCTTCTTAGATATCAATAGCTGTAGTTTATTATATTTTTAAACATTACGTCCAAAAAGTACTTTAAAGCAATCTTAGAATAAATAAATAAATATAAATTAAAAATTTAGTTAGTTTTGAACTACGTAATAGTTTTTTAAGTTTTGTTCAGTATTGAAATTGTTCAATTTAGCAAAATATTAATATTAAAAAAAATTTTTACGTTTTTAAATAACTCGTTTTCTTACTTACTTAATTGGCGCTTAACCGTCTAAACGGTTATGGCCGTCCAACAAGGCGCGCCAGTCGCTCCTTCGCTCCGCCAACCGGCGCCAATTGGTCACACCAAGGGAGTTTAAATCGTTTTCCACCTGGTCCTTCCAACGGAGTGGGGGCCGCCCTCTACCTCTGCTTCCATAGGCGGGTTCCGATAGAAACACTTTCTTGGCCGGAGCATCATCTTTCATTCGCATAACATGGCCTAGCCAGCGCAGCCGCTGCGTTTTAATTCGCTGGACTATGTTGATGCCTGCGTATAGCTCGTACAGCTCATCATTAAATCTTCTTCGTTAAGTATGAACAATAAAAATTGTATATATTATTTTAACTGCTTATGTGGTTGAATTTCAACCACTGGGCGAACTCTAGTTATTTTAAATGCCAAATTATTTTTCTTTTATTTTCATTTCCCTTCCATTGATTTTCCTTACTTTCCTTTCTTTTCCTTTTCTTTCCTTTCCTTTCCATTCCTTTCATTTCCTTTTCTTTCCTTTCCTTTCCTTTCCTTTCATTTCCTTTCCTTTTCTTTCCCTCATTTTTTTCCTTTCCTTTCCTTTCTTTCCTTTCCATTCCTCTACTTTTCTTTTCTCCCATTTCTTTTATTTTCACATCCCTTCTATTGATTTTCCTTCCTTTCCTTTCTTTTCCTTTCCTTTTCTTTCCTTTCCTTTCCTTACCTTTCCTTTTCCTACCTTTTATTTACGAGAAGCAGATTGATTAAATCATACCCTTCCTGCCAGAGCAATATAACATTTCCTATTTCGAGCTTACTTATTCATTGTATTACCCATCGAATGTTCCTATTATCTTATATTAAAATGACAAATTATATTTCTTTTATTTTCATTTCCCTTCCATTGATTTTCCTTCTTTCCTTTCCTTTCCTTTCCTTTCCTTAACTTACTTAATGACAACAGAGTGTTTACAAAAAATATTGTATATAAAGAAGATCTACATAGTCATTAAGCATTCTATTAGCTAAAAACAAACTTGGAATATGTTTTTTTTACCAGAGTAGCCGTAGTATTTTTGAGAATTTTAGTTTGCAATGTTAATTTTTTATAAGAACAAATAGCTTCTTAGATATCAATAGCTGTAGTTTCATATATTTTTAAACATAACGCCCAAAAAGTATTTTAAAGCTATCTTAGAATAAATAAATAAATACAAATTAAAATTTTAGTTACTTTTGATCTACGTAATAGTTTTTTTAAGTTTTGTTCAGTATTGAAATTGTTCAATTTAGCAATATATTAATATTAATAAAAATTTTAACGTTTTTAAATAACTCTTTTTCTTACTAAGGTAAATATCGTTAAGTATGAACAATAAAAATTGTATATATTATTTTATCTGCTTATGTGGTTGAATTTTAATCACTGGGCGAACTCTAGTTATTTTAAATGACAAATTATATTTCTTTTATTTTCATTTCCCTTCCATTGGTTTTCCTTACTTTCCTTTCTTTTCCTTCCCTTCCTTTCCTTTCCATTCCTTTCATTTCCTTTTCTTTCCTTTCCTTTCCTTTCCCTTCTTTCCTTTCCTTTCCTCTACTTTTCTTTTCTCTCATTTCTCTTATTTTCACATCCCTTCCATTGATTTTCCTTCATTTCCTTTCCTTTCCTTTTCCTACCTTTTGTTTACGAGAAGCAGATTGATTAAATCATACCCTTCTTGCGAGAGCAACATAAAATTTCCCTATTTTGAGCTTACCTATTCATTATATTACCATCGAATGTTCCTATTATTATATTAAAATGACAAATTATATTTCTTTTATTTTCATTTCCCTTCCATTGATTTTTCTTCCTTTCCTTTCTTTTCCTTTCCTTTCCTTTCCTTTCCTTTCCTTTCCTTTCCTTTCCTTTCCTTTCCATTTCTTTCATTTCCTTTTCTTTCCTTTCCTTTCCTTTCCCTTCTTTCCTTTCCTTTCCTCTACTTTTCTTTTCTCTCATTTCTCTTATTTTCACATCCCTTCCATTGATTTTCCTTCATTTCCTTTCCTTTCCTTTTCCTACCTTTTGTTTACGAGAAGCAATTGATTAAATCATACCCTTCCTCCCAGAGCAATATAAAATGTCCCTATTTTGAGCTTACCTATTATTTATATTACCATCGAATGTTCCTATTATTATATTAAAATGAAAAATTATATTTCTTTTCTTTCATTTCCTTTCCATTGATTTTCCTTTTTTCCTTTCCTTTCCTTTCCTTTCCTTTCCTTTCCATTCCTTTCATTTCCTTTCCTTTGCTTTCCTTTCTTTTCCATTCTATTCTTTTATTTTTCTTTCCCTTGTTTTATTTTCTTTGCTTTCCTTTCCTTTCCTTTCCTTTCCTTTCCTTTCATTTCCTTTCCTTTCATTTCCTTTCGTTTCCTTCACTTTCATTTCCTTTCCTTTCCTTTCCTTTCCTTTCCTTTCCTTTCCTTTCCTTTCCTTTCCTTTCTTTACTTTCCTTTCCTTACCTTTTCTTTATTTTCCTTTCCTTTCTTTTAATTTTCTTTTTTTTTCCTTTCTTTTACTTTCATTTCTCATCCATTCATATTCCTTTCCTTTCCTTTCCTTTACTTTCCTGACATTTTCTTTATTTTCCTTTCCTTTCTTTTAATTTTCTTTTTATTTCCCGTCTTTTACTTTCATATCTCTTCCATTCATATAACTTCTTTCCCTTTTCTTCCTTTCCTTTCCTTTCCCTTCCATTCCTTTCCTTTCCTTTTTTTCCCTTTCCTACCTTTTGTTCACGAGAAGCAGATTGATTAAATCATACCCTTCCTGCCAGAGCAATATAAAATTTCCCTATTTTGAGCTTACCTATTTATTATATTACCATCGAATGTTCCTATTATCTTATATATAAATATATATAAATAGAACAGGTGAAAAAATGTGGAACTGTTTTCTGCTAAACTATAATTCTAAGGATACAAATAATATATGTATTAATAGGAAATTTTGAGCTGCACTGTTGTCCATAAATAAAAAAAATTTTAAAAATCATATTAATATAAAAAATTTAACATAAAAGTCACACCACTACACATGCATTTATTCATACTATAGACACGATGTGTGTGTGTGCTTGCTTTTTGTGTACTATGCTGAATCGTGAGCATGGCCGAGGAGTTCCTTTGTACACAATAAAAATTAAACACAAAAAAAAAATAGCTGATCATGCATCAAGACTATTTTTTTTTTCTTTCCTTTGCTTTCTTTTCCTTTCCATTCTAACCTTTTATTTTCCTTTCCTTTGTTTCCTTTTCTTTGCTTTCCTTTCCTTTCCTTTACTCTGCTTTCCTTTCCTTTCCTTTCCTTTCTTTTCATTTTCTTTTTATATCCCTTCTTTTACTTTCATTTCTCTTCCATTCATATACCTTCCTTCCCTTTCCTTTCCTTTCCTTTTCCTACCTTTTGTTTACGAGAAGCAGATTGATTAAATCATACCCTTCTTGCGAGAGCAATATAAAATTTCCCTATTTTGAGCTTACCTATTCATTATATTACCATCGAATGTTCCTATTATTATATTAAAATGACAAATTATATTTCTTTTATTTTCATTTCCCTTCCATTGATTTTTCTTCCTTTCCTTTCTTTTCCTTTCCTTTCCTTTCCTTTCCTTTCCATTTCTTTCATTTCCTTTTCTTTCCTTTCCTTTCCCTTCTTTCCTTTCCGTTCCTCTACTTTTCTTTTCTCTCATTTCTCTTATTTTCACATGCCTTCCATTGATTTTCCTTCATTTCCTTTCCTTTCCTTTTCCTACCTTTTATTTACGAGAAGCAGATTGATTAAATCATACCTTCCTGCCAGAGCAATATAAAATTTCCCTATTTTGAGCTTACCTATTCATTATATTACCATCGAATGTTCCTATTATTATATTAAAATGACAAATTATATTTCTTTTATTTTCATTTCCCTTCCATTGATTTTTCTTCCTTTCCTTTCTTTTCCTTTCCTTTCCTTTCCTTTCCTTTCCTTTCCTTTCCTTTCCTTTCCATTTCTTTCATTTCCTTTTCTTTCCTTTCCTTTCCCTTCTTTCCTTTCCTTTCCTCTACTTTTCTTTTCTCTCATTTCTCTTATTTTCACATGCCTTCCATTGATTTTCCTTCATTTCCTTTCCTTTCCTTTTCCTACCTTTTGTTTACGAGAAGCAGATCGATTAAATCATACCCTTCCGGAAGGAGCAATATAACATTTCCCTATTTTGAGCTTACTTGTTCATTATACCACCCATCGAATGTTCCTATTATCTAATATATAAATAGACAAGATGAAAAAATGTGGAACCGTTTTCTGCTAAACTATAATTCTAAGGATACAAATTATATATGTATTAATAGGAAATTTTGAGCTGCACTGTTGTCCATAAATAAAAAAAATTTTAAAAATCATATTAATATAAAAAATTTAACATAAAATTCACACCACTACACATGCATTTATTCATACTATAGACACGCTGTGTGTGTGTACTTGCTTTTTGTGTACTATGCTGAATCGTGAGCATGGCCGAGGAGTTGCTTTGTACACAATAAAAATTAAACAAAAACACATAGCTGATCATGCATCAAGTGTTTATAAAAACAAAACAAAGTAAGCATGCTAATTTATTGTTGGGAAAAATACTGAAATTAGGAGTTTAAAATTTGCATTAAATCCAAATATCCTTTGCTTTCAATTTCTTTCCTTTGCTTTCCTTTCTTTTCCATTATATTCTTTTATTTCCGTTTCCTTTGTTTTCTTTCCATTGCTTTCCTTTCCTTTTCTTTCCTTTCCTTTCCTTGCTTTCTTTTCTTTTGCCTTCCTTTCCTTTCCATTCCTTTCCTTTCCTTTTCTTTCCTTTCCATTCTTTTCCTTTCCTGTCCTTTCCTCTCCTTTCCTTTCCTTTCCCTTCCTTTCCTTACCATTCATTTTCCTACCTTTTGTTCACGAGAAGCAGATCGATTAAATCATACCCTTCCGGAAGGAGCAATATAACATTTCCCTATTTTGAGCTTACTTGTTCATTATACCACCCATCGAATGTTCCTATTATCTAATATATAAATAGACAAGATGAAAAAATGTGGAACCGTTTTCTTCTAAACTATAATTCTAAGGTATACAAATTATATATGTATTGATAGGAAAATTTGAGCTGCACTGTTATCCATAAATAAAAAAAATTTTAAAAATCATTTTAATATAACAAATTTAACATAAAACTCACACCACTACTCATGCACTTATTCATACTATAGACCCGCTGTGTGTGTATACTTGCTTCTTGTGTACTATGCTGAATCGTGAGAATGGCCGAGGAGTTGCTTTGTGCACAATAAAAATTAAACAAAAATACGTAGCTGATCATGCATCAAGTCTATTTGTTTCTTTTCTTTGTGTTTCTTTCTTTTCCATTCTATTCTTTTATTTTCCTTTCCTTTGTTTTCTTTCCTTTCTTTCATTTCCTTTCTTTCGTTTCCTTTCCTTTACTTTCCTTTCCTTTCCTTTCCATTCCTTTCCTTTCCTTACCTTTCCTTTCCTTTCCTTTCCTATCCTTACCTTTCCTTTTCTTTCCTTACTTTTCTTCATTTTTCTTTCCTTTCTTTTAATTTTCTTTTTATTTCCTTTCTTTTACTTTCGTTTCTCAGCCATTCATATTCCTTTCCTTTCCTTACCTTTTCTTTATTTTCCTTTCCTTTTTTTTATTTTCTTTTTATTTCCCTTCTTTTATTTCATTTCTCTTCCATTCATATTCCTTCCTTTCCTTTCCTTCCTTTCCTTTCCTTGCCTATCCTTTCCTTTCCTTTCCTTTCCATTCCTTTCCTTTCCATTCCTCTACTTTTATTTTCTTTCATTTCTTTTATTTCCATTTCCCATCCATTGATTTTCCTTCCTTTCCTTTCCTTTCTTTCCTTTCTTTTCCTTTCCTTACCTTTCCTTTTCCTACCTTTTGTTTACGAGAAGCAGATTGATTAAATCATACCCTCCCTGCCAGATCAATATAAAATGTCCCTATTTTGAGCTTACTAATTCATTATATTACCCATCGAATGTTCCTATTATCTTATATTAAAATGAGAAATTATATTTCTTTTATTTTCATTTCCCTTCCATTGATTTTCCTTCTTTCCTTTCATTTCCTTTCCTTTACTTTCCTTTCCTTTCTACGTAGTCATTAAGCATTTTATTAGCTACAAACAAAATTGGAATACGTTTTTTTACCAGAGTAGCCGTAGTATTTTTGAGAATATTAGTTTGCAATGTTACTTTTATATAAGAACAAATAGCTTCTTAGATATCAATAGCTGTAGTTTCTTATATTTTTAAACATAATGTCCAAAAAGTACTTTAAAGCCATCTTAGAATAAATAAATAAATATAAATTAAAATTTTAGTTAATTTTGAACTACGTAATAGTTTTTTAAGTTTTGTTCAGTATTGAAATTGTTCAATTTAGCAATATATTAATATTAATAAAAATTTAACGTTTTTAAATAACTCTTTTTCTTACTTTCTCGTTAGGTATGAACAATAAAAATTGTATATATTATTATAACTGCTTATGCGGTTGAATTTCAACCACTGGGAGAACTCTAGTAATGATTAAAAAACTAGAAAAAATTTGAATTAGGGGCAACGAGCTGCAGTGTTTTCAGAGCATTTTAGGTAACCGAAGACAAAAAACAGCCATTGAGTCGGTTGTCTCGGATGAGGTATTGAGGAGCTGCTCAATAGACCGGGTCGCAAAAAAAGTTGCAAAAGTCCGCCCCTAAATATGAAGCTAATATAGAGGGGGTTTCGGAAAAATTGTTTTAAATTTTGTTTCATCCTTCGAAATACCGCCGCAGTGGTTGTTTTTTTTTTTATTGTATTTTGGTTATTTGATATCCGATTTTTGGAATTGATCCTTCATTATTTTAGGCTTGAAAGTCTGCATATTTTCGTCAAGGTTCGATTCGAGCTCAAGGCCAGAGCAATAATTTTTTTCTGATGATAATTATTGTTATTTTTTAATTTTTCTAAATTTGAAAAATTGTATTTTTGTTCAATAGGCTGATAAAAACAAAAACAATTGTTAATAAACCATGAGCACTTGGGAATGTCAAACAAAGTAATTGACAATAAACAAATCCAGCATTATCAGTGATTTGCAACAGATGCCGCAACACTGAATAAATATAGTTGGTAAAAAGGAATAGAATCAGCAATTTGCCAGTCAAAAAACCACCGCTGTATAGCTAAATGATTAGCGCTGCGTGCCTAAAGCGTACTCATGATGAAGGCTTAGCACCCTTCGAAATGGATCTATCTGCGCAGCTATGGCAGGTTGTCTGAAAAATTTTCCACTTACTATTCCAAAAACAAAAATGGAACTTTTAGGATTTAGAAAAATTAAAAAATAACAATAATTATCATTAGAAAAAAATTATTGTTCTGCCCTTGAGCTCGAATCCAACCTTGAATCATTTATCAATAGGCCGATAAAAACCAAAACAATTGCATATTTGCTTTTAATGTACTTTCGTACTATCAACGCTTTTTCACTTTATTCGGTGAACTAATCGGGTTTAACCCCACCTAATGTATCCTTTTGGTTTTACCAGACGAAATTACTTCCAAATTCATTACATTGTTGTACTGTGGTACATGGCTCATCATTAGGGTGGTTACAAGGTATATGGTGAATTTAAATTTTTGTTCTATCTTTCGGGGCACCCTCCTAAAATATGCTAATAGACCAGAAAATGATTATTGCAAAGTTTCAGGCCAATCCAATATTGTTAAAAGGGGCCTCATTGAGGTCAATGTTAGGAAAAACAGCGATATTTCACAAACAATTTTAGTGTTTCGTCAGTATAAGTGAAAAACCATTTATGCCAGGAACTGTACTCCTATACCATTGAATATTGTAATGTCCATAGACGTTTGCATGGAAATTAAAAATTAGGGATATCCACTATAACCTGATCTGATAAATGCTAAATACTGCTAAAAATGACCGTTTTATAAAAATATTTTTAGATCAAAATCAATACAAATAAAATTACCCATCGAATGGTGTACGAGTCAAGTTCCTGGCATAAATGGTTTCACTTTTACTGACGAAACACAAAAAAATTGTTTCTCAAAAATCGCTGTTTTTCCTAACTTAGACCTCAGTGAGGCACGTGTTAACAGTATCGGATTGGCCTGAAACTTTGTATATATCATTTTCTAATCTATTGCCATATTTTATGGGGGCGCCACAGCGGAAAATCTAAAATTGATTTCTTGTGGCCACCCTGCCATTTCTACTTACTTTTCCTTAAAACTAAAGCTCTTTGCATATTATTTATTGCCACCACTGTCCGAAATGCAAATAAATGCACCTGCTTTATACCTCCATGGCTCAGTAAATAACCATATGATTTTCGATAATAGAAAAAAGGCAGAAGGATATATATCGAAGCCTAACATACGGTTGCTACAGCCTGAGCTAATATCCGCCAAAAACATTTCTTTCTTTTCTACATCAGCAGCCGACAAGTGGACATTTAAACAGTAAAAAAAATTTAACAGGTTTATTTAAAAGTTTTCTCTTTATAATAAAACATAAAGTCTTATCTTTTTGTTACAATCACCATCCGTTCCAGCCGTACGTCCATTGCAGCTTATAATTTTTGTAAGAAAATATATCTTAAATTATTATTTTTTTTGTTAATGCGCATATATATATGTGCACGTTCATGTGCGCAGTGAGTGAAATAAAGTGCGTTAATAAACGTTTTTTTTATAAAATTTCCTAGAAAAGTCGGGTTGCCTTCAAAATAAAGAAACGAAGAAAAAAAGAGAAATCTTCAAATTCGGAGACACTCAGGAGAACAAGAGTTCAATAAATTTTTACCACGTGGCTGGGAGGCGCCCTGCAGCTTTCCACGTCACACGCCATTTAATTTAACACCCCCACACATATATGGAAACAGTAGGCAAAAGACCATGCTTGACTCGCACGTGAATATTCCACGTGAATATTCCCAGAAATTCCGATTTGGTTAAATAATAGTTTTTAATAATTTAATGCTTTAAAATTCCTAATTACCGTTTAAAATTAAATCAGAATTGCCGATGCAAGCTTTCGCATAAACATATGTATAGAGGGTGATATATATGTACATATATGTATATGAAGTCATAAAGCGATGACTCAATCAAGAAGGATGAAAACTTAGAAAAAAGATATATATCTTATATATAAATAGACAAGATGAAAAAATGTGGAACCATTTTCTGCTAAACTATAATTCTATGGTATACAAGTTATATACCATAGGAAATTTTGAGCTGCACTGTTATCCATAAATAAAAAAAATTAGAAAAAATTTTTTAATATAAAAAATTTAAAAATTCCTTTCCTTTCCTTTCCTTTACTTTCCTGACATTTTCTTTAATTTCCTTTCCTTTCTTTTAATTTTCTTTTTATTTCCATTCTTTTACTTTCATTTCTCTTCCATTCATATACCTTCCTTCCCTTTCCTTTCCTTTCCTTTCCTTTCCTTTCCTTTTCCTACCTTTTGTTTACGAGAAGCAGATTGATTAAATCATACCCTTCCTGCCAGAGCAATATAAAATTTCCCTATTTTGAGCTTAACTATTCATTATATTACCATCGAATGTTCCTATTATTATATTAAAATAACAAATTATATTTCTTTTATTTTCATTTCCCTTCCATTGATTTTTCTTCCTTTCCTTTCTTTTCCTTTCCTTTCCTTTCTTTTCCTTTCCTTTCCTTTCCTTTCCTTTCCTTTCCTTTCCTTTCCTTTCCTTTCCATTTCTTTCATTTCCTTTCCCTTCTTTCCTTTCCTTTCCTCTACTTTTCTTTTCTGTCATTTCTCGTATTTTCACAACCCTTCCACTGATTTTCCTTCATTTCCTTTCCTTTCCTTTTCCTACCTTTTGTTTACGAGAAGCAGATTGATTAAATCATACCCTTCCTACCAGAGCAATATAGAATTTCCCTATTTTGAGCTTACCTATTCATTATATTACCATCGAATGTTCCTATTATTATATTAAAATGACAAATTATATTTCTTTTATTTTCATTTCCTTTCCATTGATTTTCCTTTTTTCCTTTCCTTTCCTTTCCTTTCCTTTCCATTCCTTTCCTTTCGTTTCAGTGAGGCACGTGTTAACAGTATCGGATTAGCCTGAAACTTTGTATATATCATTTTCTAATCTATTGGCATATTTTATGGGGGTGCCACAGCGGAAAATCTAAAATTGATTTCTTGTGGCCACCCTGCCATTTCTACTTACTTTTTCTTAAAACTAAAGCTCTTTGCATATTTTTTATTGCCACCACTGTCCGAAATGCAAATAAATGCACCTGCTTTATATCTCCATGGCTCAGTACATAACCATATGATTTTCGATAAAAGAAAAAGGGCAGAAGGATATATATCGAAGCCTAACATACGGTTGCTACAGCTTGAGCTAATATCCGCCAAAAACATTTCTTTCTTTTCTACATCAGCAGCCGACAAGTGGACATTTAAACAGTGAAAAAAATTTAATAGGTTTATTTAAAAGTGTTCTCTTTATAATAAAATATAAAGTATTCTGTTTTTTGTTACAATCACCATTCGTTCCAGCCGTACATACGGATTGCAGCTTATAATTTTTGTAAGAAAATATATCTTAAATTTTTTTTTTTGTTACTGCGCATATACATATGTGCAAGTTCATGTGCGCAGTGAGTGAAATAAATTGTGTTAATAAAGGTTTTTTTCATAAAATTTCCTAGAAAAGTCGGGTTGCCTTCAAAAATAAAGAAAAGAAGAAAAAAAGAGAAATCTTCAAATTCGGAGACACTCAGGAGAACAAGAGTTCAATAAATTTTTACCACGTGGCTGGGAGGCGCCCTACAGCTTTCCACGTCAAAAGCCATTTAATTTAACACCCCCACACATATATGGAAACAGTAGACAAAAGACCATGCGAGTCAACCACGTGAATATTCCCAGAAATTCCGATTTGGATAAATAATAGTTTTTAATAATTTAATGCTTTAAAATTCCTAATTACCGTTTAAAATTAAATCAGAATTGCCGATGCAAGCTTTCGCATTAACGTATGTATAGAGGGTGATATATATGTACATATATGTATATGAAGTCATAAAGCGATGACTCAATCAAGAAGGATGAAAACTTAGAAAAAAGATATATATCTTATATATAAATAGACAAGATGAAAAAATGTGGAACCATTTTCTGCTAAACTATAATTCTATGGTATACAAGTTATATACCATAGGAAATTTTGAGCTGCACTGTTATCCATATTTAAAAAAAATTTGAAAAATTTTTTTAATATAAAAAATTTAACATAAACGTCACAACACTACACATGCACTTATTCATACTATAGACACGCTGTGTGTGCGTACTTGCTTTTGGTGTACTATGCTGAATCGTGAGCATGGCCGAGGAGTTGCTTTGTACACAATAAAAATTAAACAAAAATACATAGCTGATCATGCATCAAGTCTCTTTTATTTCTTTCCTTTGCTTTCCTTTCTTTTCCTTTCTATTCTTTTATTTTCCTTTCCTTTGTTTTATTTTCTTTGCTTTCCTTTCATTTTCTTTCCTTTCATTTCCTTACCTTTTATTTATTTTCCTTTCCTTTCTTTTAATTTTCTTTTTATTTCCTTTCTTTTACTTTCATTTCTCATCCATTCAAATTCCTTTCCTTTCCTTTCCTTTACTTTCCTGACATTTTCTTTAATTTCCTTTCCTTTCTTTTAATTTTCTTTTTATTTCCCTTCTTTTACTTTCATTTCTCTTCCATTCATATTTCCTTCCTTCCCTTTCCTTTCCTTTCATTTTCCTACCTTTTGTTTACGAGAAGCAGATTGATTAAATCATACCCTTCCTGCCAGAGCAATATAAAATTTCCCTATTTTGAGCTTAACTATTCATTATATTACCATCGAATGTTCCTATTATTATATTAAAATGACAAATTATATTTCTTTTATTTTCATTTCCCTTCCATTGATTTTTCTTCCTTTCCTTTCTTTTCCTTTCCTTTCCTTTCTTTTCCTTTCCTTTCCTTTCCTTTCCATTTCTTTCATTTCCTTTCCCTTCTTTCCTTTCCTTTCCTCTACTTTTCTTTTCTGTCATTTCTCGTATTTTCACAACCCTTCCACTGATTTTCCTTCATTTCCTTTCCTTTCCTTTTCCTACCTTTTGTTTACGAGAAGCAGATTGATTAAATCATACCCTTCCTGCCAGAGCAATATAAAATTTCCCTATTTTGAGCTTACCTATTCATTATATTACCATCGAATGTTCCTATTATTATATTAAAATGACAAATTATATTTCTTTTATTTTCAGTTCCTTTCCATTGATTTTCCTTTTTTCCTTTCCTTTCCTTTCCTTTTCCTTTCCATTCCTTTCCTTTCCTTTCAGTGAGGCACGTGTTAACAGTATCGGATTAGCCTGAAACTTTGTATATATCATTTTCTAATCTATTGGCATATTTTATGGGGGTGCCACAGCGGAAAATCTAAAATTGATTTCATGGGGCCACCCTGCCATTTCTACTTACTTTTTCTTAAAACTAAAGCTCTTTGCATATTTTTTATTGCCACCACTGTCCGAAATGCAAATAAATGCACCTGCTTTATATCTCCATTGCTCAGTACATAACCATATGATTTTCGATAAAAGAAAAAGGGCAGAAGGATATATATCGAAGCCTAACATACGGTTGCTACAGCTTGAGCTAATATCCGCCAAAAACATTTCTTTCTTTTCTACATCAGCAGCCGACAAGTGGACATTTAAACAGTGAAAAAAATTTAATAGGTTTATTTAAAAGTGTTCTCTTTATAATAAAATATAAAGTATTCTGTTTTTTGTTACAATCACCATTCGTTCCAGCCGTAAATACGGATTTCCATTGCAGCTTATAATTTTTGTAAGAAAATATATCTTAAATTATTATTTTTTTTGTTAATGCGCATATACATATGTGCAAGTTCATGTGCGCAGTGTGTGGAATAAAGTGTGTTAATAAAGGTTTTTTTTATAAAATTTCCTAGAAAAGTCGGGTTGCCTTCAAAAATAAAGAAAAGAAGAAAAAAAGAGAAATCTTCAAATTCGGAGACACTCAGGAGAACAAGAGTTCAATAAATTTTTACCACGTGGCTTGGAGGCGCATTGCAGCTTTCCACGTCACACGCCATTTAATTTAACACCCCCACACATATATGGAAACAGTAGGCAAAAGACCATGCGAGTCAACCACGTGAATATTCCCAGAAATTCCGATTTGGTTAAATATTAGTTTTTAATAATTTAATGCTTTAAAATTCCTAATTACCGTTTAAAATTAAATCAGAATTGCCGATGCAAGCTTTCGCATAAACGTATGTATAGAGGGTGATATATATGTACATATATGTATATGAAAGTCAATCAAAAAGGATGAAAACTTAGAAAAAAGATATATATCTTATATATAAATAGACAAGATGAAAAAATGTGGAACCATTTTCTGCTAAACTATAATTCTATGGTATACAAGTTATATATGTATTGATAGGAAATTTTGAGCTGCACTGTTATCCATAAATAAAAAAAATTTGAAAAATTATTTTAATATAAAAAATTTAACATAAACGTCACAACACTACACATGCACTTATTCATACTATAGACACGCTGTGTGTGTGTACTTGCTTTTGGTGTACTATGCTGAATCGTGAGCATGGCCGAGGAGTTGCTTTGTACACAATAAAAATTAAACAAAAATACATAGCTGATCATGCATCAAGTCTATTTTATTTCTTTCCTTTGCTTTTCTTTCTTTTCCTTTCTATTCTTTTATTTTCCTTTCCTTTGTTTTATTTTCTTTGCTTTCCTTTCATTTTCTTTCCTTTCATTTCCTTTCCTTTCCTTTCCTTCACTTTCCTTTCCATTCCTTTACTTTCCTGACATTTTCTTTATTTTCCTTTCCTTTCTTTTAATTTTCTTTTTATATCCCTTCTTTTACTTTCATTTCTCTTCCATTCATATACCTTCCTTCCCTTTCCTTTCCTTTCCTTTTCCTACCTTTTGTTTACGAGAAGCAGATTGATTAAATCATACCCTTCTTGCGAGAGCAATATAAAATTTCCCTATTTTGAGCTTACCTATTCATTATATTACCATCGAATGTTCCTATTATTATATTAAAATGACAAATTATATTTCTTTTATTTTCATTTCCCTTCCATTGATTTTTCTTCCTTTCCTTTCTTTTCCTTTCCTTTCCTTTCCTTTCCTTTCCTTTCCATTTCTTTCATTTCCTTTTCTTTCCTTTCCTTTCCCTTCTTTCCTTTCCTTTCCTCTACTTTTCTTTTCTCTCATTTCTCTTATTTTCACATGCCTTCCATTGATTTTCCTTCATTTCCTTTCCTTTCCTTTTCCTACCTTTTATTTACGAGAAGCAGATTGATTAAATCATACCCTTCCTGCCAGAGCAATATAAAATTTCCCTATTTTGAGCTTACCTATTCATTATATTACCATCGAATGTTCCTATTATTATATTAAAATGACAAATTATATTTCTTTTATTTTCATTTCCCTTCCATTGATTTTTCTTCCTTTCCTTTCTTTTCCTTTCCTTTCCTTTCCTTTCCTTTCCTTTCCATTTCTTTCATTTCCTTTTCTTTCCTTTCCTTTCTCTTCTTTCCTTTCCTTTCCTCTACTTTTCTTTTCTCTCATTTCTCTTATTTTCACATGCCTTCCATTGATTTTCCTTCATTTCCTTTCCTTTCCTTTTCCTACCTTTTATTTACGAGAAGCAGATTGATTAAATCATACCTTCCGGCCAGAGCAATATAAAATTTCCCTATTTTGAGCTTACCTATTCATTATATTACCATCGAATGTTCCTATTATTATATTAAAATGACAAATTATATTTCTTTTATTTTCATTTCCCTTCCATTGATTTTTCTTCCTTTCCTTTCTTTTCCTTTCCTTTCCTTTCCTTTCCTTTCCTTTCCTTTCCATTTCTTTCATTTCCTTTTCTTTCCTTTCCTTTCCCTTCTTTCCTTTCCTTTCCTCTACTTTTCTTTTCTCTCATTTCTCTTATTTTCACATGCCTTCCATTGATTTTCCTTCATTTCCTTTCCTTTCCTTTTCCTACCTTTTGTTTACGAGAAGCAGATCGATTAAATCATACCCTTCCGGAAGGAGCAATATAACATTTCCCTATTTTGAGCTTACTTGTTCATTATACCACCCATCGAATGTTCCTATTATCTAATATATAAATAGACAAGATGAAAAAATGTATAACCGTTTTCTGCTAAACTATAATTCTAAGGATACAAATTATATATGTATTAATAGGAAATTTTGAGCTGCACTGTTGTCCATAAATAAAAAAAATTTTAAAAATCATATTAATATAAAAAATTTAACATAAAAGTCACACCACTACACATGCATTTATTCATACTATAGACACGATGTGTGTGTGTGCTTGCTTTTTGTGTACTATGCTGAATCGTGAGCATGGCCGAGGAGTTCCTTTGTACACAATAAAAATTAAACACAAAAAAAAAATAGCTGATCATGCATCAAGACTATTTTTTTTTTCTTTCCTTTGCTTTCTTTTCTTTTCCATTCTAACCTTTTATTTTCCTTTCCTTTGTTTCCTTTTCTTTGCTTTCCTTTCCTTTCCTTTACTCTGCTTTCCTTTCCTTTCCTTTCCTTTCTTTTCATTTTCTTTTTATATCCCTTCTTTCACTTTCATTTCTCTTCCATTCATATACCTTCCTTCCCTTTCCTTTCCTTTCCTTTTCCTACCTTTTGTTTACGAGAAGCAGATTGATTAAATCATACCCTTCTTGCGAGAGCAATATAAAATTTCCCTATTTTGAGCTTACCTATTCATTATATTACCATCGAATGTTCCTATTATTATATTAAAATGACAAATTATATTTCTTTTATTTTCATTTCCCTTCCATTGATTTTTCTTCCTTTCCTTTCTTTTCCTTTCCTTTCCTTTCCTTTCCATTTCTTTCATTTCCTTTTCTTTCCTTTCCTTTCCCTTCTTTCCTTTCCTTTCCTCTACTTTTCTTTTCTCTCATTTCTCTTATTTTCACATGCCTTCCATTGATTTTCCTTCATTTCCTTTCCTTTCCTTTTCCTACCTTTTATTTACGAGAAGCAGATTGATTAAATCATACCTTCCTGCCAGAGCAATATAAAATTTCCCTATTTTGAGCTTACCTATTCATTATATTACCATCGAATGTTCCTATTATTATATTAAAATGACAAATTATATTTCTTTATTTTCATTTCCCTTCCATTGATTTTTCTTCCTTTCCTTTCTTTTCCTTTCCTTTCCTTTCCTTTCCTTTCCTTTCCTTTCCATTTCTTTCATTTCCTTTTCTTTCCTTTCCTTTCCCTTCTTTCCTTTCCTTTCCTCTACTTTTCTTTTCTCTCATTTCTCTTATTTTCACATGCCTTCCATTGATTTTCCTTCATTTCCTTTCCTTTCCTTTTCCTACCTTTTGTTTACGAGAAGCAGATCGATTAAATCATACCCTTCCGGAAGGAGCAATATAACATTTCCCTATTTTGAGCTTACTTGTTCATTATACCACCCATCGAATGTTCCTATTATCTAATATATAAATAGACAAGATGGAAAAATGTGGAACCGTTTTCTGCTAAACTATAATTCTAAGGATACAAATTATATATGTATTAATAGGAAATTTTGAGCTGCACTGTTGTCCATAAATAAAAAAAATTTAAAAATCATATTAATATAAAAAATTTAACATAAAAGTCACACCACTACACATGCATTTATTCATACTATAGACACGCTGTGTGTGTGTACTTGCTTTTTGTGTACTATGCTGAATCGTGAGCATGGCCGAGGAGTTGCTTTGTACACAATAAAAATTAAACAAAAATACATAGCTGATCATGCATCAAGTGTTTATAAAAACAAAACAAAGTAAGCATGCTAATTTATTGTTGGGAAAAATACTGAAATTAGGAGTTTAAAATTTGCATTAAATCCAAATATCCTTTGCTTTCAATTTCTTTTCTTTCCTTTGCTTTCCTTTCTTTTCCATTATATTCTTTTATTTCCGTTTCCTTTGTTTTCTTTCCATTGCTTTCCTTTCCTTTTCTTTCCTTTCCTTTCCTTGCTTTCTTTTCTTTTGCCTTCCTTTCCTTTCCATTCCTTTCCTTTCCTTTTCTTTCCTTTCCATTCTTTTCCTTTCCTGTCCTTTCCTCTCCTTTCCTTTCCTTTCCCTTCCTTTCCTTACCATTCATTTTCCTACCTTTTGTTTACGAGAAGCAGATCGATTAAATCATACCCTTCCGGAAGGAGCAATATAACATTTCCCTATTTTGAGCTTACTTGTTGATTATACCACCCATCGAATGTTCCTATTATCTAATATATAAATAGACAAGATGAAAAAATGTGGAACCGTTTTCTTCTAAACTATAATTCTAAGGTATACAAATTATATATGTATTGATAGGAAAATTTGAGCTGCACTGTTATCCATAAATAAAAAAAATTTTAAAAATCATTTTAATATAACAAATTTAACATAAAACTCACACCACTACTCATGCACTTATTCATACTATAGACCCGCTGTGTGTGTATACTTGCTTCTTGTGTACTATGCTGAATCGTGAGAATGGCCGAGGAGTTGCTTTGTGCACAATAAAAATTAAACAAAAATACGTAGCTGATCATGCATCAAGTCTATTTGTTTCTTTTCTTTGTGTTTCTTTCTTTTCCATTCTATTCTTTTATTTTCCTTTCCTTTGTTTTCTTTCCTTTCTTTCATTTCCTTTCTTTCGTTTCCTTTCCTTTACTTTCCTTTCCTTTCCTTTCCATTCCTTTCCTTTCCTTACCTTTCCTTTCCTTTCCTTTCCTTTCCTATCCTTACCTTTCCTTTTCTTTCCTTACTTTTCTTCATTTTTCTTTCCTTTCTTTTAATTTTCTTTTTATTTCCTTTCTTTTACTTTCGTTTCTCAGCCATTCATATTCCTTTCCTTTCCTTTCCTTACCTTTTCTTTATTTTCCTTTCCTTTTTTTTATTTTCTTTTTATTTCCCTTCTTTTATTTCATTTCTCTTCCATTCATATTCCTTCCTTTCCTTTCCTTCCTTTCCTTTCCTTGCCTTTCCTTTCCTTTCCTTTCCATTCCTTTCCTTTCCATTCCTCTACTTTTATTTTCTTTCATTTCTTTTATTTCCATTTCCCATCCATTGATTTTCCTTCCTTTCCTTTCCTTTCTTTCCTTTCTTTTCCTTTCCTTACCTTTCCTTTTCCTACCTTTTGTTTACGAGAAGCAGATTGATTAAATCATACCCTCCCTGCCAGATCAATATAAAATGTCCCTATTTTGAGCTTACTAATTCATTATATTACCCATCGAATGTTCCTATTATCTTATATTAAAATGAGAAATTATATTTCTTTTATTTTCATTTCCCTTCCATTGATTTTCCTTCTTTCCTTTCATTTCCTTTCCTTTACTTTCCTTTCCTTTCTACGTAGTCATTAAGCATTTTATTAGCTACAAACAAAATTGGAATACGTACCAGAGTAGCCGTAGTATTTTTGAGAATATTAGTTTGCAATGTTACTTTTATATAAGAACAAATAGCTTCTTAGATATCAATAGCTGTAGTTTCTTATATTTTTAAACATAATGTCCAAAAAGTACTTTAAAGCCATCTTAGAATAAATAAATAAATATAAATTAAAATTTTAGTTAATTTTGAACTACGTAATAGTTTTTTAAGTTTTGTTCAGTATTGAAATTGTTCAATTTAGCAATATATTAATATTAATAAAAATTTAACGTTTTTAAATAACTCTTTTTCTTACTTTCTCGTTAGGTATGAACAATAAAAATTGTATATATTATTATAACTGCTTATGCGGTTGAATTTCAACCACTGGGAGAACTCTAGTAATGATTAAAAAACTAGAAAAAATTTGAATTAGGGGCAACGAGCTGCAGTGTTTTCAGAGCATTTTAGGTAACCGAAGACAAAAAACAGCCATTGAGTCGGTTGTCTCGGATGAGGTATTGAGGAGCTGCTCAATAGACCGGGTCGCAAAAAAAGTTGCAAAAGTCCGCCCCTAAATATGAAGCTAATATAGAGGGGGTTTCGGAAAAATTGTTTTAAATTTTGTTTCATCCTTCGAAATACCGCCGCAGTGGTTGTTTTTTTTTTTTATTGTATTTTGGTTATTTGATATCCGATTTTTGGAATTGATCCTTCATTATTTTAGGCTTGAAAGTCTGCATATTTTCGTCAAGGTTCGATTCGAGCTCAAGGCCAGAGCAATAATTTTTTTCTGATGATAATTATTGTTATTTTTTAATTTTTCTAAATTTGAAAAATTGTATTTTTGTTCAATAGGCTGATAAAAACAAAAACAATTGTTAATAAACCATGAGCACTTGGGAATGTCAAACAAAGTAATTGACAATAAACAAATCCAGCATTATCAGTGATTTGCAACAGATGCCGCAACACTGAATAAATATAGTTGGTAAAAAGGAATAGAATCAGCAATTTGCCAGTCAAAAAACCACCGCTGTATAGCTAAATGATTAGCGCTGCGTGCCTAAAGCGTACTCATGATGAAGGCTTAGCACCCTTCGAAATGGATCTATCTGCGCAGCTATGGCAGGTTGTCTGAAAAATTTTCCACTTACTATTCCAAAAACAAAAATGGAACTTTTAGGATTTAGAAAAATTAAAAAATAACAATAATTATCATTAGAAAAAAATTATTGTTCTGCCCTTGAGCTCGAATCCAACCTTGAATCATTTATCAATAGGCCGATAAAAACCAAAACAATTGTATATTTGCTTTTAATGTACTTTCGTACTATCAACGCTTTTTCACTTTATTCGGTGAACTAATCGGGTTTAACCCCACCTAATGTATCCTTTTGGTTTTACCAGACGAAATTACTTCCAAATTCATTACATTGTTGTACTGTGGTACATGGCTCATCATTAGGGTGGTTACAAGGTATATGGTGAATTTAAATTTTTGTTCTATCTTTCGGGGCACCCTCCTAAAATATGCTAATAGACCAGAAAATGATTATTGCAAAGTTTCAGGCCAATCCAATATTGTTAAAAGGGGCCTAATTGAGGTCAATGTTAGGAAAAACAGCGATATTTCACAAACAATTTTAGTGTTTCGTCAGTATAAGTGAAAAACCATTTATGCCAGGAACTGTACTCCTATACCATTGAATATTGTAATGTCCATAGACGTTTGCATGGAAATTAAAAATTAGGGATATCCACTATAACCTGATCTGATAAATGCTAAATACTGCTAAAAATGACCGTTTTATAAAAATATTTTTAGATCAAAATCAATACAAATAAAATGACCCATCGAATGGTGTACGAGTCAAGTTCCTGGCATAAATGGTTTCACTTTTACTGACGAAACACAAAAAAATTGTTTCTCAAAAATCGCTGTTTTTCCTAACTTAGACCTCAGTGAGGCACGTGTTAACAGTATCGGATTGGCCTGAAACTTTGTATATATCATTTTCTAATCTATTGCCATATTTTATGGGGGCGCCACAGCGGAAAATCTAAAATTGATTTCTTGTGGCCACCCTGCCATTTCTACTTACTTTTCCTTAAAACTAAAGCTCTTTGCATATTATTTATTGCCACCACTGTCCGAAATGCAAATAAATGCACCTGCTTTATACCTCCATGGCTCAGTAAATAACCATATGATTTTCGATAATAGAAAAAAGGCAGAAGGATATATATCGAAGCCTAACATACGGTTGCTACAGCCTGAGCTAATATCCGCCAAAAACATTTCTTTCTTTTCTACATCAGCAGCCGACAAGTGGACATTTAAACAGTAAAAAAAATTTAACAGGTTTATTTAAAAGTTTTCTCTTTATAATAAAACATAAAGTCTTATCTTTTTGTTACAATCACCATCCGTTCCAGCCGTACGTCCATTGCAGCTTATAATTTTTGTAAGAAAATATATCTTAAATTATTATTTTTTTTGTTAATGCGCATATATATATGTGCACGTTCATGTGCGCAGTGAGTGAAATAAAGTGCGTTAATAAACGTTTTTTTTATAAAATTTCCTAGAAAAGTCGGGTTGCCTTCAAAAATAAAGAAACGAAGAAAAAAAGAGAAATCTTCAAATTCGGAGACACTCAGGAGAACAAGAGTTCAATAAATTTTTACCACGTGGCTGGGAGGCGCCCTGCAGCTTTCCACGTCACACGCCATTTAATTTAACACCCCCACACATATATGGAAACAGTAGGCAAAAGACCATGCGAGTCAACCACGTGAATATTCCCAGAAATTCCGATTTGGTTAAATAATAGTTTTTAATAATTTAATGCTTTAAAATTCCTAATTACCGTTTAAAATTAAATCAGAATTGCCGATGCAAGCTTTCGCATAAACGTATGTATAGAGGGTGATATATATGTACATATATGTATATGAAGTCATAAAGCGATGACTCAATCAAGAAGGATGGAAACTTAGAAAAAAGATATATATCTTATATATAAATAGACAAGATGAAAAAATGTGGAACCATTTTCTGCTAAACTATAATTCTATGGTATACAAGTTATATACCATAGGAAATTTTGAGCTGCACTGTTATCCATAAATAAAAAAAATTAGAAAAAATTTTTTAATATAAAAAATTTAAAAATTCCTTTCCTTTCCTTTCCTTTACTTTCCTGACATTTTCTTTAATTTCCTTTCCTTTCTTTTAATTTTCTTTTTATTTCCATTCTTTTACTTTCATTTCTCTTCCATTCATATACCTTCCTTCCCTTTCCTTTCCTTTCCTTTCCTTTCCTTTCCTTTCCTTTCCTTTCCTTTCCTTTCCTTTTCCTACCTTTTGTTTACGAGAAGCAGATTGATTAAGTCATACCCTTCCTGCCAGAGCAATATAAAATTTCCCTATTTTGAGCTTAACTATTCATTATATTACCATCGAATGTTCCTATTATTATATTAAAATAACAAATTATATTTCTTTTATTTTCATTTCCCTTCCATTGATTTTTCTTCCTTTCCTTTCTTTTCCTTTCCTTTCCTTTCTTTTCCTTTCCTTTCCTTTCCTTTCCTTTCCATTTCTTTCATTTCCTTTCCCTTCTTTCCTTTCCTTTCCTCTACTTTTCTTTTCTGTCATTTCTCGTATTTTCACAACCCTTCCACTGATTTTCCTTCATTTCCTTTCCTTTCCTTTTCCTACCTTTTGTTTACGAGAAGCAGATTGATTAAATCATACCCTTCCTACCAGAGCAATATAAAATTTCCCTATTTTGAGCTTACCTATTCATTATATTACCATCGAATGTTCCTATTATTATATTAAAATGACAAATTATATTTCTTTTATTTTCATTTCCTTTCCATTGATTTTCCTTTTTTCCTTTCCTTTCCTTTCCTTTCCTTTCCTTTCCTTTCCATTCCTTTCCTTTCCTTTCAGTGAGGCACGTGTTAACAGTATCGGATTAGCCTGAAACTTTGTATATATCATTTTCTAATCTATTGGCATATTTTATGGGGGTGCCACAGCGGAAAATCTAAAATTGATTTCTTGTGGCCACCCTGCCATTTCTACTTACTTTTTCTTAAAACTAAAGCTCTTTGCATATTTTTTATTGCCACCACTGTCCGAAATGCAAATAAATGCACCTGCTTTATATCTCCATGGCTCAGTACATAACCATATGATTTTCGATAAAAGAAAAAGGGCAGAAGGATATATATCGAAGCCTAACATACGGTTGCTACAGCTTGAGCTAATATCCGCCAAAAACATTTCTTTCTTTTCTACATCAGCAGCCGACAAGTGGACATTTAAACAGTGAAAAAAATTTAATAGGTTTATTTAAAAGTGTTCTCTTTATAATAAAATATAAAGTATTCTGTTTTTTGTTACAATCACCATTCGTTCCAGCCGTACATACGGATTGCAGCTTATAATTTTTGTAAGAAAATATATCTTAAATTTTTTTTTTTGTTACTGCGCATATACATATGTGCAAGTTCATGTGCGCAGTGAGTGAAATAAATTGTGTTAATAAAGGTTTTTTTCATAAAATTTCCTAGAAAAGTCGGGTTGCCTTCAAAAATAAAGAAAAGAAGAAAAAAAGAGAAATCTTCAAATTCGGAGACACTCAGGAGAACAAGAGTTCAATAAATTTTTACCACGTGGCTGGGAGGCGCCCTACAGCTTTCCACGTCACAAGCCATTTAATTTAACACCCCCACACATATATGGAAACAGTAGACAAAAGACCATGCGAGTCAACCACGTGAATATTCCCAGAAATTCCGATTTGGTTAAATAATAGTTTTTAATAATTTAATGCTTTAAAATTCCTAATTACCGTTTAAAATTAAATCAGAATTGCCGATGCAAGCTTTCGCATTAACGTATGTATAGAGGGTGATATATATGTACATATATGTATATGAAGTCATAAAGCGATGACTCAATCAAGAAGGATGAAAACTTAGAAAAAAGATATATATCTTATATATAAATAGACAAGATGAAAAAATGTGGAACCATTTTCTGCTAAACTATAATTCTATGGTATACAAGTTATATACCATAGGAAATTTTGAGCTGCACTGTTATCCATATTTAAAAAAAATTTGAAAAATTTTTTTAATATAAAAAATTTAACATAAACGTCACAACACTACACATGCACTTATTCATACTATAGACACGCTGTGTGTGCGTACTTGCTTTTGGTGTACTATGCTGAATCGTGAGCATGACCGAGGAGTTGCTTTGTACACAATAAAAATTAAACAAAAATACATAGCTGATCATGCATCAAGTCTCTTTTATTTCTTTCCTTTGCTTTCCTTTCTTTTCCTTTCTATTCTCTTATTTTCCTTTCCTTTGTTTTATTTTCTTTGCTTTCCTTTCATTTTCTTTCCTTTCATTTCCTTTCTTTTCCTTTCCTTTCCTTCACTTTCCTTTCCTTTCCTTTACTTTCCTTTCCTTTCCTTACCTTTTATTTATTTTCCTTTCCTTTCTTTTAATTTTCTTTTTATTTCCTTTCTTTTACTTTCATTTCTCATCCATTCAAATTCCTTTCCTTTCCTTTCCTTTACTTTCCTGACATTTTCTTTAATTTCCTTTCCTTTCTTTTAATTTTCTTTTTATTTCCCTTCTTTTACTTTCATTTCTCTTCCATTCATATTTCCTTCCTTCCCTTTCCTTTCCTTTCATTTTCCTACCTTTTGTTTACGAGAAGCAGATTGATTAAATCATACCCTTCCTGCCAGAGCAATATAAAATTTCCCTATTTTGAGCTTAACTATTCATTATATTACCATCGAATGTTCCTATTATTATATTAAAATGACAAATTATATTTCTTTTATTTTCATTTCCCTTCCATTGATTTTTCTTCCTTTCCTTTCTTTTCCTTTCCTTTCCTTTCTTTTCCTTTCCTTTCCTTTCCTTTCCATTTCTTTCATTTCCTTTCCCTTCTTTCCTTTCCTTTCCTCTACTTTTCTTTTCTGTCATTTCTCGTATTTTCACAACCCTTCCACTGATTTTCCTTCATTTCCTTTCCTTTCCTTTTCCTACCTTTTGTTTACGAGAAGCAGATTGATTAAATCATACCCTTCCTGCCAGAGCAATATAAAATTTCCCTATTTTGAGCTTACCTATTCATTATATTACCATCGAATGTTCCTATTATTATATTAAAATGACAAATTATATTTCTTTTATTTTCAGTTCCTTTCCATTGATTTTCCTTTTTTCCTTTCCTTTCCTTTCCTTTCCTTTCCTTTTCCTTTCCATTCCTTTCCTTTCCTTTCAGTGAGGCACGTGTTAACAGTATCGGATTAGCCTGAAACTTTGTATATATCATTTTCTAATCTATTGGCATATTTTATGGGGGTGCCACAGCGGAAAATCTAAAATTGATTTCATGGGGCCACCCTGCCATTTCTACTTACTTTTTCTTAAAACTAAAGCTCTTTGCATATTTTTTATTGCCACCACTGTCCGAAATGCAAATAAATGCACCTGCTTTATATCTCCATTGCTCAGTACATAACCATATGATTTTCGATAAAAGAAAAAGGGCAGAAGGATATATATCGAAGCCTAACATACGGTTGCTACAGCTTGAGCTAATATCCGCCAAAAACATTTCTTTCTTTTCTACATCAGCAGCCGACAAGTGGACATTTAAACAGTGAAAAAAATTTAATAGGTTTATTTAAAAGTGTTCTCTTTATAATAAAATATAAAGTATTCTGTTTTTTGTTACAATCACCATTCGTTCCAGCCGTAAATACGGATTTCCATTGCAGCTTATAATTTTTGTAAGAAAATATATCTTAAATTATTATTTTTTTTGTTAATGCGCATATACATATGCGCAAGTTCATGTGCGCAGTGTGTGGAATAAAGTGTGTTAATAAAGGTGTTTTTTATAAAATTTCCTAGAAAAGTCGGGTTGCCTTCAAAAATAAAGAAAAGAAGAAAAAAAGAGAAATCTTCAAATTCGGAGACACTCAGGAGAACAAGAGTTCAATAAATTTTTACCACGTGGCTTGGAGGCGCATTGCAGCTTTCCACGTCACACGCCATTTAATTTAACACCCCCACACATATATGGAAACAGTAGGCAAAAGACCATGCGAGTCAACCACGTGAATATTCCCAGAAATTCCGATTTGGTTAAATAATAGTTTTTAATAATTTAATGCTTTAAAATTCCTAATTACCGTTTAAAATTAAATCAGAATTGCCGATGCAAGCTTTCGCATAAACGTATGTATAGAGGGTGATATATATGTACATATATGTATATGAAAGTCAATCAAAAAGGATGAAAACTTAGAAAAAAGATATATATCTTATATATAAATAGACAATATGAAAAAATGTGGAACCATTTTCTGCTAAACTATAATTCTATGGTATACAAGTTATATATGTATTGATAGGAAATTTTGAGCTGCACTGTTATCCATAAATAAAAAAAATTTGAAAAATTATTTTAATATAAAAAATTTAACATAAACGTCACAACACTACACATGCACTTATTCATACTATAGACACGCTGTGTGTGTCTACTTGCTTTTGGTGTACTATGCTGAATCGTGAGCATGGCCGAGGAGTTGCTTTGTACACAATAAAAATTAAACAAAAATACATAGCTGATCATGCATCAAGTCTATTTTATTTCTTTCCTTTGCTTTTCTTTCTTTTCCTTTCTATTTTTTATTTTCCTTTCCTTTGTTTTATTTTCTTTGCTTTCCTTTCATTTTCTTTCCATTCCTTTACTTTCCTGACATTTTCTTTATTTTCCTTTCCTTTCTTTTAATTTTCTTTTTATATCCCTTCTTTTACTTTCATTTCTCTTCCATTCATATACCTTCCTTCCCTTTCCTTTCCTTTCCTTTTCCTACCTTTTGTTTACGAGAAGCAGATTGATTAAATCATACCCTTCTTGCGAGAGCAATATAAAATTTCCCTATTTTGAGCTTACCTATTCATTATATTACCATCGAATGTTCCTATTATTATATTAAAATGACAAATTATATTTCTTTTATTTTCATTTCCCTTCCATTGATTTTTCTTCCTTTCCTTTCTTTTCCTTTCCTTTCCTTTCCTTTCCTTTCCTTTCCATTTCTTTCATTTCCTTTTCTTTCCTTTCCTTTCCCTTCTTTCCTTTCCTTTCCTCTACTTTTCTTTTCTCTCATTTCTCTTATTTTCACATGCCTTCCATTGATTTTCCTTCATTTCCTTTCCTTTCCTTTTCCTACCTTTTATTTACGAGAAGCAGATTGATTAAATCATACCCTTCCTGCCAGAGCAATATAAAATTTCCCTATTTTGAGCTTACCTATTCATTATATTACCATCGAATGTTCCTATTATTATATTAAAATGAAAAATTATATTTCTTTTATTTTCATTTCCCTTCCATTGATTTTTCTTCCTTTCCTTTCTTTTCCTTTCCTTTCCTTTCCTTTCCTTTCCTTTCCTTTCCTTTCCTTTCCATTTCTTTCATTTCCTTTTCTTTTCTTTCCTTTCCCTTCTTTCCTTTCCTTTCCTCTACTTTTCTTTTCTCTCATTTCTCTTATTTTCACATGCCTTCCATTGATTTTCCTTCATTTCCTTTCCTTTCCTTTTCCTACCTTTTATTTACGAGAAGCAGATTGATTAAATCATACCTTCCTGCCAGAGCAATATAAAATTTCCCTATTTTGAGCTTACCTATTCATTATATTACCATCGAATGTTCCTATTATTATATTAAAATGACAAATTATATTTCTTTTATTTTCATTTCCCTTCCATTGATTTTTCTTCCTTTCCTTTCTTTTCCTTTCCTTTCCTTTCCTTTCCTTTCCTTTCCATTTCTTTCATTTCCTTTTCTTTCCTTTCCTTTCCCTTCTTTCCTTTCCTTTCCTCTACTTTTCTTTTCTCTCATTTCTCTTATTTTCACATGCCTTCCATTGATTTTCCTTCATTTCCTTTCCTTTCCTTTTCCTACCTTTTGTTTACGAGAAGCAGATCGATTAAATCATACCCTTCCGGAAGGAGCAATATAACATTTCCCTATTTTGAGCTTACTTGTTCATTATACCACCCATCGAATGTTCCTATTATCTAATATATAAATAGACAAGATGAAAAAATGTGGAACCGTTTTCTGCTAAACTATAATTCTAAGGATACAAATTATATATGTATTAATAGGAAATTTTGAGCTGCACTGTTGTCCATAAATAAAAAAAATTTTTAAAATCATATTAATATAAAAAATTTAACATAAAAGTCACACCACTACACATGCATTTATTCATACTATAGACACGATGTGTGTGTGTGCTTGCTTTTTGTGTACTATGCTGAATCGTGAGCATGGCCGAGGAGTTCCTTTGTACACAATAAAAATTAAACACAAAAAAAAAATAGCTGATCATGCATCAAGACTATTTTTTTTTTCTTTCCTTTGCTTTCTTTTCCTTTCCATTCTAACCTTTTATTTTCCTTTCCTTTGTTTCCTTTTCTTTGCTTTCCTTTCCTTTCCTTTACTCTGCTTTCCTTTCCTTTCCTTTCCTTTCTTTTCATTTTCTTTTTATATCCCTTCTTTTACTTTCATTTCTCTTCCATTCATATACCTTCCTTCCCTTTCCTTTCCTTTCCTTTTCCTACCTTTTGTTTACGAGAAGCAGATTGATTAAATCATACCCTTCTTGCGAGAGCAATATAAAATTTCCCTATTTTGAGCTTACCTATTCATTATATTACCATCGAATGTTCCTATTATTATATTAAAATGACAAATTATATTTCTTTTATTTTCATTTCCCTTCCATTGATTTTTCTTCCTTTCCTTTCTTTTCCTTTCCTTTCCTTTCCTTTCCTTTCCATTTCTTTCATTTCCTTTTCTTTCCTTTCCTTTCCCTTCTTTCCTTTCCTTTCCTCTACTTTTCTTTTCTCTCATTTCTCTTATTTTCACATGCCTTCCATTGATTTTCCTTCATTTCCTTTCCTTTCCTTTTCCTACCTTTTGTTTACGAGAAGCAGATCGATTAAATCATACCCTTCCGGAAGGAGCAATATAACATTTCCCTATTTTGAGCTTACTTGTTCATTATACCACCCATCGAATGTTCCTATTATCTAATATATAAATAGACAAGATGAAAAAATGTGGAACCGTTTTCTGCTAAACTATAATTCTAAGGATACAAATTATATATGTATTAATAGGAAATTTTGAGCTGCACTGTTGTCCATAAATAAAAAAAAATTTAAAAATCATATTAATATAAAAAATTTAACATAAAAGTCACACCACTACACATGCATTTATTCATACTATAGACACGCTGTGTGTGTGTACTTGCTTTTTGTGTACTATGCTGAATCGTGAGCATGGCCGAGGAGTTGCTTTGTACACAATAAAAATTAAACAAAAATACATAGCTGATCATGCATCAAGTGTTTATAAAAACAAAACAAAGTAAGCATGCTAATTTATTGTTGGGAAAAATACTGAAATTAGGAGTTTAAAATTTGCATTAAATCCAAATATCCTTTGCTTTCAATTTCTTTTCTTTCCTTTGCTTTCTTTTCCATTATATTCTTTTATTTCCGTTTCCTTTGTTTTCTTTCCATTGCTTTCCTTTCCTTTTCTTTCCTTTCCTTTCCTTGCTTTCTTTTCTTTTGCCTTCCTTTCCTTTCCATTCCTTTCCTTTCCTTTTCTTTCCTTTCCATTCTTTTCCTTTCCTGTCCTTTCCTCTCCTTTCCTTTCCTTTCCCTTCCTTTCCTTACCATTCATTTTCCTACCTTTTGTTTACGAGAAGCAGATCGATTAAATCATACCCTTCCGGAAGGAGCAATATAACATTTCCCTATTTTGAGCTTACTTGTTCATTATACCACCCATCGAATGTTCCTATTATCTAATATATAAATAGACAAGATGAAAAAATGTGGAACCGTTTTCTTCTAAACTATAATTCTAAGTTATACAAATTATATATGTATTGATAGGAAAATTTGAGCTGCACTGTTATCCATAAATAAAAAAAATTTTAAAAATCATTTTAATATAACAAATTTAACATAAAACTCACACCACTACTCATGCACTTATTCATACTATAGACCCGCTGTGTGTGTATACTTGCTTCTTGTGTACTATGCTGAATCGTGAGAATGGCCGAGGAGTTGCTTTGTGCACAATAAAAATTAAACAAAAATACGTAGCTGATCATGCATCAAGTCTATTTGTTTCTTTTCTTTGTGTTTCTTTCTTTTCCATTCTATTCTTTTATTTTCCTTTCCTTTGTTTTCTTTCCTTTCTTTCATTTCCTTTCTTTCGTTTCCTTTCCTTTACTTTCCTTTCCTTTCCTTTCCATTCCTTTCCTTTCCTTACCTTTCCTTTCCTTTCCTTTCCTTTCCTTTCCTATCCTTACCTTTCCTTTTCTTTCCTTACTTTTCTTCATTTTTCTTTCCTTTCTTTTAATTTTCTTTTTATTTCCTTTCTTTTACTTTCGTTTCTCAGCCATTCATATTCCTTTCCTTTCCTTTCCTTACCTTTTCTTTATTTTCCTTTCCTTTTTTTTATTTTCTTTTTATTTCCCTTCTTTTATTTCATTTCTCTTCCATTCATATTCCTTCCTTTCCTTTCCTTCCTTTCCTTTCCTTGCCTTTCCTTTCCTTTCCTTTCCATTCCTTTCCTTTCCATTCCTCTACTTTTATTTTCTTTCATTTCTTTTATTTCCATTTCCCATCCATTGATTTTCCTTCCTTTCCTTTCCTTTCTTTCCTTTCTTTTCCTTTCCTTACCTTTCCTTTTCCTACCTTTTGTTTACGAGAAGCAGATTGATTAAATCATACCCTCCCTGCCAGATCAATATAAAATGTCCCTATTTTGAGCTTACTAATTCATTATATTACCCATCGAATGTTCCTATTATCTTATATTAAAATGAGAAATTATATTTCTTTTATTTTCATTTCCCTTCCATTGATTTTCCTTCTTTCCTTTCATTTCCTTTCCTTTACTTTCCTTTCCTTTCTACGTAGTCATTAAGCATTTTATTAGCTACAAACAAAATTGGAATACGTTTTTTTACCAGAGTAGCCGTAGTATTTTTGAGAATATTAGTTTGCAATGTTACTTTTATATAAGAACAAATAGCTTCTTAGATATCAATAGCTGTAGTTTCTTATATTTTTAAACATAATGTCCAAAAAGTACTTTAAAGCCATCTTAGAATAAATAAATAAATATAAATTAAAATTTTAGTTAATTTTGAACTACGTAATAGTTTTTTAAGTTTTGTTCAGTATTGAAATTGTTCAATTTAGCAATATATTAATATTAATAAAAATTTAACGTTTTTAAATAACTCTTTTTCTTACTTTCTCGTTAGGTATGAACAATAAAAATTGTATATATTATTATAACTGCTTATGCGGTTGAATTTGAACCACTGGGAGAACTCTAGTAATGATTAAAAAACTAGAAAAAATTTGAATTAGGGGCAACGAGCTGCAGTGTTTTCAGAGCATTTTAGGTAACCGAAGACAAAAAACAGCCATTGAGTCGGTTGTCTCGGATGAGGTATTGAGGAGCTGCTCAATAGACCGGGTCGCAAAAAAAGTTGCAAAAGTCCGCCCCTAAATATGAAGCTAATATAGAGGGGGTTTCGGAAAAATTGTTTTAAATTTTGTTTCATCCTTCGAAATACCGCCGCAGTGGTTGTTTTTTTTTTTTATTGTATTTTGGTTATTTGATATCCGATTTTTGGAATTGATCCTTCATTATTTTAGGCTTGAAAGTCTGCATATTTTCGTCAAGGTTCGATTCGAGCTCAAGGCCAGAGCAATAATTTTTTTCTGATGATAATTATTGTTATTTTTTAATTTTTCTAAATTTGAAAAATTGTATTTTTGTTCAATAGGCTGATAAAAACAAAAACAATTGTTAATAAACCATGAGCACTTGGGAATGTCAAACAAAGTAATTGACAATAAACAAATCCAGCATTATCAGTGATTTGCAACAGATGCCGCAACACTGAATAAATATAGTTGGTAAAAAGGAATAGAATCAGCAATTTGCCAGTCAAAAAACCACCGCTGTATAGCTAAATGATTAGCGCTGCGTGCCTAAAGCGTACTCATGATGAAGGCTTAGCACCCTTCGAAATGGATCTATTTGCGCAGCTATGGCAGGTTGTCTGAAAAATTTTCCACTTACTATTCCAAAAACAAAAATGGAACTTTTAGGATTTAGAAAAATTAAAAAATAACAATAATTATCATTAGAAAAAAATTATTGTTCTGCCCTTGAGCTCGAATCCAACCTTGAATCATTTATCAATAGGCCGATAAAAACCAAAACAATTGCATATTTGCTTTTAATGTACTTTCGTACTATCAACGCTTTTTCACTTTATTCGGTGAACTAATCGGGTTTAACCCCACCTAATGTATCCTTTTGGTTTTACCAGACGAAATTACTTCCAAATTCATTACATTGTTGTACTGTGGTACATGGCTCATCATTAGGGTGGTTACAAGGTATATGGTGAATTTAAATTTTTGTTCTATCTTTCGGGGCACCCTCCTAAAATATGCTAATAGACCAGAAAATGATTATTGCAAAGTTTCAGGCCAATCCAATATTGTTAAAAGGGGCCTCATTGAGGTCAATGTTAGGAAAAACAGCGATATTTCACAAACAATTTTAGTGTTTCGTCAGTATAAGTGAAAAACCATTTATGCCAGGAACTGTACTCCTATACCATTGAATATTGTAATGTCCATAGACGTTTGCATGGAAATTAAAAATTAGGGATATCCACTATAACCTGATCTGATAAATGCTAAATACTGCTAAAAATGACCGTTTTATAAAAATATTTTTAGATCAAAATCAATACAAATAAATGACCCATCGAATGGTGTACGAGTCAAGTTCCTGGCATAAATGGTTTCACTTTTACTGACGAAACACAAAAAAATTGTTTCTCAAAAATCGCTGTTTTTCCTAACTTAGACCTCAGTGAGGCACGTGTTAACAGTATCGGATTGGCCTGAAACTTTGTATATATCATTTTCTAATCTATTGCCATATTTTATGGGGGCGCCACAGCGGAAAATCTAAAATTGATTTCTTGTGGCCACCCTGCCATTTCTACTTACTTTTCCTTAAAACTAAAGCTCTTTGCATATTATTTATTGCCACCACTGTCCGAAATGCAAATAAATGCACCTGCTTTATACCTCCATGGCTCAGTAAATAACCATATGATTTTCGATAATAGAAAAAAGGCAGAAGGATATATATCGAAGCCTAACATACGGTTGCTACAGCCTGAGCTAATATCCGCCAAAAACATTTCTTTCTTTTCTACATCAGCAGCCGACAAGTGGACATTTAAACAGTAAAAAAAATTTAACAGGTTTATTTAAAAGTTTTCTCTTTATAATAAAACATAAAGTCTTATCTTTTTGTTACAATCACCATCCGTTCCAGCCGTACGTCCATTGCAGCTTATAATTTTTGTAAGAAAATATATCTTAAATTATTATTTTTTTTGTTAATGCGCATATATATATGTGCACGTTCATGTGCGCAGTGAGTGAAATAAAGTGCGTTAATAAACGTTTTTTTTATAAAATTTCCTAGAAAAGTCGGGTTGCCTTCAAAAATAAAGAAACGAAGAAAAAAAGAGAAATCTTCAAATTCGGAGACACTCAGGAGAACAAGAGTTCAATAAATTTTTACCACGTGGCTGGGAGGCGCCCTGCAGCTTTCCACGTCACACGCCATTTAATTTAACACCCCCACACATATATGGAAACAGTAGGCAAAAGACCATGCGAGTCAACCACGTGAATATTCCCAGAAATTCCGATTTGGTTAAATAATAGTTTTTAATAATTTAATGCTTTAAAATTCCTAGTTACCGTTTAAAATTAAATCAGAATTGCCGATGCAAGCTTTCGCATAAACGTATGTATAGAGGGTGATATATATGTACATATATGTATATGAAGTCATAAAGCGATGACTCAATCAAGAAGGATGAAAACTTAGAAAAAAGATATATATCTTATATATAAATAGACAAGATGAAAAAATGTGGAACCATTTTCTGCTAAACTATAATTCTATGGTATACAAGTTATATACCATAGGAAATTTTGAGCTACACTGTTATCCATAAATAAAAAAAATTAGAAAAAATTTTTTAATATAAAAAATTTAAAAATTCCTTTCCTTTCCTTTCCTTTACTTTCCTGACATTTTCTTTAATTTCCTTTCCTTTCTTTTAATTTTCTTTTTATTTCCATTCTTTTACTTTCATTTCTCTTCCATTCATATACCTTCCTTCCCTTTCCTTTCCTTTCCTTTCCTTTCCTTTCCTTTTCCTACCTTTTGTTTACGAGAAGCAGATTGATTAAATCATACCCTTCCTGCCAGAGCAATATAAAATTTCCCTATTTTGAGCTTAACTATTCATTATATTACCATCGAATGTTCCTATTATTATATTAAAATAACAAATTATATTTATTTTATTTTCATTTCCCTTCCATTGATTTTTCTTCCTTTCCTTTCTTTTCCTTTCCTTTCCTTTCTTTTCCTTTCCTTTCCTTTCCTTTCCTTTCCTTTCCATTTCTTTCATTTCCTTTCCCTTCTTTCCTTTCCTCTCCTCTACTTTTCTTTTCTGTCATTTCTCGTATTTTCACAACCCTTCCACTGATTTTCCTTCATTTCCTTTCCTTTCCTTTTCCTACCTTTTGTTTACGAGAAGCAGATTGATTAAATCATACCCTTCCTACCAGAGCAATATAAAATTTCCCTATTTTGAGCTTACCTATTCATTATATTACCATCGAATGTTCCTATTATTATATTAAAATGACAAATTATATTTCTTTTATTTTCATTTCCTTTCCATTGATTTTCCTTTTTTCCTTTCCTTTCCTTTCCTTTCCTTTCCTTTCCTTTCCTTTCCTTTCCATTCCTTTCCTTTCCTTTCAGTGAGGCACGTGTTAACAGTATCGGATTAGCCTGAAACTTTGTATATATCATTTTCTAATCTATTGGCATATTTTATGGGGGTGCCACAGCGGAAAATCTAAAATTGATTTCTTGTGGCCACCCTGCCATTTCTACTTACTTTTTCTTAAAACTAAAGCTCTTTGCATATTTTTTATTGCCACCACTGTCCGAAATGCAAATAAATGCACCTGCTTTATATCTCCATGGCTCAGTACATAACCATATGATTTTCGATAAAAGAAAAAGGGCAGAAGGATATATATCGAAGCCTAACATACGGTTGCTACAGCTTGAGCTAATATCCGCCAAAAACATTTCTTTCTTTTCTACATCAGCAGCCGACAAGTGGACATTTAAACAGTGAAAAAAATTTAATAGGTTTATTTAAAAGTGTTCTCTTTATAATAAAATATAAAGTATTCTGTTTTTTGTTACAATCACCATTCGTTCCAGCCGTACATACGGATTGCAGCTTATAATTTTTGTAAGAAAATATATCTTAAATTTTTTTTTTTGTTACTGCGCATATACATATGTGCAAGTTCATGTGCGCAGTGAGTGAAATAAATTGTGTTAATAAAGGTTTTTTTCATAAAATTTCCTAGAAAAGTCGGGTTGCCTTCAAAAATAAAGAAAAGAAGAAAAAAAGAGAAATCTTCAAATTCGGAGACACTCAGGAGAACAAGAGTTCAATAAATTTTTACCACGTGGCTGGGAGGCGCCCTACAGCTTTCCACGTCACAAGCCATTTAATTTAACACCCCCACACATATATGGAAACAGTAGACAAAAGACCATGCGAGTCAACCACGTGAATATTCCCAGAAATTCCGATTTGGTTAAATAATAGTTTTTAATAATTTAATGCTTTAAAATTCCTAATTACCGTTTAAAATTAAATCAGAATTGCCGATGCAAGCTTTCGCATTAACGTATGTATAGAGGGTGATATATATGTACATATATGTATATGAAGTCATAAAGCGATGACTCAATCAAGAAGGATGAAAACTTAGAAAAAAGATATATATCTTATATATAAATAGACAAGATGAAAAAATGTGGAACCATTTTCTGCTAAACTATAATTCTATGGTATACAAGTTATATACCATAGGAAATTTTGAGCTGCACTGTTATCCATATTTAAAAAAAATTTGAAAAATTTTTTTAATATAAAAAATTTAACATAAACGTCACAACACTACACATGCACTTATTCATACTATAGACACGCTGTGTGTGCGTACTTGCTTTTGGTGTACTATGCTGAATCGTGAGCATGGCCGAGGAGTTGCTTTGTACACAATAAAAATTAAACAAAAATACATAGCTGATCATGCATCAAGTCTCTTTTATTTCTTTCCTTTGCTTTCCTTTCTTTTCCTTTCTATTCTTTTATTTTCCTTTCCTTTGTTTTATTTTCTTTGCTTTCCTTTCATTTTCTTTCCTTTCATTTCCTTTCTTTTCCTTTCCTTTCCTTCACTTTCCTTTCCTTTCCTTTACTTTCCTTTCCTTTCCTTACCTTTTATTTATTTTCCTTTCCTTTCTTTTAATTTTCTTTTTATTTCCTTTCTTTTACTTTCATTTCTCATCCATTCAAATTCCTTTCCTTTCCTTTACTTTCCTGACATTTTCTTTAATTTCCTTTCCTTTCTTTAAATTTTCTTTTTATTTCCCTTCTTTTACTTTCATTTCTCTTCCATTCATATTTCCTTCCTTCCCTTTCCTTTCCTTTCATTTTCCTACCTTTTGTTTACGAGAAGCAGATTGATTAAATCATACCCTTCCTGCCAGAGCAATATAAAATTTCCCTATTTTGAGCTTAACTATTCATTATATTACCATCGAATGTTCCTATTATTATATTAAAATGACAAATTATATTTCTTTTGTTTTCATTTCCCTTCCATTGATTTTTCTTCCTTTCCTTTCTTTTCCTTTCCTTTCCTTTCTTTTCCTTTCCTTTCCTTTCCATTTCTTTCATTTCCTTTCCCTTCTTTCCTTTCCTTTCCTCTACTTTTCTTTTCTGTCATTTCTCGTATTTTCACAACCCTTCCACTGATTTTCCTTCATTTCCTTTCCTTTCCTTTTCCTACCTTTTGTTTACGAGAAGCAGATTGATTAAATCATACCCTTCCTGCCAGAGCAATATAAAATTTCCCTATTTTGAGCTTACCTATTCATTATATTACCATCGAATGTTCCTATTATTATATTAAAATGACAAATTATATTTCTTTTATTTTCAGTTCCTTTCCTTGATTTTCCTTTTTTCCTTTCCTTTCCTTTCCTTTCCTTTTCCTTTCCATTCCTTTCCTTTCCTTTCAGTGAGGCACGTGTTAACAGTATCGGATTAGCCTGAAACTTTGTATATATCATTTTCTAATCTATTGGCATATTTTATGGGGGTGCCACAGCGGAAAATCTAAAATTGATTTCATGGGGCCACCCTGCCATTTCTACTTACTTTTTCTTAAAACTAAAGCTCTTTGCATATTTTTTATTGCCACCACTGTCCGAAATGCAAATAAATGCACCTGCTTTATATCTCCATTGCTCAGTACATAACCATATGATTTTCGATAAAAGAAAAAGGGCAGAAGGATATATATCGAAGCCTAACATACGGTTGCTACAGCTTGAGCTAATATCCGCCAAAAACATTTCTTTCTTTTCTACATCAGCAGCCGACAAGTGGACATTTAAACAGTGAAAAAAATTTAATAGGTTTATTTAAAAGTGTTCTCTTTATAATAAAATATAAAGTATTCTGTTTTTTGTTACAATCACCATTCGTTCCAGCCGTAAATACGGATTTCCATTGCAGCTTATAATTTTTGTAAGAAAATATATCTTAAATTATTATTTTTTTTGTTAATGCGCATATACATATGTGCAAGTTCATGTGCGCAGTGTGTGGAATAAAGTGTGTTAATAAAGGTTTTTTTTATGAAATTTCCTAGAAAAGTCGGGTTGCCTTCAAAAATAAAGAAAAGAAGAAAAAAAGAGAAATCTTCAAATTCGGAGACACTCAGGAGAACAAGAGTTCAATAAATTTTTACCACGTGGCTTGGAGGCGCATTGCAGCTTTCCACGTCACACGCCATTTAATTTAACACCCCCACACATATATGGAAACAGTAGGCAAAAGACCATGCGAGTCAACCACGTGAATATTCCCAGAAATTCCGATTTGGTTAAATAATAGTTTTTAATAATTTAATGCTTTAAAATTCCTAATTACCGTTTAAAATTAAATCAGAATTGCCGATGCAAGCTTTCGCATAAACGTATGTATAGAGGGTGATATATATGTACATATATGTATATGAAAGTCAATCAAAAAGGATGAAAACTTAGAAAAAAGATATATATCTTATATATAAATAGACAAGATGAAAAAATGTGGAACCATTTTCTGCTAAACTATAATTCTATGGTATACAAGTTATATATGTATTGATAGGAAATTTTGAGCTGCACTGTTATCCATAAATAAAAAAAATTTGAAAAATTATTTTAATATAAAAAATTTAACATAAACGTCACAACACTACACATGCACTTATTCATACTATAGACACGCTGTGTGTGTGTACTTGCTTTTGGTGTACTATGCTGAATCGTGAGCATGGCCGAGGAGTTGCTTTGTACACAATAAAAATTAAACAAAAATACATAGCTGATCATGCATCAAGTCTATTTTATTTCTTTCCTTTGCTTTTCTTTCTTTTCCTTTTTATTCTTTTATTTTCCTTTCCTTTGTTTTATTTTCTTTGCTTTCCTTTCATTTTCTTTCCTTTCATTTCCTTTCCTTTCCTTTCCTTCACTTTCCTTTCCATTCCTTTACTTTCCTGACATTTTCTTTATTTTCCTTTCCTTTCTTTTAATTTTCTTTTTATATCCCTTCTTTTACTTTCATTTCTCTTCCATTCATATACCTTCCTTCCCTTTCCTTTCCTTTCCTTTTCCTACCTTTTGTTTACGAGAAGCAGATTGATTAAATCATACCCTTCTTGCGAGAGCAATATAAAATTTCCCTATTTTGAGCTTACCTATTCATTATATTACCATCGAATGTTCCTATTATTATATTAAAATGACAAATTATATTTCTTTTATTTTCATTTCCCTTCCATTGATTTTTCTTCCTTTCCTTTCTTTTCCTTTCCTTTCCTTTCCTTTCCTTTCCATTTCTTTCATTTCCTTTTCTTTCCTTTCCTTTCCCTTCTTTCCTTTCCTCTACTTTTCTTTTCTCTCATTTCTCTTATTTTCACATGCCTTCCATTGATTTTCCTTCATTTCCTTTCCTTTCCTTTTCCTACCTTTTATTTACGAGAAGCAGATTGATTAAATCATACCCTTCCTGCCAGAGCAATATAAAATGTCCCTATTTTGAGCTTACCTATTCATTATATTACCATCGAATGTTCCTATTATTATATTAAAATGAAAAATTATATTTCTTTTGTTTTCATTTCCTTTCCATTGATTTTCCTTTTTTCCCTTCATTTCCTTTCCTTTCCTTTCCTTTCCATTCCTTTCATTTCCTTTCCTTTGCTTTCCTTTCTTTTCCATTCTATTCTTTTATTTTCCTTTCCCTTGTTTTATTTTCTTTGCTTTCCTTTCCTTTCCTTTCATTTCCTTTCCTTTCATTTCCTTTCGTTTCCTTCACTTTCATTTCCTTTCCTTTCCTTTCCTTTCCTTTCCTTTCCTTTCCTTTCCTTTCCTTTCTTTCCTTTCCTTTCCTTACCTTTTCTTTATTTTCCTTTCCTTTCTTTTAATTTTCTTTTTATTTCCTTTCTTTTACTTTCATTTCTCATCCATTCATACTCCTTTCCTTTCCTTTCCTTTCCTTTCCTTTCCTTTCCTTTCCTTTCCTTTACTTTCCTGACATTTTCTTTATTTTCCTTTCCTTTCTTTTAATTTTCTTTTTATTTACCGTCTTTTACTTTCATATCTCTTCCATTCATATAACTTCTTTCCCTTTTCTTCCTTTCCTTTCCTTTCCCTTCCATTCCTTTCCTTTCCTTTCTTTTCCCTTTCCTACCTTTTGTTCACGAGAAGCAGATTGATTAAATCATACCCTTCCTGCCAGAGCAATATAAAATTTCCCTATTTTGAGCTTACCTATTCATTATATTACCATCGAATGTTCCTATTATCTTATATATAAATATATATAAATAGACCAGATGAAAAAATGTGGAACCGTTTTCTGCTAAACTATAATTCTAAGGATACAAATTATATATGTATTAATAGGAAATTTTGAGCTGCACTGTTGTCCATAAATAAAAAAAAATTTAAAAATCATATTAATATAAAAAATTTAACATAAAAGTCACACCACTACACATTTATTCATACTATAGACACGCTGTGTGTGTGTACTTGCTTTTTGTGTACTATGCTGAATCGTGAGCATGGCCGAGGAGTTGCTTTGTACACAATAAAAATTAAACAAAAATACATAGCTGATCATGCATCAAGTGTTTATAAAAACAAAACAAAGTAAGCATGCTAATTTATTGTTGGGAAAAATACTGAAATTAGGAGTTTAAAATTTGCATTAAGTCCAAATATCCTTTGCTTTCAATTTCTTTTCTTTCCTTTGCTTTCCTTTCTTTTCCATTATATTCTTTTATTTCCGTTTCCTTTGTTTTCTTTCCTTTGCTTTCCTTTCCTTTTCTTTCCTTTCCTTTCCTTGCTTTCTTTTCTTTTGCCTTCCTTTCCTTTCCATTCCTTTCCTTTTCTTTCCTTTCCATTCTTTTCCTTTCCTGTCCTTTCCTCTCCTTTCCTTTCCTTTCCCTTCCTTTCCTTACCATTCATTTTCCTACCTTTTGTTTACGAGAAGCAGATCGATTAAATCATACCCTTCCGGAAGGAGCAATATAACATTTCCCTATTTTGAGCTTACTTGTTCATTATACCACCCATCGAATGTTCCTATTATCTAATATATAAATAGACAAGATGAAAAAATGTGGAACCGTTTTCTTCTAAACTATAATTCTAAGGTATACAAATTATATATGTATTGATAGGAAAATTTGAGCTGCACTGTTATCCATAAATAAAAAAAATTCATAAAACTCACACCACTACTCATGCACTTATTCATACTATAGACACGCTGTGTGTGTGTACTTGCTTCTTGTGTACTATGCTGAATCGTGAGAATGGCCGAGGAGTTGCTTTGTGCACAATAAAAATTAAACAAAAATACATAGCTGATCATGCATCAAGTCTATTTGTTTCTTTTCTTTGCGTTTCTTTCTTTTCTTTTCCATTCTATTCTTTTATTTTCCTTTCCTTTGTTTTCTTTCCTTTCTTTCGTTTCCTTTCCTTTACTTTCCTTTCCTTTCCTTTCCTTTCCTTTCCTTTCCATTCCTTTCCTTTCCTTAACTTTCCTTTCCTTTCCTTTCCTTTCCTATCCTTACCTTTCCTTTCCTTTCCTTACTTTTCTTCATTTTTCTTTCCTTTCTTTTAATTTTCTTTTTATTTCCTTTCTTTTACTTTCGTTTCTCAGCCATTCATATTCCTTTCCTTTCCTTTCCTTTCCTTACCTTTTCTTTATTTTCCTTTCCTTTTTTTATTTTCTTTTTATTTCCCTTCTTTTATTTCATTTCTCTTCCATTCATATTCCTTCCTTTCCTTTCTTTCCTTTCCTTTCCTTTCCTTTCCTTTCCTTTCCATTCCTTTCCTTTCCATTCCTCTACTTTTATTTTCTTTCATTTCTTTTATTTTCATTTCCCATCCATTGATTTTCCTTCCTTTCCTTTCCTTTCTTTTCCTTTCCTTTCCTTTCCTTACTTTCCTTTTCCTACCTTTTGTTTACGAGAAGCAGATTGATTAAATCATACCCTTCCTGCCAGAGCAATATAACATTTCCCTATTTTGGGATTACTAATTCCTTATATTACCCATCGAATGTTCCTATTATCTTATATTAAAATGAGAAATTATATTTCTTTTATTTTCATTTCCCTTCCATTGATTTTCCTTCTTTCCTTTCATTTCCTTTCCTTTACTTTCCTTTCCTTTCTACGTAGTCATTAAGCATTTTATTAGCTACAAACAAAATTGGAATACGTTTTTTTACCAGAGTAGCCGTAGTATTTTTGAGAATATTAGTTTGCAATGTTACTTTTATATAAGAACAAATAGCTTCTTAGATATCAATAGCTGTAGTTTCTTATATTTTTAAACATAATGTCCAAAAAGTACTTTAAAGCCATCTTAGAATAAATAAATAAATATGAATTAAAATTTTAGTTAATTTTGAACTACGTAATAGTTTTTTAAGTTTTGTTCAGTATTGAAATTGTTCAATTTAGCAATATATTAATATTAATAAAAATTTAACGTTTTTAAATAACTCTTTTTCTTACTAAGGTAAATATCGTTAAGTATGAACAATAAAAATTGTATATATTATTTTAACTGCTTATGCGGTTGAATTTCAACCACTGGGCGAACTCTAGTAATGATTAAAAAACTAGAAAAAATTTGAATTAGGGGCAACGAGCTGCAGTGTTTTCAGAGCATTTTAGGTAACAGAAGACAAAAAACAGCCATTGAGTCGGTTGTCTCGGATGAGGTATTGAGGAGCTGCTCAATAGACCGGGTCGCAAAAAAAGTTGCAAAAGTCCGCCCCTAAATATGAAGCTAATATAGAGGGGGTTTCGGAAAAATTGTTTTAAATTTTGTTTCATCCTTCGAAATACCGCCGCAGTGGTTGTTTTTTTTTTATTGTATTTTGGTTATTTGATATCCGATTTTTGGAATTGATCCTTCATTATTTTAGGCTTGAAAGTCTGCATATTTTCGTCAAGGTTCGATTCGAGCTCAAGGCCAGAACAATAATTTTTTTCTGATGATAATTATTGTTATTTTTTAATTTTTCTAAATTTGAAAAATTGTATTTTTGTTCAATAGGCTGATAAAAACAAAAACAATTGTTAATAAACCATGAGCACTTGGGAATGTCAAACAAAGTAATTGACAATAAACAAATCCAGCATTATCAGTGATTTGCAACAGATGCCGCAACACTGAATAAATATAGTTGGTAAAAAGGAATAGAATCAGCAATTTGCCAGTCAAAAAACCACCGCTGTATAGCTAAATGATTAGCGCTGCGTGCCTAAAGCGTACTCATGATGAAGGCTTAGCACCCTTCGAAATGGATCTATCTGCGCAGCTATGGCAGGTTGTCTGAAAAATTTTCCACTTACTATTCCAAAAACAAAAATGGAACTTTTAAAATTTAGAAAAATTAAAAAATAACAATAATTATCATTAGAAAAAAATTATTGTTCTGCCCTTGAGCTCGAATCCAACCTTGAATCATTTATCAATAGGCCGATAAAAACCAAAACAATTGCATATTTGCTTTTAATGTACTTTCGTACTATCAACGCTTTTTCACATTGTTCGGTGAACTAATCGGGTTTAACCCCACCTAATGTATCCTTTTGGTTTTACCAGACGAAATTACTTCCAAATTCATTACATTGTTTTACTGTGGTACATGGCTCATCAATAGGGTGGTTACAAGGTATATGGTGAATTTAAATTTTTGTTCTATCTTTCGGGGTACCCTCCTAAAATATGCTAATAGACCAGAAAATGATTATTGCAAAGTTTCAGGCCAATCCAATATTGTTAAAAGGGGCCTCATTGAGGTCAATGTTAGGAAAAACAGCGATATTTCACAAACAATTTTAGTGTTTCGTCAGTATAAGTGAAACCATTTATGCCAGGAACTGTACTCCTATACCATTGAATATTGTAATGTCCATAGACGTTTGCATGGAAATTAAAAATTAGGGATATCCACTATAACCTGATCTGATAAATGCTAAATACTGCTAAAAATGACCGTTTTATAAAAATATTTTTCAGATCAATATGATTTTCGATAATAGAAAAAAGGCAGAAGGATATATATCGAAGCCTAACATACGGTTGCTACAGCCTGAGCTAATATCCGCCAAAAACATTTCTTTCTTTTCTACATCAGCAGCCGACAAGTGGACATTTAAACAGTGAAAAAAATTTAACAGGTTTATTTAAAAGTTTTCTCTTTATAATAAAACATAAAGTCTTCTCTTTTTGTTACAATCACCATCCGTTCCAGCCGTACGTCCATTGCAGCTTATAATTTTTGTAAGAAAATATATCTTAAATTTTTTTTTTCGTTAATGCGCATATATATATGTGCACGTTCATGTGCGCAGTGAGTGAAATAAAGTGCGTTAATAAAGGTTTTTTTTATAAAATTTCCTAGAAAAGTCGGGTTGCCTTCAAAAATAAAGAAACGAAGAAAAAAGAGAAATTTTCAAATTCGGAGACACTCAGGAGAACAAAAGTTCAATAAATTTTTACCACGTGGCTGGGAGGCGCCCTGCAGCTTTCCACGTCACACGCCATTTAATTTAACACCCCCACACATATATGGAAACAGTAGGCAAAAGACCATGCGAGTCAACCACGTGAATATTCCCAGAAATTCCGATTTGGTTAAATAATAGTTTTTAATAATTTAATGCTTTAAAATTCCTAATTACCGTTTAAAATTAAATCAGAATTGCCGATGCAAGCTTTCGCATAAACGTATGTATAGAGGGTGATATATATGTACATATATATGAAGTCATAAAGCGATGACTCAATCAAAAAGGATGAAAACTTAGAAAAAATATATATATCTTATATATAAATAGACAAGATGAAAAAATGAGGAACCATTTACTGCTAAACTATAATTCTATGGTATACAAATTATATATGTATTGATATGAAATTTTGAGCTGCACTGTTATCCATAAATAAAAAAAATTTGAAAAATTATTTTAATATAAAAAATTTAACATAAACGTCACACCACTACACATGCACTTATTCATACTATAGACACGCTGTGTGTGTGTACTTCCTCTTTGTGTACTATGCTGAATCGTTGCCCATCGAATGTTCCTGTTATTATATTAAAATGACAAATTATATTTATTTTATTTTCATTTCCCTTCCATTGATTTTCCTTCCTTTCCTTTCCTTTCCTTTCCTTTCCTTTCCCTTCCTTTCCTTACCTTTCATTTTCCTACCTTTTGTTTACGAGAAGCAGATAACATTTCCCTATTTTGAGCTTACTTATTCATTATACTACCCATCGAATGTTCCTATTATCTTATATATAAATAGACAAGATGAAAAAATGTGGAACCGTTTTCTGCTAAACTATAATTCTAAGGTATACAAATTATATATATATATATTTATAGGAAATTTTGAGCTGCACTGTTGTCCATAAATAAAAAAAATTTGAAAAATATTTTAAAATAAAAAATTTAACATAAAAGTCATACCACTACACATGCATTTATTCATATTATAGACACGCTGTGTGTGTGTACTTGCTTTTTAACACGCTTTTATTAGCTTGGCCTGTACGTAACGGAATTTTTGAGCTTAATTTTCACCGGTTTCTAGAAGTCTGGTTAATTTAAAACTTTACATGCGTATCAAGGACAGATGACAATGCATTAATGTGGTGGTGTGGTGACATAAGGTAAACGGCCATAAGGTCAATTGGCCTTATTGCCACTTTGAATGGCCATAAGTTTGATTGAAACTTAGCACACGTATCAAGGATCGAAGACAATGCAATAATGTAATGGTGGGGTGACATAAGGTTAACGGACATAAGGTTAATTGAACTTGTGACCACCCCAAATGACCATAGATTTGAAACCTTGCCCATAATGCGGAAAACGCATTCCTTTATTAATGATAGAAATGGATGCATGGCACATCTACGAAAGAGCATACTGGAGCCCTTTTTAACACGCTTTTATTAGCTTGGCCTGTATTTATCTATGTATCCATGTATCCATGTATGTATGTAACGGAATCTGGAGTGGAGTCGAGAGCCCCGGTAATGCAGAGCTCCGAACTCCGTTGCACCTTTTGAAGCATTTTAAGATAGGTACTTTCAGCTAGTGCAGGCCACCAGACCAAGGCACCATAAAGAAGAATCGGGCGCACAAGGGCTGTGTAAATCCAGCAGGTCACCTTAGGGGAGAATCCCCAGGAGGTACCAATTACCCTCTTGCAGGTGATCAGCTCTGCTGCTGCCTTCTTGGATCGCTCCACTATATGGTCACTCCATAATAGCTTCAACTACCTTGAGTCGCGCGCCCGGATATACCACCCCTATCAGCGTGACGGCCGCCATATAGAGGTTTACCGACCTGGCGTCATCACAGGCAATTAGCTTGAAATTAGCCTGGAACCACCCTGCATCGTTGTAAGATGGCGGTGCACCAGGGTTGTATTTCTTAACCTTAACGGCCACCGTAGCGAGCGCGGCCTCGATCCACTTCCACTGTTAGTTCGGGAATGCCAATAATCTGCCGACCCTTGGAAATTTCAGCGAAAGACCGCGTCCATCCTCCCTGCGTTTTGGCCCTTTTCGGTGCCGTGGGGTTGGATTCATCCATGGACCGCTGGCGTTTCGAGGTTTCATCACTCTCGACTAAAACTTTTAAAATTACTTGAACAAAAAAATTCAAAATAAATAATAGTTTAAAAAACTAAAAAAAACACGCTTTTATAACTCACCGAACTAAAATAGAAAATAATTTTCAATTAAAAAGAGTTTATATAACAGTAGTAGAAGGTCAAACAATCATTTATAGTTAATCACCTCAAAATAAAATTATATAAAATTAAAGTTATTAAAAGAATAATTCAATTCATAGTAAAAAGTGTGGGGTGCTTGATATTGAACGCTACAATCATTCTATTGGCAACTATCTGAGCGGAAAGATATGAAATGTAGTCAAATGCACCCCACGATTTTTAATCTGAATTAAATTATTCTGTTAGTGACTTAAATCTTATTATAATTTTATTTTGAGGTGATAACTATAAATAAACAGTTTGACTGGCTAGCGGTATTTACCTGTTATGTTCTTTTACTTTACTTGTTTTCACACATCAAAGAGAAAGGACGTATCCCGCCGCAGTTTCCAGCTTCAATCAAAAGGTAACCTAAAAATATATATATAATTAATTTTTGTGCACAATCTTTATTTGGAATAAAGATATTATATTTATATTAAAATTCTAATACCAAACTTTTTCTTCTTTTCTACATTAAATCTTGACCGGCACCATCCCTGAGCTGTGGCCCGGCCAAGACAGATTGTTTGACCTTCTACTACTGTTATATAAACTCTTTTTAATTGAAAATTATTTTCTATTTTATTTTGGTGAGCTATAAAAACGTGTTTTTTTAGTTTTTTTTAAACTATTATTTATTGTGTACTATGCTGAATCGTGAGCATGGCCGAGGGGTTGCTTTGTACACAATAAAAATTAAACAAAAATACATAGCTGATCACGCATCAAGTGTTTACAAAAACAAAACAAAGTAAGCATACTAATTTATTGTTGGTAAAAATACTGAAAGTAGGAGTTTAAAATTTGCATTAAGACCAAATATCCTTTGCTTTCTATTTCTTTTCTTTCCTTTGCTTTGCTTTCTTTTCCATCATATTCTTTTATTTTCGTTTCCTTTGCTTTCCTTTCCTTTCATTTTCATTCCTTTCCTTTCCTGTCCTTTCCCTTCCTTTCCTTTCCCTTCTTTTCCTTACCTTTCATTTTCCTACCTTTTGTTTACGAGAAGCAGATTTATTAAATCACACCCTTCCGGCCAGAGCGATATAACATTTCCCTATTTTGAGCTTACTTATTCATTATACTACCCATCGAATGTTCCTATTATTATATTAAAATGACAAATTATATTTCTCTTATTTTCATTTTCCTTCCATTGATTTTCCTTCCTTTCCTTTCCTTTCCTTTCCTTTCCTTTCCTTTCCATTCCTTTCATTTCCTTTTCTTTCCTTTCCTTTTCTTTCCCTCCTTTTTTTCCTTTCTTTTCCCTTCCTTCCCTTTCCTTTTTTTATCCTTTCCTTTCCATTCCTTTCCTTTCCTTTTCTTTCCCTTCCTTTCCTTACCTTTTGTTTACGAGAAGCAGATTGATTAAATCACACCCTTCCGGCCAGAGCGATGTAACATTTCCCTATTTTGAGCTTACTTATTCATTACACTACCCATCGAATGTTCCTATTATTATATTAAAATGACAAATTGTATTTCTTTTATTTTCATTTCCTTTCCATTGATTTTCCTTCCTTTCCTTTCCTTTCCTTTCTTTTTCTTTCATTTCCTTTCATTTCCTTTCCTGTTTTTCCCTCCTTTTTTTTCCTTTCCTTTCCTTCCCTTTCCTTTCCTTCCCTTTCCTTTCCTTTCCTTTCTTTCTTTTCCATTCCTCTACTTTTCTTTTCTCTAATTTCTTTTATTTGCACATCTCTTTCATTTATTTTCCTTCCTTTCCTTTCTTTTCTCTCATTTCTTTTATTTGCACATCTCTTTCATTGATTTTCCTTCCTTTCCTTTCCTTTCCTTTCGTTTCCTTTCCTTTCCTTTCCCTTCATTTCTTTTCCTTTCTTTTCCTTTCTTTTCCTTTCCTTTCCTTTCCTTCCCTCTTCTTTTCCTACCTTTTGTTTACGAGAAGCAGATTGATTAAATCATACCCTTTCTGCCAGAGCAATATAACATTTCCCTATTTTGAGCTTACTTATTCATTATATTACCTATCGAATGTTCCTATTATCTTATATTAAAATGACAAATTATATTTCTTTTATTTTCATTTCCCTTCCATTGATTTTCCTTCTTTCCTTTCCTTTACTTTCCTTTCCTTTCCATTCTACGTAGTCATTAAGCATTTTATTAGCTACAAACAAACTTGGAATATGATTTTTTTTTACCAGAGTAGCCGTAGTATTTTTGAGAATATTAGTTTGCAATGTTACTTTTTTAAAAGAACAAATAACTTCTTAGATATCAATAGTTGTAATTTCTTATATTTTTAAACATAATGTCCAAAAAGTACTTTAAAGCCATTTAGAATAAACAAATAAATATAAATTAAAATTTTAGTTACTTTTGAACTACGTAATAGTTTTTAACACGCTCTAATTAGCTTGGCCTGTATGTAACGGAATTTTTGAGCTTAATTTTCACCGGTTTCTAGAAGTCTGATTAATTTGAAACTTTGCATACGTATCAAGGACAGATGACAATGCATTAATGTGGTGGTGTGGTGACATTAGGTCAACGGCCATAAGGTCAATTGGCCTTATTACCACTTTGAATGGCCATAAGTTTGATTGAAACTTTGCACACGTATCAAGGCTCGATGTCAATGCATTAATGTGATGGTGCGGTGTCATAAGGTCAACGGCTATAAGGTCAATTGGCCTTATTACCACTTTGAGTGGCCATAAGTTTGATTGAAACTTTGCACACGTATCAAGGCTCGATGACAATGCATCAATGTAATGGTGCGGTGACATAAGGTCAACGGACATTAGGTCAATTGGCGTTATTACCAGTTTCTATGGCCATAAGTTTGATTGAAACTTTGCACACGTATCAAGGCTCGATGATAGTTCATTAATGTGATGGTGTGGAGACATAAGGTTAACGACCATAAGGTCAATTGGCCTTATTACCACTTTGAATGGCCATAAGTTTGATTGAAACTTTGCACACGTATCAAGGATCGATGACAATGCAATAATGGGATGGTGGGGTGACATAAGGTTAATTGAACTTGTGACCACCCCAAATGATCATAGATTTGAAACCTTACTCATAATGCGAAAGACGCATTCCTTTGTTAGTGATAGAAGTGGATGCATGGCACTGTAGGGTTCATTTTAATATATATATTACTTTGTAATTTCAGTTTATTAGTTTATCCAATTATTTTATTTTCATTTTTGATTTCCATATTTCAAAAATTTTCAGTGAGATAAGAAATTTGAAAATAAAAATATGTTCGCGTTTTTGTAAACGTTATTTTAAATAATAAAGATTGTTTATAATTAAACTTTTATATGTGGTTGTCTTTAACCACATTTGGCGATCTTGATTGCACGCCTGGAATTGTGTTTTAAAATATTAATATAATTGATAAGTGCGCCTAAAATCAGGCAAATGAAAAAACTTTAAAAATTTATTTTGAATAGGTTTGTGCAAAATATGAGCAGCATTAAAAATGCATAGGTAGGTAGGTTGAACTGGCCGGTCCATGAGGACACCACACATAGACTGATTGAGTCCGTAGTGTTACCAGAAGTTTGTTTTAACGACCAAACTGAAAAACCCTATCAAAACCTATGTTATAAAATAACTCCGTCCTCTTGGCAAATACTAGAAGTTTCCTAGGACTTAAGCCACTTGCTGCTTCTAGATCTGACAGCTGTATCACTCCTAATAGCTGGAGTCTTAGCCTGGCAAGTGCAGCGCACGAGCACAGAACGTGCTCGATCGTTTCCTCCTCCAACCTGCACTTCCTACATCTGCTATCACTGGCCAAGCCTAATTTAAAGGCATGTGACGCCAGAAGGCAGTGTCCAGTCAGAATACCCGTCATGAGTATACAGTCCTCTCTTTTTAATGAGAGGAGCAACTGTGTTAGTCTAAGGTTGTAAGACCTACACATAATCTTCGACACTTTACAGCCCCGCGCTTGAACCCACGCCTTTCCCGCTTGGTCGATCATGTGCACCTCTTGCATTCGCTTAATCTCGCCCAATCTAATTGGGACATCTACGGAGCAAGCTTTAAGGGATGCGCCCTTTTTAGCTAGTTCGTCCGCTTTTTCATTCCCATCTATTCCCATATGCCCTGAGACCCAATATAGATGTATACTTCTCCCTGACCCGATTCTCTCTAGAAACTACTTACACCCTAACATGCATTTAGATACTGTGCTATGCGAGATTACTGCCTTAATTGCTGCTTGACTGTCAATATAAAAGTTAACACGGTTGCAGCTTAAGCTATTCTCTTACAGGGTTTCTACTGCTTTGGTTACGGCTAATATTTCGGCTTGGAAAACGCTACAGTATTGCGGCAGGCTATAGGATCTGCTTATTTCCGGATCAGCGCAGTATACCGCAGACCCTACTCCTTCCACTATTTTGGAACCATCGGTGTACACATGTATCGTCTCGTCCGCCATTTGCGCCAACCGTCCACCTCTATTGTGGCCTTAAAATCTCCCTCGAAGCGCAGATAGGGAATCATATAGTCTGTTCATCTTGTGATTGATGACGCTATACTACTATGGCCATATGGTCGGCGCTCAAGCTGCCCCGAAGCACCGAGCCTGGTTGCGGTCGTTAACGTTTTGTTCTTTGCTACCAGGTCTACAGGTGGGATGTGCAGAATGGCATATAGTGCAGCCGTCGGGGTTGTTTTCAGGGCTCCTGTAATGCTAAGCATCGATAGTCTGCATACCCCCTCTAATTTCTTGAGGTATGTTGTTTTTTGTGTGGATTTCCACCAAACAAGAACTCCATAATATAGAATAGGGCTTACAATCGCTGTAAAAACCCAATGAGAAAGAGAGGGCGATAAGCCCCACGTACACCCCAGCATTCTTTTATATGCATAGAGTGCCGTTGAGGCCATCTTGACCCTCTCCTCCACGTTGAGCTTCCATGACAGCTTACTGTCTAGGATGATTCCTAGATATTTTGTGCAAGGTTTCTCCTGTAAGATCACCCCTCCTAACTTAGGCCTGGTCCAATTTGGGACCTTGTACCTCTTTGTAAACAAGACCATATCCGTCTTCTCCGCATTGACCTTCAACCCGACATTAGATGCCCAGGCATGAATATCCCGAAGCGCCCGATCCATCAAAGAACTAATCGTTGAAAGGCACTTTCCACCTATGACAATTGCAACGTCATCTGCGTAAGCCTTAAGTTTTACGGGTCCCTCATCGAATTGCCTGAGCAGTTGGTTGATGACCAGCGTCCACAGCAGAAGTGATAGCACCCCTCCCTGCGGCGTGCCCCTGTCCACTGATTTTGTGGCCTCGTACAATCCCCCCCAAGAAGACTCCTAGAGCATACTCCTTATATTCCAGGGATTTCTCTATGGTTATTACCACCCTATGCAATGCGGTGTCTACCGACTTGCCTTTGGTGTACGCATGCTGTGTTGTGGAGACCAGCTTTTCATCCACGTTGGACTTTATGTACACATCTATCAGCCTCTGAAAGGGTTTGAGCAGAAATGATGTTAAGCTTATGGGTCTATAGTCTTTGGGATACACGTGACCGATCCTCGCCGCCTTTGGTAGAAAAGCTACACGAGCAGTTCTCCAAGAGTGCGGTACATGATTCAGTCTTATGCACACATCGAATATTATTTTAAGCCATTCCACGACCGCCCTACTTGAGACTTGTAGCATGGCCGGGAATATACCATCTGGGCCCGGCGATTTAAACTTAGAAAACGTCTTCACTGCCCACTCAATCTTGGTATCGGTCACCAAGCCCGGCACTACTAGCTCCGTGATCGAAGTGTGAGTGATGTCTGCTGGCTCTTCTATACCGTCTCCCGGTGGGAAATGTGTATCGAGAAGCACCTCGAGGGATTCCTCACTATTACGTGACCATTCCCCGTTCTCTTTCTTTATCAGTCCCTAGACTATGTTTCCCTTTGATAGGACTTTTTTCAACCGTGCTCTTTCGCTGGAGCACTGTATGTCCGTACAGAAACTTTTCCATGAGTTTCTCTTCGCCCTGGTAACTTTACGCTTGTAGATCCTCAGTAGATCCCTGTACTCGTCCCGACACGCTTCGCTTTCCGCGGTCTTTGCGAGCTTAAACATTTCTTTTCCTTGTCTTCTTAGAAGTCTCAGCTCATTGCTCCACCATGGCGGCTTTGCTTTTCCTCTGAATCTTCTTAGAGAGCAAGCTTTGTTATACGCAGTCATAAGCGTCCTTGTTAGGAATTCATTCGATTCCTCCAGTTCCTCTACATTAGCAACCTCTTACCATACCATTACTACAGCTCGCACCCGTCCTTCCGTTTGCGCGTAGTAAACGCCAAACCCGCGCTCGCTAAGTCCAGAAACCTTTCCTCCCGATGAGAGCCACGACTCCTGGATCAGCGCCACGTCAAACGAACCCTCCTCAAGGGTTAGGAGGAGTTCGCTCGACGCCACTTTACTGTGTTGGAGGTTTATCTGTAGGACTCGCAGCACCATTGGGCTGTTTGTCCCCCTCCAGCACCTTCGTCTTGACGTCGTCGTCCTCCCCTTGCCCTTTTGGTTTAGAGTATTCGAGGCCCCCTTCAGCCTCTCGTGACTGTTGTGCCGGGTGTTCCTCTGTGCGAGTCACAGCGCCATTTAGCGGTTGGTCCTCTTCTAGCACGTTCGTGGTGACGTCGGGGACCTCCACCTGTCTTTTTTCCCTTAGGCTTTCGAGGTTCATATTTTAGCAACATTTATAATAACAATATAAATCAATATTATTAACAATTCTAAAAACTACATTCCTGCTGTTGTTGTGGAAGTCCTCAAGTCGGTGCTTATTGTCTTGGAATTCGTCAGCAGTTTCAATTTTTCGTCCTTGTTATGAAGTTCATAATTATTTGAATAGTATTGTGTTGAATTATCAATGTGGAATAGCATCGATCAACTTTTGCTGTTGGCTGTTATTTAAAAGCTATGTTATTGCAAGAAGACTTCATTTATTATTCAACTATAATTAGCGTCTTAATTTTATTCATGCTTATTAGTCAAAATTGTTCTGAATATTGAAACAAACATCGATCAATCTCGCATATTTTCTTCATTTTATACTACCATTACGACGATTACAATTTTAGAAAAAGAATTTTGAGCGATTAAAGGACGCACATACATCTACCCCCTCAACAAAGCCATCGCCATAATACAACTGTCATATTTGACTTCGTTAATTGAGCAGCAAAAAGCCATTGCATAAACATTATTCGCAGCAAGTATTTTAGCAACGACACTCGTTGAACAGTGATATTTATTTTGTATGTATACATATATGTTTTCATTTTATGTATGTACTTATACTAATATATAGATATTTTTCTAATTAATTGTAAACTATCTCTTTAAATTATTATCTATTTAATACATTTTTCGAAATTCATAACATAAATACTAGTTTATTTTACCGTTTTGCTTGTGAACTCTCTTTTTGTATAATTCAACATGTTTCATTCACCACAACACAATACACAAACATCTACATTTACTAACAATTTAAATGACTCTTTAATAGATTTACCAAATTACACTTCTCAAAAACAAATAATAAATCCATATGAAAACATAAATCTAAATGAAATTTCGGCAGTTTCAGTTAAACTTCCACAATTTTGGACTAGTTGTCCAGAAGCATGGTTTATACATGCTGAAACACAATTTAGCACCAAAAATATTACACAAGAGAATACCAAATACGAACACATTATAACAGCACTTCCACAAGATAATAATAACAATTTTTGATTTTATTCAAAATCCTCCACTTACTAACAAGTTTAGTGAACTTAAAAAAGTTTTGATAGAGAGACATTCTATTAGTGAAAATTCAAAACTAGACAAAATTTTAAATGATTCAGAAATGGGTGATCACAAACCCTCTGACTTTTATCGGTCATTAATTTTGTTAGCCGGTTAAAATTTTAGTGAGAATATTTTAAAGAGAATTTGGTTAAGAAAACTTCCCAAAAATTTAAATGCCATTTTGGTTAGCTCAAGTTCTAACAACATTAATGAATTAATAAAATTAGCAGATAACATTTTTGAAGTTATGAATAAAAATGTAGCTTTCTCAGTAAATACAATTTCAGGTACAAAAGTTCAAAATTCAGTTGTTGAAAATTTAGTTAAAACTACCTGTTTGATGCATGAAAATTTTCAGAAACTTTATTTGGGGTTAGCTGAAATTAAAACAGAAATGTATCGGAATCAATCTAGGTCGCGATCTAACTCTAGGAACAATTTTAGAAATACTTTTAGGCGCCGTTCTAATTCACGTAATAATCCAAATTTGTTGTGTAGATTCCACTACAAATTTGCTCGAAGCTGTGAACAACCTTGTTCTTGTAATAAAAATAAAGATTCGACAAACTAAATTCGACCGTTGTTGCAGCGACGAACAATGGGAATTTAGAATTTTCAACTAGTCGCTTATTCGTTTTTGACAATGATAATAAACAAAATTTTTTGATTGATAGTGGAGCAGAAATTTCGGTATTACCTGCTTCTAAATTTTCTCATGCGAAACGTTCGGATATAGTTCTCACAGCAGCTAACGGTTCAACAATTTATACTTTCGGGAAAAGGCTTTTAAACGTAAATTTAGGTTTAAGACGTGAATTTCCTTTTACGTTTTTGATAGCTGATATAGCTAAACCGATAATTGGGGCCGATTTTCTTTGCAAATATGGTCTATTGATTGATATTAAACACAAACGTTTAGTAGATCCTTTAACAAATCTTTCGGTCAATACTATATCTTCTTTTTGTGATATCCAATTACCTAAACTATTTGCAGTTGACAATAAATTTACAAAATTATTAAAAGAGTTTCCGTCACTTATTGCGGAGCCAGACTATACAAAATCTGTTAAACATGCAACGGTACATCGACTTGTAACGGAAGAAGCCTTCCATTTTCTAAGCCTAGGCGCTTAGATCCGGTTAAATACAAAGTCGCTAAAACAGAATTTGAATTTTTGGTTAAAACAGGGATTTGCCGGCCTTCAAATTCTTCAGTGGCCTCTCCACTTCATCTTGTACCTAAAAAAGAAGAAAACGATTGGCGGCCTTGTGGTGATTTTAGAAGATTAAATATTGTAACTGTACCTGATAGTTATCCTCTACCCCACATTCAGGATTTTAATATGAATCTTCGTAATAAAAATATATTTTCAAAATTAGACTTAGTAAGGCCATACCACCAAATTCCTATGGCTGAAGAAGATATTTATAAAACTGCTATTACAACTCCTTTCGGTATGTTTGAATTCATGAGAAGGCTTTCGGACTTAGAAATTCTGCGTAAACCTTTCAAAGATTCATAAATAAGGTAGTTGGTGACTGAGATTTTGTATATGCTTACATCGACGACTTACTTATTGCAAGTAAAGACGAAGAACAACATTTAAAAGATTTACGTATCCTTTTTCAACGCCTTACAGAGTATGGTTTAAACATTAAACCAAGTAAATGTACTTTTGGTGTATCTAGTATCGATTTTTTAGGACATAACACTTCTGGAACAGGTATTCGACCTTCTGATGAAAAGGTATCAGCTATTCGCAATTTCGAACGTCCAAAATCAGTTAAACAAGCACAGAAATTTATTGGTATGGTAAATTATTATCATAGATACATTCCAAACCTAACAGAATTTACGAACAAAATTTATGATCTAATTAATAAAGTAAATAAGAAACGTGACAAAACTTTGGTATGGGACAAGAAATCGAATGAAGCTTTTGAATGCATTAAAGATAAATTTGCATCTACGATATTGTTAAATCACTTTAACAAATATGCTAAATTATCTTTAACAGTAGATGCATCTAACACAGCGATTGGAGGCGTTATACAACAAAATTACAATAATAAAATTGAGCCCATTGCATTCTTTTCTAAAAAACTTTCCCCAACTGAAATTAAGTATAGTGCTTTTGATAGGGAATTATTGGCGATTTATTTAAATATAAAATATTTTAGATATCTTTTGGAAGGACGAAAATTTACAGTTTATATGGATCATAAACCTTTGACTACTGCTTTAAATTCAAAAACAGAACGGAGTCCCAGACAAACGCGACATTTGGAATTCATAGCACAGTTCACTGATGACATTCAGTATGTTAAAGGAGAATTCAATGTTTGTAGCGGATACACTGTCCAGAGCCTTTGAAATTAGTGCAATGCAGAATTCGGAACTGAATTTTAAAATTTTACAAATGGAACAACAAAATGATATTGATTTAAATGAACTTATAACTAATCCTCAGTTTTTAAATTTAAAGTTAATTAATATTCCTATTTTAAATTTCAATATTTGGTGTGAAATTTCAGGAGAAAATCCTAGGCCATTTGTACCCAGTAAACTAAGGAAGACAGTATTTGACATATTACATGGAATTACACATCTCGGTACGAGAGCTACACGACGACTCATAATTAAAAAATATTATTGGCCTAATATGATTAAAGATATTAATATTTGGTCGAAAGAGTGTTTTAACTGTCAAAAATCTAAGGTTTATCGTCACACTAAGTCTTCCATTAGTAAAATTCCAATTCCAAAAATCAGATTTGAACACATCCATATAGATATAGTTGGACCGTTGCCAGTTTCTAAAAATCATCGGTTTATTTTGACAATTGTTGATAGGTTTACTCGCTGGCCAGAGGCATATGCTTTAAAAGATATATCAGCAACTACAGTTGCAAACAAATTTTTCAGAGAATATATTTATCGTGTCGGAGTTCCGTTGAAAATTACTACTGATCAGGGTAGTCAGTTTACATCAAAATTATTTTCAGAGTTAACTAAATTATCATCAAATAAAAACATCTACGTATCACCCTCAGAGTAATGGTATTGTGGAGAGATTTAATAGACAGTTAAAATCTACTATTATGGCTAGGGATGGAATAAATACTTGGTATGATGAATTACCTGTCATACTTCTTGGTTTAAGATCAAATCACAAAGAAGATATTTCGGCTACACCAGCAGAAATGGCTTTTGGCCAAAATTTACGTTTGCCAGGGGAACTTGTTGTACCATCAGCTGAAAATTTCTCATCAACTGAAATTTTAAGTAAGTTACGTGAAGATTTTCGAAATATTAGATCAAATTTAAGTCATCATAAAGATTGTGATACTGGAATTTATGTTCCAAAAGATCTTCAAACTTGTAAATTTGCATTTGTTCGAGTCATTAATAAACATTAATTACAACAACCATACGAAGGACCTTACAAAATTGTGGAAAAAGGTCAAAAATGTTTTAAACTTGAAATTAATAATAATATTAAAACTATTCCAATTGACAGATTAAAACCTGCAATAATTGAAACTGCAGACACAAACGATACCAAGAATTTACACAAAAAAAGAGTTACGTTCAATTTGTTTAATGTTAAATTTTCTTGAAGGCGGAGTAATGTAGGGTTCCTTTTAATATATATTTTATAAGTTTTACTTTTAACTTTACATACTTTGTAATTTCAGTTTATTAGTTTATTCAATTATTTTATTTTCATTTTTGATTTACATATTTCAAAAATTATTAGTGAGATAAGAAATTTGAAAATAAAAATATGTTCGCGTTTTTGTAATCGTTATTTTAAATAATAAAGATTGTTTATAATTAAACTTTTATATGTGGTTGTCTTTAACCACAGGCACATCTACGAAAGAGCATACTGGAGCCCTTTTTAACACGCTTTTATTAGCTGGGACTGTATCTATCTATGTATCTATGTATCCATGTATGTATGTAACGGAATCTGGAATGACAGCGGCCATCAATGCTTCATAGTTGTTCCGCTCTCCTTCGGGAATCGTCTGTAGGATTTCGGCTGCTGGCCCCTTCAATGCTACGAATAGAGCTGCAACTTTATCTTCAGCACTCCAGTTGGTCACTGCTGCGGTCTTCGCAAACTGCAGCTTAAAGTCCTGGAAAGGAACAGAACCATCAAAGGATGGTGTTTTTACCTTTGGATTGCTTGCTGAAACAGCTGGGCGATTTAAGTGCAACGCTTGTATACGACCTCTCAAAGCAGCCACCTCGGCTTCGATTCTTTCCTCAAGCGGCGTTATTTTCTCGTCCATACGCGCTTCGAATTTTGTTGATATACGCGCCTCTTTCGCTTCGAGTTGTACTGTTATGCGTGCCTCTTGTTCTTTCAGTTGTGTTTCCATCTTTGATGTTATTCGTGTCTCTTGTGATTCCAGCTGTGATGACATATACATTTTCTGTTCCATATTGGATATAATCTGTGTCGACATTTCTGACATACGCGTTTCTTGTGCTTCAATCTTCGATGTAATCTGTGTCGACATTTCTGACATATGCGTTTCTTGTGCTTATTTCTGACGACATTTCTGACATTTGCGACGACATTGATGTTACTGTCGATATTTGTGCAGATATTGCAGCCAAAATCATGTTCAAGTCTGTGCTCGTAACTGTCTGCGATGTTTCGTTTTTCTCTTCGATTTTTGTTGTTGTCTCGTCCCCATCAGGATAAAAGACATACTCGTCCACATCAATTCCTTGCGACTCCATTACCTCTTGTAGCCGTGCCTGAAGTGCGATCTTGTCGGTTGTATTCAATCCACGGCTCTCCAACTCCTTCTTCAGTTGCTAGATCCTCAACTCACTCAACTTTGCCATGCCCAAGTTGTATTCGCAATCTTCGGAATTTATTCAATAATTCCTCTTCTGACACCAATTGTAACGAATTTACTGCAAATGCTCTTATCTGCAACCTTCTGCTAAGTTCGAATCACAAAACTGTTGAATAAATAACTCCAATCTTCAATAATGCAAAAATGGCCTTTATTAAAGTACTTCACAATAACACTTATACTTCGCTTGCTGATAGCTTGCTTAACTCAACTGATTAATAGCTTAAATGAAACTGATTTCTTTCGCCTCTACTGTCGAGCCTGCTCGGCTAAATGAAAAGGGTCAATTCATACGTCATCAAAACGGCTGATCTTATGTTTACATGCGCATTGCGTGATCTTCTTTTCTGATTTGTGGTTTCCTATAATCAGTTGATTCAGCTTACTGTTTATAATCAGGTGCAGTAACGCAAATTACAACTTTTATTATCAATGGAAAAATTATTTAGAAGAATAATATTGTAACGAATTTAGGGCAAATCCTCTTATTTGCAACCTTCTACTAACGTTCGAATCACTAAACTAATGAATAAATAACTCCACTATTCAATAATGTAAAATGGCCTTTATTCAAGTACTTCACAATACTACCACTTCTCGACAGATAGCGTGCTTAAATCAAACTCATTGTAAATTGCTCAGATTGCGCCCTTTTATACTCTTCGATTTCCTCGTTCCATACTTCTAGGCGTTTCCAGAATTTACTTAGTTACTGCTATAAAATTATAACTACAGATGCACGTGTATAGCTTCTCATATGCGGGTGTATATGTGGGTGATACTTGCACAAATTATTGCCTACTTTTGGGAGTATCTCAGATATATGCATGTGTTTGTGCGTTGCTCTCCGCTGTTTTTATGGACATATGTGTAGACATAATGATTAATGTGGTTATGTTCATACAAGTCACTGCTCAGTATCGGCTTAGAGATGATAGTATCCCTTAGTGTTGCTAATATTCGTCACAATAAGTACTACTCCATTGATCGATACTTTATATTTAGTTCAACTAAAGACAAAGGAGCATCCCAACTATCAAATATTTATATAGTATCTTTAAATACAGCATGCAGATAAAATACATTTGGGATTTGCATATATATATCGTTAGCTGTGTTTTAGGTGTGTTTTAATATATCATACCAAAACCTACGAAAAACGCAGTTTCGAAAAATTTGTTGGTTGGGGTCTTTTTGAATTAGGCTAATGATGTATTATCTCGCACATACTAACATTTATGCATGTATACACACTTTTGCAAAAAATGTGATTGGTCCAGGATGAATCACAAAGGAGTATGCGACTAATGCCAGTTTTGATCTCTTTGTATCTGTTGAACCGTTCCCTTTTGTTAGAGTATGTGAATAGACTAATTGTATCCATTTATACGCGAACGGGGCTTTTCCATTCCAGAACTTACTAGTTAGTTATCAGCTACGCTAGCCGCAAATACGTGAGTATTACTTGCACAAATTATTGCCCTCTCTTGTGAGCAACTCAGATAAGATATATGCATGTGTTTGTGCGTTGCTTCTCTGCTGCGTGTATTTACATATGTGTAGACATAATGATTGAATTATTGATGTGCATCAAGTCACTGCTTAGCATCGGTTTAGAGATGATAGTATGGCTTAGTGCTGCTAATATTCGTTACAATATATTCTCTTGTATATTGAATTAATAATTATTAAATTGAAGGACAAATCAGACTTGCGCACTTTTGCGCGCAAACCAAATATTTACATTTTCGCCCACATAAATTACAAATATAGGTCACCCTAACATACACTAATACATTTGGAAGGGAAATGGATATGCACAAAACATAAAATTGCGCCGGTCAAACAACCCTTTGCGCATCCAATGCACTCAACTACAAATACAACATACATAATAATTTGAATAAACGGATATCAGCAGCTAGTCGCCAAAAATAAACGCCGCTACTAATTGGAATTTTTCTATACATACTTACGCAAAAACATACGACACACCAACGCACGCCGTACAAGAGAAGTCAGGAGCATCGAGCAAGGCAAAATGTTTGAATTTGGCGACAGCGAACATACGCACGAACAATAGCAAAACGGAGTGCCGCTACCAAACTGAAAGCAACAGCGAACACACGCATGAACATTGTCAAGTGCATTGGAAAGTACAGCAAGCATACAAACAGATGTACGACAGTACCTAGTCTGGTTTTTATGTATATTAGGGCTCCCGAAAATTGGGGTAAAGCTAAATGCCGGGATAGCGGATTATCCTACATGATCGAAAGTATGCATATATATATATATATATATATATATATGTACAAACCATAGGCATGATAATGGAAGAAGGGAAAACGTATGTTAGCATGTAAGCGTATGTATATACTAATAGAATCCAGAGAAAGTAGCATTAGACTAGTATCCGATTTTTGCATTTCTAACTTTTATAATTGTTATTGTAAAATTACTGACTGTCTGCGCGCAGTCCTACAAAATTTTATAACGGAGGAATTGTTACTAATGAATTGTTTTTAGAAAATAACCGTCCGCCGACGTACGAAATCGTGTATAAGGGCGACAAATTAGCTTGTAAGATCAGAAGCTAGGAAATAGGTATATGAGCTTCTACCACTGACCAGAACACGACCTGAAGGTTTCTACTTCATTTCGTGATTAGTTTTATATTCAGTAGGAGGTTTCTACTCCAACTGACGGAGAGCTTGGCAGAGGGGTTCCACCCCAGCTAATCTTATCGAGACAGGGCCAGAGAATAGGAGTAGCTTTTAAGTAATATTTAATTTTTAAATAAACTTTATAACATACTTTCAGAACTCCTTCGTTTATTTCTTATAATCGGAAGAGGTTCTCCCACCAACTATAGGAACCCTGGGCGTACTGGGCATACCTCAGCAAAAATAAGTCCTTCATAAAATCTTTCAATATATCACCCAAGTTAAAACAAATGTTAAACAATTTTGGCGTAGGAAATTGTTTATTTGAAAGGACTCCTGAAACCTTTATATTAGTTTTGGGATGAATAAGATTTTGGGATTTATTTGTTTAAGAATTCAGCACCAATGATTGGCTCTGTGATTTCAACAATGTAAAATAAATGTGGAAAGTTACGACTTAAATTTAAAGTTAATGTAAATAGTTTTGATCCAAAAACATCTATGTTTGTGTCATTCGCTGGGAAAAGAACTTGTGTTGGTACCTTCGACCCTTTGGAACAAAATGATTTTGGAATGGCGCTAATGTCTGCACCAGAATCAACTAAAAATATTACCTTAGTATTTGCGTCAAAAACAAATAAGCGACTAGAAGGAAAAATGCTACTGTTCGTCGCTTTTACAGTAGTATCTACTGGTTTTTTGAGTAACTAAAGGGTTGGATACATTTATTGGTCCTTTCCGAAAATTTCTCATGATACCAACACAAACCTGATGATGATAACTGTCTTGGCTTCGACTTAGATCGAGACCTAGACCTTGACCGAAATGAAAAAATTTTCTGAACACTAAGTTTTTGTATAGTATCAGTTAATGTTTGAATTTGTTCTTCTAAGCGACTAAGATGGTCATTTTGCTCAGATGTTCATGAAGATATTGCTTGCACATGACCTTGCTTACTTGACGGAACGGTTTCATAGATTGAATCTGTCATGTTTATTAATATCTTTAAGTCTGGATTAGGCAATGTTTTAAGTGAAACTTGTATTTGTGTTGGTAATTTACGAATCCAAAGTTATATAATGAGTTTGTCTGAAATCGAGTCTGGCTGTGTCGCTGTTTGTTTAAGTGTGCGATAAAATTCCGATGGTTTTCTATCACCTATGTCTAGATCTGCCAGGAGGGACTTTAAGCGTTCAGATTCGCTAAGAAAATTTCTTTCTAAAAGAGCTTCTTCCAGTGTAGAATATGATGTCGAGGCCGAATTATTCCAATTATCATTAATAGCCTGTATGATATCAATAACCGTTGCAGTCATATCCTGTGAAAGCGACACTATAAGATATTCATACTTGCAAATTTCGCTAGTAATATTTTTAATATGAAATTGAGTCTCAGCTAAAATAAAACATTGGTGAGAATATTTATTATAAATAAATTAGCCTTCCTTAGTTCGGGTGTAACCGAACATTACATACTCAGCCGGGAGCTTTGGAGACAAAATAAGGGAAATCAACATTTAGGAAAATGAACCTAGGGTAACCCTGGAATGTGTTTGTATGACATGGGTATTAAAGAGCATTTTAAAAGGGAGTGGGCCATAGTTCTATAGGTGGATGCCATTTCGGGATATCGCCATAAAGGTGGACCAGAGGTGACTCTAGAATGTGTTTGTAGGATATTGGTATCAAATGAAAGGTGGTAATGAGTATTTTAAAAGGGAGTGATCCTTAGTTCTATAGATGGGCGCCTTTTTGAGATATCGTCATAAAGGTGGACCAGGGGTGACTCTAGAATCTCTTTGTACGATATGGGTATCAATGAAAGGTGTTATAGGTGGACGCCTTTTCGAGATATCGCCCTAAAGGTGGACCAGAGGTGACTCTATAATGTGTTTGTACGATATGGGTATCAAATGAAAGGTGTTAATGAGTATTTTGAAAGGGAATGGGCCTTAGTTCTATAGGTGGACACCTTTTCGAGATATCGCTATAAAGGTGGACCAGGGGTGACTCTAGAATGTGTTTGTTCGATATGGGTATCAAATGAAAGGTATTAATGAGTATTTTAAAAGGGGTGGGCCTTAATTCTATAGGTGGACGCCTTTTCGAGATATCGCAATAAAGGCAGGCCAGGGGTGACTAGAATGCGTTTGTACGATATGGGTATCAAATGGAAGGTGTTAATGATTATTTAAAACGTAGTGGGCCTTAGTTCTTTAGGCGGACGCCTTTTCGAGATATCACCATAAAGGTGGACCAGGGGTGACTCTAGAATGTGTTTGTACGTTATGGGTATCAAATTAAAGGTATTAATAAGGGTTCTAAAAGGGAGTGGCCCTTAGTTGTATATGTGAAGGCGTTTTTGAGATATCGACCAAAATGTGGCCCACCCGGGGGTTACTAGGGATGATTGCAGGATTGATTGAGGTTTTTTATGACAAAAAAAGAAAAAAGGGCGAAATTCGAAAAATCTCGAAAAACTGAAAAATTGCAAAAAAAAAACTTTAAAAATTTTTTTGAATTTTTTCCGAAAAGTACATTTAAAAACAAATTAAAAAAAAAAAAAATCCCAAGCGGTCAATTTTTGAAAAAGTTATAGCAATTTGAAAACAAAAACGGAGTTTTTTTAAAAATTCATAACTTTTTTTGAGTTGGATGAAAAAATTTTAAAAACTTCTGAAAAACGTCTTTCGTAAGCTAGAAAAAGGAGAAAAACTTTCAGCCAATTCTAAAGGATTCGGGTTCAAAATTGGACGAAATGGGATGGAATACCCCATATATATATATATATATATATACATATATATATATATCTATATATATTTTAATTTTTGATTTAAATATCTATATGATTTATACGATTATCACTGGCTAATAGGATTTCAAGATTTTTTTGTTTCATCAAGACAGCTTTGTATGTGATCAAAACGATTATTGTATATTTTCAACTCCCGTAGCGTATTCAGACACCCAATTCTTTCGGCAGATCGGAAAGTTGATTGCATGACAAATTCAGCAAAGTAAGGTGTGTAAAAAGAGACACAAATGCTGGTACTTTAGTTAGTTGATTCTTGGCAAACACCAAATGACTAGCACAGTCCTTGAGAAGTTAAAGCGATTCAGGCAATGTATTTTATCATGGATTGTTGATAGATATTGTATTGTAATAGTAGAGATTTAAATTTTATAATTGTTTTATTTTTGTTCACTATTGTATTAAAAATTTAAAGATTCTTGTTCAAATAATTTATTGATGTTGAATCGAAAATTTTGCATATAAACTATTTTGTAAATGATAGTCTTTATTTTAGTCAAAATTCTTTTAGATGTTTTTACACTATACAAATTTTTAGTTCATTTTAGAATATGATTCTGATATTCAAATTTCTATATAAAATAGTCTTTGAGTTTTAAACTAATCACTGCCTTAATGATCTGGTTTTTCTTTAATCACATTTCTGTATCATTGTGTAGGCACATGTATGCGATAATTATAGTCATATTAGCATTTATAATTCACTAGTTCTGCATTTAACAACGTTAAGTCCAAATTCGTTGTACAAGTATGCACGTTCAAATAATTTTAGCTCCTTATATTCCTTTTTTTTTTTGATAAATAAAAATAAACAATCTAATAATAATAAATTTTAAAATATAAAAATAATATTTATAACAAGTAAATAACCCTACAAGGAGTATGCTCTAGGAGTCTTCTTGGACATTGCTGGGGCTTTCAATAATGTTTCTAAATGGGCGATTATGGGGTCTTAATTACATTAAAGTACATCCCGCCTTAATCAGATGGATCGGCTGCATGTTAAATTGCAGGAAGATTAAATCACAATGGGGATTGTACGAGGCCACGAAATCAGTGGACAGTGGCACGCCGCAGGCACGTCCTCTACTGTGGACGCTGGTCATCAACCAACTGCTCAGGCGATTCGATGAGGGACCCGTAAAATTTACGGCTTACGCAGATGACGTTGCAATTATCATAAGTGGAAAGTGCCTTCCAACGATTAGTTCTTTGATGGATCGGGCGCTTCGGGATATTCATACCTGGGTATCTAATGTCGGGTTCAAAGTCAATGCGGAGAAGACGGATATGGTCTTGTTTACAAAGAGGTACAAGGTCCCAAATCGGACCAGGCCTAAGTTAGGAGGGGTGACCTTACAAGAGAAACCTTGCACAAAATACCTAGGAGTCATCATAGACAGTAAGCTGTCATGGAAGCTCAACGTGGAGGAAAGGGTCAAGAAGGCATCAACGGCACTCTATGCATGTAAAGGATGCTGGGGTGTACGTGGGGCTTATCGCCCTCTCTTTCTCATTGGGTTTTTACAGCGATTGTAAGCCCTATTCTATACTATGGAGTTCTTGTTTGGTGGAAAGCCACAGAAAAAACAACATACCTCAAAAAATTAGAGGGGATATGCAGACTATCGATGCTTGGCATTACGAGAGCCCTGAAAACAACCCCGACGGCTTCACTGTATGCCATTCTGCACATTCTACCTGTAGACCTGGTAGCAAAGAACATATCATTAACAACCGCAACCAGGCTCGGTGCCTCGGGGCAGCTTGAGCGCCGACTATATAGCCATAGTAGTATAGCGTCATCAATCACAAGACGAAAAGACTACCTGATTCCCTATCTGCGCTTAGAGGGAGATCTTAAGGCCACAATAGAGGTGGGCGGTTGGCGCAAGGGTGCGCAAATGGCGGACAAGGCGATACATGTGTACACAGATGGTTCCAGGGTAGTGGAAGGAATAGGGTCTGCGGTATACTGTGCTGATCCGGAAATAAGCAGATCCTACAGGCTGCCGGATTACTGTAGCGTTTTCCATGCGGAAATATTAGCCGTAACCAAAGCAGTAGAAACCCTGGAAGAGAAGAGCTTAAGCTGGTATAAAAACTAATGGTGAAAAAAGAAGCGAAACAAAAAGTACGAAAAAATCCGAGGATTCTGAGGACAGCGAAGAGTATCAAGAAGCAGATACCGAAATGACTACGAATAATATAAGTAATTTTGACGTCCGGAGGCCAGACTCATTAAGACTCGATGGTAATGGGGCCGAAAACTGGCGCGTGTTTAAACAAAATTTTGAGATTTCTGCTATTGCGATTGAATTGGATGGAAGGAAAGATCCACAGAAGGTGGGAATATTTTTAAACACCTGCGGAGCGGAAACGATAGAAATTTTTAATACATTAGGTTTGTCTGATGTGGACAAGTAAATTTACAAAACGGTATTTGAAGCTATTAAAACTATTGCACACCAAAGGAAAACGAGGTGTATGAAGCATTCAGGTTTAATTCGAGACGGCAAGAGGAAAACGAGCCCTTCGACTCGTACTTGTTAGATTTGCGTAAATTAGTAAAAAATTGTGGATATGCTGACGCAGATAAGATGATACGGGATACTATAGTTTCGGGCACAAACAGTAATACACTCCGTAAAAAATTACTAGAACAAAAAGATTTGACTTTACCTAAAGTAGTGGAAATGGCAAGGGCAGCCGAAATAGTAGAAAAGCATGCAAATGATATGCAAAAACAAAATAAGAGCACTTCAGTAGATGCTGTTAACGTAAATTCTAAGCAGCGCGCAAATTACGGCAGAGGGCATTCAAACGAAAAAAGAACAGAAAAGCCGGCAAGCAAAGAGAACGGTGAGCGAACATTAACATGCAAATTTTGTAAAGGCACACGCGTAATTAGAAAATGTCCAGCATTTGGGCAAAAATGCAACAACTGCCGGTACAATCACTTTAGCATTGCTTGTTATGCTTCAAAAGTTCACGAGTTAAGAGAGCCCACTATGCAAGCAGACGGAGACGACGAAATCGTTTTACATGACATTGCTGGGTTATTTGTTCATCGAATGAGATGGTATTAGAAGATTCGCGTTAATGATTTTTTACTCAATTTTAAGCTAGACACTGGCGCCGGTGTTAATGTTTTGCCGTATAGATATCTAAAACACATTAAAATTGCACAGCTCAAAGAAGGTGGCATACCACCAAAAAGTTATAGTGGTTTGGACTTAAAATATAGAGGCGTTGTACACTGTGTTGTTATGTGCAGAGACGAAGTGACGTTGTTGACATTTGCTGTCATAGACACTAATTTTGAGCCTCTTTTAGGACTGGAAGCATGTGAACGTTTACACTTGATAAAAAGAGTTAACTCAATTGAACAAACGACAAAAGAGCAATTTATTGCAAAAAATCGAGACGCTTTTGAGGGTTTGGATTGTTTTGTACAAAACCTGGAAATCAAATTGAATGCAGGTTCGATTCCAATTGTCAAGCCAGCAAGACGAATTTGGTAATTGTTGAAAAAAAAATCAGGCCAGCTTCGCCTATGTATTGACCCACAAAATCTAAATGCCAATGTTTTACAGGGAAACCATACAATTCCAACATTTGAATCAATATCTGCACAGATTGCTAACAAAAAATATTTCACCGTGCTAGATTTAAAGCAAGGGTTGTGGCAAATTGGGTTAAGCGCCAAGTCTAGCGAGTTGTGCACATTTAATTCCCCATTCGGATGTTTTAGGTATAAGCGCATGCCATTTGGGATTAAAAATTGGGCCCGAAGTGTTTCTGAAATATAATGAAGGAAATATCGAAGGTATTGAAAACGTAATAGTGTTCATTGATGATGGTCTAATAGCAACATATACGATCGCAGAACATGACCAAGTTTTACAAAAAGTTGTCGAACGCGCCAGAAAAATGAATGTTAAATTTAATTTAGACAAAATACAATATAAAGTTACTCATGTGAAATACTTGGGTAAGATAATAAGCCAAGATGGTATCAAATGCGACCCAGATCGCGTTAAAGCTATAATGAAAATCGAACAACCTAAAGTCAAAAAAGATTTACCAAAACTGCTGGGGATGGTTAATTATATGAGGGAATACATCCTAAACCTATCCGAAATTTCGCAACCCCTAAGGGAGCTGTTAAAAACATCAGTTGTTTTCAAATGGCAAACGGCCCACGAAAACTGCTTGAAACTGGTAAAGAATATGATTGCAAATGCTCCCACGCTAAAAACGTTTGACGAAACTAAAAATATTACAATTGAAACAGATGCATTGAAATTCGGTCTAAGGTGTTGCATTATGCAAAATGGAAAACATTTTGCATTTCAAGGCTGGAGAGTAACGGATCCCTCTCTGATTCGATACTCGCTCCATTACAATCAACGGAAGAAAAAAATTCGTTCGATGGAAGAGAGGATTCGTGAGAGAATCAGTGGTATATACTCTCAATTGTCCGAAGAGATTGCTTCACTTGAGCGTAAATTTACAGCTAAACTGCAGGAGAGCATCGAAGGCTTTGATAAAGTTGAACGTAGGCTTGAAGTGGAATCAGCAACGGTGTGCACTTTGTCTGTCGAGTTAAAGGCAGTTAAAGAGGAATTGGCAAACCTAAAGACTGAAAGGGTGAACAACAACAACTATCATTCGACCGACGCTGTCATTCTTGGTCTACCTTTCGCAAGTGAAGAATGCTTATCTTGCTTATGTTGCTAGATCCTCAACTCACTCAACTTTGCCATGCCCAAGTTGTATTCGCAATCTTCGGAATTTATTCAATAATTCCTCTTCTGACACCAATTGTAACGAATTTACTGCAAATGCTCTTATCTGCAACCTTCTGCTAAGTTCGAATCACAAAACTGTTGAATAAATAACTCCAATCTTCAATAATGCAAAAATGGCCTTTATTAAAGTACTTCACAATAACACTTATACTTCGCTTGCTGATAGCTTGCTTAACTCAACTGATTAATAGCTTAAATGAAACTGATTTCTTTCGCCTCTACTGTCGAGCCTGCTCGGCTAAATGAAAAGGGTCAATTCATACGTCATCAAAACGGCTGATCTTATGTTTACATGCGCATTGCGTGATCTTCTTTTTTGATTTGTGGTTTCCTATAATCAGTTGATTCAGCTTACTGTTTATAATCAGGTGCAGTAACGCAAATTACAACTTTTATTATCAATGGAAAAATTATTTGGAAGAATAATATTGTAACGAATTTAGGGCAAATCCTCTTATTTGCAACCTTCTACTAACGTTCGAATCACTAAACTAATGAATAAATAACTCCACTATTCAATAATGTAAAATGGCCTTTATTCAAGTACTTCACAATACTACCACTTCTCGACAGATAGCGTGCTTAAATCAAACTCATTGTAAATTGCTCAGATTGCGCCCTTTTATACTCTTCGATTTCCTCGTTCCATACTTCTAGGCGTTTCCAGAATTTACTTAGTTACTGCTATAAAATTATAACTACAGATGCACGTGTATAGCTTCTCATATGCGGGTGTATATGTGGGTGATACTTGCACAAATTATTGCCTACTTTTGGGAGTATCTCAGATATATGCATGTGTTTGTGCGTTGCTCTCCGCTGCTTTTATGGACATATGTGTAGACATAATGATTAATGTGGTTATGTTCATACAAGTCACTGCTCAGTATCGGCTTAGAGATGATAGTATCCCTTAGTGTTGCTAATATTCGTCACAATAAGTACTACTCCATTGATCGATACTTTATATTTAGTTCAACTAAAGACAAAGGAGCATCCCAACTATCAAATATTTATATAGTATCTTTAAATACAGCATGCAGATAAAATACATTTGGGATTTGCATATATATATCGTTAGCTGTGTTTTAATATATCATACCAAAACCTACGAAAAACGCAGTTTCGAAAAATTTGTTGGTTGGGGTCTTTTTGAATTAGGCTAATGATGTATTATCTCGCACATACTAACATTTATGCATGTATACACACTTTTGCAAAAAATGTGATTGGTCCAGGATGAATCACAAAGGAGTATGCGACTAATGCCAGTTTTGATCTCTTTGTATCTGTTGAACCGTTCCCTTTTGTTAGAGTATGTGAATAGACTAATTGTATCCATTTATACGCGAACGGGGCTTTTCCATTCCAGAACTTACTAGTTAGTTATCAGCTACGCCAGCCACAAATACGTGAGTATTACTTGCACAAATTATTGCCCTCTCTTGTGAGCAACTCAGATAAGATATATGCATGTGTTTGTGCGTTGCTTCTCTGCTGCGTGTATTTACATATGTGTAGACATAATGATTGAATTATTGATGTGCATCAAGTCACTGCTTAGCATCGGTTTAGAGATGATAGTATGGCTTAGTGCTGCTAATATTCGTTACAATATATTCTCTTGTATATTGAATTAATAATTATTAAATTGAAGGACAAATCAGACTTGCGCACTTTTGCGCGCAAACCAAATATTTACATTTTCGCCCACATAAATTACAAATATAGGTCACCCTACCATACACTAATACATTTGCGCATCCAATGCACTCAACTACAAATACAACATACATAATAATTTGAATAAACGGATATCAGCAGCTAGTCGCCAAAAATAAACGCCGCTACTAATTGGAATTTTTCTATACATACTTACGCAAAAACATACGACACACCAACGCACGCCGTACAAGAGAAGTCAGGAGCATCGAGCAAGGCAAAATGTTTGAATTTGGCGACAGCGAACATACGCTCGAACAATAGCAAAACGGAGTGCCGCTACCAAACTGAAAGCAACAGCGAACACACGCATGAACATTGTCAAGTGCATTGGAAAGTACAGCAAGCATACAAACAGATGTACGACAGTACCTAGTCTGGTTTTTATGTATATTAGGGCTCCCGAAAATTGGGGTAAAGCTAAATGCCGGGATAGCGGATTATCCTACATGATCGAAAGTATGCATATATATATATATATATATATATATATGTACAAACCATAGGCATGATAATGGAAGAAGGGAAAACGTATGTTAGCATGTAAGCGTATGTATATACTAATAGAATCCAGAGAAAGTAGCATTAGACTAGTATCCGATTTTTGCATTTCTAACTTTTATAATTGTTATTGTAAAATTACTGACTGTCTGCGCGCAGTCCTACAAAATTTTATAACGGAGGAATTGTTACTAATGAATTGTTTTTAGAAAATAACCGTCCGCCGACGTACGAAATCGTGTATAAGGGCGACAAATTAGCTTGTAAGATCAGAAGCTAGGAAATAGGTATATGAGCTTCTACCACTGACCAGAACACGACCTGAAGGTTTCTACTTCATTTCGTGATTAGTTTTATATTCAGTAGGAGGTTTCTACTCCAACTGACGGAGAGCTTGGCAGAGGGGTTCCACCCCAGCTAATCTTATCGAGACAGGGCCAGAGAATAGGAGTAGCTTTTAAGTAATATTTAATTTTTAAATAAACTTTATAACATACTTTCAGAACTCCTTCGATTATTTCTTATAATCGGAAGAGGTTCTCCCACCAACTATAGGAACCCTGGGCGTACTGGGCATACCTCAGCAAAAATAAGTCCTTCATAAAATCTTTCAATATATCACCCAAGTTAAAACAAATGTTAAACAATTTTGGCGTAGGATATTGTTTATTTGAAAGGACTCCCGAAACCTTTATATTAGTTTTGGGATGAATAAGATTTTGGGATTTATTTGTTTAAGAATTCAGCACCAATGATTGGCTCTGTGATTTCAACAATGTAAAATAAATGTGGAAAGTTACGACTTAAATTTAAAGTTAATGTAAATAGTTTTGATCCAAAAACATCTATGTTTGTGTCATTCGCTGGGAAAAGAACTTGTGTTGGTACCTTCGACCCTTTGGAACAAAATGATTTTGGAATGGCGCTAATGTCTGCACCAGAATCAACTAAAAATATTACCTTAGTATTTGCGTCAAAAACAAATAAGCGACTAGAAGGAAAAATGCTACTGTTCGTCGCTTTTACAGTAGTATCTACTGGTTTTTTGAGTAACTAAAGGGTTGGATACATTTATTGGTCCTTTCCGAAAATTTCTCATGATACCAACACAAACCTGATGATGATAACTGTCTTGGCTTCGACTTAGATCGAGACCTAGACCTTGACCGAAATGAAAAAATTTTCTGAACACTAAGTTTTTGTATAGTATCAGTTAATGTTTGAATTTGTTCTTCTAAGCGACTAAGATGGTCATTTTGCTCAGATGTTCATGAAGATATTGCTTGCACATGACCTTGCTTACTTGACGGAACGGTTTCATAGATTGAATCTGTCATGTTTATTAATATCTTTAAGTCTGGATTAGGCCATGTTTTAAGTGAAACTTGTATTTGTGTTGGTAATTTACGAATCCAAAGTTATATAATGAGTTTGTCTGAAATCGAGTCTGGCTGTGTCGCTGTTTGTTTAAGTGTGCGATAAAATTCCGATGGTTTTCTATCACCTATGTCTAGATCTGCCAGGAGGGACTTTAAGCGTTCAGATTCGCTAAGAAAATTTCTTTCTAAAAGAGCTTCTTCCAGTGTAGAATATGATGTCGAGGCCGAATTATTCCAATTATCATTAATAGCCTGTATGATATCAATAACCGTTGCAGTCATATCCTGTGAAAGCGACACTATAAGATATTCATACTTGGAAATTTCGCTAGTAATATTTTTAATATGAAATTGAGTCTCAGCTAAAATAAACCATTGGTGAGAATATTTATTATAAATAAATTAGCCTTCCTTAGTTCGGGTGTAACCGAACATTACATACTCAGCCGGGAGCTTTGGAGACAAAATAAGGGAAATCAACATTTAGGAAAATGAACCTAGGGTAACCCTGGAATGTGTTTGTATGACATGGGTATTAAAGAGCATTTTAAAAGGGAGTGGGCCATAGTTCTATAGGTGGATGCCATTTCGGGATATCGCCATAAAGGTGGACCAGAGGTGACTCTAGAATGTGTTTGTAGGATATTGGTATCAAATGAAAGGTGGTAATGAGTATTTTAAAAGGGAGTGATCCTTAGTTCTATAGATGGGCGCCTTTTTGAGATATCGTCATAAAGGTGGACCAGGGGTGACTCTAGAATCTCTTTGTACGATATGGGTATCAATGAAAGGTGTTATAGGTGGACGCCTTTTCGAGATATCGCCCTAAAGGTGGACCAGAGGTGACTCTATAATGTGTTTGTACGATATGGGTATCAAATGAAAGGTGTTAATGAGTATTTTGAAAGGGAATGGGCCTTAGTTCTATAGGTGGACACCTTTTCGAGATATCGCTATAAAGGTGGACCAGGGGTGACTCTAGAATGTGTTTGTTCGATATGGGTATCAAATGAAAGGTATTAATGAGTATTTTAAAACGGGTGGGCCTTAATTCTATAGGTGGACGCCTTTTCGAGATATCGCAATAAAGGCAGGCCAGGGGTGACTAGAATGCGTTTGTACGATATGGGTATCAAATGGAAGGTGTTAATAATTATTTAAAACGTAGTGGGCCTTAGTTCTTTAGGCGGACGCCTTTTCGAGATATCACCATAAAGGTGGACCAGGGGTGACTCTAGAATGCGTTTGTACGTTATGGGTATCAAATTAAAGGTATTAATAAGGGTTCTAAAAGGGAGTGGCCCTTAGTTGTATATGTGAAGGCGTTTTTGAGATATCGACCAAAATGTGGCCCACCCGGGGGTTACTAGGGATGATTGCAGGATTGATTGAGGTTTTTTATGACAAAAAAAGAAAAAAGGGCGAAATTCGAAAAACCTCGAAAAACTGAAAAATTGCAAAAAAAAAAACTTTAAAAATTTTTTTGAATTTTTTCCGAAAAGTGCATTTAAAAACAAATTAAAAAAAAAAAAAAATCCCAAGCGGTCAATTTTTGAAAAAGTTATAGCAATTTGAAAACAAAAACGGAGTTTTTTTAAAAATTCATAACTTTTTTTGAGTTGGATGAAAAAATTTTAAAAACTTCTGAAAAACGTCTTTCGTAAGCTAGAAAAAGGAGAAAAACTTTCAGCCAATTCTAAAGGATTCGGGTTCAAAATTGGTCGAAATGGGATGGAATACCCCATATATATATATATATATATATACATATATATATATATCTATATATATTTTAATTTTTGATTTAAATATCTATATGATTTATACGATTATCACTGGCTAATAGGATTTCAAGATTTTTTTGTTTCATCAAGACAGCTTTGTATGTGATCAAAACGATTATTGTATATTTTCAACTCCCGTAGCGTATTCAGACACCCAATTCTTTCGGCAGATCGGAAAGTTGATTGCATGACAAATTCAGCAAAGTAAGGTGTGTAAAAAGAGACACAAATGCTGGTACTTTAGTTAGTTGATTCTTGGCAAACACCAAATGACTAGCACAGTCCTTCAGAAGTTGAAGCGATTCAGGCAATGTATTTTATCATGGATTGTTGATAGATATTGTATTGTAATAGTAGAGATTTAAATTTTATAATTGTTTTATTTTTGTTCACTATTGTATTAAAAATTTAAAGATTCTTGTTCAAATAATTTATTGATGTTGAATCGAAAATTTTGCATATAAACTATTTTGTAAATGATAGTCTTTATTTTAGTCAAAATTCTTTTAGATGTTTTTACACTATAAAAATTTTTAGTTCATTTTAGAATATGATTCTGATATTCAAATTTCTATATAAAATAGTCTTTGAGTTTTAAACTAATCACTGCCTTAATGATCTGGTTTTTCTTTAATCACATTTCTGTATCATTGTGTAGGCACATGTATGCGATAATTATAGTCATATTAGCATTTATAATTCACTAGTTCTGCATTTAACAACGTTAAGTCCAAATTCGTTGTACAAGTATGCACGTTCAAATAATTTTAGCTCCGTTGGTATAATCGCCAATATAGTTTAAATAAAACTATTGATTTTAAAAAAGAATTATACTTTATTTCAAAAGTCATATTTGTTAAACTCCAAAAAATATTTTCCTTTTTTTTTTTGATAAATAAAAATAAACAATCTAATAATAATAAATTTTAAAATATAAAAATAATATTTATAACAAGTAAATAACCCTACAAGGAGTATGCTCTAGGAGTCTTCTTGGACATTGCTGGGGCTTTCAATAATGTTTCTAAATGGGCGATTATGGGGTCTTAATTACATTAAAGTACATCCCGCCTTAATCAGATGGATCGGCTGCATGTTAAATTGCAGGAAGATTAAATCACAATGGGGATTGTACGAGGCCACGAAATCAGTGGACAGTGACACGCCGCAGGCACGTCCTCTACTGTGGACGCTGGTCATCAACCAACTGCTCAGGCGATTCGATGAGGGACCCGTAAAATTTACGGCTTACGCAGATGACGTTGCAATTATCATAAGTGGAAAGTGCCTTCCAACGATTAGTTCTTTGATGGATCGGGCGCTTCGGGATATTCATACCTGGGTATCTAATGTCGGGTTCAAAGTCAATGCGGAGAAGACGGATATGGTCTTGTTTACAAAGAGGTACAAGGTCCCAAATCGGACCAGGCCTAAGTTAGGAGGGGTGACCTTACAAGAGAAACCTTGCACAAAATACCTAGGAGTCATCATAGACAGTAAGCTGTCATGGAAGCTCAACGTGGAGGAAAGGGTCAAGAAGGCCTCAACGGCACTCTATGCATGTAAAGGATGCTGGGGTGTACGTGGGGCTTATCGCCCTCTCTTTCTCATTGGGTTTTTACAGCGATTGTAAGCCCTATTCTATACTATGGAGTTCTTGTTTGGTGGAAAGCCACAGAAAAAACAACATACCTCAAAAAATTAGAGGGGATATGCAGACTATCGATGCTTGGCATTACGAGAGCCCTGAAAACAACCCCGACGGCTGCACTGTATGCCATTCTGCACATTCTACCTGTAGACCTGGTAGCAAAGAACATATCATTAACAACCGCAACCAGGCTCGGTGCCTCGGGGCAGCTTGAGCGCCGACTATATAGCCATAGTAGTATAGCGTCATCAATCACAAGACGAAAAGACTACCTGATTCCCTATCTGCGCTTAGAGGGAGATCTTAAGGCCACAATAGAGGTGGGCGGTTGGCGCAAGGGTGCGCAAATGGCGGACAAGGCGATACATGTGTACACAGATGGTTCCAGGGTAGTGGAAGGAATAGGGTCTGCGGTATACTGTGCTGATCCGGAAATAAGCAGATCCTACAGGCTGCCGGATTACTGTAGCGTTTTCCATGCGGAAATATTAGCCGTAACCAAAGCAGTAGAAACCCTGGAAGAGAAGAGCTTAAGCTGGTATAAAAACTAATGGTGAAAAAAAGAAGCGAAACAAAAAGTACGAAAAAATCCGAGGATTCTGAGGACAGCGAAGAGTATCAAGAATCAGATACCGAAATGACTACGAATAATATAAGTAATTTTGACGTCCGGAGGCCAGACTCATTAAGACTCGATGGTAATGGGGCCGAAAACTGGCGCGTGTTTAAACAAAATTTTGAGATTTCTGCTATTGCGATTGAATTGGATGGAAGGAAAGATCCACAGAAGGTGGGAATATTTTTAAACACCTGCGGAGCGGAAACGATAGAAATTTTTAATACATTAGGTTTGTCTGATGTGGACAAGTAAATTTACAAAACGGTATTTGAAGCTATTAAAACTATTGCACACCAAAGGAAAACGAGGTGTATGAAGCATTCAGGTTTAATTCGAGACGGCAAGAGGAAAACGAGCCCTTCGACTCGTACTTGTTAGATTTGCGTAAATTAGTAAAAAATTGTGGATATGCTGACGCAGATAAGATGATACGGGATACTATAGTTTCGGGCACAAACAGTAATACACTCCGTAAAAAATTACTAGAACAAAAAGATTTGACTTTACCTAAAGTAGTGGAAATGGCAAGGGCAGCCGAAATAGTAGAAAAGCATGCAAATGATATGCAAAAACAAAATAAGAGCACTTCAGTAGATGCTGTTAACGTAAATTCTAAGCAGCGCGCAAATTACGGCAGAGGGCATTCAAACGAAAAAAGAACAGAAAAGCCGGCAAGCAAAGAGAACGGTGAGCGAACATTAACATGCAAATTTTGTAAAGGCACACGCGTAATTAGAAAATGTCCAGCATTTGGGCAAAAATGCAACAACTGCCGGTACAATCACTTTAGCATTGCTTGTTATGCTTCAAAAGTTCACGAGTTAAGAGAGCCCACTATGCAAGCAGACGGAGACGACGAAATCGTTTTACATGACATTGCTGGGTTATTTGTTCATCGAATGAGATGGTATTAGAAGATTCGCGTTAATGATTGTTTACTCAATTTTAAGCTAGACACTGGCGCCGGTGTTAATGTTTTGCCGTATAGATATCTAAAACACATTAAAATTGCACAGCTCAAAGAAGGTGGCATACCACCAAAAAGTTATAGTGGTTTGGACTTAAAATATAGAGGCGTTGTACACTGTGTTGTTATGTGCAGAGACGAAGTGACGTTGTTGACATTTGCTGTCATAGACACTAATTTTGAGCCTCTTTTAGGACTGGAAGCATGTGAACGTTTACACTTGATAAAAAGAGTTAACTCAATTGAACAAACGACAAAAGAGCAATTTATTGCAAAAAATCGAGACGCTTTTGAGGGTTTGGATTGTTTTGTACAAAACCTGGAAATCAAATTGAATGCAGGTTCGATTCCAATTGTCAAGCCAGCAAGACGAATTTGGTAATTGTTGAAAAAAAAATCAGGCCAGCTTCGCCTATGTATTGACCCACAAAATCTAAATGCCAATGTTTTACAGGGAAACCATACAATTCCAACATTTGAATCAATATCTGCACAGATTGCTAACAAAAAATATTTCACCGTGCTAGATTTAAAGCAAGGGTTGTGGCAAATTGGGTTAAGCGCCAAGTCTAGCGAGTTGTGCACATTTAATTCCCCATTCGGATGTTTTAGGTATAAGCGCATGCCATTTGGGATTAAAAATTGGGCCCGAAGTGTTTCTGAAATATAATGAAGGAAATATCGAAGGTATTGAAAACGTAATAGTGTTCATTGATGATGGTCTAATAGCAACATATACGATCGCAGAACATGACCAAGTTTTACAAAAAGTTGTCGAACGCGCCAGAAAAATGAATGTTAAATTTAATTTAGACAAAATACAATATAAAGTTACTCATGTGAAATACTTGGGTAAGATAATAAGCCAAGATGGTATCAAATGCGACCCAGATCGCGTTAAAGCTATAATGAAAATCGAACAACCTAAAGTCAAAAAAGATTTACCAAAACTGCTGGGGATGGTTAATTATATGAGGGAATACATCCTAAACCTATCCGAAATTTCGCAGCCCCTAAGGGAGCTGTTAAAAACATCAGTTGTTTTCAAATGGCAAACGGCCCACGAAAACTGCTTGAAACTGGTAAAGAATATGATTGCAAATGCTCCCACGCTAAAAACGTTTGACGAAACTAAAAATATTACAATTGAAACAGATGCATTGAAATTCGGTCTAAGGTGTTGCATTATGCAAAATGGAAAACATGTTGCATTTCAAGGCTGGAGAGTAACGGATCCCTCTCTGATTCGATACTCGCTCCATTACAATCAACGGAAGAAAAAAATTCGTTCGATGGAAGAGAGGATTCGTGAGAGAATCAGTGGTATATACTCTCAATTGTCCGAAGAGATTGCTTCACTTGAGCGTAAATTTACAGCTAAACTGCAGGAGAGCATCGAAGGCTTTGATAAAGTTGAACGTAGGCTTGAAGTGGAATCAGCAACGGTGTGCACTTTGTCTGTCGAGTTAAAGGCAGTTAAAGAGGAATTGGCAAACCTAAAGACTGAAAGGGTGAACAACAACAACTATCATTCGACCGACGCTGTCATTCTTGGTCTACCTTTCGCAAGTGAAGAATGCTTATCTTGCATTTTTGAGCGCGTATGCAAATCTATTGAGTTCTCCCCTCCCCCTCTTCGCGACATCTTTCGCACCAAACATACAGTTGCGCGACCCAACAGTGCTGTGACAGTTAAGTTCTGTTCACCATATGATCGCACTCGCACTCTTTCAGCCTTTTCCAACTATCGAAAGCAAAACAAAGCTGTTTCTCTTAAATTGGCTGGTTTCGACAGTGACAATAACTTTAGCATCTTCGAGAAAAAGAAAGCGAATAAGTTAAGCAGTGTGTTCTCCAGACGGGGAGTAATCTTCGGACGCATCTCAAGTAGCAGCGAACCTGTCACCGTCACAAGCAACGACCACTTATGTAGCATTGTTGGTGCTTAGTTGTTTACATTTTTATTTATTCTATTATTTCGTATTTACGTATGTACACACATATAGACACACATATCCTGTTACCTATTTACGTTTATGCGTGTTGTTTGTTTGTCAATGCTTTCGCTTGTCTTTTAAGATGCAATTTGATCATTCAGTTATGCTTAATGTGCTATGCAAACATGCTTTAAAGCTGTACATTTTAATGCTCGTAGCCTGAACAGTGAAAAGTTAGATTATGTTCGGAGTATTTTTGAACAATCTACTGTTGATATAATCTGCGTGTCGGAAACTTGCTTTCACCCTGATATTCCGGACCAATTTTACTCCATTAAAAATTACAAGCTGTTCAGGAATGATCGGTCGGGTAAAAAAGGAGGGGGTGTAGCTATATATTGTAGAGATTACCTAGATGTTAACATAGTAACTAGGTCTTCTTTAACTGAAATTGAGTTTCTCTCGTTAATCCTATCTGATTCCTTCTCAAAAGTGTCTGTGTCTTCTGTTTACAACCCAAATAAAAACTCTTCGTATCTCCCTTTTTTCGACGATCTTTCTTCCAAATTAACTGATTTTGATGATTTAGTTATTTGCGGGGATTTCAATGTTGATTTATTAACTCCTGACTCCAGTTCGGTAAATTTCGTAGACTCGGTCGCATCTACTGGCATGCGCATTGTTAATAGCCAAATGCCTACTAGGTTTTCTTGTTATTCGCGTCCAAGTGTGTTAGACATCTTTATTGTCCCAACTTCTACCGCTGTGGTTCTATTTGATCAATTTCATCAATTGTCTTTTGTTTCAGATCACTACTTAATATTTTTTACTTTCAATTTTAAATTGCAATATAATGATGTTGCAACCACTGATTTTTACTACAATGATTACAATGCTATTAATTCAAACAGTCTGTTTTTCGATTTAAACCACTTCTCCTGGGTACGCTGCTGGCAATTAGTCACTGTTGATGACAAGCTTAACTTTTTATCACAATCAGTACTTTACTTTTTTAATAAGCATCTTCCTCTTCGTAAACTTGTGTGCTCCTCGCGCTCTAGCCCTTGGATTTCACGCGAGGTCAAAGTGACCATGATAAATCGAAACCTCGCATATAACGTATGGCAAAGAAAACGTACTCGTGAAAACTGGATCGCCTATAAGCAGGCTCGGAACAAAGCTTCAACCTCTGTTCTACTGGCTAAAAAGAAATTTTACCGTGGCAAACTTAACACTAATTTGCCTCCCAAACAGTTATGGTCTGATTTAAAGCGGTTATTCGTACGGCCATCCTCGGAAGCCTCTTTTTCGCTAGACCCTAACCTTCTCAATTCTTTTATTCTTTCATCCAGCTCCTCTACTACCCCTTGTCCTCTACCTTTAGATTCCTTGCCCATATTGTCATCCTTACCTAAGTTTCAATTCGTGTCGGTTGGGGAACTCGAATTAGCTAAATGTGTTTATGGTATCAAATCAAACACAATAGGTTCTGATAGCATTCCACTTAAATTTATTAAATTTATCCTACCTACTATCTTACGCTGCATCACTCACTTATAAACCACTGTTTCACTACTTCGACTTTCCCTGCTGCATGTAGAGAAGCAATTGTTATCCAGCTCCCAAAGAAACCTGGGGCTTCGGGGCCCTGTGAATTCAGACCCATAAGTATTGTGACTGGCCTGTCTAAGGTAGCTGAGATACTTATGGCGAATCAAATTATAGCTTTTATTGAGAAAAATAATCTCCTCAGTTCATTTCAATCGGGTTTTAGAGAAGCCCACTATTGCACGACTGCTGTCACGAAAGTTCTCGATGACATCCGTCAGGAGTTTGACCAGGGTCACTTGACGCTTCTGTGTCTTTTGGATTTCTCCAAGGCATTTGACTCTGTCAACTATATCCTTCTCTGTGATAAGCTATATAAATGTTTCGGTTTTGATGAAAACGCAGTTAAGCTGGTAAAGAGCTATCTTAGCAACCGAACTCAAAAGGTTAAAGTCGGGAATAGTTTCTCTACAGCTGGGTTTACCAGGTCTGGAGTACCAGAGGGCTCTGTCTTGGGTCCCCTTCTTTTCAGTATCTTTATAAATGACATTTTTAATGTCGGCTCTTTTGCTCGACGGCATGCTTATGCGGATGATGTGCAATTATACATTTCAAGCCATATCAGCCTGGTTCAGGATCTTACAGATAAGCTGAATGCGGACTTACGCTCGATTATGGAGTGGTCGAGGTCAAACCTTCTGTGCCTTAATGCTCAAAATTCATATGTTCTTCCCATCTATAAGGATAAGATCCAGTTTTCTGATATCCCACACCTTTACGTTGGATCTGCAAGAATTCAGTTAGTCGATAAAGTACGAAATCTAGGCTTTGTAACCAACTCTAAGTTGTCCTGCGAAAACCACGTCAATCAAGTTGTGGGTAAGATCTATTATACATTGCGGTGCCTTAGGGTGTCATCAATTTTTGTACCTTCTGATACAAAGAAAAAGCTTATTCTGTGTCTTATTGTACCTCACATAACCTACTTTGAGGTCGTTTATATCAATTTAGATGCTGTCTCCCTTCATAAACTCAGTGTTGCTTTCAACCACGCTACTATCTGCACGGTTTAAAGAAATTTGCTCACTTATCTTGGATGTGACCTAATAAATTTTATCAAAGCGCGTAATTGCATTTTTATGTTTAAATTGCTAGTTTACAAAAAGCCGGGTTATTTGTACGATAGGCTTACGTTTTCCAAAAGCACACGCTCTTCTAATTTTATTCTTCCAAAGTTAAATTATTTAATCTCTTCCAGGCTTTTCTTTGTTAACGGCGTTAGGCTATGGAACTCCATTCCACAGTCTTTAAGGAACTCAATGAGAGAAAATAATTTTAAAAATCTTATATTTGACTATTTTAGTGATCAAATTGCATAACACGTTTTTTATAAATTTGTGTATCTTATATTTTTAATTTTTATATAAGTATTTTCATATACATAAGTTTTATGTTTGTATTGCGCAATAAAAGATTTTAATCTTAATGTGCTAATGTATTAAAACTAACACAGGTTTTATAAATTTGTCTATCTCATATTTTTAATTTGTATATGAAAATTTTCATATATATAAGTTTTATGTTTGTATTTGTTTAGTTGATTTATTTCAATAGACTGCCACGAATGTACATTGAAAGAAGAACAGTTTGGTATGAGAAAATATGTGAGAGAGATGGGTGAAGAAAATAGTGATGGGGAGTGTTGCCACATATTAAAAATTAATTACCAATTTATTTCCAACACTCCTTCTCAACACTTTACATTAGTATTTTAATATATACCCATATCTCTTGTAAATTTCATATGCTTAACTTTTTGCAAATTTTTAGTTAATATATCTGACATCATATTATCGGTTTGTATATAATTTAAATCAATTTCTTTTCTGGTATACATTTGCCTGATGTGATGATATTTGATGTCAATATGTTTACTACGGGCATGATATGTCGGATTCTTGACGAGGCATTGCGAACTTAAATTGTCGTTGTTGATAATCATTGGACCATTCTGGATGAACCCCATTTCCGCTAAAAGTTTGCTAATATATGCAGATTCTTTCGCTGCTGATGATAACGCTATGTACTCAGCCTCTGTGCTGCTGAGTGCCACGACGCTTTGCTTTTTGCACTCCCAAGAAAACACGCCAACTGCTGCTACAAAAGCGTAGCCCGAATATGACTTTCGATCTGATGCATCACTTCCCCAATCAGCATCTGCGAAACCCTCTATAGGTCTTCCAGTTCTTGTATAGTGAAGTTTGTTATCAGCCGTTTTACGCAAATAAAGCAGTAAGTGCTTTACTCCCGCTTCATGCTCAGTATGTGGGTTAGTGTTTCTTTGTGATAACTTACAAACGGAGTGTAAAATGTCAGGACGTGTTGAGATCGCCAAATACATTAATGCACCTACGATTGACTGATATGCAGTTTTATCAACCTTTCGACATTGCTCCTTCTCGCAGTGAACATTAAAACCAGCATATAGTGACGTTGCAACATCTCTGGACAAATCCATTTTATAGTCTTTTAACAGATTTAGTATGTACTGCTTTTGACAAAGTGTTACGTCGCCAAGCTCACCGTCACGTTGTATTTCTATACCCAAGAAATGTGATAGCACACTACCATCTACAACCTTGAATTTGCTTGCAATTCCCGTCTTGATGTGAGACAATTCGGACATACACGAACTCGCAATGATCAGATCATCAACATAAACCGCTATGATATTGATTATATTTGCTCTATGTTTTGTATATATACATGGTTCACTGGGACATGGTTCAAACCCCATTTCTTTAAGAACAGAATCTATTTTCGTATTCCATTCCCTGCCACTTTGCTTTAAACCATATAAAGATTTCTTTAATTTTAATACACGATTTGGATGCTTACTGTTGACAAAACCTTCTGGCTGCTGCATATATACTTCATCATGCAACTCGCTGTTCAGATACGCTGACGAAACATCCATTTGATGCATGTAAAGCCTGTGCTCTACCGCTAGTGCAATCACCAACCGTATATTTGCATACCTAACAACTGGTGAAAAGGTTTCTAAATAGTTAACCCCATATCGTTGACTGCAGCCTTTTGCCACCAAACGCGCTTTAAATTGTTTGATGTCACCTGCTTTATCGGGTTTAATCGTATACACCCATTTACATCCAACAATTTTTTGACCTTGTGGTAAATCAACATGTGACCACGTGTCATTTTTAACTAGTGACGCATACTCCTTCTCCATTGCAGCCTTCCATTCGTCAGAATAAACACTCTCGAATGCCTCTCTCAGGCTACTAGGAGTTGCTGCTGTGTCTTCACATAAAACATTTAAGACATTATATTGCTTACGTGGACGCCCCACTGTATCTGTACGTAACAACCTTGGTCTACCACGACCAATAACCGGCATACATTCATCTACATTGTTGTTGTGGGTGTCAGATTCTGTCTCAACAGATTCAATAAAATTATTTTCCTCATTTGCTATATTTTGTGGAAAATTTACGCTATTTGTATGTGATTCTACACTTACTTTATCTGCATGTACGTCATTTGTGTACAATACCACATCTTCGTCACGGTTGTCACAAAAATCAATTAGCTTTGGTTCCGGCTCCTGACAAACATTCGCCTTCTCAATGAATACAACATCGCGACATACAATGACTTTACGATTTTCTGGATTATACAAACGATAACCTTTGCTAGTTTCAGAATAACCTATCATTATGTATTCTTTACCTTTTGCTCGAAACTTTCGCGACTGCTTTTTATCAAGTGCCACTGCCAATGAACCAAAAACTCTTAGATGGGAAACACTAGGCTTTGTACCTTCCCACAATTCATATGGCGTTTTATCATTGAGTATTTTTGTTATAGTACGATTGCGAAGATATACGGCAGTTCGTATTGCTTCCGCCCAAAAATGCTCACCAAGTTTTGCATAATTTAGCATGGCCCTGGCCATCTCTACCAAAGTTCTGTTGGCACGTTCTGCTACCCCGTTTTGTTGCGGAGTGTAAGGTACGGTCAATTGCCGTTGAATGCCATTTTGTTTTAAAAATACATCAAACACATTTGATACGTATTCGCGCCCATTGTCGCTTCTCAACTGCTTAATTTTACAGCCAGTTTGATTTTCGCTCATAGTCTTGTACTCTTTAAATGCTTCAAAAACTTTATCTTTGGATTTTAAGAAGTACACGCTCATATAACGCGACCTGTCATCAATAAATGTGACAAAATACCTCGAACCGCCAATAGATGCACAGTTAATAGGACCACAAACATCGCTATGCACAACACCAAGTAACTCTTTTCCACGCGTGTTTGATGCTTGTGCAAATTGCTTTGCGCATATTTTTGATTTCGCACACGCTTCACATACAATTTCGCTTGGTATTTTACAAAGCTGTAGCCCTAAGACTGCTTTTTTATTTGCCATGTCTTTCAAACAATTAAAATTTACATGTCCATATCGATTGTGCCATTTGAACAAATTACTTGCGGCATCTTTTTGTACCACCGCACTAAAACACTTATTTGACCCACCCTCATATAGAAATAGTCCGTTAATATTGAACGCTTTCAATAGCACACAGTTTTTGTTGTTTTTGATTTCAACAGAATTACGCTCAAATATCACTGCATTGCCGCTCTCTATGGCTTTGCTCACAGATATAAAATTACTTTGTAGTGTTGGCACATATAAGACATTTTTTAATGTTATTGTTGTACCGTCTAGGTCAACGTCGCCACGACCAACAGCGTTTATACAATTGGCGCCTGCCAACCAAATATTTTTACAACATTCTTGATAGTTTTTAAATGAACTGCGCACACAACATAAATGCGATGTGGCGCCGCTATCTACGCACCAGACATTTGTATTAATTCTCGTATTTGGTGGTGGTTTTGCGCCTAACATAAAACATGAACGATCATCGTTCTCTTTTCGACACTCAGTTTTCTTGCCATTGCATGTAGCAGCGAAATGTCCTCGTTTACCGCAATTGAAACACTTCACGTTTTTGTTGTTTTTATTGCCTTTGTTACCTGAACCATTACCACTGCTTGAAGCATTTTTTACCGTTTTCTTGAAGTTTGTAGTTTTGTATGAACGTGCTTGCATTAACGCTTCAGTCCCTTTTTCGTTTTTAACATCATTATCACACTGTCGCGCACCTTCTTCTAACAATTTAATTTTCACTGTATTAAATGTAGGCAACTCATCACGGGTCTCCATTGCTACAACAAAATTTTCATATTGCGCAAACAAACCTGCTAACAAAATTATAACTAAAATTTCGTCTTGGATTATTACACCTATGTCTGCAAGACCTTCTTTAATTTTGCAAAACTCGTTTACGTGATTTGCGACTGGAGTGGGGATGATTGCAGAATTGATTGAAGTTTTTTATGAGAAAAAACACAAAAAAAATGGCGAAATTCGAAAAATCTCGAAAAACTGAAAAATTAAAAAAAAATTTATAAATTTTTTTGTATTTTTCCCGAAAAGTACATTTAAAAACAAATTAAAAAAAAAAACATCCCAAACGGTAAATTTTTGAAAAAGTTATAGCATTTTGAAAACAAAAACGGTGTTTTTTAAAAAATTCATAATTTTTTTTGAGTTGGATGAAAAAATTTGAAAAAATTTTGAAAAACGTCTTTCGTAAGCTAGAAAAAGAAGAAAATTTTTCAGCCAATTCTAAAGGGGTCGGGTTCAAAATTGGTCGAAATGGGATGGAATACCCCATATATAATACACATTCCATACAATCGATTGATCAGATAAAGGTTTTAACGTATTTTCTTCCGCATTTTGTCAGCTAGAAGCTTGAAATTTCACAGGATGTTTACATATAGGGCATTCATTGTTACCTGAAAAAATCGTTAAGGTCGGTGGAATATATATAGGTATAATATACAACTGATTGTTGAGGTTTTGTGAATTTTTGAAATTTCAAAACATTTTTGTCCAGCGCCATTCATGAAAGGTATGAAGTCTTCACTTCTTTGTCCCGTCCTGTTTTGTCCCGTCCTTACTTGTTTTGATATTAAACTTGTTGTTTTTACGTCTTACTCTACTTCCCTCTCACTCCCTCTTTTCACTATTATTTCATACACTCCCCCCCCCCCCCCCCCCCTTTGCCTTTCCCTTTCTCCTTCTCCTCCTTTTCCACTCTATCTACACGCAACCTTTCTTTGTTCGACGAACTCCATCTCAGTCTCTTTCTTTTTAAAAAAATTACAGTTCCAGCCCAAGTCCAAGTCCCAGTCGCAGTCCAATTCCTATCCACAGTCCCAATCGGTCCCTGGAAAAAAGTGTCTTTAATACTAATCTAGGCAAAGGGCCACCTAAATACCATGCTTTTAGCTATGAATTTTTCTGTTTATAACTTAAATTTTACTTCAAATCGTCCTTCTACTAATGTAACATAAACACTTTGTGATTAAAAATTATTTTCGAATTATCAATTCGGTTAGCTATAAGAGCGTACTTTTTATACTCAGTTGAGCAGAGCTCACAGAGTATATTAACTTTGATTGCATAACGGTTGGTTGTACAGGTATAAAGGAATCGAGATAGATACAGACTTCCATATATCAAAATCATCAGTTTCGAAAAAAAATTCGATTGAGCCATATCCGTCCGTCCGTCCGTCTGTCCCTTAACACGATAACTTGAGTAAATTTTGAGGTATCTTGATGAAATTTGGTACGTAGGTTCCTGGGCACTCATCTCAGATCGCTATTTAAAATGAACGATATCGGACAATAATCACGCCCACTTTTTCGATATCGAAAATTTCGAAAAATCGAAAAAGTGCGATAATTCATTACCAAATACGCATTAAGCGATGAAACTTGGTAGGTGAGTTGAGCTTATGACGCAGAATAAAAAACTAGTAAAATTTTGGACAATGGGCGTGGCACCGCCCACTTTTAAATGAAGGTAATTTAGAAGTTTTGCAAGCTGTAATTTGGCAGTCGTTGAAGATATCATGATGAAATTTGGCAGGAACGTTACTCTTATTACTCTATGTCTGCTTAATAAAAATTAGCAAAATCGGAGAACGACCACGCCCACTTTTTAAAAAAAATTTTTTTTAAATTCAAATTTTAAAAGAAAAGTTAATATCTTTACAGCATATAAGTAAATTATGCCAACATTCAACTCCAGTAATAATATGGTGCGAAAAAATACAAAAATAAAAGGAAATTTCAAAATGGGCGTGGCTTCGCCCTTTTTCATTTAATTTGTCTAGGATGCTTGTAATGCCATAAGTCGAACAAATATTAACCAATCCTTGTGAAATTTGGTAGAGGCTTAGCTTCTAGGACGATAACTGTTTTCTGTGAAAAAGGGTGAAATCGGTTGAAGCCACGCCCAGTTTTTATACACAGTCGACCGTCTGTCCTTCCGCTAGGCCGTTAACACGATAACTTGAGCAAAAATCGATATATCTTTACTAAACACAGTTCACGTACTTATCTGAACTCACTTTGTATTGGTATAAAAAATGGCCGAAATCCGACTATGACCACGCCCACTTTTTCGATATCGAAAATTACGAAAAATGAAAAAATGCCATAATTATATACCAAATACGAAAAAATGGATGAAACATGGTAATTGTATTGGTATATTGACGCAAAATATAACTTTAGAAAAAAGCTTGGTAAAATGGGTGTGACACCTACCATATTAAGTAGAAGAAAATTAAAAAGTTTTGCAGGGCGAAATCAAAAGCCCTTGGAATCTTGGAAGGAATACTGTACGTGGTATTACATATATAAATAAACTAGCGGTACCCGACAGATGATGTTCTGGATCACCCTGGTCCACATTTTGGTAGATATCTCGAAAACGCCTTCACATATACAACTAAGGGCCACTCCCTTTTAAAACCCTCATTAATACCTTTAATTTGATACCCATATCGTACAAACACATTCTAGAGTCACCCCTGGTCCACGTTTATGGCGATATCTCAAAAAGGCGTTAACATATAGAACTAAGGCCCACTACTTTTTAAAATACTCATTAACACCTTTCATTTGATACCCATATCGTACAAACAAATTCTAGAGTCACCCCTGGTCCACCTTTATGTCGATATCTCGAAAAGGCGTCCACCTATTGAACTAAGGCCCACGCCTTTTTAAAATACTCATTAACACCTTTCATTTGATACTCATATCGTACAAAAAAATTCTAGAGTCACCCCTGGCCCACCTTTATGGCGATATCTCGAAAAGGCATCCACCTATAGAACTAAGGCCCACTCCCTTTTAAAATACTCATTAACACCTTTCATTTGATACCCAAATTCTAGAGTCACCCCTGGTCCACCTTTATGTCGATATCTCGAAAAGGCATCCACCTATAGAACTAAGGCCCACGCTCTTTTAAAATACTCATTAACACCTTTCATTTGATACCCATATCGTACAAACAAATTCTAGAGTCACCCCTGGTCCACCTTTATGGTGATATCTCGAAAAGGCGTCCACCTATAGAACTAAGGCCTACACCCTTTTAAAATACTCATTAACACCTTTCATTTGATACCCATATCGTACACAAAAGTTCTAGAGTCACCCCTGGCCCACCTTTATGGCGATATCTCGAAAAGGCATCGACCTATAGAACTAAGGCCCACTCCCTTTTAAAATACTCATTAACACCTTTCATTTGATAGCCATATCGTACAAACAAATTCTAGAGTCACCCCTGGTCTACCTTTATGGAGATATCTCGAAAAGGCGTCCACTTATAGAACTAAGATCCACGCCCTTTTAAAATAGTCATTAACACCTTTCATTTGATACCCATATCGTACAAACAAATTCTAGAGTCCCCCCTGGTCCACCTTTATGGCGATATCTCGAAAAGGCTTCCACCTATAGAACTAAGGCCCACACCCTTTTAAAATACTCATTAGCACTTTTCATTTGATACCCATAATGTACAAACGCATTCTAAAGTCACCCCTGGTCCACGGATATCCGGAAAAGGCATCCACCCATAGAACAAAGGCCCACTCCCTTTTAAAAAACTTATTACACTTTTCGTTTGACACCCATATTGTACAAACGCATTCTAGAGTCAACCCAGGTCCACTTTTATAACGATATTCCGAAAAGGCGTCCACCTATAGAACTAAGGCCCACTCCCTTTTAAAATACTCATAAACACCTTTCATTTGATACCCATATAGTACAAACAAATGCTAGAGTCACCCCTGGTCCACGTTTATGGCGATATCTCGAAAAGGCGTCCAAATATAGAACTAAGGCCCACGCCCTCTTAAAATACTCATTAACACCTTTCATTTGATACTCATATCGTACAAACAAATTCTGGAGTCACTCCTGGTCCATCTTTATGGCGATATCTCGAAAAGGCGTCCATCATAGTACTTAGGCCCACGCTCTTTTAAAATACTCATTAATACCTTTTATTTGATACCCATATCGTACACAATAAATTCTAGAGTCACCCCTGGTCCACCTTTATGACGATATCTCGAAAAGACTTCACCCTATAGAACTTAGGCCCACTCCCTTTTAAAATTATCATTAACACTTTTCATTTGATACCCATATCGTACAAACAAATTCTCGAGTCAGGCCTGGTCCACCTTTATGGCGATATCCCTAAATGGCGTCCATCTATAGATCTATGGCCCACTTCCTCTTAAAATACACTTTAATACCTTCCATTTGATACACATGTCATACAAACACATTCTAGGGTTACCCTAGGTTCCTTTTTCAACATGGTGATTTCCCTTACTTTGTCTCCACAGCTCTCAACTGAGTATGTAATGTTCGGTTACACCCGAACTTAGCCTTCCTTACTTGTTAATTTTTTTTTTTTTAACTATTATTTACTATCATCAATAATTAAGAAAGTTAAGTTTTCGCACTTACGGTGGTATGGAGTGATGCCGAAATTAAAAGACGATAGTAATTCTATGGAACTACTTATGGGGTATTCCATCCCATTTCGACCAATTTTGAACCCGACCCCTTTAGAATTGGCTGAAAGTTCTTCTTCTTTTTCTAGCTTACGAAAGACGTTTTTCAGAAAAAAACCCCGTTTTTGCTTTCAAAATGCTATAACTTTTTCAAAAATTGACCGTTTGGCATCTTTTTTTTGTAAAAATGTGTTTTTAAATTTACTTTTCGGAAAAAATTCAAAAAAATTTTTTAAGTGTTTTTTTTGTAATTTTTCAGCTTTTCGAAATTTTTTCAATTTCGCCCTTTTTTCTCATAAAAAACTTCAATCAATTCTGCAATCATCCCCACTAATCCCGGAGTGAGCCGAGAATTTTTTTTGATTTAATTGAAAAAAAAAACAACTTTAAATTTTTTTTTTTTTTTTCGGAAAAGTACATTTAAAAATAAATTTAAAACAAAAAAATGATCCCAAACGGTCACTTTTTGACAAAGTTATAGCATTTTGAAAAAAAACAGCGTTTTCCAACTCAAAATAAGTTTTAAATATTTTGAAAAAAACGTTTTTTTTCAAAATGCTATAACTTTTTCAAAAATTGACCGTTTAGGACCATTTTTTTTTAAATATGTTTTTAAATGTACTTTTCGGAAAAAATACAAAAAAAAATTTTAAAGTTTTTTTTTCAATTAAATAAAAAGAAAAAGTGGGGATGATTGCAGAATTGATTGAAGTTTTTTATGAGAAAAAAGGGCGAAATTTAAAAAATTTCGAAAAACTGAAAAATTACAAAAAAAACTTTAAATTTTTTTTTAATTTTTCCCGAAAAGTACATTTAAAAACATATTTAAAAAAAAAAAAAAGATCCCAAACGGTCAATTTTTGAAAAAGTAATAGCATTTTGAAAACAAAAACGGTGTTTTTTTTAAATTCATAACTTTTTTTGAGTTGGATGAAAATATTTGAAAAACTTCTGAAAACGTCTTTCGTAAGCTAGAAAAAGAAGAAAAAATTTCAGCCAATTCTAAAGGGGTCGGGTTCAAAATTGGTCGAAATGGGATGGAATACCCCTTATTCAATTCACAATAAATCGTTCTGTGATATTCTTGACATGTGTATAATACTTTACTAAATAAATAAAGAGTTGCCAAATTAAGTATAACATTGCCTCAACTTAAATTAATAGTTATTCCAACCCAAATATTCTTGAAAAGTTAATATATGGATCGAATTTAACTCTAGGTTTCCTTGTACGTTCCGCTCGCCGAAGACCAGTAGTTTCATTGGGCGTTGATACATGCGGAACATTTGCCGATGGAGATTTTTGATCAGTGGTATCCGATTCCATTTTTTTTTTTTTGATAATGAGTCGGTATCGATTTGGACGTCGTATATATTTGTGTTATCGCTCGTATTTATTGACTTACCAAGACGTACTTGGTTTTGATGTCGTATGATATCACCATTAGATGTTTGAATTAGGTACAATTGATTGCCTATTACTTTATGGAATTTTCCTCGAATCCCTCGTTGAGGACCAGAATATTTTCGAGCGAATACCACTTCCCCTACTTTAAATTCTGTTTTAGTTTCGAAACTTTAATTTTGTGGAAATAACGCTGCTAAAATTGATGTATATAGGAAAGATTTTCCGTCTTCCCTTGTGCACAGACAAGATCCTACCTCAAGACTACAAACGAAGAACAACAATTTAGTGGAAAAACTATACAGAATGGGATGTATCACAAAAGAGGAAAAAAGCAAACTCTCGACAACGACGGCACTACCGCCCAGGATTTATGGGCTACCGAAAATCCACAAGGAAGGACTTCCTGTCATATTTTTAACTGTCCTATATATTTTTAAAAAATACCACGGCTGACTCCAAATACAACGTTAAGAATACCCTTGAATTTAAAGAGAGAATCAATAATACCTTCATTTTCGAAGATGAAAGACTCATCTCCTTTGACGTGGTTTCATTGTTTCCGAGTATACCAACACAAATGGCACTTGACATCATACGTAATAAATGGATGATTATAAAAGAACATACTAATATTCCCAAACAACTATTTATGGACATATTAAAGTTTTGTATCGAAGAAAACAGATACTTTAAATTCAATGACACGGTTTACACACAATTAAGAGGTATGCCAATGGGATCGCCGGCATCTCCAGTTATCGCGGACATTATAATGGAAGAACTTTTGAACAATTCGATTGAAAAACTAAAGCGTAAACCAAGAATTATGACAAAATATGTGGATGATTGATTCGCAATTGTACAAAAAGTTGAAATACAGAATACCCTGAACGCGCTGAACACTTTTCATAAAAACATAAAGTTCACCATATAAACGGAAGAAGAAGGAAAACTACCTTATTTAGGTTCTATGGTTATAAAAAGAGACAGCCAGTTAAAGGTATATGGTATAAGAAACCAACTTACTCTAAACACCCGAATAGTAGGATTATGAATACAGCAATGAGCTGCATACGACGCATGCTACAGATATCAAACGAAGTCTATCATAAAGAAATTAGACAAGAAATTTGTTCGCTACTAAACCTAAATGATTTTTCTGAAAATATTATAAGGACATTAATAAGAAGATCGATGTGTGCAGGTAATCAAGAAAAATCCGCAACACAAAAAACGTTTAAATTGGTAATTTATGTACCTCAACTATCAGAGCGTCAAATCCAACTGTTACAATAATAAGCAATTTAAAATAGCCCATAAACCCCGCAACACACTCAAAAGCATGGTCAATAAAACCAAGTCCAAAATGCCTCCAACGGAAAAAAGCACCGTCATTTACAAGATTCCGTGCAACACAAATCGGACATGAAACATTATAATAATTTAGATAACCATAAAACGGCATACATGGCCCACTGTGCATCTAGTGGCCACTGTCCGAACTTTGAGAAAGCGTCGGTATTACAACAACAAAATCACTATAGAAAGAGATTAAAGGGCCCATTACTGATACTTAGCATAGACTTGACTTGGCTTGAGACCTGTCACTTACAGTTCTGTTAAATGAACATTGCATGTTACTGATTACTAAAAAACTTAGCGACACTTAACTTGACTTTGAAGTCTGTTGAATTTTAATTTTCTATGTAAATTCTAAGTGACGTTTACATTTTGAGATGCCATTTGTTTGTTTCCATTTCATTTTGACATTTTGTCATACAAATTGACATTTATTTAAAAATAAATTTCAACGCTGATTATGATGCCAGGTTGTATGCGCCAAGTGGAGTATAATCGTGGCTAAGTTGCCAAGTTTACGCCAAGTCAAGTCAAGTCTATGCTAAGTATCAGTAATGGGGGCTTAACACTGGAAATGTTACACATAATCCATACACCACCAGACATATGACTAACCTTCAAAACAGACACGACCAACGGCACTCACAACAAAATCGACAGTACAAAACTCCGCGCCAACGCGAAGGGACGTTTAGCTCAAAATGTATGTATGTTTTTAAAATATGGTATATTACATGTATGAAAATTTGTTTTTACATTGTTTTGCATAGTCCCTTGAATACCGACGTGTAACCGAAATATATCGGAATGAAAAATAAAAACCAGTGCTTTTATTAATAAATATACTGACCTCGAGCCAGTTCACATAAAACCAACATCTTTAAATAAAAGGTCGCCAAAAATAATATAATTTCAAAAACGGAAGGCACGCCGTACACATACAACAACAAACATGGGGTATGCAAAAATAAAGGATAACAACAAAAACACAAAAACAATGATCAACAAATTTCAAGCTATTTCAAAAAAACTGGTAAAACTTAGGTCTAGCATTAAGTTTTTGTTAAAATGCAGAAAATCAAAAATCATCCCAAATTTTATTAAAAATTCATCTAAGTGTAATAAATTATTTGTATTTGACCGAGACATACATCCAAACATAGACAGAAATTTCGACAGGCATAATTATCTTTACCATACCAAAATCTTAAATCTACTCATCAAACACAAAGACAACATATTAAAGAGGAAAGATAAACAAATTCACGAAATACGAACACAAATAGAGAAACCGCTAAGCGCCGAAGACTTCAAGGAATTTGTGGAAAAAGAAGATAATGTAACAGGTAAACTGATAATAGCTCTAAAGCAACGGCAACAACTAAAATATGAAAAGCTTCGAAATAAACGAAACAAAGTACTTACCAACAACAACCACGAGGACTGGTATGTCAACAAGACAAAGGTAGATATTCCGCAAGATATACAAGCGCTGTTAGCAAAGGGACCGAAGTTTGGGCTACCGATTGAGAGCCAACGATTCCCTCTCTTCCAATATATTGCTGATGGAGAGGAATTAATACATACTCTTAGTGACAAAGCAAATTTCTTAGTAAAAACAACCACATTCGAATTTTATCATTTGACAAAGGAAGCAAAGCCGTAGCCATGGAGATAGACGATTACAACAATAAAATGAGCGAGATTCTCAATGACTTGACGACTTACAGAGTGCACAGACAAGATCCCACCTGCAGACTTCAAACGAAGAACAACAATTTAGTGGAAAAACTATACAGAATGGCGTGTATCACAAAGGAGGAAAAAAGCAAACTCTCGACAACGATCGATCAACTAATCGCACTAAAGTCGGTACCTGTGTTACCTGTAAATTATGTGAATCTAAGTTTCATAATTATTGCGTAAAGTTGAATTTGATGATTCTTCTGAAATATTTATTAATTGAAAACACATTTTTTTATCTGCAATAACTGTTTAAACATCTCAGTGAATCTCCTTTCTATGATATCAAACTTAACTAAAGAAATTAACTCTCTAAAGAGTTAATTCGACGATTTTTCGCACAACAACAAAACTGTAACTACCTCGTCTCAGTGCAATCCACCTGAAAAGTCTACCAACATTCCATACAATCTACGCTCTCAAAGAAGTGTTGCTATGAAATTAAATGGTGCTGAGTTGGCCACTGAGTCGGCTGATAACACAAACAATCAAATCTCATCACCTTTGGGTGCTAGTCAAGCTAGCTCTGCCACTGCGGAGAACAATGTTGGCGCTGATACTCTTTCGAGTGCTACTTTGTTGAGCTCTTCTGCTGCTGCTCAAGGTGTTGTTTCTCCTGCTGTTTCTGAAGCTGATATTCAAGCAGGCGGTGCTTTTTTCGATTCTTCTGCTGCTGTTGATAAAGATAGTCGCCGTGTTGCTGAGTATTCAAATCAAACAACATCACATAACAAGAAACATGTCAAATCTAACCATATTTTAACTGGGAGTAATTCCACGTCAACTGAACTTTCTGTTGTCATCAAAAATGCATTTATCGGCATTTAAACCTTCAGTTACTGTTGATAATGTTGTTGATTTTGTAGTAAATAAATTTGAGATTCCTAGATATCATCACTATTGTTCTTTGCTTGTCAAAAAAGACGTCTCTCTTGAGAATTTGCGTAGCGTTAATTTTAAGTTAGGTGTCTCTGAGGATTATCTTAGTAAACTCTTAGGTGAAAGTCTGTGGCCGGCGGGAATTAATGTTAGTAGATTTCGTTTACGCAAAAAGAATAGCTGTCGTTCTACTAACTCAGATAATGTTATAAAGATAAATAACTACTCTTCATCCTGTGCGGTGAATAAATTAAATATATATTTCCAAAATATCTCTGGCATGCGTACAAAAGATAAGGACATTTTTATAGCAACGTCACGGTGTGAGTTTGATGTCTTTGTACTTGTGGAAACATGGCTTAATAATGAATTTTTTGAAAGTGAATTTTTGATCCACTTTTGTTTGAGACTTATCGTAAGGATCGTGATTCCGATAAGACGGGCTTATTCTGAGGTGGTGGTGTTTTAATAGCGATAAGACGCACTTTGCTTTCTTCTATGATTCAACTTTATAATAATGATTCCTTACTGGATCAATTATGTGTTTGCATTTTTGGCGATTTTAGTAAAGTATTTTTCTGTTTTTTTTTTTTTTTTTTTATTTTTCTGTGTTTCATATATCTTTATATAATTCACATGTGTATTGTTAATATCTGCGAAAGGAATTTAGAAAGCCATTTCTGTATTATGGGTGATTTTAACCTTAATAAAATTATTTGGTCTAACTTCTTAGACAAAAATATACTCACTCCTACTAATTTCAATTATTCTCATGCGATCAATTTTCTTGATAGCTTATTTAGTGTCAATCTTATCCAAATTAATTATCTGCCTAACCGGCGGAATAATATTTTAAATTTTGTCTTTGTTGACGAGAACCTAAGTTTCAATTTAGACGAGTGTGAATTTCCACTCTGTAGCTCGGACATGCACCATGTTCCTCTCTCAATAACTCTAGAAGTGCTAAATTTTTGCCCAGTTTCTCTCAATGAGCCGCGTACTTATGACTTTAGAGGAGTTAACTTTGCCGACTTGAATAATAGGCTTTTGGATGTAAACTGGGAATGCCTCTTCAATTCGAAATCAGTCTCTGAATGTTATAATATTTTTCTTATTAACGTTTTAGAAGTAGTTTGCAACATCGTACCGTACGCCCCGCCCGTATACACAAACTTCCCTGGTATACAAAAATCCTAAAAAGCTTAAAAATAAGCGAAACAAATATTTTAACTTGCACAAATCTACTGGTAACTGTAATTTTAAAGATGAGTTTTGTAGACTTTCAAGAGAGTTTATTGCTCTTGATAAACAGTTATAAAATCAATACATCGCTCGGTATGAAGTTGAATTTAAATCCAATCCGAAATCTTTTTGGAATTTCATACGTTCAAAAAAAGGTTGCACAAACATTCCCACCTGTGTGACTTTGGATGATAAGCATTCTCAGTGTTTATCTGATACCGCTAATTTATTTGCCGATTTTGTTAATTAAATTTTTGCCCATGACAGTGGAAGTGCCTCAAATACCAGTTGTTCTCCAAGTTCTCTTGACCTTGGAACATTGGCGGTATCTAAGCTTGATATTATGAACAGCATTTCTTCTTTACACCCCTTAACAAAAACAGATTTGGATGGTTTTTCCCCATTTTTACTAAAAAAGTGCAGTTCCTCTCTCAGTGTACCTTCAAAACATATTTTTAATCTTTCCCTTGCCAAAGGTGATTTTATTGATTGGTGGAAAGTTGCATCAGTCTCTCCGATGTACAAATCTGGTAACAAAAATGATGTACGAAACTTTAGGCCTATTTCTAAACTCAGCACCTGCTCTAAACTTTTTGAAAAGATGGTGAAAGATAAATTGTATTTCTTTGTAAAAGAAATAATTGATCCGCATCAGCATGGGTTTGTCTGCGGCCGCTACACTGTTACAAACCTTGCTGAGTTTTCCCAATATTGCATCTGGGCCTTTAAATCTCGTCATCAAGTCGATGTTGTTTATACAGACTTTTCGAAAGCTTTCGATACCGTTGTACATAGCATTCTCTTATTGAAGTTATAAGAGTTTGGTTTCCATTCAACTCTTCTTTCTTGGTTAAACTCTTACCTGTCTAATCTAGTCTCATATGTTGAAATTAGTCATACTAAATCGTACCCCTACGTTGCCACTTCTGGTGTGCCTCAGGGTAGTATTCTTGGCCCATTGCTATTTCTACTTTTTATTATTGATATTAAAACTTGTTTTAGTACTTCAAAATTCTTAAAAATTTTAATGAAATAACCTGCTTGTCAGATACATTATCATTGCAAAGCGATCTAAAGAAGATATCTGATTGGAGTGTGAGAAATAAACTGTCGCTCAACACAAAGAAATACTTCCAAATGACTTTTGCCAAAATTGTAAATCCAATTTTCACTACTTACACTATTTCTAACACCCCCTATCTAATGTAAACGAGTATCGGGATTTAGGTGTGGTTTTTGACTCAGGCTTCACCTTTGTCCATCACATCAATCATAATGTACCTAAGGCAAATTCTAACTTGGGCTTCTTGCGTCGTTATGCGCGTGATTTTAAAGACCCATACACTAGAAAATCACTTTATAATTGCCTAGTAAGATCTAAGTTAGAGTATGCCTCAGTAATCTGGAACCCTATTTATGCTTTATACTCCGACAGGATCGAAACAATTCAACGCCGATTTACCCGGTTTTCTCTGCAAACTCTTAATTTTGTTGAGCCATTCCCATCGTATGAGGCCCGTTGCCTATTAATTAACCTTGAATCGCTTAAGTCGAGGCGCATAATGCACTCTCTCATATTTTTTTTTTATGATATAATTTCTGGCATGATAAATTGCCCTAACCTTCTCGAGCAAATTGTCTTTAATGTGCCCCAAAGGGTCCTACGTACTCAAGTTCGGTTTCACGTTAAAATGCTTAGATCTAACTATTTAATGTACGCACCCATTACAAGGTCGCTTGCAAAATTCAATCGAATTTTCATAACTCTCAATATGGACCAAGCCCATAATGCCTCCAACGGAAAAAAACAACGTCATTTACAAGATTACGTGCAATGGCAACAACCACGAAGCATGCAGAAGTATTTACATAGGCACCACCAAATCGAAGTTAAAAACGAGATTAGCACAGCACAAATCGGACATGAAACATTATAATAACTTAGATAGCCATAAAACGGCACACATGGCCCAGTGTGCATCTAGTGGCCACTGTCCGAACTTTAAGAAATCGTCGGTATTACAACAACAAAATCACTATAGAAAGAGATTAACACTGGAAATGTTACACATAATACATACACCACCAGAAATATGACTAAACTTCAAAACAGACACGACCAACGTCGCTCACTTGTACAGACACTCACAACAAAATCGACAGTACAAAACTTCACGCCAACGCGAAGGGACGTTTAGCTCAAAATGTATGTAAGTTTATAAAATATGGTATATTACATGTATGAAAATTTGTTTTTACATTGTTTTGCATAGTCCCTTGAATACGGTTACCGACGTTTAACCGAAATATATCGGAATGAAAAATAAAAACTAGTGCTTTTATTAATAAATATATTGACCTCGAGCCAGTACACATAAAACCAACATCTTTAAATAAAAACGTCGCCAAAAATAATATTATTTCAAAAACGGAAGGCACGCCGTACACATACAACAACAAACATGGGGTATGCAAAAATAAAGGATAAAAACAAAAACACAAAAACGATGATCAACAAATTTCAAGCTATTTCAAAAAAACTGGTAAGACTTAGGTCTAGCATTAAGTTCTTGTTAAAATGCGGAAAATCAAAAATCATCCCAAATTTTATTAAAAATTCATCTAAGTGTAATAAATTATTTGTATTTGATCGAGACATACATCCAAACATAGACAGAAATTTAGACAGACATACTTATCTTTACCATACCAAAATCTTAAATCTACTCATCAAAAACAAAGACAACATATTAAAGAGGAAAGATAAACAAATTCAGGAAATACGAACACAAATAGAGAAACCGCCAAGCGCCGCAGACTTCAAGGAATTTGTGGAAAAGGAAGATAATGTAACAGGTAAACTGATAACAGTCTAAAGCAACGGCAACAACTAAAACATGAAAAGCTTCGAAATAAACGAAACAAAGTACTTACCAACAACAACCACGAGGATTGGTTTGTCAACAAGACAAATGTAGATATTCCGCAAGATATACAAGCGCTGTTAGCAAAGGGACCGAAGTTTGGGCTACCGATTGAGAGCCAACGATTCCCTCTCTTCCAATATATTGCTGATGGAGAGGAATTAATGCAAACTCTTAGTGACAAAGAAAAGCAAGAAGAAGCGCGCACAAAATTCTCGTTACTTGTAAAAGATCATGTAACAGCTAAAAGGGAAAGTGCACAGACAAGATCCCACCTCAAGACTGCAAACGAAGAACAACAATTTAGTGGAAAAACTATACAGAATGGGATGTATCACAAAGGAGGAAAAAAGCAAACTTTCGACAACGACGGCACTACCGCCCAGGATTTATGGGCTACCGGAAATCCACAAGGAAGGGCTTCCTCTCAGGCCGATTTGCTCAGCTATTAACTCTCCATCATATGGTCTATGCTAATTTCTAATAAATATTTTTAAAAATATCGCGGCTGACTCCAAGTACAACGTTAAGAATATCCTTGAATTTAAAGATAGAATCAATAATACCTCCATTTGCGAAGATGAAAGACTAAACTCCTTTGACGTGGTTTCATTGTTTCCGAGTATACCAACACAAGTGGCACTTGACATCATACGTAATAAATGGACGATTATACAAGAACATACTAATATTCCCAAACAACTATTTATGGACATATTAAAGTTTTGTATCGAAGAAAACAGATACTTTAAATTCAATGACACGGTTTACACACAATTAAAAGGTATGCCAATGGGATCGCCGGCATCTCCAGTTATCGCGGACATTATAATGGAAGAACTTTTGAACAATACGATTGAAAAACTAAAGCGTAAACCAAGATCTATAACAAAATATGTGGATGATTTATTCGCAATTGTACAAAAAGTTGAAATACAGAATACCGTGAACGCGCTGAACACTTTTCATAAAAACATAAAGTTCACCATAGAAACGGAAGAAAGAAAACTACCTTATTTAGGTTATATGGTTATAAAAAGAGACAGCCAGTTAAAGCTTATATGGTACAAGAAACCGACTGCGTCAGGGCGACTAATAAATTTTTACTCTAAACACCCGAAGAGTATGATGATGAATACAGCAATGAGCTGCATACGACGCATGCTACAGATATCAAACGATGTCTATCATAAAGAAATTAGACAAGAAATTTTTTCGCTGCTAAACCTAAGTGATTTTTCTGAAAATATTATAAGGAAATTAATAAGAAGATCGATGTATACAGGTAATCAAGAAAAATCCGCAACACCAAAAACGTTTAAATCGGTAATTTATTACCTCAACTATCAGAGCGTCTAATCAAGTCCAACTGTTGCAATAATAAACAATTAAAATTGCCCATAAACCCTGAAACACACTCAAAAGCATGTTCAATAAAACCAAGTCCATAATCCCTCCAACGGAAAAAAGCAACGTCATTTACAAGATTCCGTGCAATAGCAACAACTACGAAGCATGCAGAAGTATTTACGTAGGCACCACCAAATCGAAGTTAAAAACGAGATTAGTACAGCACAAATCAGACAGGAAACATTAGGGCGGGTCGATTTAAAAATCGCTCATTGCTCTGTGAAACTCGTATTCTGGGGATCAAAATAAGAAACTTTGCAGAAGGAACCATACCTCTAAAACGAATTCTGATGTCCCCCCTTTGGGTCGAAATTTTGGGTAGGGGCACTTTCAATTCTACCTGCTGTGTCTTGTGGTGGCTTAAAAAAACGACACAAGCAATTTTACGATCTGCAATTGTGTCACAGTGATACCTTCATTTTTTAAAATGGTTGAATAAAAACCCACACAACTATGTTTACGACATGCAAATGCATCACAGTGATGCTTTGGTGTTAAAAGGGGGTTGTTAAAACGCTAATTTTTAATAATTTTTTTAATTTCTTTTCTATTACTAAGTTAAATTAATTTTTTCATTTACATATGTTCTGACTAAATAAATTTCTAAAGAGAAAAATAAACTCCAAAAAGAAAAAAACATAGGCATTTCAAAGTGGCATTTTGCAAAATCTGCCCCTACGACCCAAAGGGGGGGGGGGGGGGGGGGGGGACATCAGAATTCGTTTTAGAGGTATGGTTCATTCGGCAAAGTTTCTTATTTTGATTCCTAGAATATGATTTTCGCAGAGCAATGGGCGATTTTTTTGCCTCCCCACAAATCGACCCGGCCTAGGAAACATTATAATAATTTAAAAAAAATAAATAAATGTAAGGCGCGATAACCTCCGAAGAGATCTAAGGCCGAGCTTCTCTTCCAATTTGCGTCGTGCTCCTCTTGATTTTTCCCTACAAATTGGCCGGACGGGACCTACATGTTTTATGCCGACTCCGAACGGCATCTGCAAGGCAGATGAGTTTTCACTGAGAGCTTTTCATGGCAGAAATACAATCGGAGCGCTTGCCAGACACTGCCGAGGGGCGACCCCGCTTAGAAAAATTTTCTTCTAATTGAAAAATCTTATTTCTAAAATTTTGATGTTGCTTTGCCCGGGAGTTGAACCCAGGGCATACGGTGTGATAGGCGGAGCACGCTACCATCACACCACGGCACACATGGCCCACTGTGCATCTAGTGGCCACTGCCCGAACTTTGAGAAAGCGTCGGTATTACAACAACAAAATCATTATAGAAATAAATTAACACTGGAAATGTTACACATAATACATACACCACCAGACATATGACTAAACTTCAAACAGTCACGACCAACGTCGCTCACTTGTACAGACACTCACAACAAAATCGACAGTACAAAACTCCGCGCCAACGCGAAGGGACGTTTAGCTCAAAATGTATGTATGTTTGTAAAATATGGTATATTTCATGTATGAAAATTTGTTTTTACATTGTTTTGTATAGTCCCTTGAATACGGTTACCGACGTGTAACCGAAATATATCGGAATGAAAAATAAAAACTAGTGCTTTTATTAATAAATATATTGACGTCGAGCAAGTACACATAAAACCAACATCTTTAAACAAAAAGTTCGCCAAAAATAATATTATTTCAAAAACGGAAGGCACGCCATACACATACAACAACAAACATGGGGTATGCAAAAATAAAGGATAACAACAAAAACACAAAAACGATGATCAACAAATTTCAAGAAATTTCAAAAAAACTGGTAAAACTTAGGTCTAGCATTAAGTTCTTGTTAAAATGCAGAAAATCAAAAATCATCCCAAATTTTATTAAAAATTCATCTAAGTGTAATAAATTATTTGTATTTGATCGAGACATACATCCAAACATAGACAGAAATTTAGACAGGCATAATTATCTTTACCATACCAAAATCTTAAATCTACTCATCAAACACAAAGACAACATATTAAAGAGGAAATATAAACAAATTCAGGAAATACGAACACAAATAGAGAAACCGCTAAGCGCAGAAGACTTCAAGGAATTTGTGGAGGAGGAAGATAATGTAACAGGTAAACTGACGACAGCTCTAAAGCAACGGCAACAACTAAAATATGAAAAGCTTCGAAATAAACGAAACAAAAATTGTCAACAAGACAAAGGTAGATATTCCGCAAGATATACAAGCACTGTTAGCAAAGGGACCGAAGTTTGGGCTACCGATTGAGAGCCAACGATTCCCTCCCTTCCAATATATTGCTGATGGAGAGGAATTAATACAAACTCTTAGTGACAAAGAAAAGCAAGAAGAAGCGCGCACAAAATTCTCGTTACTTGTAAAAGATCATGTAACAGCTAAAAAGGAAAGTGTATTAGACCGTGCAATATTTGATACTGTAGAGCGGACGCGGAAATTTCTTAGTAAAAACAACCACATACGAATTTTATCATCTGACAAAGGAAACAAAGCCGTAGCCATGGATATAGAAATGAGCGAGATTCTCAATGACTTGACGACTTACAGACAAGACTACAAACAAAGAACAACAATTTAGTGGAAAAACTATACAGAATGGGGTGTATCACAAAGGAGGAAAAAAGCAAACTCTCGACAACGATCGATCAACTAATCGCATTAAAGTAGGTACCTGTGTTACCTGTAAATTATGTGAATCTAAGTTTCATAATTATTGCGTAAAGTTGAATTTGATGATTCTTCTGAAATATTTATTAATTGAAAACACATTTTTTATCTGCAATAACTGTTTAAACATCTCAGTAAATCTCTTTTCTACGATAGCAAACTTAACTAAAGAAATAAACTCTCTAAAGAGTAAATTCGACGATTTTCGCACAACAACAAAACTGTAACTACCTCGTCTCAGTGCAATCCACCTGAAAAGTCTACCAACATTCCATACAATCTACGCTCTCAAAGAAGTGTTGCTATGAAATTAAATGGTGCTGAGTTGGCCACTGAGTCGGCTGATAACACAAACAATCAAATCTCATCACCTTTGGGTGCTAGTCAAGCTAGCTCTGCCACTGCGGAGAACAATGTTGGCGCTGATACTCTTTCGAGTGCTACTTTGTTGAGCTCTTCTGCTGCTGCTCAAGGTGTTGTTTCTCCTGCTGTTTCTGAAGCTGATATTCAAGCAGGCGGTGATTATTTCGATTCTTCCGCTGCTGTTGATAATGATAGTCGCCGTGTTGCTGAGTATTCAAAACAAACAACATCACATAACAAGAAACATGTCAAATCTAAGCATATTTTAACTGGGAGTAATTCCACGTCAACTGAACTTTCTGTTGTCATCAAAAATGCATTTATCGGCATTTAAACCTTCTGTTACTGTTGATAATGTTATTGATTTTGTAGTAAATAAATTTGAGATTCCTAGATATCATCTCTATTGTTCTTTGCTTGTCAAAAAAGACGTCTCTCTTGAGAATTTGCGTAGCGTTAATTTTAATTTAGGTGTCTCTGAGGATTATCTTAGTAAACTCTTAGATGAGAGTCTGTGGCCGGCTTTAATTAATGTTAGTAGACTTCGTTTACGACAAAAAGAATAGCTGTCATTCTACTAGCTCAGATAATGTTATAAAGATAAATAACTTCTCTTCATCCTGTGTGGTGAATAAATTAAATATATATTTCCAAAATATCTCTGGCATGCGTACAAAAGTTAAGGACATTTTTCTAGCAATGTCGCGGTGTGAGTTTGATGTCTTTGAACTTGTGGAAACATAGCTTAATAATGAATCTTTTTATAGTGAATTTTTTGATCCACTTTTGTTTGAGACTTATCGTAAGGATCGTTATTCCGATAAGACGGGCTTATTCAGAGGTGGTGGCGTTTTAAGAGCGATAAGACGCACTTTGCTTTCTTCTAGATTCAACTTTATAATAATGATTCCTTACCGGATCAATTATGTGTTTGCATTTTTGGCGAGTTCATTAAAGTATTTTTCTGTGTTTCATATATTCCACCTAATAGTAATGAATCTTAATATAATTCACATGTAGATAATATTGTTAACATATGTGAAAGGAATTTAGAAAGCCATTTCTGTATTCTGGGTGTTTTTAACCTTAATAAAATTATTTGGTCTAACTTCTTAGACAAAAATATACTCACTCCTACTAATATTAATTATTATCATGCGATCAATTTTCTTGATAGCTTATTTAGTGTCAATCTTATCCAAATTAATTATCTGCCTAACCTGCTGAATAATATTTAAGATCTTGTCTTTGTTGACGAGAACCTAAATTTCAATTTCGATGAGTGTGAATTTCCACTCTGTAGCTCGGACATGCACCATGTTCCTCTCTCAATAACTCTAGAAGTGCTAAATTTTTGCCCAGTTTCTCTCAATGAACCGCGTACTTATGACTTTAACTCTGACGACTTGAATGATAGGTTTTGGGATGTAAACTGGGAATGCCTCTTCAAATCGAAATCAGTCTCTGAATGTTATACTATTTTTCTTATTAACGTTTTAGAAATAGTTTGCAACATCGTACCCGTAAGCCACGCCCGTATACACAAACTTCTCTGGTATACAAAAAACCTAAAAAGGCTTAAAAATAAGCGAAACAAATATTTTAACTTGCACAAATCTACTGGTAACTGTAATTTTAAAGATGAGTGTTGTAGACTTTCAAGAGAAATTAATGCTCTTGACAAACAGTTATACAATCAATACATCGCTCGGTATGAAGTTGAACTTAAATCCAACCCGAAATCTTTTTGGAATTTCATACGTTCAAAAAAAGGTTGCACAAACATTCCCACCTGTGTGACTTTCGATGATAAGCATTCTCAGTGTTTATCTGATACCGCTAATATATTTGCCGATTTTGTTAATTCAAATTTTGTTCATGACAATGGAAGTGCCTCAAATACCAGTTGTTCTCCAAGTTCTCTTGACCTTGGGCCAGAGGTGAATCTAGAATTCGTTTGTGCAATATGGAATTTCTAATAAATATTTTAAAAAATATCACGGCTGACTCCAAATACAACGTTAAGAATATCCTTGAATTTAAAGATAGAATCAATAATACCTTCATTTGCGAAGATGAAAGACTCATCTCCTTTGACGTGGTTTCATTGTTTCCGAGTATACCAACACAAATGGCACTTGACATCATACGTAATAAATGGACAATTATAAAAGAACATACTAATATTCCCAAACAACTATTTATGGACATATTAAAGTTTTTTTATCGAAGAAAACAGATGCTTTAAATTCAATGACACGGTTTACACACAATTAAGAGGTATGCCCATGGTATCGCCGGCATCTCCAGTTATCGCGGACATTATAATAGAAAAACTTTTGAACAATACGATTGAAAAACTAAAGCGTAAACCAAGAATTATGACAAAATATGTTGTGATTTATTCGCAATTGTACAAAAAGTTGAAATGCAGAATACCCGGAACGCGGTGAACACTTTTCATAAAAATATTAAGTTCACCATAGAAACGGAAGTAGAAGAAAAACTACCTTATTTAGGTTCTATGGTTATAAAAAGGGACAGCCAATTAAAGTTTATATGGTATAAGAAACCAACTGCGTCAGGTCGACTAATAAATTTTTACTCTAAACACCCGAAGGGTATGATTATGAATACAGCAATGAGCTGCATACGACGCATGCTACAGATATCAAACGATGTATATCATAAAGAAATTAGACAAGAAATTTTTTCGCTAGTAAACCGAAACAGTTCAACCCGGTTTTCTCTGCAACCTCTTCATTTTGTTGAGCCATTCCCATCGTATGAGGCCCGTTGCCTATTAATTAACCTTAAATCGCTTAAGTCGAGGCGCACAATGTACTCTCTCATGTTTGTTTATGATATAATTTCTGGCATGATAAATTGTCCTAACCTTCTCGAGCAAATTGTCTTTAATTTGCCCCAAAGGGTCCTACGTACTCAAGTTCCGTTTCACGTCAAAACGCTTAGATCTAACTATTTATTGTACCCATAGACCTTGTACGCTTGCAGAATTCAATCGAATTTTCATAACTCTCTATCTAGATTTTGCTCAGTCCAGATCCATATTTTTGGCTAATTTGCAATCAAATTATATTCATATTCATATTCATATTTATTGAGTCAATGGCAGAAACCTTACTGACTAGATTTACAAGTTTGCAAATTAACTTAAAACTAAGCAACTAAAATTAATTAATTCAAGGATGAGATAAATTTTCTCGATAGTAAGCTCAATCCGTAACTTAAACAAAGGCCTGGGCATTGCAAAGTCAAGATTTAGCATTCTGGAAATTTTATTAAACTCTTCGAGACCTCTTGTGAGAGGGGCAAAGCTAAGGTAATTGGTTCTCAGAACTTCACCGTAGAATATATTATGAGAGCGTAGAGATCTACTAGGAACTAGAAAATTTAACTGCTCCAACAGAGCTGAGCAATCAATAGTACCAGAGATAATATCGTAAATAAACATTAAATGTTGTACTGAGCGTCTGACATGCAGTGGCATAACATTTATAAGCATGCACCTGTTTATATAAGGTGGTAGGGGATTAATAAAATGAAGGGGTAGGAGGGCGAATCGAATGAATTTACGTTTAACCCTTTCAATTCTAGCAGAGTATGTGCTGTAAATGGGATTCCATATGATAGAGGCGTACTCTAATTTAGATCGCATTAATGAATTATACAATATACTCCTAGTGTATGGGTCTTTAAAATCCTTCGCATAACGCCGTAAAAAAGCTAAATTAGCATACGCTTTTGGTATAAGATAGTTAACATGGTTAACGAAAGTGAACGAAGAGTCGAAAATTACACCAAGATCACGAAATTCTTTGACCGAGGCAAGATATGTATAAGCGATATAGTATGTTGAAGTAAGCGCACTTGTAGATCTAGAAAACGTGATATGCCAACATTTGCTACTGTTAAGTCTCAGATGATTATTAAAAGCCCACACATTAAGAGCATCCAAATCTCTCTGTAGGAGCAATGCATCAGATACAGTGGTGATACGCCTAAACAGTTTTAAATCATCAGCATAAAGTAAATAATTTGAATGCTTTAAATATAAGCCGACGTCATTAATGAAGATAACAAATAAGATTGGACCGAGAATACTACCTTGTGGCACCCCAGAGGTTGCCAAGAACTCATACGACCTCATATTCTCGATTTCAACAAATAAAATTCGGTTTGTCAGGTATGACTTTAACCATGACAGAAAAGCTGAATGGAAACCAATGTACTCAAGTTTCTGAAGAAGTATCTTGTGGGACACTGTATCAAACGCCTTAGAGAAATCTGTATATATAGTATCAACTTGATACCCATTCTTAAAAGCAGAAACACAGTATTGCGAAAAAACAGCTAAGTTTGTCACTGTTGAACGACACGCAACAAACCCATGCTGACATGGATCTATTATTCCTTTAATAGCAAAAGCCAACTTCTCCTTTACTACTTTCTCAAACAGTTTTGAACAGGTTGATAGTTTAGAGATTGGCCTGTAGTTTGCTACCTCGCTCTTATTTCCAGACTTGAAGATTGGAGTAATAGAAGCCAATTTCCATCGATCAATGAAAACGCCAGTGGACAATGACACATTAAAGATATGGCACAACGGCACGCATAGCGAACTACTACATTTTTTAACCAAAAAAGAAGACAGCCCATCAATATCTTTTTTTAAAGAAGATTGTAGGGACGAGATGCCAATAATAATATCTGATTCCGATACCAATAATGAGCCAAAGTCCAAGGAACTAGCTGTATCAGAACCAACCCTAACATCAGAAATATCAGAGTCAACAACAAAATTAGATTTGAAAAAATCAGCAAAAAGGTTCACTGTTTCCAGTAAACTGTTTGAACTAATGCCATTAAAATTGACAGAGGTTGGAATATTGGAGCAACCTTTTTTTGTACGGACAAAGTTCCAAAAGGCCTTGGGATTTTGCTTTAACTCTTCTTCGAAACGGGAGATGTATTTATTATATAAAAACTTATCAAGCACATTGAACTGATTCATGTATAATAAATATATCGATCTCTAAATGAAAAGTCGTTGGTTGCTTTGTGCAACTTAAAATACTTATTTCTAAGATTTTTAAGCTTTTTTAACCTGGTATTGTACCAGGGTAATTTATGTATTTTGCTTCGAAGAAGGGGGAGATTTCTACTAAATATATGAGATAACTGCAGCAGAAAAATTTCAAAGCATTCAGAGGCATTTTTAGCACAGAAAATAGACTTCCAGTCAATTTCAGCAATACTAGAATTGAGTGCATCAAAATTTGCATCTTTGAAATTGTAGGAGGGAGTATTTTGAGTGGTATTGTTGTTAGGTACAAATTCAATGAATTTTAATAATAAAGATAAGGGTACGTGATGCATGTCCGATTTGCAGATAGGAAATTGACACTCAGATAAGTGAGAAATTAAATTTTCATCGACAAAAATAAGATCCAGTATGTTATTTAGCTGGTTCACAAATGAATTAATCTGAACAAAGTTGGCACTAAAAAGAGTATCTAAAAAATATATTTCATGTTGATGATTGACATTCATAGGTGTTAATAGATTGTCATCTAGCAATTTTGACCAAACAACCCTGTTCATATTAAAATCACCCAAAACGCAAAAATGACTATTTACATTTTTTTCGTAAACTTCAAAAATATTATTCACATGCGCGCAGTACAGAGACTCATTGCTACAAGGCGGAATATACGAAACACAAATAAACAGCTTTCCAAACAGCCCACAAATAGAGACACACATTTGGTCCAGTAGCGAGTCAGTATTGGGGAGCTGAACGAAAGAAGAAAGGAAGGTACGTCTTACGGCAATTAGTACCCCGCCACCTCTTTGGCATCCCGTTTTGATTGGATCCCTATCCTTACGATAGGTATGAAACAAAGTAGTATCAAAAAATTCTGCGTCAAAGAAATCATTTTTGAGCCAGGTCTCAACTATGACATACACATCATATTCACAGCGCGAAGTGACTAAGAAAATATCCTTAGCTTCAGTTCTCATCCCCGAGATATTTTGGTAGTAAATATTTACATTATTAAAAATTGAATTTTGCGGATTATTCACTAGGGGTTGAGCGTTTGGCCTTTGCCCTTTTGAAAAAAATGAAACGGCTTTACTTTAACATCAGTTGGCCATATAGAAGAGTCTAGTAATTTACTATAGTCGAGACCCCAAGTTTAAAATTGCATCTTACTAACGAGCTAGAATCCGTGTTTTTCTTTACTAACTTATAACAATGAATAAGAGATGGCGAAATATTCGCATTTTTTGATAAATAACTGATAATATCACTTGCATTAACTGACGGCTTGAATGAGGATAAATGTAACCATTTTAGGCGAACAGCTAGATTAAGATCAGCATTTACATTACTGCCTACAACGATAGTAGCAGCCTTCTTGGATTTGTTTGTCTTAATTTCAGAAGTTACGTCATCAGATGTAGATTGCTTACTGTTGCCTTTATCCATAATAGTGACGCCAGCACAAGTAGGCACGGTATCACTGGCAGAAGCAACGTCATCAGATGCAGATTGTTTATTATTACCTTTCACCATATTAGTGACGTCAGCATAAGTAGGCACAGTTTCACTGGCAGACTTCAACGGCATCACATTCTTTGCAGTCATAGTGTTATTGCTTTGCATGGCAGGCGATTGAGAGTCACTACTGGTTGTGTTTGTCAAAGACAAATCAATTAGAGGCTGATTTGTTATTATTTTTAAATGTTATTAAGGTTTATCTTTAAGAAAATTTATATTTCTAGTCTGTAAGATTTTGTACCATTGACTAAAAATGACGATAAATAAATAAATAAATAAATACAACCTTGAATTTAAAGAGATAATCAATAATACCTTCATTTACGAAGATGAAAGACTCATCTCCTTTGACGTGGTTTCATTGTTTCCGAGTATACCAACACAAATGGCACTTGACATCATACGTAATAAATGGACGATTATAAAAGAACATACTAATATTCCAAACAACTATTTATGGACATATTAAAGTCATGTATCGAAGAACACAGATACTTTAAATTCAATGATACGGTTTACACACAATTAACAGGTATGGCCATGGTATCGCCGGCATCTGCAGTTATCGCGGATATTATAATGGAAGAACTTTTGAACAATACGATTGAAAAACTAGAGCGTAAACTAAGAATTATGACAAAATATGTGGATGATTTATTCGCAATTGTACAAAAAGATGAAATACAGAATACCCTGAACGCACTGAACACTTTCCATAAAAACATAAAGTTCACCATAGAACAGAAAGAAGAAGGAAAACTACCTTGTTTAGATTCTATGGTTATAAAAAGAGACAGCCAGTTAAAGCTTATATGGTATAAGAAACCAACTGCGTCAGGACGACTAATAAATTTTTACTCTAAACACCCGAAGAGTATGATTATGAATACAGCAATGAGATGTATACGACGCATGCTACAGATATCAGACGATGTCTATCATAAAGAAATTAGACAAGAAATTTTTTCGCTACTAAAACTAAATGATTTTCCTGAAAATATTATAAGGACATTAATAAGAAGATCGATGTGTGCAGGTAATCAAGAAAAATCCGCAACACCAAAAACGTTTAAATCGGTAATTTATCTATCTCAGCTATCAGAGCGTCTAATCAAGTCCAACTGTTACAATAATAAACAATTAAAATAGCCCATGAACCCTGAAACACACTCAAAAGCATGTTCAATAAAACCAAGTTCATAATACCTCGAACGGAAAAAAGCAACGTCATTTACAAGATTCCGTGCAAAGGCAACAACTACGAAGCATGCAGAAGTATTTACGTAGGCACCACCAAATCGAAATTAAAAACGAGATTATCACAGCACAAATCGGACATGAAACATTATAATAATTTAGATAACTAAAAAACGGCACTCATGGCCCACTGTGCATCTAGTGGCCATGGTCCGAACTTTGAGAAAGCGTCGGTATTACAACAACAAAATCACTATAGAAAGAGATTAACACTGGAAATGTTACACATAATACATACACCACCAGAAATACGACTAAACTTCAAAACAGACACGACCAACGTCGCTCACTTGTATAGACACTTAATCTGCAGACACCGTAACCGTATCGGTAACCTTATAACAGCTGATTCGACCAACCTTATGGGAATCAATGCAATCGATTTATGGTGCCGCTAAGGTCGTAACCGTATCGTAGCCAACCAATTGGTTTTGGGTTACCGTCGTAACGATAAACAGCTGATTACGTTAGGGATACGACTACAGCGATACGACATACGGCACCAATGACTCCCGCTTTATGCACAACAAATTCGACAGCACAAAACTACACGCCAACGCGAACGGACGTTTAGCTCAAAATGTATGTATGTTTATAAAATATGGTATATTACATGTATGAAAATTTGTTTTTACATTGTTTTGTATAGTCCCTTGAAGACGGTTACCGACGTGTAACCGAAATATATCGGAATGAAAAATAAAAACTAGTGGTTTTATTAATAAATATATTGACCTCGAGCCAGTACACATAAAACCAACATCTTTAAATAAAAACGTCGCCAAAAATAATATTATTTCAAAAACGGAAGGTGCACCGTACACGTATGTATTTGACCGAGACAGACATACTTATCTTTACCATACCAAAATCTTAAATCTACTCATCAAACACAAAGACAACATATTAAAGAGGAAAGATAAACAAATTCAGGAAATACGAACACAAATAGAGAAACCGTTAAGCGCCAAAGACTTCAAGGAATTTGTGGAAAAGAATGATAATGTAACAGGTAAACTGATAACTGTCTAAAGCAACGGCAACAACTAAAACATGAAAAGCTTCGAAATAAACGAAACAAAGTACTTACCAACAACAACCACGAGGATTGGTTTGCCAACAAGACAAATGTAGATATTCCGCAAGATATACAAGCGCTGTTAGCAAAGGGATCGAAGTTTGGGCTACCGATTGAGAGCCAACGATTCCCTCTTTTCCAATATATTGCTGATGGAGAGGAATTAATACAAACTCTTACTGACAAAGAAAAAGAAGAAGAAGCGCGCACAAAATTCTCGTTACTTGTAAAAGATCATATAACATCTAAAAGGAAAGTGCATTAGACCATACAATATTAGATACTGTAGAGCGGACACGGAAATTTCTTAGTAAAAACAACCACATACGAATTTTATCATCTGACAAAGGAAACAAACCCGTAGCCATGGAGGTAGACGATTACAACAATAAAATGAGCTAGATTCTCAATGACTTGACGACTTACAGAGTGCACAGACAAGATCCCACCTGCAGACTACAAACGAAGAACAACAATTTAGTGGAAAAACTATACAGAATGGGGTGTATCACAAAGGGGGAAAAAAGCAAACTCTCGACAACGACGGCGCTACCGCCCAGGATTTATGGGCTACCGAAAAGCCACAAGGGAGGGCTTCCTCTCAGGCTGATTTGCTCAGATATTAACTCTCCATCATATGGTCTATGCTAATTTCTAATAAATATTTTAAAAAATATCGCGGCTGACTCCAAATACAACGTTAAGAATATCCTTGAATTTAAAGATAGAATCAATAATACCTTCATTTGCGAAGATGAAAGACTCATCTCCTTTGACGTGGTTTCTTTGTTTCCGAGTATACCAACACAAATGGCACTTGACATCATACGTAATAAATGGACGATTATAAAAGAACATACTAATATTCCCAAACAACTATTTATGGACATATTAAAGTTTTGTATCGAAGAAAACAGATACTTTAAATTCAATGACGCGGTTTACACACAATTAATAGGTATGCCCATGGGATCGCCGGCATCTCCAGTTATCGCGGACATTATAATAGAAGAACTTTTGAACAATACGATTGAAAAACTAAAGCGTAAACCAAGAATTATGACAAAATATGTGGATGATTTATTCGCAATTGTACAAAAAGTTGAAATGCAGAATACCCTGAACGCGGTGAACACTTTTCATAAAAATATTAAGTTCACCATAGAAACGGAAGTAGAAGGAAAACTATCTTATTTAGGTTCTATGGTTATAAAAAGGGACAGCCAATTAAAGCTTATATGGTATAAGAAACCAACTGCGTCAGGGCGACTAATAAATTTTTACTCTAAACACCCGAAGGGTATGATTATGAACCCAGCAATGAGCTGCATACGACGCATGCTACAGATATCAAACGATGTATATCATAAAGAAATTAGACAAGAAATTTTTTCGCTACTAAACCTAAATGATTTTTCTGAAAATATTATAAGGACATTAATAAGAAGATCGATGTATGTAGGTAATCAAGAAAAATCCGCAACAGAAAAAACGTTTAAATCGGTAATTTATGTACCTCAACTATCAGAGCGTGTAATCAAGTCCAACTGTTACAATAAAAAACAATTAAAATAGCCCATAAACCCTGAAACACACCCAAAAGCATGTTCAATAAAACCAAGTCCATAATGCCTCCAACGGAAGAAAGCAACGTCATTTACAAGATTCCGTGCAATGGCAACAACCGGACATGATACCTTATAATAACTTAGATAACCATAAAACGGCACACATGGCCCACTATGCATCTAGTGGCCACTGTCCGAACTTTGAGAAAGCGTCGGTATTACAAAAACAAAATCACTATAGAAAGAGATTAACACTGGAAATGTTACACATAATACATACACCACCACACAAACGACTAAACTTCAAAACAGACACGACAAAATCGACAGTACAAAACTCCACGCCAACTCGAACGGACGTTTAGCTCAAAATGTATGTATGTTTATAAAATATGGTATATTACATGTATGTATGGTATATTACGTATGTTGTTTTTACTTTGTTTTGTATAGTCCCTTGAATACGGTTACCGACGTGTAACCGAAATATATCGGAATGAAAAATAAAAACTAGTGTTTTAATTAATAAATATATTGACCTCGAGCCAGTACACATAAAACCAACATCTTTGAATAAAAAGGTAGCCAAAAATAATATTATTTCAAAAACGGAAGGTACGCCGTAAACATACAACAACAAACATGGGGTATGCAAAAATAAAGGATAATAACAAAAACACAAAAACGATGAACAACAAATTTCAAGCTATTTCAAAAAAAACTGGTAAAACTTAGGTCTAGGATTAATTTCTTGTTAAAATGCAGAAAATCAAAAATCATCCCAAATTTTATTAAAAATTCATCCAAGTGTAATAAATTATTTGTATTTAACCGAGAAATACTTCCAAACATAGACAGAAATTTAGACATACATACTTATCTTTACCATACCAAAATCTTAAATCTACTCATCAAACACAAAGACAACATATTAAAGAGGAAAGATAAACAAATTCAGGAAATACGAACACAAATAGAGTAACCGCTAAGCGCAGAAGACTTCAAGGAATTTGTGGAAAAGGAAGATAATGTAACAGGTAAACTGATAAAAGTCTAAAAAACGGCAACAACTAAAACATGAAAAGCTTCGAAATAAACGAAACAAAGTACTTACCAACAACAACAACGAGGATTGGTTTGTCAACAAGACAAATGTAGATATTCCGCAAGATATACAAGCGCCGTTATCAAAGGAACCGAAGTTTGGGCTACCGATTGAGAGCCAACGATTCCCTCTCTTCCAAAATATTGCTGATGGAGAGGAATTAATACAAACTTTTACTGCAAAGAAAAGCAAGAAGAAGCGCACACAAAATTCTCGTTACTTGTAAAAGATCATATAACAGCTAAAAGGGAAAGTGCATTAGACCGTGCAATATTAGATACTGTAGAGCGGACGCGGAAATTTCTTAGTAAAAACAACCACATGCGAATTTTATCATCTGACAAAGGAAACAAAACCGTAGCCATGAAGGTAGACGATTACAACAATAAAATGAGCTAGATTCTCAATGACTTGACGACTTACAGAGTGCACAGACAAGATCCCACCTCAAGACTACAAACGAAGAACAACAATTTAGTGGAAAAACTATACAGAATGGGATGTATCACAAAGGAGGAAAAAAGCAAACTCTCGACAACGACGACACTACCGCCCGGGATTTATGGGCTACCGAAAATCCACAAGGATGGGCTTCCTCTCAGGCCGATTTGCTCAGCTATTATCTCTCCATCATATGGTCTATGCTTATTTCTAATAAATATTTTAAAAAATATCACGGCTGACTCCAAGTACAACCTTAAGAATATCCTTGAATTTAAAGATAGAATCAATAATACCTTCATTTGCGAAGATGAAAGACTCCTCTCCTTTGACGTGGTTTCATTGTTTCCGAGTATACCAACACAAATGGCACTTGACATCATACGTAATAAATGGACGATTATAAAAGAACATACTAATATTCCCAAACAACTATTTATGGACATATTAAGGTTCTGTATCGAAGAAAACAGATACTTTAAATACAATGACACGGTTTACACACAATTAAGAGGTATGCCAATGGGATCGCCGGCATTTCCAGTTATCGCGGACATTATAATGGAAGATCTTTTGCACAATAAGATTGAAAAACTAAAGCATAAACCAAGAATTATGACAAAATATGTGGATGATTTATTCGCAATTGTACAAAAAGTTGAAATACAGAATACCCTGAACGCGCTGAACACTACCTTATTTAGGTTCTATGGTTATAAAAAGAGACAGCCAGTTAAAGCTTATATGGTATAAGAAGGCAACTGCGTCAGGGCGACTAATAAATGTTTACTCTATGATTATGAATACAGCAATGAGATGTATACGACGCATGCTACAGATATCAGACAATATCTATCATAAAGAAATTAGACATGAAATTTTTTCGCTACTAAACCTAAATGATATTTCTGAAAATATTATAAGGACATTAATAAGAAGATCGATGTGTGCAGGTAATCAAGAAAAATCCGCAACACCAAAAACGTTTAAATCGGTAATTTATGTACCTCAACTATCAGAGCGTCAAATCCAACTTTTACAATAATAAACAATTTAAAATAGCCCATAAACCCCGCAACACACTCAAAAGCATGTTCAATAAAACAAAGTCCATAATTCCTCCAATGGAAAAAAACAACGTCATTTACAAGATTCCGTGCAAAGGCAACAACTACGAAGCATGCAGAAGTATTTACGTAGGCACCACCAAATCGAAGTTAAAAACGAGATTAGTACAGCACAAATCGGACATGAAACATTATAATAATTTAGATAACCATAAAGCGGCACACACGGCCAACTGTCCACCTAGTGGCCACTGTCGGAACTTTGAGAAAGCGTCGGTATTACAACAACAAAATCACTATAGAAAGAGATTAACACTGGAAATGTTACACATAATACATACACCACCAGACATATGAATAAACTTCAAAACAGACACGACCAACGCCGCTCACTTGTACAGACACCCACAACAAAATCGATAGTACAAAACCCAACGCCAACACGAAGGAACGTTTAGCTCAAAATGTATGTATGTTTATAAAATATGGTATATTTCATGTATGAAAATTTGTTTTTACATTGTTTTGTATAGTTCCTTAAATACGGTTACCGATGTGTAACCGAAATATATCGGAATGAAAAATAAAAACTAGTGCTTTTATTAATAAATATATTGAGCTCGAGCCAGTACACATAAAACCAACATCTTTAAATAAAAAGGTCGCCAAAAATAATATTATTTCAAAAACGGAAGGCACGCCCTACACATACAACAACAAATATGGGGTATGCAAAAATAAAGGATAACAACAAAAACACAAAAACGATGATCAACAAATTTCAAGCTATTTCAAAAAAACTGGTAAAACTTAGGTCTAGCATTAAGTTCTTGTTAAAATGCAGAAAATCAAAAATCATCCCAAATTTTATTAAAAATTCATCTAAGTGTAATAAATTATTTGTATTTGACCGAGACATACATCCAAACATAGACAGAAATTTAGACAGACATAATTATCTTTACCATACCAAAATCTTAAATGTACGCATCAAACGCAAAGACAACATATTAAAGAGGAAAGATAAAAAAATTCAGGAAATACGAACACAATTAGAGAAACCGCTAAGCGCAGAAGACTTCAAGGTAAACTGACAACAGCTCTAAAGCAACGGCAACAACCAAAATATGAAAAGCTTCGAAATAAACGAAACAAAGTACTTACCAACAACAACCACGAGGATTGGTTTGTCAACAAGACAAAGGTAGATATTCCGCAAGATATACAAGCGCTGTTAGCAAAGGGACCGAAGTTTGGGCTACCGATTGAGAGCCAACGATCCCCTCCCTTCCAATATATTGCTGATGGAGATGAATTAATACAAACTCTTAGTGACAAAGAAAAGCAAGAAGAAGCGCGCACAAAATTCTCGTTACTTGTAAAAGATCATGTAACAGCTAAAAGGGAAAGTGCATTAGACCGTGCAATATTAGATACTGTAGAGCGGACGCGGAAATTTCTTAGTAAAAACAACCACATACGAATTTTATCATCTGACAAAGGAAACAAAGCCGTAGCCATGGGGATAGACGATTACAACAATAAAATGAGCTAGATTCTCAATGACTTGACGACTTACAGAGTGCACAGACAAGATCCCATCTCAAGACTGTAAACAAAGAACAACAATTTAGTGGAAAAACTATACAGAATGGGGTGTATCACAAAGGGGGAAAAAAGCAAACTCTCGACAACGATCGATCAATCGCATTAAAGTCGGTACCTGTGTTACCTGTAAATTATGTGACTCTAAGTTGATGATTCTTCTGAAATATTTATTAATTGCAAACACTTTTAAACATCTCAGTGGATCTCATTTCTATGATATCAAACTTAACTAAAGAAATTAACTCTCTAAAGAGTAAATTCGACGATTTTTCGCACAACAAATAAACTGTAACTACCTCGTCTCAGTGCAATCCACCTGAAAAGTCTACCAACTTTCCATACCATCTACGCTCTCAAAGAAGTGTTTCTATAAAATTAAATGGTGCTGAGTTGGCCACTGAGTCAGCTGATAACACAAACAATCAAATATCATCACCTTTGGGTACTAGTCAAGCTAGCTCTGCCACCGCGGAGAACAATGTTGGCGCTGATACTCTTTCGAGTGCTACTTTGTTGAGCTCTTCTGCTGCTGCTCAAGGTGTTGTTTCTCCTGTTGTTTCTGAAGCTGATATTCAAGGAGGCGGTGCTTTTTTCGATTCTTCTGCTGCTGTTGATAATGATAGTCGCCGTGTTGCTGAGTATTCAAAACAAACCTCATCACATAACAAGAAACATGTCAAATCTAAGCATATTTTAACTGGGAGTAATTCCACGTCAACTGAACTTTCTGTTGTCATCAAAAATAAAAAGGAGTGGCTGCATTTATCGGCATTTAAACCTTCAGTTACTGTTGATAATGTTATTGATTTTGTAGTAAATAAATTTGAGATTCCTAGATATCATCTCTACTGTTCTTTGCTTGTCAAAAAAATTAAAGTAAATTTTAAGTTAGGTGTCTCTGAGGATTATCTTAATAAACTCTTAGATGAGAGTCTGTGGCCGGCGGGAATTAATGTTAGTAGATTTCGTTTACGACGAAAAGAATAGCTGTCGTTCTACTAACTCAGACAATGTTATAAAGATAAATAACTACTCTTCATCCTGTGCGGTGAATAAATTAAATATATATTTCCAAAATATCTCTGGCATGCGTACAAAAGTTAAGGACATTTTTCTAGCAACGTCACGGTGTGAGTTTGATGTCTTTGTACTTGTGGAAACATGGCTTAATAATGAATCTTTTGATAGTGAATTTTTTGATCCACTTTTGTTTGAGACTTATCGTAAGGATCGTGATTCCGATAAGACGGACTTATTCAGAGGTGTTGGTGTTTTAATAGCGATAAGACGCACTTTGCTTTCTTCTATGATTCAACTTTATAATAATGATTTCTTACTGGATCAATTATGTGTTTGCATTTTTGGCGATTTTATTAAAGTATTTTTCTGTGTTTCATATATTCCAACTAATAGTGATGAATCACATGTAGATGATATTGTTAACATCTGCGAAAGGAATTTAGAAAGCCATTTCTGTATTCTGGGTGATTTTAACCTTAATAAAATTATTTGGTCTAACTTCTTAGACAAAAATATACCCACTCCTACTAATTTTAATTATTCTCATGCGATCAATTTTCTTGATAGCTTATTTAGTGTCAATCTTATCCAAATTAATTATCTGCCTAACCGGCGGAATAATATTTTAGATCTTGTCTTTGTTGACGAGAACCTAAGTTTCAATTTAGATGAGTGTGAATTTCCACTCTGTAGCTCGGACGTGCACCATGTTCCTCTCTCAATAACTCTAGAAGTGCTAAATGTTTGCCCAGTTTCTCTCAATGAGCCGCGTACTTATGACTTTAGAGGAGTTAACTTTGACGACTTGAATGATAGGCTTTTGGATGTAAACTGGGAATGCCTCTTCAATTCGAAATCAGTCTCTGAATGTTATAATATTTTTCTTATTAACGTTTTAGAAGTAGTTTGCAACATCGTACCGTACGCCCCGCCCGTACGCAAACTTCCCTGGTATACAAAAAACCTAAAATGCTTAAGAATAAGCGAAACAAATATTTTAACTTGCACAAATCTACTGGGAACTGTAATTTTAAAGATGAGTATTGTAGACTTTCAAGAGAGTTTAATGTTCTTGATAAACAGTTATGCAATCAATACATCGCTCGGTATGAAGTTGAATTTAAATCCAACCCGAAATCTTTTTGGAATTTCATACGTTCAAAAAAGGTTGCACAAACATTCCCACCTGTGTGACTTTCGATGATAAGCATTCTCAGTGTTTATCTGATACCGCTAATTTATTTGCCGATTTTGTTAATTCAAATTTTGCCCATGACAGTGCCTCAAATACCAGTTGTTCTCCAAGTTCTCTTGGCCTTGGAACATTGGCGGTATCTAAGCTTGATATTATGAACAGCATTTCTTCTTTACACCCCTTAACAAAAACAGATTTGTATGGTTTTTCCCCATTTTTACTAAAAAAAGTGCAGTTACTCTCTCAGTGTAGCTTTAAAGCATATTTTTAATCTTTCCCTTGCCAAATGTGATTTTATTGATAGGTGGAAAGTTGCATCAGTCTCTCCGATGTTCAAATCTGGTAACAAAAATGATGTACGAAACTTTAGGCCTATTTCTAAAGTCACCACCTGCTCTAAAATGTTTAAAAGGTAGTGAAAGATAAATTGTATTTCTTTGTAAAAAAATAATTGATCCGCATCAGCATGGGTTTGTCTGCGGCCGCTACACAGTTACAAAGCTTGCTGAATTTTCCCAATATTGCATCTGGGCCTTTAAATCTCGTCATCAAGTCGATGTTGTTTATACATACTTTTCGAAAGCTTTCGATACCGTTGTACATAGCATTCTCTTATTGAAGTTAGAAGAGTTTGGTTTCCATTCAACTCTTCTTTCTTGGTTAAACTCTTGCCTGTTTAATCGAGTCTCATATGTTGAAATTAGTCACTTCTGGTGTGCCTCAGGGTAGTATTCTTGGCCCATTGCTATTTCTACTTTTTATTAATGATATTAAAACTTGTTTTAGTACTTCAAAATTCTTAAAAATTTTAATGAAATAACCTGCTTGTCAGATACATTATCATTGCAAAGCGATCTAAAGAAGCTATCTGATTGGAGTGTGAGAAATAAACTATCGCTCAACACAAAGAAATGCTTCCAAATGACTTTTGCCAAAATTGTCACTACTTACACTATTTCTAACACCCCTCTATCTAATGTACTCGAGTATCGGGATTTAGGTATGGTTTTTGACTCAGGCTTCACCTTTGTCCATCACATCAATCATATTGTATCTAAGGCAAATTCTAACTTGGACTTCTTGCGTCGTTATGCGCGTGATTTTAAAGACCCATACTGTAGAAAATCACTTTATAATTAATATCTTATAATCTGGAACTCTATTTATGCTTTATACTCCGACAGGATCGAAACAATTCAACGCCGATTTACCCGGTTTTCTCTGCAACCTCTATTTATTGTACGCACCCATTACAAGGTGCGTACAGACACTTAATCACAACAAAATCGACAGTACAAATTTGTTTTTACATTGCTTTGTATAGTCCCTTGAAGACGGTTACCAACGTGTAGCCGAAATATATCGGAATTAAAATAAAAACTGATGTTGGTTTTAATAAATATATTGACCTCGAGCCGGTACACACAAATAAAAAGGTCGCCAAAAATAATATTATTTAAAAAATGAATAAATAAAATCATTGGTCTTCGAAAAGGTGAATTCGGTACGCCTATGGCTCAAAACACTGCCTTAGGTTGATTATTATTTGGCAGTGCCTCTACTCTGCAACGCCAACCCATTTCCGTCTCGCCATTCCTCTGTTAAACTCAGCTAACCCAACTTGTCAAACAATTTTGAGAGCTCGAAGAGCTTCAAGCTAGAATTACTACACACCTGAAAAACTATTCTACTACACTACAGTAAAGGATACCGAAGGGCGCTACATTCTTCGCTTGCAAATGAAGAATGAGGTCTCAATTGGAGAATGAAGGGATGCCGCAGTGCGCACATTACTACGCATGGTGAAAACGTTTTAGTTAATGAGCAACTCAAAAGTGACAACAGTAATTTCATGCAGGAACTTGTTTAAGCCGCCTACATCCATAATTAGACGGCGGCGCGCTCCATCCTTACGCGCAGCCGTGCGCGGAAAGTTAGAGTGCGCAACAACCACGAAGGGCCATCGCCATCAACAAAACGGCAACCGACCGGCATTCAAGTACTATTAGCCGGCAGCCGCTGGCGTGCTCCTGAATATAGTTTTTAATATTTTGAATAGTCAAGTTAAAAGTTAATATCTTGTAAAAAGTTGTGAAATGTGAATTACAAAAGTCTAAGAGAAGTGAACATTAAACATTTATAACGTTTTAAAGAAAAACAAAAAACAAGTGCAGTGTAACGAAGAAAGGCCATTTGTTCATCGTGCTTCGCAGCCATCCTTGACCCACACCCTTAACATTTAAAACAATAAATTAATATCAAATCGAATTTTCGCTCGTTTAAATATAAAACGAAAATACCAAAGAAAGTGGAAAACAGTGTGTGCTCAAAAATATACATATTTATCTATACATACGGAAAAAACATATAAATATAAAACAAATGAAAACTGAGAAGAGAATTGCTTATATACTTATATTAAAGTTGCTTCTATACTTGCAAAAATACAAACTCAAAGAAAAAATGCAAAAAATTCTTCTTTGAAATATAAATTACAAAAAATATTGAAAAAATCTAAATAAACAAAAAGTATAAACGAAAAGTCATACTGTTCCTAAGAGGTTTCACAGTGCTTAGATACAAAATATACATATAAAAAATCGTCTTTTGGTGCACACCCTTTTTAAAGAGGCAAAAAAATTGTTTGAAAATTTTTGAAACACAATAAAAAACATCAAAAAAATATAATAAATAATATTCAACTGTACCCAACAACCAGCTAAGCAGCATCATCACCAAGCAAGCGACAACAACAATATAAGCAGCAACAAAACATACAGGAATCGGTGAGTATACAGTTTTTTATTTTTCATAAAAAATATAAAAAATAATAAAACTTTTTCCTACAAAAGTTAAATTTCTTCTACAGCTGAATTTAACCCGTTGTTCGCACAGATCTTTGAACTTGGCGATAGAGTCCAACTTACTTCCATGTAATTTTTTCTTGCTTTGCAGAATATAAAAAGTTATAATATCCATGCGGCCGCCGTGGTGTGATAGTAGCGTGCTCCGCCTACCACACCGTATGCCCTGGGTTCACACCCCGGGCAAAGCAACATCAAAATTTTAGAAATAAGGATTTTCAATTAGAAGAAAATTTTTCTAAGCGGGATCGCCCCTCGGCAGTGTTTGGCAAGCGCTCTGCGTGTATTTCTCCCATGAAAAGCTCTCAGTCTCAGTGAAAACTCATCTGCCTTGCAGATGCCTTTCGGAGTCGGTGTAAAACATCTAGGTCCCGTCCGGCCAATTAGAAGGGAAAATCAAGAGGAGCACGACGCAAATTGGAAGAGAAGCTCGGCCTCAGATCTCTTCGGAGGTTATGGCGCCTTAAATTTATTTAATTTAAAGTTTCTTTTCCAGCATTCCTATTTCTCCACTCTGAGAACATCATACGTGCTTTCTCACACGTTCAAGTCGCTCTTCCAGCACGTATAGCTACATTAGCAAAAATAGTGTGTACTGTTGATCAAATTTCTTAACCTCTCTCACATTTGCGATTTTTGCACCTTTCTTTGCTGCACACTCCCAGCGCTACAATCAGGCGCACTCTGTTCACAAAAGAAACGCGACATGAAAGCGACGAAGAAGCAAATCAAAACAAACCCTGTTTGTAAAGAACAAATAGAGCAGCTTATTTGCTTCACGTGCATACGTTCGCACAAACAAACATATATACAAACGTTTGTATATTGCGCATGTACATTTGTACTTATTATAGCGTACGAAACAAAGTTGAGATATTTTCGACCCTATAGGAACTTTCGAAAAAAATATTCATACAGACTTAAAAGTATTATCTTCTAATATATCCATACATATATACAAATCATTTACAAATACACGTTTATTTACACACGTATATTTACACGTACATATAGATGGAAAGTGTGTGTGTTTTTTGTTATATTTAGTTTTTTGTCTTTGTCAAATATTATACAATTAAATTCCGTATTTCGCTGATTTAAATCATTTAAGGAACGTCCCGTTGTCCGTGTTTGACCCTATTTTTCAAAAAAAAAAAAAACATAAAATACAAACACAAACACCCTCACCAATTTAAATACCCATTTTAAATTTCTGTGGCACGAAGATTAATTCCATCTTCGAATTTAGCGGACGTTTCTTGAGCGAACAAATATTGTATTCGATTTTGTTTGGTGAAAACCCAAAAGTTTGCGTAAAATGCCTCTCAGCCCCCCAAAAACGTCCGAAACGGGGACAAAAACAAAAGATAGCAAAACAAAAAAGAAACGGTCAAGAAAAGGGCAACATCCCCCCGCCCAAAATCCAAATCAGTTGACCCATCCGCGCAAAATTTGATCGCGGAAAGTGATATGCTCATAAGATACTGTGCAAAATTTAACGAGGCACCGATTCAAGATCACACTGAATCGTATCTTATGATAAAGGACAAATCACTAGATGATTATTGGACACGGCTTCAATCTGTTTACGATCTGGTATTTTCGAAACCAAACGAAAGTTTCCCAGAAGGCTTCAAGAGTTCAGTACTAGGCAAACAATGCACTTGCCTTGATACGTATGAAATGACCAAAGCAAAGATTGCCGATCAAATTTCGTTGATCAAAATGATGGCAACACGGAGTCCACCACGCCGCGTGGAACAACCCTCGGATGAGGCGAATATTTACCTAAAAGTCCCAGCACGCGACACGGAGACCTTTTATGGTGGCTATGAAGAATGGCCCGCTTTTCATGATATGTTCACAGCGGTGTACATTAACCACCCAAGGCTCTCCCGTGCTCAGAAATTGTACCATCTTCGGTACAAAACGCAAGGCACAGCCGGTTCCATCGTCAAACAATATCCGTTGAGCGATGATAAATTTGACCATGCCTGGGAAGCTTTACGGTCACGATACGAAAACAAGCGTATCCTGGTTGACAACCAGATCAAATCTTTACTGACTATTTCATCCGAAAGCTGTGAGCAACTTCAGAGATTGCAAAATACAATCAACAACTGCCTATCAGTGCTTCACTCACGAGGAATTACGACAGACAGTTGGGATCCGATTCTGGTGTACATTTGTTCATCAAAACTTCCAGAAACAACCCTGTCACTTTGCGAACAGTCTCTCTCTTCGCGAAGAGATTTACCCTCATGGTAACAAATGAACGACTTTCTCACCTCGAGGTATGAAGTCGTTGAAAAGTCAATAGGCTTCAATCAATTCAAAGCAAACAAAAACCAGGCGCTCATCAGAACTCTGCGCAAAACAGGTCCTTCAACAGGACGCAGACCCTTGTGCCAGAATCTAAAAAGGAAATTTGCCAATGTTGCAACTCCCGGAACCTTATTAGATTTTGTCCACAATTCAAGCGAATGTCTGTGCAAAATCGGACACAATTCGTAAAGCAGGCGAAGCTGTGTACAAACTGCCTTAGCAACACTCATATCATCAATGAGTGCACGAGCAAGTGGTCATGTTCGACATGTCATCAACGGCATCACCCGCTGTTGCATGCGAACCCACAAGCTCCACGTTCCACCCCGCGAACGAATGCACCAAACTTGCAGCACACAACTGCTGGGTCGACATCTCCCGTTCGACAAACGCAGAATAGCTCCGATTCTAGGAATTATTTCAACTGAGGGCCCTTATCGATCAGGGCTCGGAAAGAACTTTCATTTTCTCGAAAGTTCAAAAACGGTTGAAACTACTCTTCGAACATTCAAAGTTCGAAATCTCTGACATGGGTGGACAAGTCGTACAAAAGTCCTCCATGCTTTGTCCTTTGACACAAGTTGCAGCCGAGGCCGTGAAAAGGATAAAGCTTCATGCCATTGTGTTGCCGCAACTTATAAAGAATCTGCGAACATCCACCATCAGTCGCAAAATCTTGGAGCACTTCAAACTCCTTGAGCTCGCTGATCCCAGTTGCCGCATACCAGGTAAGACTGACATGGTCATTGGTATACTTCCACAAATCCATTTTTGGTTGGATTCTCAGTGGTCCAATAGTGAAAACGTTGTGTCATTATCGACACAAGTCCAAGTGTAAAACGAGACACTCAGTTCTGAACTGAGAAATTTTTTGGAAGAGGAGGAAATTCCACAACCTTCAACGCCTCAAAAAAAATCAGGGTCAGAAAAATCCCTGAATGACGTTTTATACACTGATCCAACTCTCCAACCAGATCTCATGCTACTAATCCTACAGTGGCGCATGCAAAAGTATGCATTCAATGGAGACATTGGAAAAATGTACCGTCAGATCCTCATAAACGAGGACGACAAAGATTTTCAGCGAATCCTATTTTACAAATCGGCCAACTCCATTGTTAGCGATTTCAATTTAAAAACGGTTACATTCGGCGTCAATTGTGCACCATATCCCGCTATTCGTAAGTTGAAACAACTATCCAATTACACGAAAGCGACATTCCCCTTGCCTGCAACAATTCACAAGACGCAGACGTATGTCGATCATCCTATCAGGAAGTCACACCATCGACAACTCCACTCGTTCAAGAGATAAAAGCCCTTAAATCAGCTGGTTTTATACTAAAGAAATTAACGGCTAATAACCCAGCCATATTAGAACAGTTTCCGTAGGAGGATCTTCTAGACTCCAGCTTCTTAAAACTTGAGAGCACTTCCTATACCAAAACTCTTGGAATTCGATGGAACGCGCTCACGACTAAATTTTCATACACTATTCTGCCGGAACACTTCTCTGCTCTACTAAATGGAGGCAGCAATTCACCGCGCAGAGATGAAGAACCCGATCCCGCAATCGATGATGATGGAATATATGTCCCCCCGCCCGATTATGACGAAGTTAGAATAGCAATAACCAGATTAAAAAACAACAAGGCCGTGGGCTCTGATGGATTGCCTGCGGAGCTATTCAAGTTCGGCGGCGAGGAGTTGGTAAGGCGCATGCAGCAGCTTCTTAGCAAAATATGGGCGGACGAAAGCATGCCCGACGGTTGGAATCTAAGTGTTCTTTGCCCAGTCCACAAGAAGGGAGATACTGCAAAATGCACCAACTATCGTGGAATCAGCCTTCTTAATATCGCCTATAAGGTCCTTTCAAGTGTATTGTGCGAAAGATTGAAGTCCACCGTGAACCGGCTGATTGGACCTCATCAGTGCGGCTTCAGACCTGGTAAATCTACCATCGACCAGATTTTCACAATGCGCCAAATCTTGGAAAAAACCCGTGAAAAGAGAATCGACACACATCACCTCTTCGTCGACTTTAAAGCCGCCTTCGACAGCACGAAAAGGAGCTGCCTATATGCCGCTATGTCTGAATTTGGTTTCCCCGCAAAACTTATACGGCTGTGCAAAATGACGTTGAGCAACACCATCAGCTCAGTCAGAATTGGGAAGGACCTCTCCGAGCCGTTCGAAACTAAACGAGGTTTCAGACAGGGTGACCCCCTATCGTGCGATTTCTTTAATTTGATGCTGGAGAAAATTATACTAGCTGCTGAACTTAACCGCACTGGAACAATATTCTATAAAAGCGTGCAATTACTGGCATATGCTGATGACATTGATATCATCGGCCTAAACACCCGCGCTGTTAGTTCTGCTTACTCCAAGCTGGAAAAAGAAGCGGTAAAGATGGGTTTGATGGTGAATGAGGACAAAACGAAGTACCTGCTGTCATCGAGCAAAGAGTCATTGCATATGCGCCTTGGCAACCACGCTACTGTTGGCAGCCATAATTTCGAAATAGTAAAAGACTTCGTTTATTTGGAAACCAGCATCAACACTAGCAACAACATCAGCACTGAAATCCAGCGAAGAATCAATCTTGCCAATAAATGCTACTTTGGACTAGGTAGGCAATTGAAAAGTAAAGTCCTCTCTCCGCGAACGAAAATCATACTCTACAAGTCACTTATCGTACCCGTCCTGCTATATGGGGCAGAAGCATGGACCATGACAACAGCAGATGAAGCGGCTTTGGGAGTGTTCGAGAGAAAAGTTCTTCGAAAGATTTATGGACCTCTAAGCGTTGGCGATGGCGAGTACCGAAGAAGATTTAATGATGAGCTGTACGAGCTATATGCGGACATCAACATAGTCCAGCGAATTAAAACGCAGCGGCTGCGCTGGCTAGGCCATGTTATGCGAATGAAAGATGATGCTCCGGCCAAGAAAGTGTTTCTATTGGAATCCGCCTATGGAAGCAGAGGTAGAGGGCGGCCCCCACTCCGTTGGAAGGACCAGGTGGAAAACGATTTAAACTCCCTTGGTGTGACCAATTGGCGCCGGTTGGCGGAGCGAAGGAGCGACTGGCGCGCCTTGTTGGACGGCCATAACCGTTTAGACGGTTAAGCGCCAATTAAGTAAGTAAGTAAGTATTTTGCCGGAAAACGCCCAAAATGCGGTCACAAAGCGACAAATTTTATCTTCTGTTGCAAAACTTTTTGACCCGGCAGGATGGCTGTCGCCAGTTTGGTTGGATGGCAGCGATTAGCAAGAAAGCGCCAAGCCCGCAACATTGACAAAATGGCAACATTTCGCAGAAAATCTGTCAACCATTTGCCACATCGAAATCCCTCGAATGGTTAATGTCGTTCCAGGGCAAGACACCCAAATTCACGGGTTCTGTGATGCCTCGGAAAAAGCATATTGTGCAGCGATTTACATCTGCACACATGTTGTCAACCAAATAAAACCTTCTCTTTTGGTTGCGAAAGGCAAAGTTGCCCTCATAAAAACTGTAAGCTTACCCCGCTTAGAGCTATGTGGCGCAGTCCTACTCGCCAAACTGGCTTAACTGTTGGAAAACAGCTCAACTTAAAAGCATGCAACACATTCTTATGGTCAGATTCTGAAATTGTACTAGCTTGGCTAGAAAAATCTCCATCGACCTGGAAGACTTATGTGGCCAACCGTATCTCTCAAATTCGAGAATATCTTCCTAGAGGCACCTGGCGCCATGTATCTATCTAAGACAACCCTGTTGATCTTGGCACACGTGGTTGCAAACCGCATGATTTTATAGGCTCCTTCCTTTGGTGGGACGGACCACAATAGCTTTCTTGCCACATTTCGGCATGGTCAAAGCCGAAAGCAGGTAGCGCTTCTCCACCCGAGAAACGCAAGGTCGACGCATATCACGCACTCGAGGAAGAGGACGATATTCTTCAACGTTTCTCCTCATACTCTCGAGCTCAACAACAAAAAAGAACCACGACGAAAGTTGCCGTGAATACTTGTACAAAATGATTGATATAGGTTCACAGGCAGGAGTAGACGTTGCTTCTATTATAAGTTATGTTATACAGGGTATCAACGATACAGGTAGCGGTAAAACGATTTTGTACGGGGCAAATTCCATAAACGAATTCAAAGAGAAACTGATAATATACGAGAAACTAAAAAAGAGTGAGAGCGTACAAAAAGATAAACAGCGAGTTACGCATGATAGGAGTTCGGACAAAAGCAAAACGATGCAGTCAAAACCTAAATCACGTTATTGTTTTAATTGCGGTTCGAGCGAGCATGAGTTCCATATGTGTCCTCAAAAACACAAAGGTCCAAAGTGCTTCGGATGTAATGACTTCGGCGTAGTGATTGTCCAAAAGCAACAAAGTCATCGTTGGTAAATGTTGTCGCAGTGAACAATATGTGTGTGCCAGTTAAGGTCAATGGGGTCGTCATCGACGGCTTGCTTGACACTGGAAGCGACATTTGCGTAATCAAAGAGTCCGTAGTTAAAATATTAAAACCGACATCTTATAACAGAAGCAAATCAATATCCGTGGCTGGTTTGGGTTCTAAGGTGGATATGGAAATAAGTGGCGATATTTACAAAGAGATCGAAACGCATATCGTGACCGACAGCTGTATGAAATATAATATGTTATTGGGGGCCAACATAATTGAACAGGCAGTAGTAAACATAAATGTCGGCAAGTTGACAATAGTGAAGAGGTTAGGTGAATCTAAAGATTGCATTCGCGATGAAGATAGTACATGTTTCCTAGCCGACATCAAGCTTGAAGCGGTAAGCAGCGAAATTGATTTTGCGGCTGTATGCGACAAATCCGTGGTAAAATACATTTGCAAAGTGGTTAAAGAATATTCGCCAGCGGTACCGAAGCAATTACCTGTTCGGATGAAAATCATCCCGTTGGATGAAGTACCCATCTTCCAGAGACCGCGGAGGTTTCCGCCCTATGAGCAAAAGATTATTGATGAGCAGGTACAAGAGTGGCTACAAAAAGGAATCATAGCAGAAAGTTCTTCCGATTATGCTAGTCCAGTGGTTCTTGTAAAAAAGAAGGACGGGTCGCACCGCTTGTGTATAGATTTTCGCGAGCTTAATAAGAAAATCAGACGCGACCACTATCCGCTTCTTATTATCGAGGACCAATTGGACAAACTACAAGGAGCTTCTGTATTCAGCACGATCGATTTGGAGAACGGATTTTTCCATGTGGAAATAGAGCCGATGAGCAGAAAATTCACTGCATTTGTTACGCAAAAGGGGCAGTACGAATTCCAACACGTGCCCTTTGGATTATGTAATTCACCCAGCGTTTTTCAACGCTACATAAACTACGTTTTCAGAGACTTAATAAATAAAACCATAATCATCGTTTACGTTGATGACTTAATTATACCCGCTAAAACCGTAGACGAAGGATTAGAGCGACTGAAGAAGGTTTTGAAATGCGCTGAGGAAAATGGTATGCGCATTAAATGGTCGAAGTGTCAATTTTTAAGGTCCGAGGTAGAGTATTTGGGCCACCTGGTTACGGCAGGCACGATTTCCCCTTCGCCACACAAGATCAAGGCCGTTATGAATTTTCCGCAGCCGCGAACTACGAAGCAGGTGCAGAGCTTTCTGGGTCTAACGGGGTACTTTCGCAAGTTTATTCCAGAGTATGCTTTAGTAGCGAGACCATTAAGCCAGCTTTTAAAGAGCGGTGCAAAATTTAACTTTGGAAAAAACGAAATACGCGCTTTTAATGAACTAAAAATAAAATTAGTTAACCCTACTGGACTACCAGTTACATCCGGTGTGCTTTATGAGCAGAAAAACTAGTGACGCCGAAGCGCGTTATTCAAGCTACGAATTAGAAGTATTGGCCGTAGTCCAAGCGGTGAAAAAATTTCGCACATACCTCCTAGGACAGTTCTTTAAGTTGGTAACCGATTGTAAGGCTTTTGCTCTTACTTTAAAGAAGAAAGATTTAGTTACGCGCATTGCACGTTGGGCACTTTTGCTGGAAGATTATCAATACGAGGTTGAACATCGCTCCGGCATCAGAATGAAGCATGCTGATGCTCTCAGTCGAAATCCAGTAGTTCTTTGCGCGCAACCAGATGGCATCGCAACTAGGTTACGCCAAGCACAATCAAAAGATGGAACGATATGTGCTATAATGGAAGCGTTAAAACACGGACCTTATAAGGACTATGTAGTTCAACATGGTATTTTGTGTAAAAATGTCAACGGTTCTTTTTTATATGTCGTTCCAGAGCAGATGAAAAACACCATTGTTAGGACAGCACATGAAGATGGCCACTTCCACCACCAAAAGACTAAGGAAAAAATCGAGCGTGAGTACTTTATTTCTGACTTGACCAAAAGAATCGATGCGTGCATCGCTTCCTGTGTGAAGTGTATTTTAGCGGAGCGGAAGCAAGGCAAGAAGGAGTCGTTCCTTAATCCCATACCAAAAGGTGAGCGACCACTAGAAACCTTGCATATTGACCATTTAGGTCCCTTATCTACAACAACGAAAGGATATCGCTATATTTTTGCAATGATAGATAGCTTTACGAAGTTTTGTTGGCTTTTTTCAACCAAAACGCTCAATGCCGAGGAGGTCGTCAAAAAGTTTGAAATAGTGGCGGATACGTTTGGTTACCCCAACCGAGTAATCGCAGATCGAGGCGGCGCTTTTATATCAAACGTGTTCACAGATTACTGCCTGAGCCATGGTGTAAAACTTGTACATGTAACCGCAGGTGTCCCGAGAGGTAACGGCCAGGTGGAGAGGCTGAATTCAACTATCATATCTGTACTAACGAAGCTCTGTGTAGACAAGTTAGATAAATGGTTTCAACAAGTACCAGTGTTACAAAGGGTGTTAAACAACACGTTCCACCGAGCTATTCAGACAACACCGTTCGAATTATTAATAGGAGTTAAGATGCGAGCTAAAAATGAAGAGGAAATAATGAAATTAATTGAAGAGGATTGGATCGATGATTTTAACCAAAGCAGAGAAGAAGCGCGTGAGAACGCAAAAAATGCCATAGGTAAAATTCAAGAAGAGAACCGAAGGCAATTCAATCGCAAGCGCAAGGCTGCAACAATGTACAAAGCAAATGACCTCGTAGCTATCGAACGTACCCAGTTCGGAGTCGGCCTTAAAATAAAACCGAAGTTTTTGGGCCCATACAGAGTGATAGCAGCGAAAGGGTTTGATCGTTACAAAGTGGAAAAGGTGGGAGATGTTGAGGGACCCGCCTCAACTACAACAAGTGCCGATAAGATGAAAGCATGGGTGCAAGACGACGAGCTATCTGATTTTGGTGACAACGCTGAATTTGGAAGTAGCTCATCTGAGGCAGATGAGTAGTACAGAATGGCCGAATGTGGGAATGAGCACCGATAGTGGAAATAATGAGAAGTCGTGGTGAACAATGCGCGAATAAGCAGTTGTCGTGTGAGCAAGCAGAAATAGCAAGCAGTTGAACTATAGCCGTGGACATAGACACAAGAGCCGCTCTTCATTAGTCATTCGACAAATTAATTTTCGTGAACAAAAACAACAATAACAATTCATATTCATTTGCTTCTTTATATTCCCAAAAATTATATTTGTAATTTTCTTTCAAACATAAGTTACATCGAGTGTATTGAACTTTTACTTTTAAATAAACACTGAATAAATAAAATAAAAACCATATACATACTTACCTATTTATATACTTACCGTTTCCTCTCCCTTTAAGTTAAGAAGCAAACGGTCCAATGGAATGCACTGGACCGCTTTTAAGTTAGTTATTCGCCATCAGCCTAACTATTCGCGCCGCTAAACTAAATAAATATAATCGATTCAAAAATAAAGGTGTCAATCGTTAAAACAAATAATTAATAATAAAGTTTATATTTATATATATATATATATATATATATATATACATATATATATATATATACAACGAAAGTTATCGCGCTGTTTATTTCTTTCGCAGTGAAGTGCTTTGAAGTGAAGAAGCTTTCCCCTTAACTCCCTTTTGCACATACCCCACATAGTGCAAATTTATACATGGTCCTTTTGGAGCCATTGTGAACAAGCGACCTAAAAAGAAACAAATTTAAATAAACATTAATATTAAAAAGAAATCAGTTTTCGCGACGCGCTATCAACAAAAAATCGTGCAAAATAAATTTAAAACAAATATAAACCTAAAAAGACAGGGAAAAGTGCTAATATACCAAATCAAATGTACAAAGTGCGTTAGAGTGTACCTAAAAAAGAAAAATATAAAAAAGAAGAAAATTAAAAGTGAATATTTAAAGTAAAAAGAATTTTGTGCATACCAAAAGAAAAACGGCAAAGAGTACCTACATATATAAATGGAGTGGTACGAAATTTGAGATAAAAAAACAAAATCAACAAAGTGGAAAAAATTTATAATTGGGAAAAAAAGTAAACTTAAATTCAAAAAGAACAAAAAAAACCATGTTATATCGGCAAAAAAAATTGTGAGCTATTGCTCAAAAGACAAAAGAAAAATTTACAAAATAAAAGCAGTGTGAAAAAAGAAAAAAAATTGTGTTCGAGCAATCACATATAATCATACATACCTATTTCGATAGCGGATATTAGGGTGTACAACAAAATATTATAAATATAAAACAAAAAAAAAACATAAAAATAAGGCTAAATATATCAAAAATATACCAATGCTGTGAAAGAGAAAGTTATTTTTACATAAAAAAAAAAAAAAAACCAAAAAATTTAATACTTACATGTGAAGAAAACTATTAGCTTACTTTCGAAAAAAATATTTACTCACCGTAAAGATTCCTGCGGAAAAGAAGTAGAGCGGTCTAAATTTTTATAAGAGCTCTGAAAACTAAAATCACACGAATAAATATTTCTTTTTACCACGAGCAGCAGACCTGCAAAAGTGGTGGACCAGAACCGTGAAAAAAAACACCTGAAAAAATAAAAAAAGGTTAATATAAATGCGGTGGTCGAAAAAATCGGAAAAAGAAAAGAAGTAGGGTGTTTCAAAAAAACCTGAAAGGAAATAGAGAGGTTTACAGTAGGGTGCCGTACTTGAAAAATAAAAACCTGAAAATTAAAGTTAATAAAAAGAGCAACGCCCTTATTGTCCTCAAAACCGGCATTCATATTTTCCCTATTAAATATTTTATACACATATAAGAATTAAAAACATAATCCACCAGCCTCTCATCTACAAAAAAACTGCATCGCGAAAAGACTTGAGCGCATATACATACATACCCATACTTTGCAGGTAGAGTGGTAACAGCAAAGTACCCAGTAGGAACCAAAAGCCAAAATACCCAGTGCGAAAAAATTGAGACCCAAACCACTTAAAGCAAAGCCGGCCAAAATTTGCACATTGTGCAATTTGATTTCGTATTTTCACACCGACACTAACGATGCGTGATCACGATCGTTTGCTTTCGCTTTTCACTCACTAAAATCAACAGTGAATGCAAAATAAAAAGTCCATGCTACTTTTTGGGCACATAATAAAAACAATATGCTGCAATGTTAAAGTGGCTTTTAATACGTCTTAGTTAGTATTATTAAGTTCCTTTGAACATACATATTTTTTTAAATTTTATAATATGAAAATATTTTTACTTTTACATTTTTTTATAGTTCTATGTATTTTGCTATCGCTTGCCATTCGCTGCATAACGCTTGAGCAAGCAAGACGGCTGCGCATGCTAAACAAAACCAGAATGAATGCAAAGGAAGACGTCCATGCTACTTTTTACGCATTAAATAAAAACAATATGCTGCAATGTTTGCTCTGCCAGCGAATTTTCACATCAAATAAACCTTTTTCCTAGAAAAGGCATTTTAATAACTGCCATAAAGAAATTGCTTACCTTTGACAATCAGAAAAGCTCAGTTTATTTGATAAAGCCAAAAGGAAACTATTTTCGGATAGCGAATCAGATACAGCAAAGAATTTTGCATTGAAGAAACAACATACCTTCTTTTATCAAAAAGTTTTATCTGGTTAGCTCGACCTCCGCCTTATTAGTTATACGAATATCAATAAATATAGTCAGGATTAGCTTGATATCAAATAACCAAAGTCCTTTTTAATTTCAAACTTCACAGTCCATATTTTCTTTTAGCACACTGTAGGGAGTTGCCACTCAATTTTTACACACACTTATGCAATTGTTTTAGTATTTGTGTGGCCGGCTCTGACTTAAAGCTTTAATTATTGCGTACCCCTATCATGCATTCACATCGATTTTACTTGTTCTCGTGATTTATTTCTTATTCAAAGGAAACAATTTAAATAATTCTCCCGTACTTCCATACACCCCTGGTAAAACCAATCTCTTTGCACTCACACTTTTTATCTCGAAAAGAAATAAACCAATATGAGTAGAAAAGCAAATGATACTCTTGACGCAGGTCAATCCGATACAAGTCTCGATACTTTCATTTTCGAAAGCAATAGACTAGAGGCCTTTTACTCAAAGTGGTCAGCAACCCTGATAGCTGACCAAATTGAGTCCCTTCTTAAGGTAAAAACACAACAGCTCGAAAGATTGTGGGAATCACTCCTAGATTCCTACAGAAATGTATCTGTTTCTCCATCCCATCAGGAGTCCACAGATTCAATAGAGCAAAAATACCAAAAGTGCTCCGACAGTTACGAAACTTGCATGTCAAAAATTATGGACGCCATACAACTACTGCGACCCTCGCCTCAAATGTCTCAGCCCCTAAATCTTCCAAATATTTCTAACTCTTCACAAGTATACCTCAAAGTACCATCCTGCGATACTGAAATATTCCACGGAGGATACGACGACTGGCCGGCATTCAGCGATATGTTTACGGCAGTTTACGACAATCATCCAAAACTCACTCAAGCTCAAACACTATATCACCTACGGCAGAAAACGAGAGGCCAAGCAGGCCAACTTGTAAAACAATTCCCCCTAATGGATGACAGTTTTCAGTTAGAATGGGACGTCCTCAAAGCTTGGTACGAAAACCGAATAATACTGGTTGATAATCAGCTGAAGGCCCTCTTTAGTCTTCAGAAAATTTACTCTGAAAATGGTGAGCAGATTCAAAACTGCAAACTACAATAAACAATTGTTTATGTACCCTGGCAACACAAGGTATCCCAACCTCTAATTGGGATCCCATCCTTGTGTATATATGCTCGTCGAAACTGCCCAGTGAAACCCTGTCCCTATGGGAACAATCTCTTACTTCTCGAAAAGAGTTGCCACTGTCGTCAGATATGGACAAATTTTTGACTTCCAGATACGAAGTAGTAGAGAGGCTCCACAATTACCGACCAGGTAAGCCCAGAAATTATCTACCAAATCATCTACCAGAACAAATAATTTTCACGCCAACAATCATCATTCAAAACCATAGCAAGTCTCTTGCAAGCTGTGTAACTCAAAAAGCATCGACATCAAGGCAAGCAGCGATTGAAGCAGTGGCGCAGAAACAACACTACCCCCAACAGCACTAGTCCCTATTCACCACGCCGGGGATTACCATAAAGTTCGCGCACTTATTGACCTAGACTCTCAAAAAACATTTTTGGCAACCCGAACCCAAAAAATATTAGGCCTCCCAACAAGAAATGCAAGATATGAAATCTCAGGAATGGGAGGCACAGTGGTGCAAAAAGCAAACAAAATCTGCGAGGCAACTCTTTGCTCCTCAGATTTAAGCAAAGAGATTAGCACCAACGCAATTTTGCTCCCACAGCTCACTCATTTTCTTCCCAATAAGACAATCTCAAAAGTCAGCTTAGAGGCATTCCACACTCTCCAGCTCGCAGATCCTAACTGCCCCATCCCTCAAAAATAGACATGGTTGTAGAAAGTGATATAATTCCCCAAATACTTATAGCTCAAAACACAATATTTGGATGGGTTCTCAGCGGAGTAATAAAGGAACTAGTCTCCACCTACTCTACCCAAGCCAGTGAATCAACAGAACCGGACATCAGCACTCTACTCAAGCAGTTCTGGGAACAGGAAGGGATCCAAACAACCCTATCCAGATCACCGGAGGACCAATTTTGTGAGGCCCTCTAAACATCTACAACCACAAGAAGAGAAGATGGACGTTACGTCGTAAAACTTCCCTGTAAACCCAATTTCCCCCACTCATTGGCACTAGGCCACTTGCGCCCAGCAGCGCAGCAACAATACATCAGCTTAGAAAGGAGTCTGGAAAAAAAGCCCGAAATTTGTGAAAAGTACTCAGAAGTACTCACAGAGTACCTCCACATGGACCACATGCAGCCCGCTCCAAACACAGAAGTAATCAAAAATGGTAAATATTTCTCATTTTACCTCCCTCATCACGCTGTTCTCAAACCCGATAGCAAAACCACAAAGGTTCGCGTCGTATTTAATGCATCAAAGACATCGCACTCAGGAAACTCTCTGAATGATGTTTTCTACACAGGCCCGATTCTCCAAAATGACTTGACGTCAATAATTCTCAATTGGCGCCTTTATAAGTTCGTGTTCAATGGCGATATAGAAAAATTGTCAAGGAAGAGAATCAAGACTTTCAGAGAATTCTCTTTCGGAAAGCTCCTCATCAACCACTCCAAGATTTAAGGTTGAAAACCGTCAATTTCGGTGTAAACTGCTCTCCATATCTCGCAATCCGTACACTCCACCAACTCGCTCAGGATTGCGAAGAAACTCACCCGCTCGCCAAAGACATCATTCTACGGGAAACTTACGTAGATGATGTCCTCTCAGGCGGGCACAATATACAGTCCACTCTCGCTTCCATGAATCAAACTATTGAAGATCCAAAATCGGCTGGCTTTCCACTCAAAAAAATCACTGCAAACAGAGCAGAAATTCTCAATTCGATTCCAGCCTGAGATGTCTTAGATGCTGAATTTCTTAAATTCCACTAAAACTCTGGGAATAAGATGGAATGCTCTAACTGACTCCTTTTCGTACTCTTACGACCCAATACCAAACTCCACGACACGCACAAAACGGCAAATACTCTCGGCCGTAGCTAAGCTGTTCGATCCCGCAGGATGGCCAAAATTCTCCTCCAACAGCTACGGTTAGAAAGTACCGACTGGGATGAACAGTTCAAACCCGCATCTGTTCATAAGTGGAACACTTTCCGGGAAAGTCTCCCAGCCATAAGCAATATACGTATTCCACGATGGGTGCAATTCGCCCCAAATAAATACATCCAAATACAAGGTTTTTCAGATGCCTCAGAAAAAGCATATGCAGCATGCGTCTATATCAGAGTACAACATGATAAAAACTCCTTTCTCGGCTTTTCGTGGCTAAAACCAAAGTCGCTCCTCCATAGACGATAAGCTTGCCACGATTGGAATCTGTGGCGCAGTACTGTTATCAAAATTAGTAGCAAACTCTAAATCCCAATTAAATCTACCACCACACGAACTTACACTCTGGTCAGACTCCGCCACCGTGTTGGCTTGTCTAGAAAAACCCCCACATACATGGAAAACCTACGTTGCAAATAGAATCACCGTGATTCTACAGAACGTTAGTAACACATCTTGGCGCCACGTACCCAGTGCTGATAACCCCGCCGATTTAGGAACCCTAGGATGCAAGCCGCAAGACTTAGCTGACTCCTCGTTATAGTCGAATGGACCCCAATGGCTCTCTAAACCGAGCTCTTTCTGGCCAAAATGTGTCCCTTCTACCTCAACTCCTCCGGAGAAGAAACTCGTCGAAGCCTGGCATGCTGTCGATCACGCCGATATACTAGAACGATTCTCATCATATCCGCGCTCGATAAGAGTTGTGGCCTTCATGTACCGGTTTATGCGCCAAACCCAGATACAACCAATTTCCAGTTCACTAGTTCTCACGTAAGAAGAACTATATTTCGCAAAAATTAAACTTATAATGGTCACGCAACTCCATCATTTCCCGGCCGAAATTACTTAATTAGAAGCAGCAAAGTCCATCCATCAGCAAGAAAAGTTCATTGTTGACCCTCAGTTCCGTGCTAGATAAAGCTGGCCTCCTGCGAGTTAAGGATCGTTTAGCTAATGCCAACATCAGCGAGAATGAACGGTACCCGATAATTATCCCAGATAACTCCAAGTTCTGCTCACTGCTATTAGACTTTCTCCACAAAGTATTACTTCATGCTGAGGTGCAACTGATGATTCGCATGATACAAGCGGAATACTATATTCCCCGCATCAAGCAGAAAGTAAAGAAATACATATTCCAATGCAAGACGGGCACGATATACAAACAACAAATGCGTTCACAAATAATGGCCCCTCTACCCCCCGAACGTGCCACTTACTCAGTGCCATTTCACGTGACAGGAGTTGACTTCGCTGGCCCATTTATGGTGAAAACGTCCCTCTTACGACGAGCTTCTCACACCAAAGCGTACGTTTGCCTATTCGTCTGCTTCTCTACTAAAGTAGTCCATCTCGAGTCATGTACAAATTTGACAACTGAAGCCTTCAGATCAGCCTTCGCTTGCTTCGTAGGGCGACGTAGATTACCCCACAAAATAATGTCTGACAACGGAAAGACAAGCGCCATTCATTGGTGGGGTGAAGGTCGTCTTCGATAACAACCATATCTCCTTCCCGAATATTTTGATGGGGATGTTTCCATGTTTCTGGCGCTCAACGAGCGATCCAGAGGGATATAGCCCTATTCATCAAAGAAGCAGCTGTGGATGTTGCACAAAGGTATGCGGTACAGGGCCTCTCTTGGCAATTCATACCGCCGTATGCCCCACACACCGGTGGCCTATGGGGAGCCGCAGTAAAAAGCTTCAAAACCCATTTCACAAAAGTAGCTGGAAATCAAAGGTTTACATTTGAAGAATTCACAACTCTCCTCATTCGAATCGAAGCAGTGCTTAATTCTCGCCCTCTCTCTCCCATGACACAGGATCCAAGCGACTTATTAGCCCTAACTCCTGGGCATTTTCACGAGGAGCCCCTTTAACCTCCTTACCAGAACCGAATGCCGAAACCGTATCCCCTACTACGATATGGCAAAGATTAAAGGTTCTGCATCACCAGTTCAGCTCACATTGGAAGAGCGAGTACCTACAAACCTTGCATAAAAGATATAAATGGAAACATCCCCAACAAAATATTCGCGAAGGAGATATGGTCGTTATCAAAGACGACCTTCACCCCCCCAATGAATGGTACTTGGGCCGAGTTATCAAACTCCATGCGGGCGCCGATCAACGGGTTCGTGTGGTAGATGTCCGCACCCAAGCAGGTATAGTCAAGCGAAACTTTACTAAACTCTGCCTCCTCCCATCTCAAGAACTTCCGCCATAGCAACTCTCTACATCAGCGAAGAATCTTCAACAAGGTCGACGGAACCTCAGAGGATCTCGAAGAGCGCCTACATCCCTCAGCTCCGCAGGCCGGCCGCCATGTTGAAGACATGAAAATTCCATCAAGTACTCGGACCAACATATATATAGATACAAATATTAATATACATATACAATACTTACATTAAAATACTTACCTTTTTGAAATACTTACATTGTATGAAATCTTTACATACTCATACTCATACTTTGCATTCACCCTGTATCAATTTATTAAGTTACCGTTTGCATAAAATATGCATATCTAAGAAATGCATACATACTTACCTATTTATATACTTACCGTTTCCTCTCTCTTTAAGTTAAGAAGCAAGCGGTCCAATGGAATGAACTGGACCGCTTTTATTTATTTATTATTTAAAGTCGACGGCAAACTATGGTCGACTGCATAATATAAAAGATATATAAATATACAACTCAAAAGATAAAATTTAAGATATATCGAGATTTCAACAATGTTATATTACAAACAAAGAAATATTAATGAACATTACTCTTTAATTTCAGAATATAATAATAATAAGAAATATGAGCAGAAGTAAGATCTTATGCCGAAATCTTATACTGGCGGAATGCATCAGATTCCGCTCAGCATGATTTCGGAATGCAGTGGATTCCAATCTTCCTGTTGGAATGCAACAAGATTCCAATCAGCATGTCATGGGAATCCGGCAGTGCTAAGAGTAGTGTAATGAGGATACGCCATCACAAGGCATAAAAAAGTAACATGACCTGTGTTGTTGGAATGCACCGGATTCCAGTCAGCTCGATGCCTGACCCATAAGATTATACTGCCGGAATGCATACGATTCCGGTCAGTAACTCATGAAAAAGCATGTTTTTTACGTTGTTGGAATGCACCAGATTCCAATCAACACAGTACTGTCTTGTTCCTTCTTAATGATACATGTTGATAAATGTTCCTCCATCCTTAAGCGAGATAGTTCCTGTTTTTTATGGAAGGAATAAAATGCCGGCAAATTAAATTATCTTGTATCTCTTAAATTAGATAGGCAAGTATTGCATTACGTATAGTGGCAAAAGTACATTCAAGACTGATACAGTTATACAAGTCATTGTAGTGCGCGCACCAGATAAGAAGAGGATTATTTTTAGCAAAGTTTCGTCGACAAAGGGATAAATGGAAAGGAACGTAGTGTATGGATACTCTAGGGGGAACCGCAAAAAACAAGCGGCTGAGGAGGTCCGCAGAATCAATTTCTCCAATAATGAGCTTATGGATGAACAATACCCCCAGTAATATTCTCCGATTTTCCAGAGTGGGTAAGTTAATAAGAAGAAGTCTACTTCTGTATGGAGGAAGGTGGAGATTTGAGTCCCAATTAAGGCCGCGCAATGCAAATATCAAAAATTGCTTTTGAACTGACTCAAGACGCTTTATATGCTTTTGAGAAACAGGGGACCAAACGCATGAGCAATACTCGAGTATTGGACGAACCAGCGTGTGTAAAGAACCTTAGTGAGGTACGGATCATCGAACTCTTTAGCCCATCTTTTAACAAATCCAAGTAAACCCAACGCTTTGTTGGCTATAGATGAAATATGCATGTTAAAATTCAATTTCGGATCAAAAAGGGCACCTAGATCATTTGCAATAGATATACGCTCCAAAGGCGTACCATCTATTACATAAGATTTCAATGCTGGCTTCACTCGGTGAAATGTCATATGCTTACATTTAGAGCAATTTAAAGCTAGTAAATTTGTTGTGCACCAACATTGGAACGAGTCCAAGTCGGCCTGAAGAAGATCCAAGGAACTCAAATCGGTAGGACAGTAAGTGTAGCAAAGTTTTACATCATCCGCATACATTATAGTATGGGAATATAATATTGTCTGTGGCAAGTCATTAATGAAAAGGGCAAAGAGCAAAGGGCCTAGATGACTTCTCTGGGGTACGCCGGAGGAAACTCCGAACGATTCCGACAGATTGCACTTGAACAGGACTTTTTGGGTCCGGTTAGAAAGATAGCTTTTCAGCCACATTAATAGGTGACACGGAAAGCACAGTAAATCAAGCTTATGAATAAGGAAATCATGGTTGACGGTATCAAATGCTTTGCTGAAGTCCGTGTAGATGACATCCGTTTGCTTATTCGCTAAAAATCCTTGCATAACTATAGAGGTGAATACAAGCAAATTTGTAGTGGTTGACCTTTGACGAATAAAACCGTGTTGGCATGGAGACAAAAGACTAGAACACTGATATTGGAGTTGACTGGTAACAATCTGTTCAAAGACTTTAGGAATGACTGAAAGTTTAGCAATACCCCTGTAGTTTTCAACTTTTGACCTACTACCCTTTTCATACAGGGGTATAATAAAAGACTGTTTCCAAAGTGCCGGAAATGACGCAGATCCCAGAGATAGCTCAAATAATTTTAAAATAGGCTCATACATGTTTTCGGCGCAGTACCTAAGCACGCAACTAGGAACACCATCCGGTCCCGGAGAAAAGGAGGGCTTCAAAGATTGAAGACTCTGAAGAACAATATTACCATCAATAGCAGGATTCCTAATGTAATTCGAGCTATCTAAGCGATAGGGATATTGACCGGAATGAAGTTTAAGTTAGTTATTCGCCATCAGCCTAACTATTCGCGCTGCTAAACTAAATAAATATAATCGATTCAAAAATAAAAGTGTCAATCGTTAAAATAAATAAATAATAATAAAGTTTATATTTATATATATATATATAACGAAAGTTATTACGCTGTTTATTTCTTTCGCAGTGAAGTGCTTTGAAGTGAAGGAGCTTTCCCCTTAACTCCCTTGTGAACATACCCCACGTAGTGCAAACTTAAACAACGTATAATGCTCCAAATGGAGAGGCAGGAGTACTACGTACCAAAACTAAAGCCTCTTATTAAGAAATGCATTTTCCAATACAATTCGTGCACGCCTTTCAAACAGAAAACGCGTACGCAAATAATGGCAGCGCTACCACCTGAGCGATGCAATTTCTCACTCCCCTTTTCCACAACAGGAGTAGACTTTTCAGGTCCATTCCAAATAAGAGCATCGGTTCTAAGGTCGATCACGATCATAAAATGGTACGTGGCGGTATACGTCTGTTTTTCCACAAAGGCAGTACATCTCGAACTATGATCGGACCTCACCACCGAAGCCTTTCGAGCAGCATTCGCCCGATTCGTTGGCAGACGAGATTATCCCTCAAAAATGATGAGCGACAATGGTAAAACGTGCATTGGCGCTCAACGCGCACTTGAACGCGACTTCGTTATATTTCTTAACGAATGCTCCACGGATATTGTGCAGAAATATGCCCCAGTGCCCCTCATATGGGCGGCCTGTGGGAATCCGTAGTAAAAAGTTTTAAAACCCACTTCAAAAAAACCGCTGCCTCGCACAAGTTTACATTCGAAGAATTCACGACGCTGTTGGTGCGTATTGAAGCAGTTCTTAATTCGAGGCCTCTAACTTCTCTATCCCAGGACCCAGCTGACTTCACAGCGCTCACTCCGGGTCAATTCCTTCGAGGTACACCTCTATTAGCCATTCCTGAGCCAAACGCGATGGGAAGAACTCAAATAGCTTCATCACCAATTCAGCCAGAAAGTAAATGGCAAACGCTACAGCGAAATCTTCAACCAGGCGTAATTAAAGAAGATTCGCTCCCACCCACCGAGTGGCGTCTGGAACGAATCGAGAACGTTCGCCACGGACCTGATAACCATGTTCGGGTTGTAGAGGTTCGCACCCAAAATGGGCTTGTCATGTGCCCTTAGTTAAACTGTGCTTTCTTACAATGGAGCACTCTTCGCGCACAGCGCTATAACTTATATACGTTTTCCTGGTATAACTAAATTTCAGTATTAACTTTCCGCTTACCATCCGCTGTATCCAACTAATTCTCGTTTCTCTCTCTGTTCTTTACTTTCAGGACGACACATAATGGCATCGAGACCGGCATGCCCACTGGCTCCCACGGCAGAGACCGACAACTGTCTTCAGTGTCGGCTCTGCCACCGCTACCACATGCTGCGGACCTGCCCAGCCTTTAAGACGATGAGGCAGCGTGCAACAGTGGCCAGGGCCCAGGACTATTTTTTTAATTGCTTAGCCCTCACGCATAAACGGGGGAGTGCGACTACCGAGGGTCGTGCAAAAATTTCGGCCTGGCCCACCACACCCTCTTACGCGAGGGACAAAGGTCGACGAGGGAAGCACAAAGCCCCAGCACAGAGGAAACCAAACACCCAACCGTCAAGGAAGCCGAAACCCACGAAGAGGAAGCAAGAGAGGAAGCCCACCTTCGCCTGCAGGGCCCAAAAGGCGCGCCCTGTTAACAAGCCCGCGGCAACCCCCAAAACCGAACGGACGGCCAAGCGCACGATCGCGCTCACCGCACACGGCCTGCAAATGACACAATGCCAACGGCGCAACACAAGTCGTGCCTAAGGCATGACCATCTGCGCCCTGCAGAAGGTGTTTACCAGCACCTCCCTGCAGGGCAGGCAGGATGTTTAAGCTCCCTATATCCATAATTATAGGGCGGCGCGCGCCATCGTTACGCGCAGCCGTGCGCGGCGAATTAGGGTGCGCAACACCCAAGAAGGGCCATCGCCATCAACAAAACGGCAACCGACCGGCAGTCAAGTAATATTAGCCGGCAATCGCGGACGCGCTCCTGTTATATCGTGCCATAACTATATATATGTATATACATATATAATATATATGTATATACATATATAATATATATTTTGTATATCTCATAACAAAATTTTAAAGTTTTAACTATACTTGTATAGTTAGCTTCACTACTTTTATATACATTTATTTTGAATAATTATTTGAAATTAATTTATAATTATTGAAGAAGCGACGAAATTAAAAATTTAGAATTTATAACGTATTAGGTAAAACCTATAAACTCTTTTTATTCAAGAAGAAGGGAAGATTGAAGCGAAGAAAGACCAGGTGAAGTACTCAAACCAATCGATTTAGTCATATGGAGCAAGCAACACTTACTTCATGTCCCACCATGCAATCGTAAATTATACGAGTGACACAACCAAACTAAGGTTGGTATTCCACGCATAGATTAAAACATCGTCCGTAAAATCGCTAATCGACGCTCGAATGGTAGGTCCACAGCGGCAACAAAACCTGTTTTCGATCCTAATGCGTTTCCGAACCCATCGCTATGGTATCATCGCTGACATCGAGAAGATGTATAGGCAAGTTTACGTTGCACAGGACGCAGATTACCAATGTATAGTTTGGCGCGAACATTCAACATCTCCAATATTGGACTACCACCTTTACTGTCGAACTAAGGATACAGACGGGGAGGTAAAAATTGTATTAAAAATAAAAAATAAATGTAAGGCGCGATAACCGCCGAAGAGATTTTAGGCCGAGCTTCTCTACCGATTTGCGCCGTGCTCCATTTAATTTTTCTTATTTGCAAGGCAGATGAGTTTTCACTGAGAGATTTTCATGGCAGAAGTGCTTGCAAACACTGCCGAGGGACGACCTCATTAGAAAAAGTTTCTTCTAATTGAAAACATCTTTTTTCTAAAATTTAGATGTCGCTTTGACAGGTGCGTGAACCCAGAATCTTCGATGTGGTAGGTCGCAGCAAAAACCCAAGTAGCACCACTGAAAACTATGTCGCTGCCGAGACTGGAGCTATTTGCAGCTCATCTTGGCGCAAAGTTAGTTCGCCTAGTCACGGTTGCCTCTTTAGTCCATTTGGACAAAAATAATCCCTTCCAACCCCATTTGGTTCCCTGTTTCAATTTTGGTCCTTTCAAGGCATAGCCACGATATTGGTACTTTTCTTTCTTTTTCTCTGAGCCAAAATTTCAAAATACTGTTCACAAAATTTGCCACACATTCATTAACCCACATATCATATTAAATTTTTTGACACTCATCTAGGAGATAGTTTGGGCGAGGCACTAAAAAGAGAAGTGTTGGATCTATTTTTTGATGAAACAACGGACTTATAAGAAAAGAAGTCTTGTTTTAGTGGCTAGATATTTCGATTGTTTATCAAACACTTTTCGTGATAGGTTTTTGTCACTAGTCGAGCAAAAAGAAATATGACAATGAACTGAAAACTAAGTAAAAATTTAACTAATTTGTTTTAAAATAAGTGTACTTGCCACTCACTTAATTTATATTTAAACATATTGTGAGTTTCTGAAGGAAAATTGGCAAAAAAAATGTAGCACCTTTAAAATTTTTTACAAAAAAATTATATGCAAAATTTTTAAGGCCTTACTTTGCGCTTGGAATGTCGATATTTAAATCTGTCTCATCCAGCCCAATAAGTTCAAGGTATTCCAGGAGTATTGTGGTGTAAAGTCACTCAAGGTACTTTAAAACTATTTATAATGGCACAAGAAATAATTTGACTGGAAATAAGACCGAAATAATTTCTTTAAAATTATATTCAGCATTTCAAGCATATGCTAAAGAGATTTTATTTCGGAAGAGGTGTTTTGTTTGTAATTATTACCGTATGTGCTTACAGAACTCTATAAACTGCGATGACCATACTGTTAACTAGTTTCTCGTAGTAAATTGCATGTAATCCGCTTCCATTAATGCACAATTGAAACTTTTGAGACGCTTGATTTTTAATCTGAGTTTTCGGACTAGACTCAGTAAATGTGAATTAGAAACTTGGCACAAGTTCAAAACACAAACTTACTGATTCTAGGATCTGGTATGATGTTTAAATATTTTTTTAAAGCAATAGCATTAACATAGTTTCATTTACGATTTACTGAGTTTGCCACAACGCAAATTTTTGATTCTAACTTAAACCTTACAGCGCTATTCATTTTATTTCATTGCAATCAACTAGGTTCACAACGTTTGGTTGGCGAAAGACATATAAATTTGAAAATTTAATACCCAAAGGTACACATTATTTTTGTTTGTGTAATTTGAATTAAGGCCAAGTGTCTCCTATTCGCTATGTTTATTAAAATTTTATATAGGATGTCTCCTTGCTTCCTAAAATTTTTATATTTTACAAGGTTTGGTTAGGTTGAACTGGCCGGTCCATGAGGACCTCAAATAGACTGCATGAGTCCTTAGTGTTACCAGAAGTTTGTATTAACGACCAAACTGGAGAACCGTATCAAAAACCAGGACCTATATTATAAAATAATTTCGTCCTCTTGGCAAATACTAGAAGCTTCCTAGGACTTAAGCCACTTGCTGCTCCTAGATCTGACAGCTCTATCACTCCTAATAGCTGGAGTCTTAGCGTGGCAAGCGCAGGGCACGAGCATAGAACGTGCTCCAGCGTTTCCTCCCCCAACCCGCATTTCCTACATCTGCTATCACTGACCAAGCCTATGTAAAGGCATGTGACGCCAGAAGGCAGCGTCCAGTCAGAATACCCGTCATGAGTCCACAGTCCTGTCTTTTTAATGATAGAAGCAGCTTTGTTAGTCTAAGGTTGCATGCCCTACACATAATCTTCGACACTTTACAGCCCCACGCTTGAACCTACGCCATTCCCGCTTGGTCGATGATGTGCTATTCTCGCCTTCGCTTAATCTCGCCAAGTCTAATTGGGACGTATAGGCAGCAAGCTCCAAGGGATGCGCCCTTTTTAGCTCGTTCATCCGCTTTTTAACTCCCATCTATGCCCATATTCCCTGGGACCCAATATAGATGTATGCTTCTCCCTGTCCCGATTCTCTCCAGAGACTGCTCACAATCTAACACGCATTTAGATGCTGTGCTATCTGAGATTATTGCCTTAATTGCTGCTTGACTGTCAACATAAGAGTTAGCACGGTTGCAGCTGAAGCTATTCTTTTCCAGGGTTCCTACTGCTTTGGTTACGGCTAATATTTCCGCTTGAAAAACGCAACAGTAATCCGGCAGCTTTTAGGATCTGTTTATTTCAGGATCAGCACAGTATACAGCAGACCCTACTCCTTCCACTACTTTGGAACCATCTGTGCTCACATGTATCGCTTCTTCCGCCATTTGAGCACCATTGCGCCAAGCATCCACATCTATTATGACCTTAAGATCTCCCTCGAAGCACAGATAGGGAATCAGGTAGTCTGTTCGTCTTATGATTGATGACGCTATACTACCATGGCCGTATGGTCTGCGCTCAAGTTGCCTGGAGGCACCGAGCCTGGTTGCAGTTGTTCACTCTATGTTTTTTGCTACCAGGTCTACAGGTGGAATGTGCAGAATGGCATACAGTGCAGCTGTCGGGGTTGTTTTCAGGGCTCCCGTAATGCTAAGCATTGATAGTCTGCATACCTCCTCTAATTTTTTGAGGTATGTTGTTTTTTGTGTGGCTTTCCACCAAACAAGAGCTCCATAGTATAGAATAGGGCTTACAATTGCTGTAAAACCCCAATGATATAGAGAGGGGGATAAGCCCCACGTACACCCCAGCATTCTTTTACGTGCATAAAGTGCCGTTGAGGCCTTCTTCACCCTCTCCTGCACGTTGTGCTTCCATGACAGCTTACTGTCTTGAATGATTCCTGTAGGTTCACCCCTGCTAACTTAGGCTTGATCAAAATTTGGGACCTTGTACCTCTTTGTAAACAAGACAATATCCGTCTTCTCCGCGTTGACTTTCAACCCGACATTAGATGCCCAGGTATGAATATCCCGAAGCGCCCGATCCATCAAAGAGCTAATCGTTCGAAGGCACTTTCCACTTATGACAATTGCAATGTTATCTGCGTAAGCCGTATGTTTACGGGTCCCTAATCGAATCGCCTGAGCAGTTGGTTGATAACCAGCGTCCACAGCAGAGGTGATAGCACCCCTCCCTGCGGTGTGCCCCTGTCCACTGATTTCGTGGTCTCGTACAATCCCCATTCTGATGTGATCTTCCTGTAATTTAACATGCAGCCGATCCATCTGGTTAAGGCTGGATCTACTTTAATGTAACTAAGGCCATCCATAATCGCCTATTTAGAAACCTTATTGAAAGTCCCGGCAATGTCTAAGAAGACTTCAAGAGCATATTCCTTATAATCCAGGGCTTTCTCTATGATTATTACCACCCTATGCAACGTGGTGTCTACCGACTTGCCTTTGGTGTACGCATGCTGTGTTGTGGAGAGCAGCTTTTCATTCACGTTGGACTTAATGTACACATCTATCAGCCTCTCAAAGGTTTTGAGCAGAAATGATGTGAAGCTAATTGGTCTATAGTCTATGGGATACACATGATCGATCTTCCCCGTCTTTTGTAGGAAAGCTACACGAGCACTTCTCTAAGAGTGCGGTACATGATTAAATCTTATGCACCCATATAATTATATTTTAAGCCATTTCACGACCGCTCTACTTGAAACTTGTAGTATGGCCTTGAATATACCAACTGGGCCCGGCGATTTAAACATAGAAAATATTTTCAATGCCCATTCGATGTTGGTATCGGTCACCAAGCCCGACACTACCCGCTCCGTGATTTAAGTGTGAGTGCTGTCTGCTGGCTCTTCTAAAACATCTCCCGATGGGAAATGTGTATCGAAAAGCACTTCAAGGAATTCCTCACTATTACGTGACCAGTCCCCATTCTCTTTCTTTATTAGTCCCTGGACTATGTTTCCCCTTGCTAGGACTTTTTTCAAACGTGCTGTTTCGCTGGAGTACTCTATGTCCGTACATAAACCTTTCCATGAGATTCTCTTCGCCTTGGAAATTTCACGCTTGTAGATCCTCAGTAGATCCCTGTACTCGTCCCGACACACTTCGCTTTCCGCGATCTTTGCTAGCTTCAACATTTTGTAACTTACATATATACTTATGCATTACATGCATCTAAGACGGTTCACACGCCATAGTGCATTTGACACTTTAGTTGCATCGTTAGTATGAATGTGTTTATAATAAAAGCAACGCAAACATATTTACGATCCCAAGGCAAGACACGTGCGTTATTTGAGCGGCCCTTAGTAAAGATCACGATCATTTACTATGTACATACGTTTTGGTCGCTCGTGCAATATGTAAGTTAACAGCGGTTAACGCTAATACCATGTGCCACATTCCCACAGCAAAATTCTGGATAATTTTATCCACACTCGGACACCAGACTAAACAATGCATTTTTGAGTATGCGCTTCTGTTTCGACATAATGAAACATGACCACACTTAAGTTGGTCTTCCTACATATTGTGTTCACTGCTCAAAGCTAGTGAACTAATATTCGCGGAAAATGATGACGTTGCCAAATACCCATATGAAGATCTGCATGCATTACAGAGGGCGTAGATTAAGCTAACAATAGAATAGGAAAATAAAGTAAATAATTTGTAAGCAAAATATGCATAAAAATATATAGAAATTCCAATAAAGATTCAGATTTGTTTTGACCGCTAAACGGGAATGGCACTCTAGTTCATTAGCGCACAACGGAATAAAATTGTGATATCCTTGTAAAAGGATTAAACAGCTTTATGTGTGAACAAAAAAATCCTTATAAAAGGATCAAAATTTGAAACAATTTGTGAAAAAGAAAGTCCTAGTAAAAGGACAGAACAAAAAATCCTTATAAAAGGATCAAAACTTAAAACAATTTGTGAAAAAGAAAAAATCCTAATAAAAGGACAGAACAAAAAAATCCTTATAAAAGGATTGAAATCTAAAACAATTTGTGGGAAAAAAGAGGAAAATCTTAATAAAAAGACAGAACAAAAAAATCCTTATAAAAGGATCCAAATTTGAAACAGTTTAAATAATAAAGGCTTTAAGCTCGCTACAAACAAGAACACTTGATACCAAAGTAAAATAAGCCGATACTAACAACCAAAAAAATCCTTATAAAAGGTTTGAAAAAAAAAACACCAAGAAAAATTGTCCATATCAGGGAAAACATCACCCCGGAACGATTTTTGAATCCGGGTCAGCACATCAGCATACCGGCGTGGCAGCACATCAAAATACTAACACATGAGAATGGCATTCGGATTTATCGCATCGTAAGTTTAATTAAGCACCAAGTAGTTACAACTTATAATATTTTTTTAAGTTTTGGAATAAAAAGACATAAAAAAAGAAATTAAGGTTGAATTTTTATGAGTTTTAAAGAATTACGTGATCTAGAGGACATTATTGACACCCTATCCAACTTAACAATACAAACGATTCACCAAACTACAGTACAGACGCTGGTACAAACAGCTGTAGCGCAGGCATTGGACCAGAGTAGACAGCAATTTCAAGCAACCGTAGATAACCTAACAAGAAGACTGAACGTTCTTGAGGTAGAGAAGTAGAGGAGTATAAGGAAATTGAGATAGTTAACGGAAGAGAGTGTAATGAATCACTGGACGTGGTAAAGTCGGTACCCAAGTTTAGTGGACTTACGCCAAGATACGTTTCTTGATGCCTGGCTGCCGCAACAGCGCATAAATTGTACGAAAAATATAAGGGTAGTTCAAAGTACTACCAGGCAGTAGCTATAATACGCAACAAGATAGCTGGAAATGCCGACATGCTCCTTAGTTCTTATAATACGGTGATAAATTTTCAGGCAATTCTGTCCAGACTGGACTTTGCCTATGCCGACAAACGCTCTATACACTCGAACAAGAACTGTCTACCCTAAAGCAGGGTTCCAAACCCATCACAGACTTTTATGGTGAAGTCGAACGCAAGCTAACGTTAATCACAAGTAAGGTTATTATGACTAACGAGGGCAATCAACAACTGATCGCCTCATTGAACGCCAAATATAGTCACGATGCCTTAAGAGTCTTCATATCGGGACTGAAGCGTCCAATGTGTGACATATTATTCTCTTGCAAACCGGATGATATGCCCTCGGCCCTTGTCTTAGCAGAAGAATTAGAATCAAACCAGGTTAGGTATAATTTTGCCAATACATTCTGGAATAACTCCAGACAAAATCCAACACCCACATCCTCTCCTCATTATCAGAGGCTATCCCGTACGTCCAAACAACAACAAAACATAGCTGCACCACAGCGGGTACAGGGATTAGGGAATAGCAATACGAACATAAGACAGGATTCCTCCCCAGAGCCTATGGAAGTAGACAGAAATTTTAGAAGTGCCATGCAAAGCTTCTAACGGAAACAGCAGCCGCAAGCTCCTAAGAGACCATTGGAGTCCACCAAAAAGGTTTCTCCAAAAATTCTTAGGGTTAATAATATAAATGAAGACCCCATAACCGAAGAAATAAATTTTTTAGGGTAAACTCGCTTCTGCCATTTATCACTAAAACATTGAACAATGGGCAGAAGCTTAAGATATTAGTGGATACCGGAACATCTAAAAATTACGTAAAAAAATTGAACAATCTAAAAAATATAACTAAACTTGAAAAAGGTGAGAACGATAAATGGCGAAACTTACGTTACAGAAAAATGTAAGGTTTCGCTTTTGGATCATATAGGCACATTTTTTATCCTTTCAGGGTTGACAACCTTCGATGCCATTGTAGGGTACGACTTTCTAAAGGAAATTGAGGCAGAAATTAACATAAAGAATGATATTTTATGCTATAGACTTAGCCACGGTTCCGCTAAGCATTAGGAAAGTGTTCATGCAAATAATAGAAAAAAATAAATGCGGATTCGCGGAACCGGACAAGGCACTTCCCTATAATACAAACGTGGTTGCAAGAATCAGGACAACCACTAACGAGCCTATTTATACTAAAACCTACCCATACCCAATGTCAGCAGCAAGCTTTGTTAATAAGGAGCTGGAGTCTTTGTTAGCGGATGGGATCATAAGGCCTTCGTGCTCACCTTATAATTCACCGATACATGTGGTGAAGAAGAAAGGACTGGATGAAAACGGTGAACCCAAGCTTCGGCTGGTAGTCGATTTTAGAAAGATCAATAACAAAACCATTGCCGATAAGTATCCGATACCCGAAACCTCAGTTATTTTGAGCAACTTGGGGAATTCAAGATATTTTTCCACTCTTAACCTAAACTCCGGCTTTCATCAAATACTGTTGGAAGAGAAGGATCGCATAAAACTGCTTTCAATGTCAATAAAGGCAAATACGAGTTCTGTCGTTTGCCGTTTGGACTTTAGAATGCCTCGAGCATTTTCAAAGGGCAATAGACGATATTCTCAGGCCACATATTGGGAAATTTTTTCACGTCTATATCGATGACATTATAATATTATCCCCTGATGAAAAAACTCACCTGAACCATATAAATACAATACTTGGCGATTTGGCTAAGGCACATATGCGGGTTTCGGTCGAGAAGTCGAAATTTTTTAAAGAAAAAGTGGAGTTCTTGGGATTTGTAGTGTCCCAAAAGGGAGTCAAGACTTCACCAGAGAAAATAAAAGATATTGTGAGCTACAAAATCCCTGAAACCCTTAGAGCCTTAAGGTCATTCCTTGGGTTATCGGGATATTACAGAAAATTCGTGAAAGATTACGCGGCAATAGCCAAGCCTCTTACTAGATATTTGCGTGGCTAAAACGGCCATATCGGGGCAAACAGACAGAAACGTCCGCATTGATTTGGATGAAGACGCGATAAATGCATTCGAGAAAATTAAGCAAATTCTTGCCTCCGAAGATGTTTTGTTGCTCTATCCTGATTTTTGAAAGCCTTTTGAATTAACAACAGACGCTTCGAGTCATGCACTGGGAGCCGTTTTATCTCAGAATGGACGCCCAATAACTATGATTTCGAGAACTTTAAGCAAGACAGAGGAAAATTACGCTACAAATGAGCGGGAGCTTCTGGCTATTGTCTGGTCATTGAAGGCCCTAAGAAATTACCTTTAAGGAGTGAAGAATATAAGGATCAAGAGTTCAAATTCAAAAATGAAGAGATGGAGAGCTTTCGTGGAGGAGTTTTCCCCCACATTTTGTTACAAGTCTGGAAAGGAGAACGTCGTTGCCGACGCCCTATCGCGTCAATTCTTGAATAAGAGAACGAACAACGAATCTATGCAAAATACAGCACATAGTGAAATATCTTCCTCCAATGTTATAAAATCCATTAATTTCCCTGTGAATCAGTTTAGGAGTCAAATTATGCTTACTGAGGGAAATGCAAATTGCAGAAAAACAAAAATTTTTTTTCGGCAATATATTCGACATACAATCGAATTTTATTTTCGGCTCTAAAAACGAGTGTAAGCCCTAAGGTGGTAAACGCAATTTATTGCGACCTCCCAACACTGCAAAAATACAGCACCGTATCGGGGAAACATTCCCGTCTGTAAAATTTGTTCATACGAACAAAATTGTCATAGATCTCACAAATCCAAATGACCAGATTGAAGCAGCAAATCGTGAACACAGCCGAGCACATAGATCGAACGAAAATTTTAAGCAACTGCTAGAGAGCTATTATTTCCCAAACATGAAAAATTACTTAACTCTATTGTTAAGAATTGCAAAACTTGTATGGAAAATAAATACAATAGGAAACCCACTGACACTATTATTGGAGAAACTCCTATTCCCGAATATCCCGAACAAATATTGCGTATTGATGTTTTTTCCACGGACAAGCAAGATTTCTTGACTTCTATCGATAAGTTCTCAAAGTTTGCGACCGTGATTCCAATTGCATCAAGAAATCTCATTGATATTAAAAATGCTCTCTTTCAGATGCTAAGTAGGTACAAAAAAACCAAACTAATAGTTTCAGACAACGAAAAAGCTTTTCAGGCAAATGCTATTCAAAGTCTATTGACGCCGAGCAGTTCTTTGTACCACCTCTTCATAGCAAGAGCAATGGGCAAGTGGAACGGTTCCATCCGACCTTAATGGAGATTGCGCGTTGCGTCAGGGTTCAACAGGAAATTTCGGATACAATTGATTTGATTCTGATAGCCACGCTAAAATATAATGAAACTTATCATTCTGTCACAGGGGAAAACCCAATTGATATAATTAATGACTTCGATAACGCGAGACTAAATAAAATAAAAGATAAACTGAAGGCAGCTCAGGAGAAGCTGTTAAGGCGTACTACTGCAAACAAAAGAAATTTTGACGAAGATGAGGCGGTGTCCGTGAGAAGAAACAAAAGATTGGGTAATAAATTTGATAAGGTTTTCGTGGAGAAGAAGGTGCAAAAAGACCTAGGGACTGCGGTCTTAATAGACAGTAGGAAGGTTCACAAAAACAATCTACGTTAGAGAATGAGAGACGCAAAGGGAGAAGTGTGAAGAATAATATAGCTTATTTCGGTTTCTGTTTTTCAGCGTTTTGTTTATTGCGGAGGATTTCGGCGAGATAATAAACTATTCCACATCAAAATACATCCCCATTACGGAAGGCCGTGTCGCGATTTTCGAGGACAACACTCCTTTGGCACACTTGACCAACTTAACAAAATATCAACAACTTCAACAAGAGACGGAAAATCTACTGACGTATATCCCATAGACTTCCTTGAAGAAACTTTTGGAAGTTGACCTAGAACAAATAGATCGACGTTTGAACACAATTACAATACATCACCTACACTCGCGCAGCCTAAATTTTTGGGCACGGCATAAAAAGTTATTGCCGGTACGCCTGACTTGGACGACTTTAACGAACTTAGGACTAAAACGGAAATAATATTACAAAATAATGATGACCAAATGGTAATATATACTAAAATACAAGAACAAATAAACAAACTTACGGACGCAGTAAACAAACTAAGTTTCACCAAGAAATTTTCTGAAAGTCAATCACTAAGTCTATTTCAACTAGCAAGTAGCAGAACAAGAGCAATTATTGAAGATTTAGAAAATACGGCTTTGTCAATAGCACTAGCCAAGGCAAATATTATAAATCCAGTAATTTTAAACAATAATGAAATAAACTTTATCTTTAATAATGAAAATTTTAGTGTAAGCATTAATGATATATTAAGATAGTTCAGCACAACAATATCATTATTTACTATGTCAGATTTCCTATTATTCGAGACCTCTGTAATGCAACCTCTATCTATCCGGTTTCCCATAACAACAAAATAATAAATTTCGAATCTAGATTAGCCGCAAAATGCCAAAATAATTATAAAGTGTTGAAAAATTATAACAAACAAAGTGGCACGATTTTTTGCCAAGATCTTAAAGAACCAGGTAATCTCAAAACCCTTTTAAATACTTACGAAGCAAACTGCTCCGAGATAACGGCATACTTACAGCCAATAACAGAGGTCAATGACGGTGTCCTCATTAACGCGATGGCAACCATCAAAATTTCCATCAAGCAACCAACCCAAATTAATGCTACCTACCTTGTAATATTCAAAGACTCTGTCATAATTAACCAAACGCTATTAGCAGCGTTTAACGCTAATACCATGTGCCACATTCCCACAGCAAAATTCTGGATAATTTTATCCACACTCGGACACCACACTAAACAATGCATTTTTGAGTATGTGCTTCTGTTTCGACATAATGAAACATGACCACACTTAAGTTCGTCTTCCTACATATTCTGTTCACTGCTCAAAGCTATTGAACTAATATTCGCGGAAAATTATGACGTTGCCAAATTCCCATATGAACATCTGCATGCATTACAGAAGGCGTAGATTAAGCTAAGAATAGAATAAGAAAATAAAGCAAATAATTTTTTAAGCAAAATATGCATAAAAATATATAGAAATACCAATAAAGATTCAGATTTGTTTTGACCGCTAAACGGGAATGGCACTCTAGTTCATTTGTATGTACGTATGTTTAGTATGTAGGAACTTTAGTGAATAAGAATTTGCTTATAACAATTAAGTATAAATAAGCCGAAAATTGTTTTAATAAAGACACTTGCACTTGGTGCTGCAATACGGCACTACCCAAACTTTGCGTTTTACATCTCTTTATCACAAACCTTACATGGCGATCCTGCTATATCTGCGGAATATCGCAGAATTTCTCTAAAAATCCTGAGCTACTGAAATAAAAGGCAGAATCCCTTTAGAGTCCTTCTAAACTTTCCTTAACTCACTCCAAAGGCTGCTGCTTGCAGACCAATTTTAAAGAAGTAACGCGCTTACATGAATGATGTGAAAACACAAGCATAACAGGATGGAATAAGAAATCCCGCAGCAAGGGTGAATGATCAACTTATACCAAGCATAACAGGGTGGAATAAGGAATCCCGCAGCAAGAGTGAATGATCAATTTATATGGAAGAAATTTATGTGGACGAAAACACCAAGGAAGCGACTTATAATTTAATTATATTTAATTATATTAAATATAGTATCCGTATGAAATTAGAATATTTCCCTATACTTTCTAGAAGCTTATGGCAACCCAACGGGTGCCTTGCTATGGGCAAAAAGTTTATTTCTGCGAACAAATTTAAGTAAACTGAATCCTATTCAAATGAATGAGTAAACAGATATAATTAGTCAGGAAGAATTTGACGCAATATTTTTGCGTTGCAGTAATTTAACTCTAGAAGAAGAAAATAAACAGGCAGAAGAACAACCGATAGCAACAAAACCAGTTAGACAGGACCCTAAAGCTATAACGATAAAAGAATATAGACGTAGGACAAAACAGGTAAAGGTAGAGGAACCAAGGATTCCAAAGCCAAGCAAAATTAAAAGAAAGAGAAAAGGAAAAAGATTTAACATATTGTAACGAATTTACCGTAATTCCTTTTATTTGCAACCTTCTGCTAACGTTCGAATCACTAAACTGTTGAATAAATAACTCCAATATTCGATAATGCAAAATGGTCTTTATTAGACTACTTTCAAAATAACACTTCTTTTGCTCGACAGATAGCGTGCTTAACCAAACTGAATTTTCGTGCCTCAACCGTTGCCGCTTTTGTAGTGTTTGGTTTCCTCGTTTACATATTCCGCCTAGAATTTACTATTCTAGAATTTACTAGTTAGTTAGCAGCTATAAAATTACCAACTATAATTACGTTTATAGCTTCTCATATGCACGTGTATATGTGAGTGTTAATTGCAAAAATTATTGCCTACTTTTGACCGCATCTCAGATAAGATATATGCATGTGTTGTGCGTTTTCTCTCCGCTGCGTGTACGTACATATGTGTAGAAATAATGATTGATTCGTTTATGTAGATACAAGTGACTACCTGCTTTATTGTTGTTGTGGCCTCATTTACTTAGCATCAGTAATTCATGATTAAAAATGAGTGTGGATAACAAAAAAAGTGCGCACTTCGACGGCTACTTCTTTTATTTGGAACGAAGAAATAAGAAAACATTTAACTGGACTTGTTCTGAACGAATTAAAATCAAATGTACCGTGCGTATTGTCACACAATTTGATGGCCGTGAACATGTTATACGAAAAAAAAGAAATGAACATTTTCATGATCCATGTGCGCATAAAAAATCGATTGCTCGCTCGAATTTTCTGCAGCCTAGCCAAATAATTCAGCGTTCGGTATCTATGACAGAAAAACATATTAGAGATTATCTGCCATCAAGAAATACCCTTAAGTTAAAAATTAGAAGACAACGGAACAGTTTGAAATGTTTTAAAGAGCCAATTTGTGTTGAAGAAATAGACATTCCTTTATCACTTTATGTTTTGGAAGGTCAACTATTTATTTTAAGTGAGAAATTTATTGATGGCGAATACATTCTTATATCTGGAACAAAATCTTCGCTGCAGTTGTTAAATGAGAGTGACTGCTGGATTATGGACAGTACATTTGACGTTGTTCCAACGATTGTGAGGCAGCTATTTGCCATACACGGAAGATTAGAAGGAGAAATTGTTCCGCTGGTATTCTGTCTTATGACCAAAAAATCAAAGTCAATGTATATTTCTTTTTTTGTTGAGTTGGAGAACGTCGCATTGAACTATGGTATTAAACTGAATCCGACGCGTATCATTACACGGCAGAGTGGTTGCCTCTTCCACTTCGGGAAAAATATTTGGCGAAAAGTTCAAAAAGAAAGGTAAATTTATTGCATAACCGCAACTTCCTGCATTTAAGATAAAATGATTATTAAATATTTTCAGACTAAGCCGCAAATACGGCAACAGCGAGCAGTTTTCTATCCAAGTACGAATGCTTAAAAGTTTAGTACTGGTTCCTCATAGCGAAATCTCAGAGTATTACACAAGTTTGCGTAATTGATTTGACGACAGCGATTTGCAAAAACTTTCAAAATGGTTTGAAAAAAAGTATGTGTTTGATAAAAAGTCACAGCCTAAATAATTAACACAATTTTGGTCCGTGCTCGATAACCCTACATCGAAAGTTTTTCCAAGAACGCAAAACAGTGTGGAAGCTTGGTGGTATCGCCGCCTTAAAGTCATAGTTGGAAAAAGTCGTGCGGCGCTGTACAAATTGATATCTGACTTACAAAGGGAGCTTATCTATGCTGAAACACAAGTACAAAAAGAAAAAACGGCGAATAAATAAAAAAATCATAAAATTCATGAAAAAAGCAAAAAAATTACAAGAGTAATGAAAAAAAGTTTAGATTTAAGTCACTTAGTGTATTTAAAGCGTATTGCTTCAAGCATGACATTAGTGTAGTATCTATTTGATTTTTATTTGTTAGTAATGTTGTTTTTTGTTTTTCCGATAAACATGTTTGAATTTTAGAATTATTTTTGGAGCTTATGTTTTGTTTATGTTATATTATTATGTATGCATATGCAAATTTATATAAAATACACGATTTTGCTCAAATTTTGGGGAAAAAATTTCCAGAATTAATTCTGGAAACGTAAATTCCGGAATTATGAAGAATTTTGAAATACCGCCAAAAAAAGCAAAGGAAGTGCGGATTTCCGATTTCCAGAATTTTGTCGACCCAGAATTTTAATTTCTAAGAATTTATTTTTCAACAAGCACGGAGGAAAGAATCCGCTTAAAAATAAGATAGGCAATTGAAAGACATGTAAAAGGATTTTTTTTGTTGAAAAAAAAAAATATATTTTTTTAAGAAATGAATAAAAACAAAATTTAAAACAAGCATTTTTTATATCTAAAATACAATGTTGACCAAGAACCCAATCATTTGGCTTAAGAACAAAATAGAAAAAAGAGAATTAGAAAAGGAATTACAGTGGCTCAAAATATTTTGGAAGGATATTGAATGACTAGGGAGTCAACTATTGAGGATGTTATTAATCCTACAACCAAAATCGAGGAAACCAGGCGCAGGATGCTAAGGTATAACCTTACAGATCATAAATAAAAGAAAATTCAAAACAAAAAAAAAAAGAAGGATCAAAATTTTTGTATACATCTTTTTGACAATGGGAGGCCAAGAATCAAAAGTGACTAATCCAAATGCTAACGTGGTAAACACGTTTCAAATAATAGACCACACAGAAGCATTGGAAACCATAAAAATTTACCTTCCAGTTATTGTCGTTATTAGCGCTGTGAAATTATATTTGAAATGATATTCAACACATAACAAAATTTTGAAAAAGAAGTACCAGAGCCGAACAGACGGCCTGGACAAAGTCTAAATTCAAAAAAAAACAAAGGGAATAAAAAAATCTTTTTCTCAATTTACCTAAATGGGTAAGTGGGAAACTCTTCTCAACACACTTGTGGAAAAAAATACTTTAGCAGAAAAGTCTTATAAATGCATTAATAAAAATATAACCATACAAACTGTAACTGTTTTGAAGCACCTCAGGATAATATTACAGTCGTTGAATAACATAGGCAAGGCTATACACGAGATATATAGCCAATTAACAGCCAGTCATCTGCTGGAAGTACACCAAGTTTATTCCAGTGTTAGGTATAAATTCGTGTCCTCACTAGAAAGATATAACATTGAGACGTTGGCCACAACATCATATGAAAAAGCGATAGAAATAAACTTTGATGCCTTATTAGTGGAAACTCAACCCAATTTACAGCAAACTCCAAAAACTGAAATTCTTTATAAAAATTCCCAAACAGAAAACGACAAAATGTCAAAAACAGTAGTCGAATTTTTAAGACTTCTTCGTCAATTCTGCCAGAATTTGATGGTAAAGCCGAGAACTTGCATAGTTTCTTGGATGATTTGGATATCCTAGAACAAACTAAGGACACCCATGAGGCTATAGCAGTCTCGATGATAAAAACATAGCTGAAAGGAACGGCTAGAAACCTGTTAGGAACTGAAAGCTCAATTGAAGCAATAAAACAAAAACTAAAAACAGCAATTAAGGTGAAAACAATTATGCAGGCTGGAGCGTTCACCTCAATGAACGAAGCTGTATCAAAATTTACCAACAGTTGCACAGAAATAACTTGGAATCCAAATTCACTTTTGCATATTCGCCAACAAAATTACTTTCGAGGTAACTTCCGTAGGGATTATCAAAATAATAATTGTAGAGGCAATCAGAGGGGCACATTCAACAATTATAATAACAATAATAACAATAACAGAGCAAATAACCAAAAATCTGGTCGAAATTTCGGATCGCGAGGTTATAACCGAATAATACCAGCAATGTCAGAAATTTTAATCAACAGGAAAACCGGCAAACTCTACCTCAATAAATAAAAAATTATATGTTTCCAATTTACACCACAATAGCTACATATCTTCCAGAACAACTCTGAATAATTCCATTTCAACCCTCCTGATCAATACAGGAGCAGATATTTCAATTATAAAAAAGGGTCAAATTGACAGCAATGTTACAATTAGTAATTCACAAAAAACAGATTTAAGGGCAATTGTTCAATGTATTACAAGCATTATTGGCACGGTTAAAGTAGATTTAAAAGATGATTATCTATTAATTATTCACAAATTTCACATAGTAGAAGACAATTTCCCAATCCCGTGCGATGGAATATTAGGATTACATTTCATTAAAAAATATAATTGCATTTTATATACTAAGACGATATGATTACCCAGAAAATATAATAATTCAAATGACTAATAAACCACCAATCAATAGCATTTCAATTCCCGCATGATCAGAAGTAGTTCGTCAAATTCACATTAAAAATAATAATTCCGAATTACTAATTCCACAACAAGAATTATCTGAAGGCAACTTTATTGCAAACACCTTAGCAAATTCACACAAACATTTGTTAGAACTATAAATACAACAGATAAAAATGCAAATGCAAAATTTCAATAAACGCACAGAAAATATGAGTGATTATATAATAATAAAAAATAATAAACTTGAAAATGGCCAACAGCAAAGAAAAATTAGAAATATTGAATAAAAATTTTCCACACTTTGCAAATAAATCGCTTAACGCATTATGTACAGAATTCATTCTCATTTTTTCATTAGAAACGGAACCAATTACTAATATTTTGTACAAACAAAAACTTCATATGAAAGACAATAACCCAGTTTGCGTAAAAAACTATAGAATACCAGAAGCCGATAAGAGTGAAATTAATAAACAAGTAAAAAAATTAATTAAAGACGACATAATAGAACCTTCAATTTCAGAATTTAATAGTCCAATTCTATTGGTGCCCAAAAAATTACTTCCAATTAACAAGAAAAAAGATGGAGAATGGTTGTTGATTATAGACAAGTAAATAGAAAAATTCCCGTTACCAAGAATTGATGATATACTAGATCAATTAGTAAGGGCTAAATATTTTTCATGCTTAGATTTAATGTCTGATTTTCACCAAATGGAACTCAGCCCAGAGTCAAGAGACATTACATCATTTACAGCCGATGATGGCACATACCGCTTTAAAAGATTACCTTATGGCCTCAAAGTAGCTACAAACTCATTCCAGATGCTCCGAAAATCATATTATAAAAAAATTACGGTATGTTTTCGCAACTTGTAGGACATATGATTTAAAATTACATCCGCATAAATATCTATTTTTCAGCCGAGAAGTAACTTACCTTGGTCATAAATGCACAAGCATTGGAATTTTACCAGACCCCAATAAGTTTAAAACTGTTAAAAACTATCCGGCTCCTAAAAATGCAGATGAAGCAAAAAGATTCATCGCATTTTGCAATTATTACAGAAGATTCATTCCAAATTTTGCAGAATAAATAAAAATAAATGTAAGGCGCTAACCTCCGAAGAGATCTAAGGCCGAGCTTCTCTTCTAATTTGCGTCGTGCTCCTTTTGATTTTCCCTACAAATTGGCCGGATGGGACCTACATGTTTTATGCCGACTCCGAACGGCATCTGCAAGGCAGATGAGTTTTCACTGAGAGCTTTTCATGGCAGAAATACACCCGGAGCGCTTGCCAAACACTGCCGAGGGGCGACCCCGCTTAGAAAAATTTTCTTCTAATTGAAAAACTATTGATTTTTTGCCGGCTCAAGGTCTAAAAACCCAATTGAAAAACTTTTTGTTTTGTTTTTCAATTGGGTTTTTAGACCTTGAGCCGGAAAAAAATCAATATTTGATCAAAACAGGTTGCTAAAATCATCAATGTCTAATTGAAAAACATTATTCCTAAAATTTTGATGTTGCTTTGCCCGGGGTGCGAACCCAGGGCATACGGTGTGGTAGGCGGATCACGCTACCATCACACGACGGTGGCCGCCGAGAATACTTTAGAATATTTTAGATTAGATTAGATTAGATTAGAGTTATTCATTCTTTCAATAAGTCTTTTACATATATGTATACAATAGGAACTTAACTTAAAAAATTATTAATAAATGAAAGAAAGGTAAGGCATTCAGTAAAATGGTATGCAATTTTAGTGTTGAATACCGTCACAAATTAAGATTAATGAACATGTACGATATGTGTGGGGTGAAGGTAAAGATAATCCATAAGTTCAATGAGTTAAATAATGAAAATAATAAAACATTAAAAATAACAACGCAATGTAATTTATTTAACAAGATTTGGTGATCTACCATATCAAATGCTTTCGTGATATCTACGAATAGGCCAGCACAGTTCTTTTTTTTGTCTAACTCGCTATATATAAAGGAACATAAGTTCAAGAGGGCATCTTCGGTGGAACGTCCACATCGAAAACCAAATTGCATCGGGCTGAAAAAATTTTTGTTGTTAAGAAATTTGAGAATTCTACGTTTAACAAGCTTTTCAAAAGTTTTCGAGATGGAAGAGAGTAAAGAAATTGGTCGGTAATTGTTTATATCTTTTTTGTCACCCTTTTTAAATAAGGGAATGACTACAGCACATTTCAAGTCAGTAGGAAAAATTCCAGAAAAGATGCTTTTGTTAAACATATAAACTAAAATATCGACTAAATTTAAAGCGACATTTTTCAAAACCTGATTGGAAATTCCATCAGAGCCACAAGATCTGGAGTTATCTAAAGAATTAACTGCCTTTAATATTTCAGCGCCGGTAAAAGGTACAAAGTCGAAGTCTCGCATGGGCCTTCAATTGTGTGAGTTAGACCGACTGAAGAAAAGTGACAGTTAAAGAGATTTGCTACAATTTTGGGATCAGAAATGTTTACACCACTTTGTAATAAAACAATTGATGAGTCGACTGATTTAGAACCCCGATTAAATATATTGTTTATTACCTTCCATTCCTTCTTTGGGTTCCCATGCGATGCTCTGAACTCGTTTCTATAGAAACTGTCGCGTTCAAAACGGACTTCTTTCCTTAACTTTTTACATAAGCCTCTATACCGATTACGAATCCTCGTATTGGACGAATATTGAGCGCACTTTCTCCCAAGTTTATTTTTAAGGCGGATGGTTTTAACTAACCGCTTGCTGATCCAAGGCTTCAACTTTATTTCGGACCTAGGTGGAGTGAAAGAAAAGCTTGCTGCCTGTATATGGCTAATAAAAATATTTAAGAAGATTTTAACAAGATATTAACAAGACTTTGTAAGAAAAATGTAGTTTTCGATTGGACAGAGGATTGTAAAAAATACTTTGACTATTTGAAAGCTGCATTAATAATCCCTAATATTCTACAATATCCCGATTTCAGTAAATAATTTTGTATAACAACAGATGCTAGTCAGTTTTGAGTCAAGAGTACAAAGGAAGGCAACTACCATTTGCTTACGCTCCTAGGTCATTTACAAAAGGAAAAATTAATAAAGCCACAATTGAAAAAGAATTAGCGGCCATTCATTGGGCCATACCATATTTTAGATCATACGTTTATGGTAGAATATTCTTGGTCAAGGCAGACCATAGACCCTTGACATTCCTATTTTCGATGAAAAATGCTTCATCAAAATTAAATAGAATCAGATTATATTTGGAAGAGTATGATTTAGAGGTGGAGTACGTAGCAGGAAAAGAGAATTATGTAGCAGACCCATTGTCACGAATAGATATCAAAGATTAAAAGAAATATCAGTACAAGCATGTAAAATAACGAAAGTTACGACAAAATCGGAAACTAAACAAATACATAGGCCCGGTTTCACCAACTCGACTTAACTTAGTTAAGTCATATTTTTTAATTTTTCTGTTTCACCACCAATGCTTAGCTAAGTCGCAAATTAGCCTACCTGTTAGCTGGCTTATTCTCGACTTTCAACAGTGTTGCTGTAGTACAAATTTTGAGTCGAATTAATTGGCAGTATTGATACTTATTTCATTATGCAAATATAGCAACCCCGCTATTGTTGACATCTGCAATTTCTCGGAAGTGTCTTATTTGTATTCTAGGTGGAATACAAAGTTTAATGGATCTTCGAGATTCTGGTGAAAGTGATTCCGATTTTGAAGATCTGCAAGTAAACGTGCTTCGACGAAAAAGAAAAATTAAAGAGCGTCCTGACTTTTTTCATTATTATGACGATGTAGACTATCGCGAACGATTTCGTATGTGCAAAGATGCTGCTTGATGTGTTTTTTCTTTAATAAAAACAAAATTTATCTTGGATCACGGTAAGTTTACATCATGTGTTATAAATTTTGCCCTAAATTCTTCTCCGTTTACAGCAACAACGCAATGCAGCCACATCAAATGTTTTTCATCGCACTCCGGTTCTATGCTTCAGGATCTTTTCAGCAAATTGTGGCAGACCTTTCCGGAGTTTCAAAAGAAAGTGCCTCACGTGCAATTACGCTAGTTTCCTACCATCTAGCATCCTTGCGACCAGATTTTGTGTTATTTCCTCAAACGGAAGAGGAGCGCTTGGAAACACAGGCTGCTTTTAAAGAAAAGGCAAACTTTCCGCGTGTAATTGGGGCAATGGACTGCAGCCATGTTAAAATCAATTCCCCAGGTGAATATGCGTGAATAGTAATTGGTAAACAATATCTCTATATTAATTTATAAACGCTTCCCAAGGCAGCCGGTTCTGTCCGGCTTCATTTCATGTTGAATCCGTCCCACAAATTGTCATTCTCCCAGCAGATCCTTGCAGCGGGGTAAAAGTTAAGTTGAGGGGTCGACTGCTAATACGCTACCAAAAATATCGAGAGAGGTATCAAAAGACGCGAATAATCTCGAAAATAATAATCCGAAGGCGGAAAATAAAAATTGTATCTCAGTTCTCAGATATTTGCAGTGGAAGTGGGCGATTTCCATGTGGTTGTTGTAATATTGCGTACCCACAAAAAAAATTGTGAACATAAGTGTTTTGCGCGGAAACCCCAATCTGATACCATCCGCATTTGATGCACGTGTTGTTGGTTGCATCTGTGAGTGAAGAATAAATAGCACAAGAGAACAAAAACTATTTTTTAACATACTAAACATTTATTTTATATTATTTCCAGGCGAAGAAGATCAAACTTATGTGCAATGGATGTGTCTACAAAATGGTACATTAAAACGCTGCTAGTGCGGTCATTGGTTAAAATTGGTTGAGAAAGCTCCTGTCTAAACTTATTACTTTTAAATAAATGCAAATATATTTTTATTAAGAAAAAAGTAACCAAATAAATTCACAAAATTTAAATTTAAAACGAATATAATTGCTTACAAGTAAACAACAAATGGAATAGAAAACGTACATTTGACGAGAGCTGCTTTCAGTTTAGCCAACAAACAACTACTGGCATAATATTATTAATATAAATAATAATAATTTAATACTTTATAATCACTGTAATTTATTTATATTGATTGTATTTAGTGACTGCTTTCCAAGGCAGTCGGTTCTATGTACCGGAGCGACTCGGGATTTTTCCCGACCAAGGACTTTAATTTCAGTGTAACCCCATTTAATTTGTTGCGTCCCTCCCACAAATTGTCATCCTCCCAGCAGCTCCTTGCAGCGGGACTGCTCCATATTCTCTTGCTGCGGGAAGGTATCCATTCCAATCCGGGTCCGTCTCCTGACCACGGTCCTGAGAAATGGTTTTGCTGCATCTGCCGGAAAAAAATATTTTTAGGACGGTCATACTCTGTTCAGTGTGTCTCGTGTAAGGGATGGTTGCATCGGACAGGTTGTTCTGGGCTTGCTCCCAATACCCGACGTCCACGTAACTTTTATAAATATTTTTTGGCTCCTTGCTGTTCACGTCCAAGGGCGTCCCGTAGTCTACGCCTTTGGGGCCTCCACCCCACTACCTTCCAGCAGCCAAGCTGCCCAGCAAGCCACAACTAGTACCCGCTGCTGCTCGCGCCAAGCGGCGCCAACAACTCCCCGTTTGCACCATTTGCCAGCACAGAATATATATGTTTGCGACATCCGCCCAAAAAGCTCCTGCCTTGGGCGGTGCCACTTTCCTAGATCTTCTGCTCTCCGCGACGGCAACCCCCCGACGGGTTTCATTGCGTCATGTTGCCAGGTCGCAAACCCCAATCTACCGAGTACCCCAATGCTTGCCCAAGGACCCCCAGTCCCAGGGCCACAACAGCAGTTGCGTCCTGGCCTTCCTCAACCCAGCGGTAGTCACCCGTCACTTACTCCCAGAGTGGCGACGTCTCCCGCTATGCACTTCAGTATTCTGCAGTTAAACTGTAATGAACTAACTGGGAAGATTACAGAGATAGTCGATTTCATGAAGCGGCACAATATTCGCATTGCTGCGATTCAAGAGACTAAACTCACAGCAAGATCTGCACTGCAAACCTGTTCTGGGTATAATGTCCACAGAAAAGATCGCATGAGCGGAAATGGAGGCGGCCTCGCGTTTATCATACACCACTCTGTGCAATATCTATATATATTATATTATATTATATATATATATATATATATATATATATATATATTTGATCCTGGCATCGACCGCAGGGACAATGTCTTAGAACGTCAAGGCCTATCTGTCCGGTCAGGCGATGCAAACCTAGAAATCATCACCATCTACATCTACCGCCCTAATATTAGCGCCATACTCACTGGCAACAATCGCATTATCTTAGGTGATTTCAATGCCCATCACGATCTATGGCGGGCGGACAGTAGGGGTGAGATGTTGGCGGATCAAATAGAAGAAACGACGTTCAGCACAATAAACGGAGACGCCCGACACGTATGGTAGGAAGCTGTCACAGTTCGCCGAATACTTCAATCGTGAGCGCAGAACTCGTAAACTGGCAGCCGATGGTAACATTGGCATCCGACCACCCGCCTATACTTATTTCGTCCGAGAAAACCGCCGACTTCATCGTTACAGAAAAACGCACTTTCAAAAAATTTAAAAAAGGAAAGTGGGAGGAATACAATTCTTTTACAGGCAACCTCTTTGTTGCCCTCCCTATCCCGACTGATGCCCGCCAAGGGGAGCGTGCTTTCCGCAAGGTCATTGAATCCGCCTCGGCACGTTTCATCCCCGCCGGGAGAATTCCCGAAATTCGGCCCCACTTCCCGGCGGAGGCCGCAAATTTAGCGAGAGAACGTGACCTTATAAGACAGCTCGACCCAGGCGACCCCCAAATAAGGGATATAAACCAACGCATCAGATTGCTTGTGGATGAACACAAGCGGGCGAAATGGGAGGAGCACCTAAGAGGTTGTAACCTCTCTGCCGGTGTGGGTAAACTTTGGTCCACCGTAAAGTCCCTATCGAATCCGCCTAAGCACAATGACAAAGTTTCCATCGCCTTCGGCGATAAAGTGCTGTCGGATTCGAAAAAATGCGCGAGCGCTTTCTGCCGTCAATATGTAATGCATTCTACGGTCCTACGGTCGACAAAGATAGACGGAGGGCCAACAGACACGCACATAAACAAAAATTCAGCGCGTCACCAATTACCATCACTGCCAGAGAGGTTGAAGATGCCATTGGTCACGCTAAACCATCCAAAGCAGTGGGCCCAGACGGCATAGCCATGCCGAAGCTTAAAAGCCTAGGGAAAGAGGGTTTCAAATACTTAGCACATGTCTTCAACCTGTCTCTTTCCACCTTTGTCATACCCGAAAAATGGAAAATGGCCAAGGTGGTCCCGCTACTAAAGCCTGGGAAATCAGCTAACATAGGAGAGTCGTATCGTCCGATATCTCTCCTATCGCCAGTAGCAAAGACGCTTGAAGCCATTTTGCTCCCCTACTTCCAAGCTAATTTGCAGCTAACCTCTCATCAGCATGGCTTCAGAAAACTCCATAGCACCACCACCGCGCACAATGCCATCAGCACCCAGATAAATTGCGGTTTAAATCAAAACCCCCACCATAGAACAGTACTCGTAGCGCTAGACCTATCAAAAGCATTTGATACGGTCAACCATGGCACGTTACTGCAAGGCCTGGAAGGGTCTACCCTTTCCCCATGTCTTAAAAGGTGGACCGCAAATTATCTGGGTGGTCGGCAGGCATCGGTGCAATTTAGAAACGAAACATCAAAACCAAGAAGAATTAAACAAGGGGTGCCACAGGGTGGTGTCCTATCCCCACTTTTGTTTAATTTCTACATATCTAAGCTACCTTCACCACCGGAAGGAGTCACTATCGTTTCATACGCCGATGACTACACAATAATGGCCACAGGCCCAGGCCCACAGATCGATGAGCTCTGCAACAGAATAAACGGCTACCTCCCTGATATCTCCAGTTTTTTCGCCTCGCGAAACCTGACATTATCACAGACTAAATCTTCCGCGACCTTATTTACAACATGGGCGTCCCAAATGTCGACCATTTTGAACATCCACGTCGATGGCACTACGCTACCGACTATCCTACACCCCAAAATCTTGGGTGTGACGTTTGATCAAGATCTACATTTTGGTGAGCACGCAGCCGCAATTTTCCGAAAATCCAGAGCCGTAATAAAATCCTCAAATCCCTTGCTACTCCATACAATCATAAAACGTTGGTCTGGCACTAAAGAGCAACCAACTATGTTTTGTATTAAGTTTTTTGCAACCATTATTTTTAGGTAAGGGTAATCGCAATGTTTATTGGATGTGGCTGGAAAAGGGTGCACCCAAACGGTGTGAATGTTGATTTTATTTCCAATTAAAAGAAGTGAAACCAATTAAAAAAGAATTACAGCAAAAGTAAACTTAAAACCGTGGTATATATTCGTGCGATATATTATTAATTTGAATATAATTGTTTGCACACTCTAAATAAACTAAGAATTTTAGCCTATGGTATAACCAGTCAAGAGGTAACCACTATTACCATTCATATTTACTTCAGGATGTGTGCGATTGGGCAATATTTGATAGTAACGTAGCCAATTTCAAGTCAAATGCAAATTTGTGACATTAGAGTTGGTTTTCAGCTCTACATACAAGTCCATTAACAATTCCTTGCTAAGACTGTACAACACTATTGTGCGTGAATGTTTTACAAAGCGTAATAAAGCTTGCACGATGTTACTTGGGTGTTCCTTTCCTGCTATGACAAGTGCATCGAACTTGAAGCGCATTAACTCACATGCACGCCGGTTTTCTATCTGCCATTTCTACGCCGGCGCGTTGCAACTGTTGCAGATGGGTTATTTGTTTCGCTATAATCGCCGGTGCTGTCGCTATTAGGGGACGCTGCTGTTGTTGTAACAGTGCTTGATGTTGCGCCCGAAGTTGCTGCAGAAAAAAAAAAGAGTTACGTTATTACAGCTAGCAAGGTTTTATTGTGCTGCAATGGCGAAAACCTGTCCGAGGTTTTTGAGCATACAAATTTAGGTCTTCTGTAAACAAGATCAGAAAGGCTTTGGAGAATTCTCCAAGTGAGTTTTTGGCAATATTTTTATACAGATCAAGCCTGTCTAATCGATTATTCAATGTTACTTACCCGCATCATCTTCGCTTAGTTTCTGCTTTTTACTGCTTGGCTCTCTTTCTTCAATGGGTGTACTTGGCTCAGTCGCGACCTCGGGCACCTGTTGATCCTTCCCTTGATATTATTCTCGCAGCACCGAATATAAAAATATCGAGATACAACGTTGTAGTTGCTCTTGCATTGCTTGCTTCTGTGGCACATTACCTGGATGCATGTGCACAAGTGTCACCTCAGTGTTAGCGCCAATTGAATTCAGAAAGCTTGCAGGTAGCAGACCACTTGTACCACTCTCATACATTAAATAACTACCAAAACCGCTTACACCCGCATATGAGATTTTATTATTTTTATTATAATTGTATTAAAAGTTGCGCAGCTGACAGCCGTAACTGACAATACTTCAAATGCATTGGGTTGCGTGAAATTAAAGAGTAGCAAAAAATACTACTATGTATAAAACAGTTGATAGTGTTGTTGTATGTCAATTTCGTTAAGTAACTAAGTTGGTGAAACCGAAAAAAACTAAGCCGCAAATCTGGACTAACTTAAGTCACAACTAAGTTTTAGCCTAAGTCGAGTTGGTGAAATCGGCCCATAGTAGTAGAACCAGTAATATAAAAAATAAAAGTCACAATGAGAACTTTAATATATTCATATGAAGCGCTAAATAAATGTGAAGTAAAAAGACTAGCCCATCTCGTTTTCGATCCTCCGAAATTATATATCAAAAATGGAAAGAAAATTTTTAGCGAAATAAATATAAAAAACCTAATTGTTGAGGCGAATATTGACTTAGGCCAATTCTTTACCAGGCTTGGGGAAGAAGCTGGCAATTTTGGAATTGGGAAGATACAGTTCTCCTTAGGAGACAAATTGTTTCGAGTAGACACATTTAAGGAAAAAGGAACCAAAGTTCTCAAAAATTTAATTATCGCATTAACTCCGGAGGTTATGCATGAGACAAATAGAGAAAAAATTAAAGAAATTCTTCATAAATATCATGACGATCCTGTTTTTGGTGGCCACCTAGGAATAAATCGTATGACAAACAAAATAAAACAAAAATATTACTGGAAAGGAATGAAAAGTGATATCCGAAAATACATTATAAAATACGTTCATTGCAATAAAAATAAAATAAATAAAAATTTGAAAGAGCCTATGATTATAACCGAAACGCCCATAAAAGCGTTCGACATAGTACAAATCGATGCAAGTGGCCCTCTTCCTAAGTCAGAAAATGGAAATGAAAATGCATTCACTGTAGTATGTCACTCGACTAAGTATTTGGTTACAATCCCAATACCTAGCAAACATAGAAAAACGATAGCCAAAGCTATATTTGAAAATTTTATCCTAATTTATGGTTGTATGAAAACAATTATAATGGAACCGAATAAAAAAATAATTTATTTGAGGAATTGTGCAAGCTTTTAAAAATAGAACCACCATCAAACATTAGGCACAGTTGAACGTACTCATAGAACATTCAATTAATATGTGTTCATACATATCCATGGACAAAGACAATTGGGATGAATACCTCAGATTTTTTTCGTATTGCTACAATACAACGCCATCCACTGTTCATGGGTATTGTCCGTTAGAACTCATTTTTGGAAAGACGCCCCAATGTTATGAAATTCTGTTAGAAGATACAGTAAGCCCATTATATAACTATGAAGCTTACGGCAAAGAAATTAAATATATACTCCAGATAGCACACAGGAGAGCTAACCAATTAATACAGCAATCAAAAGAAAAGCAGAAAGCTAGTTATGATAGGGAAATACAATATAAAGAAATAAACTTAGGAGATTTAGTATTAGTTAAAGATGAAGCAGGTCATAAGTTAGATAGTAGGTATAAAGGACCCTATAAGGTAGAAAATATTGATAAAAAATAATAATTTTACACTAATTCCATATAAAGTAGAAAATATAAGTGAAAATAGTAATTATCCACTAAGCACTAAAAATAAGAAAATCATAGTATATAAAAATAGACTTAAACTCGTAGAATGAGAACACTTCAATTTTTGTAAACGCTAAAAAAATTTTTATTGTATCTTATAACTTTAAACCAGCAATTCTTGTTTGTTTGTATAGCCGAACGATCTCGGGAACGGCTCAACCGATTTAAATAAAATTTGGCACAGAGATAACTTATCACCTTCACAGACTTTCTGCCTAGGTGTTGCCACTCAGAATGTTTCACAAGGTTGACACCTATTCGAAATTAAAAAAAAATTGCATGAGATATGCCGATCAAACGAAAGGCATTTCACTCCGCATTATAATAGGGCATTTTTGAGCTAGGTTGCCATTTAGGGTTGCCACCTATTCGAATTTAAAAAAAATTGCATGAGATATGCCGATATGGGTATCAAGCGAAAGGTACTTCATTCCGCATTACAAAAGGGACATTTTTGAGTAGGGCTACCATTTAGGGTTGCCACCTATTCAAAATAAAAAAAATTGTATGAGATATACCGATGTGGGTATCAAACGAGAGGTATTTCACGCCGCATTACAATAGGGTATTTTTGAGTGGGGTTGCCATTTAGGGTTGCCACCTATTCGAAATTAAAAAACAATTGCATGAGATATGCCGATATGGGTATCAAACGAACGTTATTTCTCTCCGCATTACAATAGGGACACTCTTGAGTGGGGTTGCCATTTAGGGTTGGGGTAGTTAGACGAAATAGTACTCTACTTACTCATATTCTATTAAAGCTTTAAAGGAAAACATTAAAGTTGAAAATCTTCCTAAAAAATCTTACACATGATTCGACTTAATTTTCTTAATTTCACACACAAAAAAAATTGAAATGCAATATCAAGGCACCTTGGCAAATTCTAGCAAAATATATTTAAAAGCATATTTTTGGCAAATATGAAATGAATAATTGCAATTTCTCACAGATTACTATTAGAAAGATTTCTCACCATAGCAAAAAGTTATCTCACCATGGTAATTTGCTACCGTTGAACACTATAGGCATATGTTCAATTTGAAAACGACATCTAACCATTTAACTACTTTCAGATGGCACTTAGGGAAGTAACTTGTCACTCGTGAAATTTACAAGTTTTTGGAATGCAATAAAATTGCGAGACTTTCATAGTGTATAACTAAAAAATGTTTGAAATTAATAATTTGGCGCCTGAAGATACTCGAGAAACATTGCCAGCACAACGAAACGTTGCCGAGCAAAGCTCGGTCGCCCAGGTACTACAAAAGTAAAATACAATAATAAAAAGAAACAATCTGTAACGTAAGCAAGTAAACTGCAACTCAAGTACACCTCTTTGACACAAATATACGGCAAAAATAAAAAAAAAATTAAAAAATAATAATAATAATAAAAAAAATATTAAAAAAAGAAAATACAAAACCAAAACTACTTATTCGTAAGTAAACATTCAAAATACTAAAGTACTTTAAAATTTGACATACATTTAATTGTAATAGAATACTTCTACAGGCAGAACTATTCTTTAAAAATTGGTGATGTAACATACATATATACATACGGTTCACATGCCATAGTGCATTTGACACTTTGGTTGCGTCGCTAGCATGAATGTGTTTATAATAAAAGCAACGCAAATACATGTACGTTCCAACAGCAAGCCATGTGCGTTACTTGAGCTGTCCTTAGTAAATACGCCACGATCATTTACTATGTACATACGTTTTAGTCGGTCATGCAATATGTATGTTTAGTATGTACAAACTTTAGTGAATGAGAAATTGTTTAGAATAATTTATTATAAATAAGCCGAAAATTGTTTTAATAAAGACACTTACACTTGGTGCTGTAATACGGCACTACCCAAACTCCTCCAGTTTCTCCATATTGGCAACCTCTTTGGGTTGTCCCAGTTTTGTTTCTACCTGTTTCTGGAACTAGTCCAGTTCGCTGACCTAGGGTTTTTAACGGTTCCTTCCCTCTCTACCCTCTTTGGGGGATGCTGAAGCTGATATACGCATGGTCGGAGATGGATGGTCTATCAAGAACCGTCCAATCATACCTTGATATATAACGTTCAGAGCTCAATGAAATATCCAGAATATTGCTGGATGTTGGACCAATGTATGTAAAGACATTCCCCCTGTTGGCTATCTGCAAATTGGTTTGCCGGATGTAACAAAATAGAGATTCGCCTCTCTCGTTCGTATCTGCTCCTCCCCACGCCACCACTACGAGGTTCTCAGTAGTGTAATTAGGCAGCATATATATATGAATGCAGTTATTTCCTTACCATTACTACAGCTCGCACCCGTCCTTCCGTTGGCGCGTAGTAAACGCCAAATCCGCGCGCGCTAGTATTCGAGGCATCATTCGGCCTCCCGTAACTGTTGTGCCGGGTGTTCCTCTGAGCGACTCGCAGCGCCGTTTGGCTGTTGATCCTCTCCTAATACCTTCGTGGTGACATCCACCTGTCTTTTTTCTCTTAGGCTTTTGAGGTCATTTTCAACTTCGCCCACTTCTAACGTGTTAGGATTCTTCCTCTAACGTGTTAGGGACTTCTTTTCCTGAGTCGCATGTAAATTTTTCCTGTACCAAAGGACATTTTTCCAAGCTGCGTGTATCCTCCGACGTCATGGTATCCATACCTTAACTTTTGGTACCGTGGGGATTTGCGCTTTATCCACCACCTCAAACCGCGCGTTCGTGCCTTGCCTTTGGAGGTTTGAAACCACTTCCTCCAGCCACCGCAAGCTCGCTATGTTGTCGCACGCTATCATCTTCACACCATGTTCGCATAACGGTATCCACCGTAAAGGCATACATTAATCGAGATATATATAGACTTTTGTATATCAAAATGATCTGGCCGAAAAAAGAAACTCATTTCGCCATGTCCATCCGTCCGACTGTCCGTAAACACCAAACACCATAACTTGAGTAAATTTTGAGTTATCTTAATGAAGTTTGGTATGTTTCTGGGAACTCATCTCAGATGGCTATTTAAAATGAACGAAATCGGACTATAATCACGCCCACTTTTTCGATATCGAAATTTTCAAAAACCGAAAAAGTGCTATAATTTATTACCAAAGACGGATAAAGCGATGAAACTTCGTTAACCTTAGACGCAGAATAGAAAATTAGTAAAATTTTGGACAATGGGCGTGGCACCGCCCACTTTTAAAAGAAGGTAATTTAAAAGTTTTGCAAGCTGTAATTTGGCAGTCGTTGAAGATATCATGATGAAATTTGGCAGGAACGTTACTGCTTATATAATTTTAGCCCTTTTTTTGCACTGAACTTTTCCAGGCACTCACCTTTTCACTCAAACGTTCTGAAAATAACCAAAACAAGATTCAATATAAAAGGTAAAAAAATATTAAATTTGTAATGACGATTGCGCGTAAATTCGACCGCAACGTTCGAAGTTTTTTTGTGATTTATGTTTATGTATAAATGTATATGTGTGGTGTGACAATTTATGTGTGTGGATGTGTTAGTGTGTGGTGTATTAAGTGGGTGGCAGGGTTGCACCTGACAATGTGTCGGTGTGGTGGGTCACGCACGCTTAGCCATCCCGGCCCCCTAGGCGAGTTATCACCCTAGTAGTCTCTGCAGCTGCTGCAGTGTTTCCACCAATTTACTAAGCCCGGTTAAGCCCGGGCGACGAGAGCATTGTGGTGCTGGATGTCGATGAGGTGCTGCTGCTGGAGGGCGATACCGGACCCCAGGAGGTTTCCATTGCCTTGGACGCTGGTCTTGCTGCCAATGTGGACGCCGTGCCTGCGTAGTGTAGTGTGGGTGAGGCCTTTATCGCACGATGTTGCGAATGTTCCGCGTAGGTGGTGCCACGGGGACGTTGCGCCTCTCCGGGCGATGTAAAAGAGCATGGTGCTGCCTGTCGCACAATTGGCACAGGCCGATGGAGGTGCAAACTTCCGTGGCATGTCATAGTGCCAAGCAATTAAGGCAATAGACATTCGCTTGTGCCACATGCTGCCGTTGCGTTGGTTGCATGCCCCTAAATATTGCGCATGGGCGTAGCGCGTGTGGACGGCAAAACAGTAGGCAACGCACACCATGTGCCGCCACTGGATCGCTAACCGGAGCCGAAGATGCGGCCACTGTATCGGCCCTTGGTGTGGTTCGGCGAGACGTTGCGCTCGGTGGGGCTGCTGCCCTGTTAGAATTAGTGCGAGGTTATGCGGTTGGCGGCGCTTTTGGCGTTCGCACCGTTCCAGCCGAACGGATAGCTGGTGTCGGGGCGATTTGGTCCGTCTCCATATCCATATCTGTTTGGAGAAAGAATGGACTTTAGTGTCTCATAAAGGCATACTGAGTGCTTGATAGAAGCAACTTTATGGACATATGTAAACTAAATATTTTCTTTATCATTTGGGCGGATTTTCGATTTGTTTTTTCGTTTAGATCGGTTAGTTTGTTTAGGTTTATTCTTAGTTTATTCTTATGGTATTAGATATTCGCGTGATCAATATTTCCGGTATTAGAGTCGATAGGTAAAAAGCATAGCTTTACGAGCGGTCGAGTGAGAATACCCTTTTGCGTATGCAGGTTAACTACTCGGATGTGATCGTCGGAGCCATACTGTACCTTTTCACTGACACCTAGCCGCCATTCAGTTGGAGGGAGGCATTCGTCATGACTTAGGACGCATTCCCCAATTTTTGGGGCTTCTTGTGTATTTTTCCATTGGTATCGTTTAGGGAGGTCTTTTAGATATTCCTCCTTCCATTGGCGACTGAATTCGTGATGGATAATTTTAATTCGTTCCCATCGATTTATGAGGGATAGTGAGTACACATTTGCGTCAGGGATAACCAGAAGTGGAGCTCCTCTTAGAAAATGCCCAGGAGTAAGTGCTGTAAAATCGGAGGGGCCTTGCGAGAGCACTAAGAGTGGCCGTGAATTTAGAACGGCTTCCACTCGTATTAACGGTGTCGAAAACTCTTCAAATGAAAATTTGTTATTGCCAGCGGTTTTCTTAAGATGCGATTTAAAGCTTTTTACTGCTGATTCCCATAGTCCGCCCATGTGTGGTGCACTGGGGGGAATAAATTGCTAATTAATGCCTTAGGGTGCGTATTTTTTAATGATTTCCGGCGAGACTTGCTGAGCGAATTGGATGAACTCCTTTTCGGTTGCTCTTTTTGTACCGATAAAGGGTTTTCGATTGTCGCTCATGATTTTGGATGGAAATCCTCGCCGTCCGACAAATCGTGCAAATGCCGCGAGAAAAGCTTAAGTGCTAAGATCAGAACATAACTCTAAGTGCACCGCTTTTGTTGTAAAACATACAAAGACAGCCACGTAACCCTTAATTATGATAGAGAATCTTAGCATCGAGACCTTTTGCTGGAAAGGTCCCGCAAAATCAACACCCGTGATAGTGAAAGGCAGAGTGAAATTGTAGCGCTCAGGTGGTAAAGCTGCCATGATCTGCTTGCGCATTTTCTGTTTATGCAATGTGCATACTTTATACTACGTTTCCACCAAACCCAAACTCCATGTTTGCTTAATTCATACGGCGGCTAAAACATGCCAAAGAATATAGAGATAGGTATCGAAATACATATTTTAACCTCGATATCAATAATTCTAATGCGAAAATGAGAAATTCAATTTCTGTCAATAAATATTTAGAATAAAAAGGTTGGCAAACACGGTGTTTAAGTTCGGTGGAAACGTAGTATTACACATGAAAACGCAGCTTTTTATTAACGGCTTTAGTCGGGGTATATAAAATTCCTGTCGGATCATTTGTTGCATTAGCCGATGTTCGGCGTGTAACATTTATATGTGCAGGTAATTAATAAAAAGTGTGGCAAATGCGGATTTTTCCGGAATTATTATAGGATGCCGCTCATTGTAGCTCATATTTGAGTTCGCTAGTTTGCCATTAACACGAAGCAGACCCTTCGAGTCTAAAAAGCGGGTAAGATCTTACAGTGGGCTCTTTTTGTCAGTCGGCTTAGATGCAGTCAACAATGCCTTTTCACTGTTGTAATATCGATTTTGTGTGAATTTGATTAAGGATATCTTTGCCCGCTGCATATCTTAGTGCGATTGAGGTATTTGGGATTCCTGTTACTTTATTCTTTAAGCGATTTAAAAATTGAAACATATATGCTATAACCCTTAACACTCGGGGGAATGACGAACATCGCTCAAGGATGTCATTTTCCTCCATAGTCGCATGGAAGCCTTCGATTCTTCGACTGTCGAGGGCTATGAATTTACGTTCAGGGGACTTTGGCCATGATTCTGGTGATTCTATTAGCCAATGAGGCCCATTCCAGCAAAGTGTTATACTATTTTCACACAGACGGCTTATTGAATAATAAAGGCAGTTTTCTATATTAAGACGCTTATTGAGCTCAATCTTCCCTACAAAACTCGAATCTATTATTATTTCATTAGTAGCTAATCGAATGCCCAATGAAGTCAAAAACACAATGCAACTCTGTTCGCAGCGTTCCGTTTCCGCTTCTTAGTTTTTGGTGTGTTCAGTGCTTAAAAATGCCATTTGTCAAAGCAAATGTCATTGTCTGCATGGCGGAACGATACAAGGTGGCCGCATCGAACAGCTGATTATAACCTTTTTTATTTGATTTGATACATCAACTACCGGCGCAGTTCGATTTTGACATTTGTCCATCGAATTTACAAGTACATGGAATTTTTTTTGTTTGTAGGTATGTCACCATGCTCCCACCTTGTATCGTTCCGCCATGATTGTCTGTCTCATCCTTCATACTAATCGAGCAAAAAATTTACGATTTCATTAGCAGGTGAAATGAGATCATTAAGTTTCTGTGTGAAAACAGAATTATGGTTGTTAGGTGCAGTGGTTTGCAGCTACTCGTGCCAAGATCCGCAGGGTTATCAGCACTGGCTACATGTCGCCAAGTGGCTGGACCAACTAGGTCAAGAATTTGAGCTGTGCGGTTTGACACGTATTTCTTCCATGAATGCGGTGGTTTTTCTAACAAAGCTAAGACAATTTATGAATCAGGCCACAGTTATAATTTTCGATTGCTTAGCTTTAGGCTGCTTTGTACGCTTGAGGCTAGTTTAGCGAGCAGAAGTGCTCCGAATAGCTCAAGCCGTGGAAGGCTTACGGTTTTAAGTGGTGCGACCATGCCTTTTGCAAATAATAAATGGCTTGTAGTTCTGCCTTTGTGTTGCGTTCGTATGTAAATAGCTCCTCAATATGCTTTTTCCGAAGCATCGCAGAAGCCGTGGAGTTCCACACGATGATCGGGTGAGAAGTTCACCGACCGAGGTATTTGGATCTCGGATACAGTATGCAAATTATTTGCAAATTGGGACCATTTTATTAGTCGAAGTGGTTTGACTGCTTCGTCCCAATCTGTTCCATCTAGCCATAATTCTTGTATAAGGATTTTCGATCTGATATCGCATTCCACTGTATGCCCAGGGTTTTGGTGGTGCTCTCTTTTTCAAATATCAGAAAGTTTGTATCTAATAGATGCTCTTTACTTATATTTGACAGTATTTCTTGATGGTTTGTAGTTATCTTTCTTAACGGGAATCCTGCTGAATCAAGGGTTTTGATGACTTGATGCAGTGATTCGCACGCTAGGGGAAGGCTTGGCTTCCAGACAGGATGTCGTCTACATATGTTTGAGGGCTAAGCACCGGGGCGACTAGAGGTAGTTGCGCTTTAGTATCTTTTGCTAGTTCCTGCAATGTCCGAATGGCTCGAAAGGGGCCGCAGTTTGCGCCAAATATCTCCGCTTTCAGTTTGTAGTCTCGTATCGGACTACTAGGTGAATTACGAATTATTATACGTTGGTAATATTGGTCGTCTGTGCGTACAAGGATTTGCCTGTACATTTTTTCGACGTCACCATTGAATACGTATTTAAACGTGGCGTACGTAATATCAGTAGCATTAAGTCGGGTTGCAATGTTGGTCCCGTATATAGAACATCATTTAGTGAATTGCCTGAGTTCGTGCTTTTAAATGCATTATATACCACTCTTACTTTTGTTATAAGGTTTTCAAGTTTAATAACTGCATGGTGTGGGAGGTAAAGTGATTGATATTTTCCGTTTGCAATTTTTTGTTTGTGAGTTAAAATAGTAATTCGAAATATCTTCCACGTGCGTTGTCAATGTGGAGATTTTCTCTTTGACTTGGCCGCTTAATATCTATCAGAAAATGGAATTTTGGGCTGATAGTATTATTTGGGGGATTAAATCGCTTCCCAATAATATGTCGATTTCATCTGGGGTATGGCAGTTAGGGTCGGCTAGTTTCAAATGCGAAAACTTTTGCCAATGCTTGCGGCTAATGTTATTGCTTGGAAGCATATTTGTAAGTCGCGGTAGAACTATAGCGTGTGCTTTTATTCTTTGATCCGCGTTGTGAGAAACCAGGGTAATGAGGCAGATTTTAGTTAAGTTTTGTACTACTCTTCCGCCCATACCTGAAATTTCGAAATTTGCTGGTCTGGTTGGCAGATTCAACATACTTTCAACCTTATATGTTATGAAGGATCTCTGTGATCCTTGATCTATAAGGGCTCTAATTTTAACAATTCTCCTCGGTGCTCGATAGAGAAAATTGCTGTAGGTAATAACGTTTTGCTTTCATTATTAGAATGAAGCGTTTGTATGTTGGCTGATTTTGAGCAACATGGTTGCTGTTGGCAATTTTCGGGATTTCCCGTTTCGGGATTTTCAGTTATAGCTGTTGCAGCTAGTCCTGTGGTTATTTTGGCATTTGATCTATTTTGATTATTTTTATAATTGTTATTATGGAACATCGAATGATGTCTCCTTTGGCAAGATGAGCAGCTGTGTTAACTCGGACCACTCTGTACTGAGTGACTATTTGATAGGCAGTTTGCGCAGAGTTATCTAGTTCTGACTATATTATTTCTGTCATTTAAATATACATTTTTAAACTTCTCGCAAGATCTTATGTAATGACCTCCCTTGCACAGTTCGCATGGCGAATATCTTCTTTGTTCTGAAGTGAACAACTGGTTTCTATTGAAACTCCAATTGTTTGAATTACAGTTATTGGCTTGAGCTATGTGAAGTTGGCACCTACTTGGGCGAATAATTAAAAAAACCATATCTCATTCGTTTGTCCACCGTTTGTCCATGATTCTACAGGAAAAATTTTCGTTTGTCCACCTTTTGTTATAAAATTATTTCAAAAAAAAAAAAATCGTGTGTGAAGTTGGCACCTCCATTTGTCAGTATTTAAAAAAACTAAATGTCATTCGTTTGTCCATCATTTGGCCACGTTTATCCAGGAAAAGTTTTCGTTTGTCCATCTTTTGTTAAAAAGTTATTTCAAAAAAAAAAAATTATGTGTGAAGTTGGCACATTCATTTGCGAGTATTTAAAAAAACCAAATGCCATTCGTTTGTCCATCGTTTGTCCACGTTTTTCCAGAAAAATTTTTCGTTTGTCCACCTTTTGTTAAAAAGTTATAACAAAAATATTTTTTTTCGAAAAACCCAAAAAATTTTTTGTTTCGCTTTATTGTGCTAAATCGTATGTCCGTCGTTTGCCCATCGTTTGTCCACCTTTTTTTAAAAAGTTATTTCAAAAAAATTAAAATCGTGTGTGAAGTTGGCACCTCCATTTACGAGTAATTAAAAAACCAAATGCCATCCGTTTTTCCATCTTTCGTCCACGTTTGTCCAGGGAAAATTTTCGTTTCTTCACCTTTTGTTAAAAAGTTATAACAAAAACACTTTTTTTCGAAAAAACCCCAAAAATTTTTTTTCCCCTTTATTGTACTAAGTCGTATGTCCGTCGTTTGCCCATCGTTTGTCCATGTTTGTCCAGTAGAAATTTTCGTTTGTCCACCTTTTTTTAAAAAGTTATAACAAAAATATTTTTTTTTTTCAAAAAAACCCCAAAATTTTTTTTCGCTTTATTGTGCTAAATCGTATGCCTGTCGTTTGCCCATCATTTTCCATGTTTGTCCAGGAACAATTTACCTTTGTCCACCTTTTATTAAAAAGTTATTTAAAAAAAATCGTGAGTGAAGTTGGCACCTCCATTTAGGAGTAATTAAAAAACCAAATGCCATTCGTTTGTCCATCTTTTGTCCACCTTTGTCGAGGAAAATTTTTCGTTTGTCCACCTTTTTTTAAAAAGTTATTTCAAAGAAATAAAAATCGTGTGTGAAGTTGGCACCTCCATTTACGAGTAATTAAAAAAACCAAATGCCATTCGTTTGTCCATCTTTTGTCCACGTTTGTACAGGCAAAATTTTCGTTTGTCCACCTTTTGTTAAAGAGTTATAAAAAAAAATATTTTTTCCAAAAAACCCCAAAATTGTTTTCCCTTTATTGTACTAAATTGTATGTCCGTCCTTTGCCCATCGTTTGTTCCTGTTTGTCCAGTAGAAATTTTCGTTTGTCCAACTTTTGTTAAAAAGTTATTTAAAAAAAAAAAAACAAAAATCGTGTGTGAAGTTGGCACCTCCATTTACGAGTAATTAATAAAACCAAATGCCATTCGTTTGTTCATCGTTTGTGCACGATTGTCCAGGAAAAATTTTGGTTTGTCTACCTTTTGTTAAAAAGTTATAACAAAAATATTTTTTTTTTTTCGAAAAAAGCCCAAATTTTCTTTTTTTGTTTTATTGTGCTAAATCGTGTGTATCAAAAAAAGTACCGTATCTTTTCTTGAGGATTTCGCTGGATTTTCCAATTCACTTCACAATAATAATTTAGACACAATTAGCTAAGAACAACCAACAATGGCGACTCCAGAGCAAAAGAAAACTTTTATTACTATGTGTGCATCCATAATTAGAGAAAACTACAGCGGCGATCCGCTTTCACTTGCATCCTTTATAGATAAAATAGTTTTGCTATAAGATTTGATGGAAGAAAATTTGACAAATACTTTCATTTCGTTTATAAAATCCAAGCTAGAAGGGAAAGCGCGTGAGGCAATTCCAAATGAAGTAGCAAAAATTCAACAAATAAAAGATGCGTTAAAAGGTAGAATAAAACCTGACAACTCAAAAGTTGTTGCAGGAAAAATTGCATCTCTAAAAGTTTTTAATAATAATCACTCGGAATTCGCCAAACGTGTTGAGGAACTTTCCGATGCTTTAGAACGATCATTAGTTATAGAAGGAATGACTCGGGAAAAAGCGCATGAGATGGCAGTCGAACAAACCGTCAACGTTTGTCGGCTTAATACTCGCTCAGACCTAGTAAAATCAATTTTAGCGTCAACTACGTTTACTGATTCTAAGGATGTAGTCGCGAAAATGATCGTAGAACAAAATAACCAAGCGAGTGAAAGGCAGGTATTAGCGTTTAGATCGCGTTATAACAGGCAAAATAGTAGTTTTCGCGGTAACTTCAGGTCAAATCAATATAATAGGAACAACTTTTCGAGGTACAACAACAATTTTAGCAGAAATAACAATAACAATTATAGGCATAATAACAACAATAATTATGGCTCGCGAAGTAATGGTAATTTTCGTAATAACAATAACAGACCCGTAAACAGAAACAATAGCAATAACAACAGTAACACAATCGACGCTCAAATACAACAAATAACGCTAGTGTTCGCATTTTAAACGCCAACGGCCCTCAGGAGCGAACACTGAGGGACCAGAATATGAATTAAATAACGTTTTTCAAAATAAATCAATTTATTGTCTAAACCTGAACTACTCAGATTTTATCGAATTGAATTGCAATGACTCTTTTAAAACATGCACTTTCTTAGTAGATACACAGGCTGATATATCAATTATAAAACTTTCAAGTTTAAAACAAAATATTTCTATAAATAACAACAATATTATAAATATAACGGGTGTTACGACAGATACAGTTTCAACATTGGGTACCATTAAAACAGAACTTTTTTATTCAAATTTTTCAATTCCACATACATTAAATGTAGTAGATGACAAATTCAACATACCGTCAGATGGTATTTTAGGCAAAGACTTTTTGAAAAAATACAATTGCATAATAGACTATGCAAACGAGAGCATAACAATTGGCATTGGCAAAAATATTCATAAAATTTCAATTTTACATAATACAACCGATAATACATTGGTAATTCCTCCTAGATGCGAAGTTTATCGCTTATTTAACCTGAAAAAATCTAAATATCCAGTTTTTATAGACGCACAAGAAATTTGTAGTGGTGTGTTCACCGCAAAGTGTATCGTTGACACTAACAATCCGATAATAAAAGTTTTAAACGTCACTGATGATGTAAAATACATTAGAAATTGTAACATAGTTACGGATGAAACCCCAACTATAACGTGTATAAAATCAACGATATTTCAAAAGATTCGAAAAGGTCAGAGGAATTAAAATCAATTTTAGAAAAACAAATGCCAAATTATGCCAAACCAAAACTTCTCGATTTATGTCTAAAATATGATGACGTGTTTGCAGTAAAGACCGATCGAATGACGCTTAACAACTTTTATGAACAGAAATTACGATTGACAGATACAAATCCTGTTTACATAAAAAATTACCGTTTACCATATTGTCAGAGAGAGGAAATTAATAGACAAGTTGATAATTTATTACAAAACGATCTTAAAGAACACAGTTATTCCAATTATAATAGCCCATTGATACTGGTGCCATAGAAAAATCCAAATGGACAGAAATCCTACCGAATGTGTGTCGACTTTAGAGCCGTAAACAAAAAATTGATAGCAGACAAATTCCCACTTGCACGAATAGACGATATTCTTGATAATCTAGGCAGAGCCAAATATTTTTCTACATTGGATTTGTATTCAGGTTTTCATCAAATTCCTTTAAATAAAGATTCCAGAGACATCACCACATTTAGCACTGATCGTGGTGATTTTCGATGAAAAGTTTTACCATTCGGTTTAAACGTAGCTCCGAATTCATTCTCAAGAATGATGTCAATTGCCTTTTCAGGAATTTCTCCAAACCAAGCCTTTTTATATGTCGATGATCTTATAGTCATTGGGTGTAGCGAAGCTCACCATCTTAAAAATTTAGAACAAGTCTTTCAAACATGCAAAAAATTTAATTTGCGTCTAAATCCCGAAAAATGCAACTTCATGCGTTCAGAAGTCACTTTCCTAGGACACAAATGTTCGTCAAAAGGTCTACTTCCAGACGATACCAAAATAATTGCAATAAAGAAATATCCGAAACCTTGCGATAAAGATGCAGTAAAATGCAACTTCATGCGTTCAGAAGTCACTTTCCTAGGACACAAATGTTCGTCAAAAGGTCTACTTCCAGACGATTCCAAAATAATTGCAATAAAGAAATATCCGAAACCTTGCGATAAAGATGCAGTAAGACGATTCGTGGCATTCGCCAATTACTACCGAAGGTTTATACCAAATTTTGCTTCAATAGCAGCACCTTTAAATAAACTTAGCAGAAAAAGAGTAGAATTTAAATGGGATGAGTCATGGGATAGAGCATTTAAAAAACTTCGAAAATCTTTAATTTCTCCTCAAATTCTCCAATACCCAGACTTCAAAGAGGAATTTATAATTACCGTCGACGCTTCAAAAATTGGTTTTGGTGCCATTTTAAGTCAAAATAAAGATGGCATTGACTTACCAATTTGTTTCGCGTCCAAATCATTTAATAATTCAGAACAAAAGAAATCAATAATTGAGTTAGAGCTTTTAGCTATATTTTTTGCAATAAAACAGTTCAGACCATACGTCTATGGCACACACTTTACCGTCAAGTCCGATCATCGTCCATTAGTTTACTTGTTTAATATGAAAGAGCCCTCTTCAAAACTTTCACGTATCAGACTTGAACTGGCAGAATACAACTTCACTATTGAATACATAAAAGGTAAAACGAACGTAGGAGCAGATGCACTCTCTCGCATCACAATAGAAGAAATTCAAAATTCAGGCAAACCAATTTTAGCAGTACAGACAAGATTACAGACAAAACAAGAACAATTAACGCAACAACAAATAGTCAAAGAAGAAAAAGTAAAGGAAAACATAAAATTACAAGTTTATGATAATTTTTCAAACAAATTTTCAAAGAAAATACCCAGAGTAAAATCCCAAATAAATTATGATAAAAGTGGTAAAATTACGAATTTTGAGATAAATGCGCATTTAAAACACAAAAAAATTGAGTTAATTAAGGTTGCGTGCGCTAACAAAATAATACATTTAGATGAATTACTTTTGAAGCTCCAAAAAAAAGCTGGCAAGCGCAATATTAATATAATCGAATTGCAAAAAAATGATAATCTTTTTAAATATTTTTCGATATCAGATCTGAAAACCACTGGGAATAAAATTTTAAAAAATTTAGAAATCATCCTAACCGAACCCGTAGAAACTGTAACAGACGAAGACAAAAAACAACAATTGATAACAATTTACCATACCGACCCAATTTTAGGAGGACATTTCGGTAGCAAAAAAGTTTATGCAAAACTCAGAACCAAATATTATTGGAAAGGCATGACGCGCGATATAGCGAAATTTGTTAAAACTGCGAAAAATGTCTTTTGAATAAGGTTAAGCCAAAAACAAAAGAAAATTTAGTCCTAACCGAAACACCCTGTAAGCCATTCGGCATTGTTTTAATTGACACTATAGGACCCCTACCTCAATCCGATAATGGTAACAAGTGCAAAAACGGTTGCATCAGCTCTTTTTGAAAATTTCATACTAATATATGGCATTATGAAAACAATTAAAACTGATTTAGGTACCGAATACAAAAATGAAATTTTTTAAGAGTTAACAAAACTATTAGAAATCGAACACAAATTTTCCACAGCGTACCATCATGAAACTCTCGGCACAGTAGAGCGAAACCACAGAGTTTTCAATGAATATTTAAGATCTTTTCTAAATCCCAATTTTTCCGACTGGGATGTTTACTTGAAATATTTCACTTTTCTTCATAACACAACAACAAATACAGTATTCGATAATAAATTCTCACCATATGAATTAGTCTTTGGCAAAGCAGGTAATTTACCAAAGGAACTGCAAACCGATAAAATAGACCCGATTTATAACATAGAAAACTATTCGAAAGAAGTTAAATTTCGTTTTCAAAAAACTCACGAATTAGCAAAAAAAAGCCGTTACAGAACACAAATTACAAAATCAAACCGGATATAACAAAAGTTCACAACCAATATCTGTCAAGGTATTTGACAAGGTATTGCTTGAAAAAGAACCCCGCGACAAGCATAGTAGTATCTATATTGGTCCTTATACCGTAATAGGTATTGACGGTGTAAACGTCACGTTAATTGATGACGGAACGAAAAAGGAAAAAATAGTACATAAAAATAGAATAAGAAAAATTAATTAAATTAAATTTTTAAATTCAAAGATAATTTAAAGTTAATTTCTATCGTTAAATTAGAAATAATTTTTTTATTACAAATTTGAGAAAAAAAAGATAATGAAATCAAAAAAAATATAAACAATCATTAAAAATTAAGAACTTAATTCATACAGTAGAATTAAAAAAAAAACAAAAAAAATTTGTTTTCTAATTATAAAAATTAAATTTAAGTCCTACTTTAGAACTAGACTTTAGAATTTAATTCTTAATTTAGATCAAACATAGATGTAGATTTAAATTTAGTTTAACAGTCTTAAACTTTTAAAATTAATTACATCGCTTTTGGGACAGAAGAATTTGGCCAATTCTTCTTTTCCAAAGGGGGATGATGTAAGGCAACCCTTATGATAAGTGTTGAGTGACCATAACATCAATCATTAAATATTAACCACGTCAATTTTTTTGACCACACCAATCACTCACAATGAGCGTTACCTTAACAAACGTCACTTTGAATGACGCCAATTAATTCCGCGTATTCAACCCGAACGGTCATCAAATTCTTCGTAAGCATATCGTGTACATTTCTTCTTTTTTTAACTTTAATCAGTTTACCAATAACCTAGTTTAAATAAATAAAAACTAAAACTTTATTATAAGTGTACAAGACTCGTTTTTTTTTTATTTGCGACAATCGGATTCCTGCAGTGAATTTTGAAAAAATACGTGCATACAAACGGGTGCATACAGGCATCAGCACCTGCACGATTCAGTGTTAGGAAGACACATGGCGACCATCTTGGCCAAGCTAAAAATGGTTGCTCGAACCTACGAGTATTCCAGAAGAAGTTCTCTACTCTGTGTTGCGGGCGCTCCGCGCACCACTCCTGCGGAGGCGCTGGATACTCTTTTTAATGTGTTGCCAATAGATTTAATGGCCAAGCAATATGCGGCCTTTTCTGCTCTACGGCTGCAAGAGTTTTCCGGCTGGTGAGACAATGTGGTTGGCCATGCAGCCATCCTTAAGAATCTGGATTCGCCTTCGTCGGACTATAGCGTTCCGACTGTATTTTTCGATATGAAGTACCAGGTTGTTATCCCGGATAGGGATTATTGGTCGAAGGATCCGCCGGACTTGAGCGATTTGCTGCAGACATATACTGACGGCCCCAAACTAAATAAAAAGGTGGGCAGCGGGGCTTTTGCACCTCAACTAGGGTGGAGTCTCTCCTTCAGCCTACCCGATCATTCCAACGTCTTTCAGGCGGAGGTGGCTGCTATAAATGAGGCCGTTGAGCACCTGAGGAATGCTGTTCACGGCTATAATAAAATTTGTACTTGCTCTGACAGCCAGGCTACACTAAAAGCGCTTGGATCGGTCACATGTAAGTCCAGGACATTACAGAATTGCCAGAAATCTCTTAACGAGATCGCAGAGCAAACTTCTCTCAGTCTCGTATGGGTGCCTGGACGCTCGGAAATACCGGGCAATGAGATGGCTGACGAACTTGCAAGAGCGGGCACATCCGTTTCTCTTTCGTCGTCCTGGAAGGGATTGTGCATGCCGCTCGCTACCTGTAAGGTTAGGTTAGGTTGAACTGGCCGGTCCATGAGGACCTCACATAGACTGATTGAGTCCGCAGTGTTACCAGAATTTTTTTTTTAACGACCAAACTGAAAACCCCTATCAAAAACCAGGACCTATGTTATAAAATAACTCCGTCCTCATGGAAAATACTAGAAGCTTCCCATGACTTAAGCCACTTGCTGCTTCTAGATCTGACAGCTGTCTCACTCCTAATAGCTGGAGTCTTAGCCTGGCAAGTGCAAGGCACGAGCCCAGAACGTGCTCGATGGTTTCTCCTCCAACCCGCACTTCCTACATCTACTATCACTGACGAAGCCTAATTTAAAGGCATGTGACGCCAGAAGGCAGTGTCCAGTCAGAATACCCGTCATGAGTCTACAGTCCTCTCTTTTTACTGATAGAAGCAACTTTGTTAACCTAAGGTTGTAAAACCTACACATAATCTTCCACACTTTACACCCCGCACTTGAACCTACGCCTTTCCCGCTTGGTCGCTCATGTGCACCTCTCGCCTTTGCTTAATCTCGCCCAGTCTAATTGGGACGTCTACGGAGCAAGCTTCAAGGGATGCGCCCTTTTCAGCTAGTTCGTCCGCTTTTTCCTTCCCATCTATTACCATATGCCCTGGGACCAAATATAGATGTATAGTTCTCCCTGTCCCGATTCTCTTCAGAGACTGCTTACACTCTAACACGCATTTATATGCTTTGCTATGCGAGATTATCGCCTTAATTGCTGCTTGACTGTCAATATAAAAGCTAACACGGTTGCAGCTTAAGCTATTCTCTTCCAGGGTTTCTACTGCTTTGGTTACGGCTAAAATTTCCGTCTGAAAAACGCTACAGTAATCCGGCAGGCTGTAGGATTTGCTTATTTCCAGATCAGCACAGTATACCACAAACTCTACTCCTTCCACTACTTTGGAACTATCTGTGTACACATCGAAACAAGAAATCCATAGTATAGAATAGGGCTTACAATCGCTTTGAAAACGCAATGAGAAATAGAGGGCGATAAGCCCCACGTACACCACAGAATTCTTTTACATGCATAGAGTGCCGTTGAGGCCTTCTTGGCCCTCTCCTCCACGTTGAGCTTCCATGACAGCTTATTGTCTAGGATGATTCCTAGATATTTTGTGCAAGGTTTCTCCTGTAAGGTCACCCCTCCTAATTTAGGCCTGGTCCAATTTGTGACCTTGTACCTGTTTTAAATAAGACCATATCCGTCTTCTCCTCGTTGACTTTCAACCCGACATTAGATGCCCAGGTATGAAAATCCCGAAGCGCCCGATCCATCAAAGAACTAATCGTTGGAAGGCACTTTCCACTTATGACAATTGCAACGTCATCTGCGTAAGCCTTAAGTTTTACGGGTCCCTCACCGAATCGCCTGAGCAGTTGGTTGGTGACCAGCGTCCACAGCAGAGGTGATAACACCCCTCCCTGCGGCGTGCCCCTGTGCCTGTAAGCTCAGGAATTTTTCTCAGGGAAGCGGGTGTGAAATGGAGCAATCTAGAATTCTGCTACTACGCTAAGCTCGTGTGGCCTGAATGGGATGCGAGAGGTACAAGAAGTCCTCTTCTTCTTGGAAGGGGGACATATCTCTGTTGCTTGGACTTATAACCGGCCACATAGCAATCTGGAAGCGTGCACAACGGGTAGGTGCTCCTTATAATGATTACGGCAGGAGCAGTGACGAAGCGGAGATAGAATTAGTCAAGCATTTTCTGTGCGACAGTCCTGCGCTTTGGCGCAAGAGGAAGAAATCTATGGGATCTCCCTTCTTTGACGATCTTTGTGATCTGGCTAAGTTGGAACCTAAGTAATTACCGACATTTGCTGAATCCAACAGTTGTTTTGAGTATGGGAGAGATCCACATGGTATCACAATGGGACCTTTTGGGCCTAAGTGCACTGGAGATTGCACCGGTGGCCTCTCTAACCTAACCTAACCTAGCCTTCCTTACTTGTTTTGGATGAATGTTGGTCCCAAACAAAAAACATGGTGTTGCCACGGTGCGCCTAGTCCAATCAAGTATCGATTGCAGAATAGAAACGTTGTTTGCATGAACCGACTGTATGGTTGCATTGACTTGGCTGGCTACAAGGAACTCCTAATCTCTGGTCTACATTCGTAGCCGACATACAGGAGGCATATATCCGACAAAAATGCTGCTTATTGCGCTACAAGAGGCCTCTCTGCCTCACAATTTCTATCACATTCTCTTTGTGCACGGATCCACCTGGCTTCCAGAACGCGATGGTAGCTGGGTGCACCAATCCTCTCAACATACTACTGAGTTGAAATAACTCATCTGGCACAAACCGCTGAGGAATGGGGTTTACTGGTACGTTACTACTCATACAACAAGCTGAAGTGGGTAACTGCATATTGAATCCACTTTGCTAACAATTCACGTATCACTACGTCTCGCTCTCTCACACGCATTACAGCCAATCTGACCTGTGCCGAAATTCGCACAGCCGAATTAGCCTTGGTAAGATATTCTCTATCGAATGCGTTCGAACAAGAACTATATAATTGCAGATTAAATAAGCCAGTACTGGCGCGGAGTAGCCTCGTACGTCGTACATCTGCGCAGATTATTTGTCTGAGCACGGTTGCAATTCACTTTTAATCAGCAAGCGATCTCTCATCTGTCAACTTTATCGCGGCTTTTAGGCGATTTGCCAACCGTGGAGCCATTAAACGAATCAAATACCACCTAAACGATCGTTAGACACTCTCGGCCTATTTCATCATTGGTGAAGCACTAAGAGGGCTACTTGACCCTGACAAAGTGTATAAAGGAACACTTTCCCAACGGTGGCAAATAATCACATCTAGGCGACAAACATTTGGAAACGTTGACGTGATGAATATCTCGTCAATCTGCCGCAACGAACCAAATGGTTTAGACCAACGCAACCAATTGTCGCTACCTACAAATTCTGATATATTTTCAAATAAATATAACTCTTCGTTGTAATTTTGAACAGTTGTTCAAGGCATGTTCACGCCTAATTGGAAACCTTTGTAAACACATAATTTTCTCTATTGTCATTAGCCAGCTTTGGCTGCACTGTGTTGTCAGCTGTTATGCTGGCTGGCAAGGGTCAAAAATGCTCCTGGTAACCATAAAAACGGGTGGTTGTGTGCGTATCGGGTGATTGTCGCTTGCTCGGCCATCACACAAGCAGAAAGCATCAAGCGCCATTTGTACTGAAAATTTGTAGCGGGCGGACGTAAACATGTCATCGGATGACGATTTTTTATTGCTTGTAAATTTTGCTAATTTTCATAAAAAATTGTGAACGTTTTCTAATGCTAATCTTAAGCCACTAAGAAAATTACCTGATTTTAGGCATTTTTTTTTTCCATCCGATCTTTGCATTCGTAGGTTTCAATAAACCGCAACGTAAAATCTTTTTCTTCCGCGAACTTGCTCACTTCACGTTTTCACAAAACTAACAACCTAGTGCTTGTCAAACACGTTGGCCACGATCAAATAGACCAGCTATCAAGCGAAAAAATCTAAAGATTTTGATTTTCATCAACACGAAGCCGACAACAAGTACGTGTGAGTACGACTACCGCCGCTCGTGCCGATTGCTATGGTTACCAGCAGCATTTTTGTGCCGTTGCCAGCCAGCGTTATACAGTTATTACTTCCGTGCTAATAAAAATTAGTGAATCCTCGTAAATTACTTAACGTGGTTTTTACAACCCGCAACATTGCCCAACGATCACAGATGCCTTTCAGATTAATTTGCTATTATATTAAACTATTATGCCTTATTATGACAGAAAAAAAGTTAAAAGAATTAAACATACCGGCTGGCATTACAGCTATTTCCATCCTGAAAAAGATTTCATCAGATGTCTTTGTATTTTTAATTTAGAAATTTCACTCTAACCGAGCGGAGATCAAACTCGAGTCATAAGATTTCTACTCCCGCAAAGCCTACCATTAGGCTATGACTTCCAATGTATGCTGCCTTATTCAGTTTTTCTGTTTATTCCTGTTATTTTTATTCAATTGTTGGCTTTTATGTTGTTTATTCTCTTTTTTCAATTTTGAACGATATAAGAGTTGAAAGTATGAAGGCAGCTGTTTCTTTGTAGGGCCGGGGCTCCACCCGCAATCCCAAAACGTGTAAACCACTTAATGTGCCACCCTGTGACAAAATGCGTCTAAACTTTAATCAACACAAATCAGCGCATTTTTTAATTGTTGCTGATAGCGCAATTCCCACGATTTAATACAGACGTGTGTGCACCGTGTGACTAATCCAAATTTGCATTTAGGCAAATTTAGTGATACTGCTTTTCCCACAGACGTCACAAATCAACACAAATATGAAGGTACATATTTGTGTCGATTTGTATGTAGATATGTAGGTATGTAAAGTTTAAAAGTAAATATGTATGTAAGAATATGGTTAAAACAATTTAGTATAAATAAGCAGACAATACGAAGTACCTGCTGTCATCGAGCAAAGAGTCAGCGCATATGCGCGTTGGCAACCACGCTACTGTTGGCAGCCATAATTTCGAAATAGTAAAAGACTTCGTTTATTTGGGAACCAGCATCGACACTAGCAACAACATCAGCACTGAAATCCAGCGAAGAATCAATTTTGCCAATAAATGCTACTTTGGACTAGGTAGGCACTTGAAAATTAAAGTCCTCTGTCGGCGAACGAAAATCATACTCTAAAAGTCACTTATCGTACCCGTCCTGCTATATGGGGCAGAAGCATTGACCATGACAACAGCAGATGAAGCGGCTTTGGAAGTGTTCTAGAGAAAAGTTCTTCGAAAGATTTATGGACCTCTACGCGTTGGCGATGGCGAGTACCGAGGAAGATTTAATGATGAGCTGTACGAGCTATACGCACACATCAACATAGTCCAGCGAATTAAAACGCAGCGGCTGCGCTGGCTAGGCCATGTTATGTGAATGAAAGATGATGCTCCGGCCAAGAAAGTTTTTCTATCGGAACCCGCCTATGGAAGCAGAGGTAGAGGGCGGCCCCACTCCGTTGGAAGGGCCAGGTGGAAAACGATTTAAACTCCCTTGGTGTGACCAATTGGCGCCGGTTGGCGACAGCGCGCTCAAGAAGTGGAATAAAATAAAATAGCAAAAAACAAAAGGATTTTCCCGGATCGACAAATCATCGCAAATGAATCACACCCCATGCAACTGCAAATCAACAGCACGCACAAGAAGTGGAATAATCTGAAATTGCAAAAAGAGAATATTCCCGGATCGACAAATTGTCGCCAATGCACCACCTCCCATACAACTGCAAATCAACAGCGCGCACAAGAAGTGGAATAATCTGAAATAGCAAAAAAAAAAAAAAGATTTTCCCGGATCGACAAATCATCGCCAATGAACCACATCCCATGCAACTGCAAATCAACAGCGCGCACAAGGAGCACCCTACAATAAGTATATAGGCATTTTGGACAGCCTAACGGCTGCCAATTGACGAGCAAAAAATATTATATTTTTGCTGTAAAATACATATATTTCTTCCCCCTCTAAATTATGTTCCCAGAAGAGAACATAAAAGACCAAGACCAGTTTGACCAAATCTTTGACAGTTTAACTGCATTGACTTTGGATTTGACAAAGAAAAATAAAGTAGCTGAAAAGATCAGTCAAGGCCTTGATCCGCTGATAATCGAAGAATAAAAATAAAAGAAATATGGTCCAAAAAATTGAAGAACCAAAAATTCCAAAGCCAATAAAGTTAAAAAGTAAAAGAGGAGGAAAGCAATTTAACGTTAGGAAATCAATAGCTAAGCTTTACGAAAGAATAAATTTAAGTACAAATAAGGAAAAAAAATTAAACTAAAGCAAGGAATTTAGGAATTAAGAAGTAATAATTATAAAAATAAAAAATATAAGCATTAGGGTGTCAAAAAGGAAAAAACAACAAAAAATAAAAAAAAAAAATTTTTTTTGATTTTCAATAACACGGAAAGAGTTAGGAAGGCTAGGACTTACGTAAAAGGCCCACCTAAGGACCTTAAAAATGAAATAGAAATCGAAGATGATGAAAAAACATTAATATGGTTGAAAAAAATGTGGAAGGATATTGATATGCCTAGGGAACCAACAATATGGAATGTAAGGAACCCAATAGCAACAACAGCTGAAGAAATATATAGGTTCGAAGTCAAATATTTAGGAATATCTGAATAATATGACAACAAATGAATAAATGAAAAATAAAGACAACAAAAAGAAAAAAAATGTTTTGCATTCATTTTTTTTACGATGGGAGCCCAAGAATCAAATAGAAAAACCAACGGCAAACGTTTGTAAACTCAGTCCAAGTAGTAAACCATACTGAGGCATTGTATACCATTAAGGTCATGCTTCTAATCATCTGTGTAGTTAGTTGCATTAATTTGTTTCTGAAGCTCTATTCAACCCATAACAAATTCCTAAAAAAACCAATATGTCGGCCGCGCCGACGGTTTAGATAAGGTTTAACACACTTTTTTATCTACCACCACCAATGGGCAAATGGGAAGATATCGTTAAACTACTCATAGAAGAAAAAACGATAGGAAAAAAATCTTACAAAATATATTAATAAAAATACAAAAGTAAAGGTAGAAACGTTAGTGAAGCATCTCAAAATATTAGTTGAAGCATTTAATAAAATATAAAAAACGATACAAAAGTTAAATGGTAAACTAGACGGCAATCGCAAAACCCAAGCATATCAAATTTTTAAAAGCGTTAGAGACAAATTGTTGTCCTCACTAGCAAGATATGATATAGAATTCATAGTACCAACAACATTCAAATTATTCCTGATGTTTGGCTAGTTGTTTTAACTTGCGTATTCATACTATTGATCATCGCAATAGCTATGATATACATTATATACAAAATAAATTTTGACAGCTAAAAAGCATTCAAGAGCGTATATAAAACCTCATGTTAACCAAAACACCAAATACATTTGAACAAAATGTAAATATCAACTTTAAAACCTTATAATTAAAATCAATTTCCAAGCAATAACTTTCAAAATGCCTCAATAAACAATAAATTTTCTTGGGACAGCTTTATCAGTGCTGCCTAAGTTCAATAGCAAACCAAGAATTTGCATAACCTTTTTGGATGCTCATGCATCTCTGCACAACTCAAATATAAGCAATGAAGCAAACATTTAGGATGAGATGCAAAAACTCTAAAAGAAAAAAAACCAGCCAATAGCACTATTACCAACAGAAATGAAGAAACTTAGAGTCACAAAGAGAACCTTATTATAAATAAAGCGCTTAATAAATAAATAAATTTGCAATTAGAAAATTTGTAGCATAATAAATACAAGCAACCGGATTGTTGAGGAAGTTATTGACTTAGAACAATATTCGACCAGGCTGAAAAATGCCGGCAATCTAGGACTTGTAAAATAAAAACACAGTTGTCCTTAGGGACAAATTGATTGTTAATGAATAGTAATACTCGAGTAAGCAAATTTAAATAATATAAATAGGTACCAAAGTGAGAAAATTCAAATTGATATTGAGAAACAAAACTTCATATTGAGAATATATAAATTGATAATAAGAAATATAAATTAATATTAACAAAAAAATAAGAATTGGTAATGAGAAGTGTACCTACATATTGGGAATAATAATGGCAAAACATAAATTGGTAGTGGGAACATACACAATTTTAATTGTGATGTGCCATAAACTAAACTGGTTTGCGAGCTAGGATTGCAGTATCTTGAGTATGCAAGGGCATTGGAAATACTTCGCTTAGGCCGGACCATACATCTTTACTGTGTTCCCGGTCATAAAGGAAGAGAAGGTACCGAAAAGGCCGATGAGGTAGCAAAGGAGGGTGCAACACTCGCTGAGTGACGATAGACATCCCAATCCGTTTGGGAGAAATAAGAAGGAGACAGGAGTTGTATATATTTCATATATGATTCATCAAGCAGGAAAAGCGTGGAAAAAAGCGCGGGATTGTAAAATGTCTAAGATCATGTGCAAAGCCTCATATATTAGACTCACAAAGTGGGTCATATCTCTTAAAAGAGAAGACTTAAGGCTCACAATGGGCATACTGACTGGACACTGCCTTCTGGCGTCACAAGCTTATAAGTTAGGTCTCTTCAGTAACAGTAAGTGCAAGAAGTGTGAGCTGCAGGAAGAAACGGTTGAGCGCGTTCTGTGTTCGTGTCCTGCGCTCGCCAGATCCAGGCTCCAGCTTTTAGGGGCGGCAGATTTGCCAGATCTCGAGGCAGCAATTAAGCTGGGTCGGTCCTAGAAAACTGCTAAATAGTATTTGGCAAGGGGATGGAGTTATTCTATAACATATGTCCTGGCACCTGATTGGGGTTTTTCCGTTTGGTCGTCAAACAAATTATGGTAACACTATGAACCTAACCTCATTATTAATTTATATATTTTCATTATAAGTTTGTATTTTCTCAATATCAATTTATATTTCTCGTTATCAATTTATATATTCTAAATATGTAGTTACATTTCTCATTATCAATTTGTATTTTCTCAATATCAACTTATATTTCTCATTATCAATTTCTAAATTCTCATTATGAAATTACATTTATCATCAATTTGTATTTTCTCAATACAAAATCATATTTTTCAATATTACTTTATATATTCTCAATATAAACTAACAGTTTCTCGTTATAAACTTGAAAAGGTGTAGAAAGAATCTGTTAGTATAACGCTGTATAAAAGTGGCAGTAAATCGTGCGTAGAAAATATAGAGAAATAGCAAAATCTATTGACATGCCGGAGCTTTTGGAGTGTCATGTTACTAAGCATTTACTCGGTATCTCTGAGCATTCGCAAATAATTTTCCAATATACCGAAAATGTATGTATATTACAGATTTGGTTAAAGTTTCAGTAAAATCTGTAATATACTTAAAATATATGAGTAACTTTTATTTCGACTTATGTATAAAATCTAAAAACAAATATGTATATGTATTAACTTGCACTACATTAAGTTAGGGGTTGGCTTCATATAATAATTCTTGGCGAAAATCAATCAATGGGACAGCTGTCCCATTACTTACGCCTAATGTAGTCATTAAACTGCTTAAGGTATCAAAAGAAAATTAGGTCACGTGCGGTTAATGTATAGCTTGAACAAGTAAGGGCGTCTAAACTCAGATGTAATTGAACTTGATATACTTAGCTGACAGCTTTTAACGTACAGTTTATTTAACTTTAGTTTTTAAATTAAGTATTATCTAAAGTGAACGTTTTTATAAAACGATTTTTCCCAGTCAGTCAATACATGTACAAAATTGTATATACACTAGACCAACCACGGTGCAAAGTTTTCTCTCTTAAACAAGTGATTTAGGAACAAATTTCGATGTAGAGACTTTTATGTAGAATATGAATATAATCAGGAATAATTCCTCCATATATATTTTCAACTACAAGTGTCCTTTGAAGGACACATTTTCCCTTCAACTGTCACTAAAAATAATTGCAAAATAATGAATTACATAAGCTTTGATCCATTTCGTGGTGTGTTTAACACAGTTTCATTTGGCGTTTGAATTTCAAATTTGTATACTTTTTGGCAAAGGTGGGCTGATGTTAAACTGAAAAAAAATGCTCTTAATATCTTTCTCTTTATGCCACGGTGGTTCGAGCTTTCATTTTTCTATGATTAGGGAATACTTCCCAAACCTATTCAGATAACTCATAAAATCGAAAAGAGTGCACGTTTTTTAAAGGTGGGTTGATTGATTGATGATTGCATTTTACCATGATTAGGGAATACTTCCCAAACCTATTTCGATAACTCATAAAATTGAAGAGTGGGCCCTTTTTTTAAGTACATTTTCCTCCAAAGTGCACATTCCCTTTCGTTTAGAGAAATTTAATGTGATGAGTTTTAACACACTACTTCTTTTCACCGTGACTAATACTACTGTAAAACAAAAATATAATTTTGTGATAATTCAACACTGTACAGGATATTTTCGTCATTTATAAAGCTACAATGCTAAAATTTCATATGAGCAACTTCGTAAGGTTGACTTAAAAGCTGTATTCAACTATCTTGAAAAAGAGCGCCTGCTATGGCCGCTCCAATCTTTTGAAAATCTTTTCATCGACTTAAAAACGTTTGAAGATGTTGTGATATTATTTATTACCATCTTTCTTTTTCAAAATCGGATGATTACGGCACCCACTTTCTATATAAAAATGCAAAATACAAATTGGGGATCTGTAGTGCCACTGCTTTTTTCCGTGTATTTGGCGAAGAAGAAAGTACATACATATAATGTTCATAAAAATACAGTTACACAGCAATTTCAGATATTAATTAATAAATTGAGGACGACATACTACGCTGTTTCCCGAAATATTTTCATATCCAGCTCAAGGTTTAAATATTAAAAAATCTATAAAGCTACATCACAGTCAGCCGATCGACAAATACGGCACAGAGAATAGGACAAATTTTAAATGTTACCCAAAGTCTGGCAAGAGACAGAAGGTTCAAGCCCTGGTCTAATTTCTGTCGGTACGAAAAAGGCTACGTGTTAACCAATGTTTACGGAGAGATTGGATTCTAGAGGGAAGTCGTTAACGTCATCTTAAACGGAGGCAGTTTTAAAGCAGCGAAGGTGATAATGTTCCACTCGCTCGTCACGATAATTGCTACTGGAGCATTCTACGGTTGGTATGGGACAAATCGTACACATTTTATCATTTTTAAGAGTGGTACGCAGATCATAAGTAATTGCTGAAGAAAAATGTTGCCTTCTTTCTTGCGTGAAAAATAGTAGTATGGAAGTAATTTTGACGTTTAAATATCTACAGTGAATAGTGAAACAAGCAAGAAGAAGAGCACATAAACAAAAGAAATGTAAAGAATGTCACTTCCCTTATAAGTGCCCTTTTCTCCTTCGCCGTGAAATTCACTATGCGCTTTTTGCATTTTGGTGCTGCCGCTATTGGTTTTTTCCATTTCTGAAATAAAATAATAATTATTTATTGCAGAAAAATTAAAAAACCATGTGCTTACCTAATTTTTCCAGTTTGTTTACCTTTTTTCTTCAAGAAATATATGGCACTTGACATATTTCTTGCGGAAACCGGTGTTGCCGTATGCAAATTTGATGGAAAAATAGTAGTAAAGTAGCGTATTAAATTTCTTGTAAACTGCGTACTACCTCAAGAAAATTTACCACAAGGAATTTTCTTGAGCATTTCTTGAGCGTTTTTTATATGGAATTTTTACTTTCTTGTGATCTGCGTACCTTAACTAAAGAAAAATTTAACTTTTTCATACAAAGTATCAAGTGCATTAATATTTTGTGGTACATATCTAAATAAAAATCGAAAGTTTCTCTTAAAATATTTGTACATGTGTGTGAAAAATGCATCCGATTTTTAAATATGTTTATTCGAAAACAAAATTTTGTTTAAAAATGAATTGTTTTTATGGGAAAAGTGTGAAATTCAGTTTCCAAATTTCGATTTTCCTTTAAACTATATAGCGTAGAGTTCTCCGCCTACCATACCGAAAGTCGTGGCTTAAAGTTCGTGGCAAACCCATATCAAAAATATTGAAACAAGTTTTCACAATTATAACACTTTTCCTAAGCGGGATCGCCGCATAGCAGATATTTAGATGCGCCTAATATTTTATTTAGAAAAATTAATGCTGTGGTTATTTATTTTATGTTATATTCGCATATATGTTCCAGGTAAAGACTGGCTTATTTTCAGAAATGAACATTCTGAGTTTTTTCAGGTAATTAATATGAAGGAATAAAAAAATTGTTGCTAAAAAATTTTTGAGAATTATTTGTTTTTTAAATTTGTTTTCTATCTCAATTTCATTTATTTATTTTTAACTTAAACTCTACTTCCTCGGTACGTAGATGTATTCTGAGGATTTATTACTGATTGTTTTCTACATAAAACTTTCTATATCAATATTTGTTCCTAAATCACTTCTTTGGGAAATATTAGAAATGGAAAATTATAAACCTTTAACATTTACAAATTTTTGTTTGACGTCACAAAATGTTGCTTATCATTTGCCATTTTACTTAATTCTCATACTTTGTCTTTTAGCTACAAATTATGTCAGAACCTACTTTTTAGAAAACTGAACTATAAACGTTAGGTGCTGTATTTAAATAATCACAGATATAGATACTAAGCCATATTTTATCCAACCCAACAAGTTCACTCAGGGCCAAACTTTAAACACTTTTACAAACTTTAGTAATTCGCTATCCAATTGGAAATAGTATATTTTATTTATGAAACCAACCAAGAGAAGGGTAATCTCGCAAAGCGTTAGAAGCGTCAATTTCTGCATGATATAACTTCTTGCAAGTAACCGTTATTGTTGCCCTGCCATATATGTTATGTTATTTCTGCCATATATCAAAGTTTGTCATACGTTGAAAATAAAAGGTCTATACATTCGTTTATATATATATATATGTTTGCTTTATTTGGCAAAACAATTGTTTCGACACTCGCGACGTGTCATCATCAGTTGCTAGTTATCAACTAACCATTGTCTACAAATATAAACAAAGTATGCCTATGCAAATCAAACATTCAAAATTTTTGTAAAAGCTAATGCAATGCGAAAATAATAAAAAGAGAGTTTAAACAATAAACTTTAACAACAATTTGATTTCAAAACGTCAAATTTTAAACCTTTACCTTCGTTTTCAATGTACAGAAAGTCGCTCGATTTATTGTAAACAGAAGTTATTCAAAATTTCTATTTTTTGGAAATATGCAAATTAAGTTTTTTTCTTCACACAGTTTCATTATAAAAATATGATTCAAAGATATAGTGGTCAATTTTAGCCCTTTAAATCTAATATATATTATAAATGGCAAAGTTTGGATGTTTGTCCAGACGTTTGTCTTTGTGACTCAATCACGCAAGAACGGCTGGACCGATTTGGATTAAATTTTGCACACATATAGCCAATAGTCTAGGAGGATCTACTAGCTATATACTTTTCAAAAGGGGCGTGGTCCCCGCCCCCAGGAACAGTTATAATTTAATTATTATATTTTTTCGTCTTTGCGACTGAATCACGCCAGAATGGCTACACGGATTTTGATGAAATTTGGGACACAGACAATAGTCTACTAGCGAAATTTTTTTCGAACATGGAAAGAGGGGTGGGGGTCCCACGACTCCTTCGAGCAATTACTTTTTAATAATTTTTACACATTATAATTTTACGTATACTGGCCTTCACCAATATCACAGACGCAAGGGGTCAAATAAGTCGAGGGCTTACAAAGTAAGCAGTGACGCCCTCCGCTCCTCCCCCCCCCCCCCCCCCCCCACCCTTTATCAACACACTGGTGTAAAATCTATAAATTGTTATACCTCAATATAAATTTTCTCCTAAATCAATAGTTTTTGGTATCTGGCACATACAGATCGAGATCTAGACAATTTTGGAGGAACGATCAGTGGTCCTCTCCTTCTACTCCCGCCATCCGCCCTCCTTCAATTTTTTTTATTAGCACGCTTTTATTAGCTTTACCTGTATGTTTCTATGTAACTTTTCATTCGCTCCAATGCGCCTGCTACCTTATTAACATGGTTTTATAATTAGCTTCACCTTATTTGTAAACCCGTAAGGGTCATATCGAGACCCTTCCGGGATCATTTCTGGATGTTTTTCGGGATCGGTCCGGGATCCCGCCGGGGTAATTTCGGGACTTTTTCGGGACTATTCCGGGATCATTTCTGTATAGTTTTCGGGATCCGTCCGGGATCCCGTCGGGGTTATTTTGGGACATTTTCGGGACTATTCCGGAATCATTTCGGGACTATTTCGCGATCATTTGGGGACCCTTCCGGCATCATTTCTGTATGGTTTTCGGGATCAGTCCGGGATCCCGTCGGGGTACTTTCGGGATCATTTGCGTACCTTCGAGAGATAAATTCTTGATGGTTTTCGGGATCATTACGGGACTTTTTCGGGGTTATTTTGGGTCCCTTTAGGCATCATTTCTGGATGGTCTTCGGGATTCGTCCGGCATCCCGTCGGGGTCATTTCGGGACTTTTTCGCGACTAATACGGGATCATTTGGGGATCCTTTCGGCATCATTTCTGGATGGTTTTCGTGATCCGTCCGGGATCTCGTCGGGGTAATTTAGGGACTTTTTCGGGATCATTTGGGGGCTCTTCCGGCTTCATTTCTGGAGGGTTTTTCGGGATCCGTCCGGGATCTCGTCGGGGTCATTTCGGGACTTTTTCGCGCCGATACGGGATCATTTGGGAACCCTTTCGGCATCATTTCTGGATGGTTTTCGGGATCCGTCCGGGATCCATCAGGGTAATTTCGGGGACTATTAGGGGATCATTTGGGGACCTTTCCGGCATCATTTTCTGGATAATATTCGGGATCCGTCCGGGATGCCGACGAGGTCATTTCGGGACTATTTCGGGATCATTTGGGATACCTACCGGCATCATTTCTGGATGGTTTTTGAGATTCGTCCGGGATCCGTCGGGGTATTTTCGGGACTTTTTCTCGGCTAATACGGGATCATTTTGCGGAACCTTTCGGCATCATTCTGGATAGTTGTCGGGGATCCGTTCGGGGATCCCCGTCACGGTCATTTCGGGACTATTAGGGGATCATTTGAGGACCTTTCCGGCATCATTTCTGGATAGTTTTTCGAATCTTTTCGGGATCCCGTCAGGTTTATTTCGGGACTTTTTTCGGGATCATTTAAGGATGGCGTTCAGGATTCGTCCGGGAACCGCTCAGGGTAATTTCTGGACTTTTTCCGATACTATTGGATTATTTTGGGGACCTTCCAAGATCATTTCTGGATGGATTTCGGGATCAGTCCGGGATGCCGTTAGGGGTCATTTTGGGACTATTAGGTGATCATTTGAGGACCTTTCCGGCATCACTTCTGGATGATTTTTCGGTATCCGTTTAGGATCCCGTCGGAATAATTGCGGGACTTTTTCGCGATAATTTGGGGTCCCCTTCCGGAATCATTTCTGGATGGTTTTTTGGGATTCGTCCGGCATCCCGTCGGGGTCATTTCGGGACTTTTTCTCGACTAATACGGGATCATTTACGGGCCCTTTCGGCATCATTTCTAGATAGTTGTCGGGATCCGTTCGGGATGCCGTCAGGGCCTGTTCGGAACTATTAGGAGATCATTTGAGGACCTTTCCGGCATCATTTCTGGATAGTTTTCGGGGTCCTGTCAGGGTCATTTCGGGACTTTTTCGGGATCATTTGGGGTCCCTCCCAAGATCATTTCTGGATGGATTTCGGGATCTGTCCGGTATCCCGTCAGGGTCATTTAGGGATGCATTCGAGATCCCGTCAAGGTCATTTCGGGACTTCTTCGGAGCATTCTACGGTTGGTATGGGACAAATCGTACACATTTTTTCATTTTTAAGAGTGGTACGCAGATCACAAGTAATTGCTGAAGAAAAATGTTGCCTTTTTTCTTGCGTGAAAAATAGTAGTATGGAAGTAATTTTGACGTTTAAATATCTACAGTGAATAGTGAAACAAGCAAGAAGAAGAGCACATAAACAAAAGAAATGTAAAGAATGTCACTTCCCTTATAAGTGCCCTTTTCTCCTTCGCCGTGAAATTCACTATGCGCTTTTTGCATTTTGGTGCTGCCGCTATTGGTTTTTCCATTTCTGAAATAAAATAATAATTATTTATTGCAGAAAAATTAAAAAACCATGTGCTTACCTAATTTTTCCAGTTTGTTTACCTTGTTTCTTCAAGAAATATATGGCACTTGACATATTTCTTGCGGAAACCGGTGTTGCCGTATGCAAATTTGATGGAAAAATAGTAGTAAAGTAGCGTACTAAATTTCTTGTAAACTGCGTACTACCTCAAGAAAATTTACCACAAGGAATTTTCTTGAGCATTTCTTGAGCGTTTTTTATATGGAATTTTTACTCTCTTGTGATCTGCGTACCTTAACTAAAGAAAAATTCAACTTTTTCATACAAAGTATCAAGTGCATTAATATTTTGTTGGTACATATCTAAATAAAAATCGAAAGTTTCTCTTAAAATATTTGTACATGTGTGTGAAAAATGCATCCGATTTTTAAATATGTTTATTCGAAAACAAAATTTTATTTAAAAATGAATTGTTTTTATGGCAAAAGTGTGAAATTCAGTTTCCAAATTTCGATTTTCCTTTAAACTATATAGCGTAGAGTTCTCCGCCTACCATACCGAAAGTCGTGGCTTAAAGTTCGTGGCAAACCCATATCAAAAATATTGAAACAAGTTTTCACAATTATAACACTTTTCCTAAGCGGGATCGCCGCATAGCAGATATTTAGATGCGCCTAATATTTTATTTAGAAAAATTAATGCTGTGGTTATTTATTTTATGTTATATTCGCATATATGTTCCAGGTAAAGACTGGCTTATTTTCAGAAATGAACATTCTGAGTTTTTTTCAGGTAATTAATATGAAGGAATAAAAAAATTGTTGCTAAAAAATTTTTGAGAATTATTTGTTTTTTAAATTTGTTTTCTATCTCAATTTCATTTATTTATTTTTAACTCAAACTCTACTTCCTCGGTACGTAGATGTATTCTGAGGATTTATTACTGATTGTTTTCTACATAAAACTTTCTATATCAATATTTGTTCCTAAATCACTTCTTTGGGAAATATTAGAAATGGAAAATTATAAACCTTTAACATTTACAAATTTTTGTTTGACGTCACAAAATGTTGCTTATCATTTGCCATTTTACTTAATTCTCATACTTTGTCTTTTAGCTACAAATTATGTCAGAACCTACTTTTTAGAAAACTGAACTATAAACGTTAGGTGCTGTATTTAAATAATCACAGATATAGATACTAAGCCATATTTTATCCAACCCAACAAGTTCACTCAGGGCCAAACTTTAAACACTTTTACAAACTTTAGTAATTCACTATCCAATTGGAAATAGTATATTTTATTTATGAAACCAACCAAGAGAAGGGTAATCTCGCAAAGCGTTTGAAGCGTCAATTTCTGCATGATATAACTTCTTGCAAGTAACCGTTATTGTTGCCCCTGCCATATATGTTATGTTATTTCTGCCATATATCAAAGTTTGTCATACGTTGAAAATAAAAGGTCTATACATTCGTTTATATATATATATATGTTTGCTTTATTTGGCAAAACAATTGTTTCGACACTCGCGACGTGTCATCATCAGTTGCTAGTTATCAACTAACCATTGTCTACAAATATAAACAAAGTATGCCTATGCAAATCAAACATTCAAAATTTTTGTAAAAGCTAATGCAATGCGAAAATAATAAAAAGAGAGTTTAAACAATAAACTTTAACAACAATTTGATTTCAAAACGTCAAATTTTAAACCTTTACCTTCGTTTTCAATGTACAGAAAGTCGCTCGATTTATTGTAAACAGAAGTTATTCAAAATTTCTATTTTTTGGAAATATGCAAATTAAGTTTTTTTCTTCACACAGTTTCATTATAAAAATATGATTCAAAGATATAGTGGTAAATTTTAGCCCTTTAAATCTAATATATATTATAAATGGCAAAGTTTGGATGTTTGGATGTTTGTCCAGACGTTTGTCTTTGTGACTCAATCACGCAAGAACGGCTGGACCGATTTGGATTAAATTTTGCACACATATAGCCAATAGTCTAGGAGGATCTACTAGCTATATACTTTTCAAAAGGGGCGTGGTCCCCGCCCCCAGGAACAGTTATAATTTAATTATTATATTTTTTCGTCTTTGCGACTGAATCACGCCAGAATGGCTACACGGATTTTGATGAAATTTGGGACACAGACAATAGTCTACTAGCGAAATTTTTTTCGAACATGGAAAGAGGGGTGGGGGTCCCACGACTCCTTCGAGCAATTACTTTTTAATAATTTTTACACATTATAATTTTACGTATACTGGCCTTCACCAATATCACAGACGCAAGGGGTCAAATAAATCGAGGGCTTACAAAGTAAGCAGTGACGCCCTCCGCTCCTCCCCCCCCCCCCCCCCCACCCTTTATCAACACACTGGTGTAAAATCTATAAATTGTTATACCTCAATATAAATTTTCTCCTAAATCAATAGTTTTTGGTATCTGGCACATACAGATCGAGATCTAGACAATTTTGGAGGAACGATCAGTGGTCCTCTCCTTCTACTCCCGCCATCCGCCCTCCTTCAATTTTTTTTATTAGCACGCTTTTATTAGCTTTACCTGTATGTTTCTATGTAACTTTTCATTCGCTCCAATGCGCCTGCTACCTTATTAACATGGTTTTATAATTAGCTTCACCTTATTTGTAAACCCGTAAGGGTCATATCGAGACCCTTCCGGGATCATTTCTGGATGTTTTTCGGGATCGGTCCGGGATCCCGCCGGGGTAATTTCGGGACTTTTTCGGGACTATTCCGGGATCATTTCTGTATAGTTTTCGGGATCCGTCCGGGATCCCGTCGGGGTTATTTTGGGACATTTTCGGGACTATTCCGGAATCATTTCGGGACTATTTCGCGATCATTTGGGGACCCTTCCGGCATCATTTCTGTATGGTTTTCGGGATCAGTCCGGGATCCCGTCGGGGTACTTTCGGGATCATTTGCGTACCTTCGAGAGATAAATTCTTGATGGTTTTCGGGATCATTACGGGACTTTTTCGGGGTTATTTTGGGTCCCTTTAGGCATCATTTCTGGATGGTCTTCGGGATTCGTCCGGCATCCCGTCGGGGTCATTTCGGGACTTTTTCGCGACTAATACGGGATAATTTGGGGATCCTTTCGGCATCATTTCTGGATGGTTTTCGTGATCCGTCCGGGATCTCGTCGGGGTAATTTAGGGACTTTTTCGGGATCCTTTGGGGGCTCTTCCGGCATCATTTCTGGAGGGTTTTCGGGATCCGTCCGGGATCTCGTCGGGGTCATTTCGGGACTTTTTCGCGCCGATACGGGATCATTTGGGAACCCTTTCGGCATAATTTCTGGATGGTTTTCGGAATCCGTCCGGGATCCCATCAGGGTAATTTCGGGACTATTAGGGGATCATTTGGGGACCTTTCCGGCATCATTTCTGGATGGTTTTCGGTATCCGTTCGGGATCACGTCGGTATATTGCCGGACTCTTTCGGCATCATTTGGGATCCCTTCCGGCATCATTTGTGGATGGTTTTTTGGGATTCGTCCGGCATCCCGTCGGGGTCATTTCGGGACTTTTTCTCGACTAATACGGGATCATTTACGGGCCCTTTCGGCATCATTTCTAGATAGTTGTCGGGATCCGTTCGGGATGCCGTCAGGGCCTGTTCGGAACTATTAGGAGATCATTTGAGGACCTTTCCGGCATCATTTCTGGATAGATCGGGGTCCTGTCAGGGTCATTTCGGGACTTTTTCGGGATCATTTGGGGTCCCTCCCAAGATCATTTCTGGATGGATTTCGGGATCTGTCCGGTATCCCGTCAGGGTCATTTAGGGATGCATTCGAGATCCCGTCAAGGTCATTTCGGGACTTCTTCGGGACTATATCGGGATCATTTCTGGATGGTTTACTGGATCCGTCCAGGACCCCTTAAGGGTCATTTCGGGACTATTATAGGTGATCATTTGAGGACCTTTCCTGCATCACTTCTGGATGATTTTCGGTATCCGTTCGGGATCACGTCGGTATATTGCCGGACTCTTTCGGCATCATTTGGGATCCCTTCCGGCATCATTTGTGGATGGTTTTCGGGATTTGTCCGGGATCCCGTCGGGGTTATTTCGGGACCTTTTCGGGGCTAATACGGGATCATTTGGGGATCCTATAGGGGTCGTTTCGTGACTTTTTCTGTATTATTTCGGGATCATTTGGGGACCCTTCCGGCATAATTTCTTGATGGTTTGCTTGATCCATCAGGGTCATTTCGGGACCATTTTGGGATCATTTGGGGACCCTTCCGAGATCATTTCTGGATCTGTCCGGGATGCCGTAGGAGCCATTTCGGGGTTTTCTGTTACTTTTCCGGGATATTTTTTGGACCCTTCCGGGATCATTTCTGGATCTGTGCGGGATCGCATCTGGGTCATTTCCGGACTACTTCGGGATCATTTTTGGATCCTTCCGGAATCATTTCTGTATGGTTTTCGCGATCCGTCGTGGATCCCCTCGGAGCCATTTTGGAACTTTTTCTGGAGTATGTCGGGATAATTTAGGGACCCTTCCTGGATATTTTCTGGATGGTTTTTGAGATCCGCCCGGGAGCCCATCAGGGTAATTTCGGAACCTTTTCGGGATCATTTTGGAACACCTTCAGGGATCATTTCTGTGTGGTTCTCTGGATACGTCTAGAATCGTGTCGTTGTCATTTCGGGTTTTTTTTGGGACTATTCCGGGAACTTTTGGAGACCCTTCCGGGGCATTTCTGGATGGTTTTCGGGATCCGTCCGCGATAGCGGGGGGTCATTTCGTAGCTTTTTCTGGATAATTTCCGGATCATTTGGGATCCTATCAGGTTATCAGCTCATTTAGTTCTTTTTTTACTCAATTACAAAAATAAAATGCATTAGACAGAAAACAAAATTTTAAACAGATAACTTGATAAGCAGGCTAACGCGAATAGCCCATATATTTAAATTTCTCCTTGCGGACGGGGCCGCGGGTAAAGGCTAGTACTCTATATATATGATCATAATATCACTAGACGGCTAGTAGCGGGGTTTCTAAAAATCTCGAAATATGAAATTTATGATTTGCATCTGTTTACAATAAAACGTGCGAAGTGTCTTATCCAAATGTTATCGAATGCAATTTATGTAATTCCGCGTAGGTTGAATTGGAAATTGTGTATGAAATCTTTCGGAACACCGCCCGGATTTAATAAAATGCTCTACAAATAAATGATAGACGTGTAACTTAAGGTATCTCCGATTTTGTATAAACACATTTCTCCTCACAATTAAAATCTCAAATTTAAATTGAATATAAGAATAAGCTACTGCTATATGCAGAAATAGTCTTCTTTTAATTTTTTGTCACATATATACGTATGTACATATATTTTTCAGATATATATTGGCTCTGTGGTCAGGTATGGTTTATTTTCTTTATGAAAGAACTCTGATTTCAAATCACCAGTACCATAATATTTTTGAATAACTTTTAGCTGTCAATTCGTTAGTTTAAAGGTACGCACATATTACGCTGCGCGACATGTAGCGGCAGCGGCGCGTGACGTTGCTGCAAAAGTTTGTGTTTATTTTTGTTTGCAAAAATAAAGACGAAGAGGTTGAAGCTGTAATAGTTTCACTTGTATGCGAAGAAGACGAAAGGAAAAGAAACAGATCGCAGCTACGGCTGCAGGAAATCTTATCCTCAAGATATGAGGAATAAGAGTTACACACTCTTTTTTCCCAGATTAAAAAAAGGTGTCGCAAAGTTCCACACTCACTTTCCTATGCCAAAAGAAAATTTTAAATAATTGCTAGCCACAAATTGGCCAAACGGCTAAATTCATTTAATAAATTAAATTAAAATATTAAATAAAAAACTAAATCTATATCTATATTTAGTTATACAATACTAAACAATAGCTTTTGCGCCACGAATTGGCCGAACTGCTTGGCCGAATTTAACGAAATTGTGGTTTGCAGCCTCAAAACTATGATACATCAGTCAAAATAATGACGTTACTGGAGCATTGTTACTTATACACTTAGCTGTGGCAACGTTGCGTTCGTTGAATAAAATGTTCACAAACTATTGATCTTCACTAGCAAATCAAACGGAACATAAAAATGTCATATAAGCTTGAGTATCAGCAACATTCCATCGATTACGTAGCACTTAACAATACTACTGTTATTATTTGGTGGCTCTAGCACACTCTAAATTAGATGTGAAATATTTCAACCTAGGGCAAATTAGACCAGATAAATAAATGAAAATCATGTTAGTTGCAAAAATGCAAACCCAGGAACAAAAAAAGTGTACTCACTATCTTTTGATATTTCGGCCCAAATATTATTAGCCTTATATGTAAGGGTTTATCTCAATATTTTAATTGCTTTTATACGCACATATTGAATGGCATATAATAAAAGTCGGATTGATTAGTAGCTATAAATAACATTAAAAGGGCTACAATTTCTTTATTTATTAACTTAGGGAAATGGTTCGAAAGCAACAATGTTACCTGCTCCATATGACCATATATATGTGTACCCTTCACACATTCCACAGTTTGTTTTTATGTCCACTGGCCGAGGCGTGTAAACTGGCTCATGCCCGGAGCTTCATTTCGTGAGATTTTTTTAACGGCAAATGAAACAAACTGCGAAACTGTAACATGAGCAGATAATTCCTTGCACACTAGGAAAACCTCTCCAAATCTTTACCCATTTTATAAGCCAACTTACTGCTGTTGCAACAGCCACTTAACCCAGCAGCATTATAGTCGATGTTATCAGCTGCTTTTGAAGAGGAGTAAATAAATGTTTAAGTTCCTATATAAATTTATATATATGCAAACTACAAAAATATCTTAAGCAGTTAATAACAAAGGGAATCACCCTAATATTTCTACATGTCAAAATTTCTGACCTATCCCAACTTTAAATAGTGCAACGGTTCATTAACCTATATTTTTAGGAAAAATATATATATATATAGGTACATATAAATATATGTACATATATGTATACGTATTTAAAGCAAAAGACAATTACTTATTTATATATATATATATGCACGTAGCACGTAGCACATGCCCATTGAAGAATTAAAAAAAAGGTATAGGAGAAAACAAACATTACAAAAACAAAATTAACGACACCAACATACATATGTACGTGTGTACGAAAGTAATATTGTATGAGCCTGCAGTGATCTCAATGCGGTTAGGTATGTATGTGCGTTCATATATATGTTTGTCAGCATGTGCATGAAAATAATATACAAATTTATCGAAATGAAAAAAAAAAATTTATTAAACTGATTATTGATTTCACTTACATTGGTCATTATTTATAGCGGTTTGTGCCGGATCAAAGACTTATCCAAATCTGAATATTTATACATATCGCGACGCGTCGAAGGCCTCCTCGCTCGATGATATTATCGGCATCACTCTGTAACTATGATGAAAGATATGCTTTCGCACAATTAAATAAAAGTTTTAGTTGCTTTCCAATGCAACATCAAAAAATATATTATTATTCAGCAACGTGCTGTATTTATTTTTATTTAGAGGACACCATAAGCGCAAACAGACGCTCAAAAGTAAAATAAATATATGAAAGGCGCGATAACCTCCGAAGAGATTTTAGGCCGAGCTTCTCATCCAATTTGCGTCGTACCCCTTTTTAATTTTTCCTAAAAATTGGCGGGACGGGACCTACTTGTTTTATGCCGACTCCGAACGGCATCTGCGAGGCAGATGAGTTTTCACTGAGAGCTTTTCATGTCAGAAATACACTCGGAGTGCTTGCCAAACACTGCCGAGGGGTGACCCCGCTTAGAGAAATTTTCTTCTAATTGAAAAACCTTATTTCTAAGATTCTGATGTTGCTTTGCCCGGGGTGTAAACCCAGGGCATTCGGTGCGGTAGGCGGAGCTCGCTGCCATCACACCACGGTGGCCGCTCAAAAGTAAAAACAAAAAAAGTTGTATTTAGCTTTACATATATATGTATATAAGGGCGGGTCGATTTCAAAATCGTGCATTGCTCTGTGCAAATCGTATTTTAGGGATCAAAATAAGAAACTTTCCCGAAGGAACCATACCTCTAAAACGAATTCTGATGTCCCCCCCTTTGGGTCGAAATTTTGGGTAGGGGCAATTTCAATTCTACCTGCTGTGTCTTGTGGTGGCTTAAAAAAACGACACAAGCAATTTTACGATCTGCAATTGTGTCACAGTGATAACTTCATTTTTAAAACGGTTGAATAAAAAACCCACACAACTATGTTTACGACATGCAAATGCATCACAGTGATGCCTTGGTTTTAAAAGGGGTTGTAAAAACGCTAATTTCTAATAATTTTTTTTAATTTCTTTTCTATTACTAAGTCTTTCATTTTTTCATTTACATATGTTCTGACTAAATAAATTTCTAAAGAGAAAAATAAACTCCAAAAGGAAAAAACAAGCATTTCAAATTGGGATTTTTCAAAATTTGCCCCTACGACCCGGGGGGGGGCATCAGAATTCGTTTTAGAGGTATGGTTCCTTCGGCAAAGTTTCTTATTTTGATCCCTAGAATATGACTTTCACAGAGCAATGCGCGATTTTTTTGCCTCCCCACAAATCGACCCGGCCTAATGTACATATATATATAAGTTAAAGGATCAAGGATCCTTACACTAAAAAATTAAAGGGCCAACTTGCCCTGAAAAACCAATAGAACAATACAATTAAAACTTTACAATAAGATTTATTTTAGGATACTTATAATCCTAATTACAAATTTTGAGAATAGAATATAGTATTGGTTAGGACGAATACCCCGACGCAACTGCCCTCGCAATGTCTTCTGCTACCTTTTATAACATTTTCCTTGGCGTCGTTCCGTAGCCAGACATATGCGACGTATGGGTGTGAGTGTGGCATTGACTTCTCACAGGTATCTTACTTGGCTGGCATGTGCAATGCAAAAGTTTCACAACAGTGGGAAATAGAAATATGCTGACTCCGCTGCAATGTGCATAGGTACTGACTTGGTTTCATAGGTTTGATAACGTTGCGCAATATTGTGATGAAATGCACTTGGCGTTGAAGCGGGTGTTGGGTTCCAATTATACTGCTTACAATAATTATGCTAACATAGCTGCAGTTGGCCCATGGGACTGTGGGAAGAATAATTATGCTGACACAGCGGTAGGTGGGCTATGGAACTGTGGGAAGAATAATTATGCTGACACAGCGGTACGTGTAAACTTCAGCTTATGGGAATCCAACATGTTGGGTGCCACCAGCGTGTTAACTCCTCCCCCTTTAAAGATCTGCTTCCGGAGGATTATTTGGCAAGGACGGATTTTCGCCTCTTCGACTTATCCGATTTGCAATGTTTATTTCAGGTAAGAGTATCTTTGCTGTGATTTTCCTCCAAATGCACCAAATGAATAGCATAAATAGCAATAACCCTGATCCTTCAGAAAGTGCGAACCAATTGGTCTTGTCCCTTAGTTATTTCAGAAGTTTGATGTTTTCCATTGTTATTCCGTGTACCAGGTTGAGATTTAGTGACATGCTGTAGTTTGTAATGCTGGTCAAAGCTGGTGTAAGGACCTGTACTCCAGAGCTACTAGTGCTTGAGTATGTTTCGTTGTTAATGGCAATGGTCTCGTTGTCCATCTGAAGAATATAAGATTTGTTTAGATAAATTAAACTTTTACCTGATCCTAGTGTGCCCAAAAAGTTATCAAGGAATATCGTGTCCTCTTTGATAACTTCCACCGTGGATTCGTTGTATGTAGAGTAGGTACAACTTTTGTGTCCGCCTTTGAGAAGGCGTGCCAGACAACCAGTTTCCGGTAATAAGTCAAGAGATTTCCGGTCACAGACCATAGCAGAAGATAATTACAAGCAATGTTCTCTTATCCCATAAGTCCCGAATTTGATGGTCAGGATTGGCCGGTATAGCAAATCTATACGATGACCTCCTTGGATGTTTGCCTTTGTGATTAGGTGATTAAATCTGGCATCAGTGACCTTAAGCAAAGATAGCACATAGAGAAGCAGCGTGCTGTTGGTGTAGATCGATGGATTGCCGTACTGAATGGCTTCGATAGCGTTGCTCACTCACAAGTTGCTTGGCTTCTTCTTTTCTCAAAAGATTGCTGTTAATAATGCCAACTTTAGCCATCTGACAGGCGCGATTAGCTCGTTAACAACCTCCTTTAAAATGTTATCCTGTGCTGGATTTCTTGCTCTAGTTTTTCCAGGTGCCTTCGATCAAGGACATTGTTCGTAATGGTCACGATTCCATTTAGCTTCTGCAATAATTCATTAGTCTTTTTGAAAACGGCATCGTTTACCTTATACTGTTGTTCGTTGTTTTTGTTAAGTAAGTCTTCGTTTCGAAGGACTTCGTCCCAATCTGTGGCGTCAGGTGACTTCCAGGCAGACCCAATCCAGTTAATGGATCGCCTTGATCTTCCGGATTTATGGCCTTTTAACTCGCTGAGTTGTGTGCGGATTCTCTTCAATTGGAAAGATAGTACCTCTGTTGTTGAAGTTGTTTCATTTAGCATCCCTAGTGATAGCTCAAGCGATTTGTTACTAAGTCATAGCGCTCCAAGTCAATGATGTGAATAAGCTTAAAGTGTCCATCGATGATCCAGCCGTACCCATCACGTATAGTAAATCTATCTTGAATATATCATACGAATATACAGTTGCGCAGAGGCAGATGCTATGAAGTAGAAAAATCATTAAGCTAATTTGTTAGTACTCTTCCCATATCTCCTCACGTGTATTTTAATTCTAATATTAATTTCTACTCTACAGGATTTTACACATTCATTCATTCATACAGTGAATCGATAAAACTATGTAAAATTATAACTATCATTATTTTGGGATATTTATACTACTTGAGTTGCACTGGTGGAAGAGTTGGAAAGGAAATTAGTGTTTGAGAGATGTTATTAGTTTTCTTTTTTTAAAGGATTTTGGGGGTCCAGTAGTGAATTAGGATCAACGAGTATTTTCTTTTAGAGTTAGTATGTTAGTTGATTAGTGCTAGGTTAGTAGTTTCTGTTTTCATTTTTCTTGAGGATGCCATTTCCTCTTTTTTTTTGTTGTTGAACGCTTTTGTGCGTTTTGTGTTCATATGCGCTTTATGTGTTTTTGATTCAATACTTAGTAACTATGTAAAAGTGTTTTCATATTTTTGGTAGTGCGCACTGATATTAAAAAAAAATTGTATCATTTACATCGGAATATAGGCGATTTCCCAGCTGAAGGAAGGTTCGTGATAATCCCTTTTAATCATAAGCGTTGATAATTGCAAATGACCTACTCGTGGCACGAGTGACTTCACCTCAATTAAGGCAGAGACCTTGTGGTGGAATTGAACCATACCGATCGTCGGAATTCGAACCGCCGAGTTATTGGGAGTTGAACCAACATCTGACTCTGATCGGCTATAAATGATTTGTACCCAAAGCCCTGGGTCCAGAGGATCTAAGCATAAGATTTGCCTTCTGACCAATGTTATCTTAAACGTTTTTTTACGTCCGTTTTGTGGAATTTTTCCCAATGGTTACGTGTATGTCTTCAGCAACAGTTTCCTCTTTGTACAGTGGCTTCTGTTTAGCCTTTATCTGTTGTTTATTCGCAATAAATAATTTTTGTTCTGGACTGGAGGTGCTTGCACCCCTTCTAATAACGCTTTAAAGTCCTCATACGTTTTCTCTCTGAAGTCCACCAATCCCTGGTAATTGACTCTAGAAGTCCTGTTAAGGAAAACGTCTGGTGGCTTTCGCTTAATAATATAGAGAACGGTATTGTTGTACCGGTCCGCTGATATCGAGACGCGTTCCTTCGGAGTTAATCTATTAAATTTAACAGAAATGCAGCGGTATATTTCAATCAAGGTTGAGTGCAAGTGCTCAACCTGACCGTTGCTTTCACTTCGATGTGTGGAGGTTTGGTAGACTTCCATACCTAGTAAGCGGACATAGTTTAAGACAAGAGGAGTTAGAAAACCTCTTTCGTTGTCCACGACCAATATTCTTTGTACCGAGAAGTAGTGCAGGAGATCAGTAAGCTTTTTTTCGAATGTGTATTGAAGACTTGTTCTTTATCGCAAATAGCTGGGCAATTTTGAAAATTTATCTATTGCGCTAAGGTATTTTTGTTTTTCAATCTCGAAAATGTCTATAGGGTAAAACCGGGATAGATGCCAAACTTTTTGGAAAAGCCGGCTAATTTTAAAAATATTAATTTTATACCAATAATTTTTATTAATGTAACTGGTTCAAACTTTTAACTTGAATTATTATTATTATTTTTTATCCTATTGTAAACAGTTTTTGAAAAAATTAGCTTTTCGTGAAACCTTTTTATTAGGGATAGATGCCTACCTGTTTGGATAGTTGTCCCATCTTGAAAATATTGAGAGGGATAGATGCCTTTTATACCATGTAAGCGAAAAATCAAAACAAATGCAAGGTAGCTCTACTCCTATTGCAAAACTATAATATATAAAACATTTTGTGTTTTTTTAATATTTCAATTGCTATCATTAGAAGACAATTCTAATACAAAACTAATGGTCATAGTTAAATTAAAGCTTTTGCTTAAATAAACAATAAATTTTTAAGTGTTAAAATGTATAGTAATATTTTTTATTAAATTAAATTTTACAAGCATTTATTCAACAAAAAAAATTATTATAAAAATTCATTTTAAGTGCCAATATGCACATTGCACATACATTTTATATTAAACTAAAATTAAAAATAAATAAAATCATTATTTCATCCAATTTAATTGAAGTTCAGTCTGATAGTGCTTTTTATTTCCCACATATAGTTTTTGTTGATTTTGCCCATTTCATTAAACGCTGCTTGAAGGCTTTCCGTAGTCCAATGAAATTCTCGAGGTTGCACTCCTTTTCTTTTGTATTTTCTCGGCGTCGTTTTGCTGAAATCTGTAAAAAGTTGGATTTTAAGTATACATAAATATTTAAAAAATATTTCAGACTAATGATATTACAAAATTATATACTTACTCCATATGTGATATTTTGAGGGATGCCTTTAGGGGCATCTATACATCGAAAAAACAGTGCAACTATCCTATTTAACAGGGATAGATGCCCACGTTTTTTTTTTTTTTACATAAATTATAAACAAAAACACATCTACTTACACATGTATGCAATCTCAATGGACCAATATATTGAGGTAATAAAAAATATATTGGAATTTGTTACCAATTATAAAGTACGAGGCAAAATACCAACCTTTAAAACTTTTACGTTTTTTTAACTTTGCCGCGAAAATAATACCACACAACAACTGTTTTGCGGGGCAGTGGACCCGGGGAAGTCGGGCGTGTGCGTTGCAAATAAAAGAAATAAAACACCGAATTAGTATCAAAACAATAACAATTTATTCACTATGTAAAGAAGATGTGGTTATTAATTATCAAAGGTTCGCTAAGGTGAAAGTTCAAAACACAAAAGGTGTGCAAGAGTACACTCGCGGTATATAATGAAGGGGCCTAATCAATTCCAACTCAAGTATTGGGTAAAGAAGGAATTAATTAGACGCACGCTTCCCTATGCACAAATAATTACTTGCAATATTAATTCACGGAATTTAAAGATGGGAATTAATTTAAGGCACAAGGATGAAAATAATTATTTGCGCACACTTCAAGATACAACTTATTACCGCGTACAATATGCACTTGGCACATTCAAATTCATGCGAATGAATTGAAAAAAAAGGCAAATTGAGAATTAAACGTTATGTGACAATGGCTAGGAGCCAAAATCGTACAAAATAAATTCAATAGCAATTCAGGTTTGTAACATTAATTATTTGCAAATCTTAACTTACTGACACTCGCACTGTATGAAATGGTTGGTTTTTTATCTTACTCACCTGGGGCTAGCTGCTGGCTCTTTGACGTTCCAAAATAGAAAGAAAGATTTAAAAACGAAAAGGGTCCGCACCACCTGCCGATAGCTAACTTTCGTCGAGTTTTTCCCCTTTGAAGTTAGCGCTCGGCAGGGGTGGGCCGTTACCGGTAAATAATAATATTGCCAAAAAATGTGCATTAGGGTGGTAGCGAATATTTAGGCTGGTGGCCTAAACATGCCGGCCCCCTTGCGGCGAGCAACTCGAAAGAGCAAAAGAAAAAACTGGTGAGTACGCCAGCAACCTTCCCGAGGCAGGATAAAATCAATAAATTAAAACTATGATGTGTATGTATCGTTGGATCGTAAGTACGATCTCCGGCGGACATCCGTACTCGCAGTAATGCAGCCTCGCTGAACTGTGGATGAAAAAGAAAAGCGTTAGTATTCAAGTACGTGGGGTTGCTTGGTTTAAAATGCACCTTGTGGTATAGTTTAAGGTTTTATAGTGGGTGGGCTCCGGACACGACGAGGCCGAATATTGTGGCTTGGGTGAGGAGCCCGCCGACAGTCGACGCGGGTGTGCCGCCGACAATAATATTGGCGTAGACGTCGGCGCCCAAAGTGAACAACACTCGCGACGATCGGTAAAACGTCGGATCGGCCAGCTTCATGAACTGGAATGGGGCCGCTACCGACGGGTCCAGATTTGCCGTGGGGTTTAACCTGGCATAGTTTGCTATTACGGTGGCTTGGGTCGTGATCTTTCCCGCTACCCCATACTTTCCTCGAAGAACGATGGTGCACCTCGAAAGACGTGCGGTATTGTTACGCTCCAGGTGTAGATCCTTGCACAGATTGGCATCGATAATGCTGGTGGGAGCGCAGGCATCTAACAGGGCGCGGACCAGGTGTAAACGGCCTCCTGCCTCAATTCGGACTATGGCTGTCGGCGCGATGGCGATCAATGCTCGAGTTATCGTCGGTGCCGTTAAATTGTCCCGGAGTCGACCACTTCTGAAGCCGGCTGGGGTTGTTGTTTGGCGCGCGAGGGTGGTTGTGGTACCCTCCTTGCGTGGTTGATACGGGGCCGCTCTGCCAGTAGAGAGTCGGGTCGAGCGGAACGGACGCGGCTCCGCGCCACCCCGGCGCCCACTGGCATTGCGGTGCGATGGGCGGAAAGGACGGGTCTCCGCGCCATCCCCGTGTTCCATGTGTCGCTGATTGCTTTTCTGCTTCTCATGCTGAAGCAGCGGTCGGAAGGATCGTGATTCTCCACTGGCCTTTGGGGCGATGGCTAAGGCGGCTGCACCTCTCGTGAACTCTTCCATCTCCTTCTCCTCTTCTTCCACCTGTTGGGCCCACGATCGTGTGTCCTCGGTGATGTTGATCGATAGCACCTCGTCGCTTTCGTCGTCGTCGCGCTCTTCGCAAGGGATCGGGCGTGGCCGTGCTTGCTCGTCCTCCATGTGAAGCGTAGTGTGGTGTGGTTCACGGCAGCGGTGGCAACGGTCGTTGCTAGGGCATATCTCTAACCGATGGAACGGCGATAGGCAATTGGGGCAGTGCCGGTGTATAAGGACGGCCCGGAGGCGTTCTTCTGCCGACATTCCCCTGTACCGCGGGCATAGTCGTATGCCGTGGTTCTTCTGGCACAACCGGCAGGAGACGGTGAAGGAGTCAACGCGTTGCTCCGTCTTGGTGCGTTTGACCGAGAAACCCGTCATTCGGGAACGGGAACTTGTTGTTATTTGTTTTGCATTTTAAGGGAGTTGGGTGGCGTATGGGCGGAGAGTAGAGGCTGAATTGGTCGAACTTGTGGTTGGCGTACTCGGGATAAAGGGTTGTGTGGAACGAATAATCTTATTAAGTTATTCTGTCGATGTAATGATGGGTTTGTAGTGGTTGAAACCACTGTTATATTTAATATAATTTTATTGAGATACGCCTAAAGGTATCTTTAATTTTGGTAAATATCCTCATCATAATGAAATTCTGATATTGAAAGCAGTCATTTTTTGGTGTTTGCCTAATACAGGCAATATGCGGTAATATACGCTACATTTGTGCAGCAGGTGGTATCACGAGTTACCCGTGTATTTTCACGGCTCCTTGTAGTTGCCCTACAAAAATTTGGTCACAAAACTCACCCACGCCGATACAAATGTGGCTGTGAATATAACCTATGAATCCCTGTAAAATGACTAGTCAAATGACGTCGTGCATATAAATGTGCGACAAATGTAAAGAGGCCTTTACTCGCTGTCTGGGAACACTCTTTGTGTTGATTTGGGCCATGTTGTGTGAGAATCACAAATTGTGGTGTGTTTGTTGATTCCAACACAACCCTGGCGGGAATAGCCTACACTAACGAGTGTGGCAATTTGTAGAGCTGTCAGCTGTTCACTCTTCCAATCGTTGGAATGAGACCGCTGTGCGGTGCTGCCCATTGCAATGTATTGATACATAATGGTCATGTCATGAAAGTATTTAGGGACAGCTTGCGTCTGAGTCCTGACGCGACATTAAATTTAAAGTCTGTTCTAAAAAGTTTAATTTCTCCCTTGTTTGTAACATCGAAAGCATAGATGACACTACTTTATTCCTGCTGGGATTTCAAGCAAAAAAGGGACTGACGAAAGTCTGTCGAAACTTCAATACACAAACAAAGCAATTTCTGTCATGAAAGCGAGACCACTATTGAGTGTGACATGTTTAAAATGTAAAACACAAACAAAATCATGCACAGATAAACCGCGAAAATTATTTCGGTCTCGAGTGGTTAACCCCCCTTTTTTTCCAAGCAGGCTGATTTTGATTGTGTTTTTATGCCCAAATTTTCAAACTAAAAACTTTTCTCAAAAAAAAAAAAAAAAGAGAAGAAAGAAGCAAAAAGACGGCCGAATGTCAGGAAAACTATCGAAATACAACCTGGCCCGTGTGTTTTCAGTGAAACCAGGCTGTATCTTCAGGGTTTTCGTTAGTTGATTTTTGTTCGGTTACTAACACTCGAGTTTGTTGGATCCCGCGGATCCGAGTTGTGATACTCTTTGGATCGCGCGCAATGTGCTTACTACGTAAGAACCGAAAAAAACAAATGTCATTGAGTGGCAACCTTTTTTCGTTCATTCAAAATGACATTCATTCATGGAAATGAGTATAGAGACATTTTGAATGAATTTTCATTATGAAGAAAAACTTGTAATGGTAAGTATGAGTATGCCAGTATCGTTCCCGTTTTATGATTTTATAAATTTACTAATTCTTTTCATTTTAATTATTTTTTTATTTTCAGGTATCCAGCTACAACTTGGGTGGTTTGCTGGCACCACCTGAGTGAAAAATTCGATTTCTAGGGGGTGGTACATACAGAATGGTGTCCAAAATACTAAGTTGGACAATTCTGAAATTAGCAACTTGCACGCATGTAATCCTGTGCGTAGAAGTCCACTTTGACTCTGCGGCGGGTGGATAAAATTTTTTTTTTTTTTACAATTGCTCCCGAAATCCATTCGAACATCCTCCACCACACTAAAGCAAAAAGCTTTCACAATATGGTTGTGTCACAGAAGTTAATTGTTAGAGGCTCAGTCACGTATTTTATGTCTACAGGAGACAGGTGATAGGAAAATGGATGAAGTGGCACAATTCTGTGCTACAGATTGTAAGCGTGAGCCTGGGCCGCGTGGTTGTGTGTCGGGCAGCGTTGCAACCACGGCTGGCAATATTGATAGTGGAAGGCCTATTAAACGGGACTCTATTGGTGACCAATATCTACAGCGTGTTTCTACACGAGAACGTGGGTGAATGTTAGAGAGTGATGAAGATGTTCAAATGGAAGAAGGGCACTCGTCGGTTTTCAGGTTGGTTTACATACCATAGGCACCTGCCAATCCGACTGCGCTCACATTGAATGCAGTGCTGGAGCATGACCAACGTCTATCTTATAATGCCTAAAACAACAGTAAATGATGTTGCCGGTAGCCTCAAATCATTTAGCCTGCACGACTATAGTTTGGAGGATGAACGCATGTCCCAATCTCAGCAAAGCACTTTCAAGACCTTCAAAACTTTTGCTTCCAATTATAGTGCTTGCAGCGATATGAGTTTTAAGAAACTTAGTTGGTTTTCGTGCATCCGATTTACATAAAGAAACGTTAGCTATTCTAACCGCAATTACAGAAGTTATACGTGAACGTGGTGGCACAGAGTCATCAACGGAATACTTTATACTTCTAATGGAGCAAATTGAAACGAGTACAGAAGATAATGATATTATTGCAGGTCTTTCGCTGCTTGCCATGGGCATTAAATCGGTACCGACAGCGGTGTTGCGCAAACGATTTGGGGAAACAGCTCAAACGTTTCTAACGTGGTTGCAACGTTTTATGGAGTCTCCAAATCAAACGATTTTAAAATATATCATTGGAAATTTGTCCGTTTTGCGCGCTCAAGATTATGTGACTTGGTCGTATTCCTCAACTTGGCAATATCTTGATGCTATACTTTCTTTCACTGTACATTCGAAGCCGAAGATACGCAAAGCTGCGCAACATGCTATTGTCTCACTTGTTTATGGTAGCTCCTTTATGCAGCCAACTAAGGCATATGATGGAGAGGCTACAACCAATATAGAGCTGCCAAAGGTGAAAAAATCATCCGGCCAGCAGTCGCATTACGAAATTTTGTTTGAGCCAATGCAAGCCCGAAGTTTTGACTAACTCTCAAACGACAGTGCTGCATACACTAACACTGCTCAAAGATATTATAAGCGGTTTTTAAAACTGAAGATATACGTACAGTTTGCGAAAGTTTTCTTTCTATAATGACTGCTGCTAATGTACTCATACGCACAAATTGCTTTCAAACATTGCATGCGCTCTTTGCATCACGCACCGCCAATTTAAATGGTCAGTTGTGCGCTAAATTATTGGCTGCAATACATGAATATCGGCCAGATCGTGTTGATGTACGTCATACATATACATTTGGCGTTGCGGGATTTGAGTTTGGGCATGAATGCTTTACCGCGCTTTGTGGATATATGCGCCCATGGGCGGCGATTTGAGTTTTATGGGACGTGTCATGGCTGGCATGCCACTTGATATACGTCTAATGGTGACGGATGGGGATCTGACCAATGGCGTCGGTGGTGGTAACAAGGATTTGGGTGATATTCGAGGCACCACAACAATTGGATTCACCGGGCGCTCGTAATAACTAATTGGCTTTTCGAGGTAAGTGATTTTCTGATTACATACAATGCTGGATGATGAAATGAATATTTATTTTCATGTAGGCTGAGGAGGTAGTACAGCTGCTTAGTGAGCTTCTGAGATGGAGGCGCATACCAAACGAACACGCTTCCCACCGGATGAGACTTTAACCGTTGGCCAAGGAATGAAGGATATACGTTCGATTACTTGTAAGTTGAATTCAAAAGGGTCTTAATTATGTATCTTATATATATATATATATATTTAGTTGCTAAGTGGGTCGTACAAAGAACCCAGTAACTGATAGGGTGAGTCGCCAATGTATGGGACCCTAGTGTTAATAAAGCGATAATAATTATAATGGTTATGTGACGTTCTTCAGGAGGATTCGATCGCCAATTGGTGTGGGGGAAAGGGGGGGGGGGGGGGGGGGGGGGTTAGGTGTATCGACGAGAATGATCGTACCAGATACAATATCGCAGGGCCTTCTTTGTTGTTGAACGACAAATTTCGTTTTAGTTAGTTTCCACTCTGCCTTGAGGTGCCTAAAGTTTGGATTTCCCTATTATTGAATTTTTTGACAATGGAACCGAAGAACTAGTCACAATATGAATACCATTGATTGTCCGAAAAACTGAAAGGCGTTTTTCGATCACCTTTCATGAATCCCTTTTGAAGTTCATTGATGAGTAACTTGGTATAATTCATAATAGTAACCTGTGCTAATCATGGATTATCAAACGAAATAACGTCTTGCAGTCATCTTTAGAATCATAGACGAATCAAATGTGTTTACTTTGGGTGATCAAACTGTATAACCGCTTTTAATTCGCTTTCCTGACTCTTTGCTGTCTATATTCATTGACGGACTGATGAATCTTATACTCGTAAAATTTTTTTTTTTTTTGGGGTAAGGGTCATTCCATCTCAAATTGATTTTCGAAAACAACAATAGTTTACAAAATTGTCCATCTTTGCAGGCCTGTTGTTAAACTGAAAGACAGCAGAGAGGATAAATTTTAATCAGATAAGTTGCGAAGCATAGCGAATAAAAACAATTTTCAAGATCGCGGGTTCGAATCGAGCTCAAGGCCTAACAATAATTTTTTATCATTATTATTGTTATGATAAATTTTTTCTTAAGTAAGAATTATTAGTCAATAGAATATGCCTACTGATATATTTTTTATACTTAAATTGGTGAGAGGCACTCTTAAAAATGCGAAATTTAGTATATTCAAGTGTACCTACTTTGAAAAAGATATGTAGACACTATGTAGTCATAGTGAATTTGATTTTAGTAGACATTTCTCAAACTTTTATTATTTTTAAAATAAATGCAATCAAAATTGCAAATTAGAATCTTTAAATGAGTTGTCCTTCTTGGAAATTGCTTCAAGAATTCCTTTTTTTTTGAATTTCTAACCTTTTAAAATCCACAACTTCTAGAACTCTTTCTTAGGAAATTCTTTGCAGACGCGAATAAAGTTCTGTAAAAGTTCAAGCTTGTTCTGAGACTGAATGACCCTTAAAAAGAGTAACTATTGTTTGTGAAACAATGGGTACCGCCTCTCATGCGCTTAATGTGTAGTGCTGTGGGAGGTGACCATTAGAGGAAGTGTATTTCAAATATGCGTGAATATTTGTATGTATATGGATGTCGGGACAGTCCATCAGTTGCACTTAGTTGTTGGGTTCTGTTGGCCACGTGCCTTGGCCGAATGCATATGCAATCTGTGGTAGACGTGGGTCTGCGTTAGGGTTCTGGTGTCCTCGCTCGGGGGCGCAAGTGAGTTCGGGTTGACTTTTGACAGTTTGAAATATAATAGGCCGAGGGCCTTTATGTTCTGTGGCAGATATCGGATCTGCATTAGGATTCCGTTGGCCTCGTTCGGGGTGAACGAGAGCGGGGTAATTTTATTTAAGGGGGTTTGTTATAACTGGTGGGAGTTACAAGTCTCCCTTACCCTCACTGGAGGGTGGTAGTAGGACCACTTTCGTGATTGGTCTGGTGGTTTGTCCCCTTGCCGTATCCAGTTCGACGACTCGAACTCGGTTATCGGGGCCATAATGAAGGTTGGCTATCCGACCTAGTCTCCATTCGTTGGGGGGCAGATTGTCCTCTTTAATGACGACTAAGTCCCCGTGTTTGAGATTCGATTGTGGATGCTTCCACTTAACGCGCTTCTGCAGTTCGGTGAGGTACTCCGTTTTCCACCGCTTGCAGAAGGTTTGATGCAGCGCCTTAAGTTTTTCCCATCGATTGACGAGTGAAGCGCGATTCTCGCTGACGTCAATCTCGGGTGGCGCTAGTAGGTGGCCCCCGACTAGGAAGTGCCCGGGGGTGAGTGGCTCCAGGTTGGACGGGTCATTGGAAGATGGGCTTAGGGGTCGGGAGTTGAGACAGGATTCAATCTCTTGACTCCCGCTTCCCACAGTCCGCCCATATGAGGAGCAGCTGCTGGTATGAAATGCCATGTAAGGGTTTGGTGGGCATATTTAGAGAGGGTTTGGTTGCGCGCATCAACGAGGAATGCCTTGACCTCTGAGCGGAGAGCCCTCGACGCACCGACAAAGTTCGTTCCGTTGTCGGAATAGAGGTTTTTCGGGCATCCTCGTCTGGAGACAAACCGACTAAATGCTGCTAGAAACGCGGCGGTGCTGAGGTCGCTAGTCGCCTCTAAGTGGATCGCCTTAGTCGCAAAGCAGACGAATAGGCAGACGTAACCCTTAGACATGCGGCATCCTCGTCCGCTGTAAGACTTTATGTCAAACGATCCTGCGAAATCCACCCCGGTGTTGGTAAATGCCCTGCTAAAGGTAGTGCGTTCCGCAGGGAGGGTTCCCATGAGTTGCGTCGGGGAACGTTTGCGGAATAGCGTACAGGCCTTGCAGTTGTGTATGATGGATCGGATCATGTTTTTGACCCGAGGTATCCAATACTGCGTGCGTAGGAGCCGCAGCATTAGTTGGTTTCCGCCATGTATGGAAATGGTGTGGACAAACTGTACCAGGAGACGGGTGAGTCGGCAGGCGTAAGGGAGGATTATCGGGTGACGCTCGTCGACGGGAACGTCCCTGGATGCGTTGAGGCGACCCCCCACCCGAAGGACATTATCTTCGTCGATAAAGGGGTTTAGAGGGAGAATCTCGCTTTTGGTCGCGATGGGTTTCCTAGTTCTCAGAGAGCTTATTTCTTCGGCATAGTGGTTGGTTTGGGATATCCTTATGAGGCGGCTAGTCGTAGCCTTGATTTCGTCGGGCGAGATCTGGTGAGACTCTGCTTTAAAGGACATTTTAGTTTTTGGACGTGTTCTATTCGAGAATCGTATAATGTAGGAGATTACCCGCAACGCTCTTGATAGATCGGAAAACCGATCAAGAATATCCTCGCTATTGTTGATGTTCGTTGCTACATGCACTTGTACTCATTTTTCTTCGATGTTTGTGTGGTACTCCTGTTCGCCTTTAGATGGCCATTTTGCTTTGCCTTCTTGCAGCCAAGAAGGTCCCTGCCACCACAAAGAGTTGTCGACTAGGTCCGTGGCTGGAAGTCCTCTGCTGGCTAAGTCCGCTGGATTTGATGCGGACTCGACATGATGCCATGCTTTAGTTCCTACCTTCTCGACGATTTTCGTTACCCTGTGAGCTACAAATGTTGACCAGGAACACGGGGGTTTTCGAATCCATGCGAGGACGATGGTCGAATCTGTCCATAGGTGCATGTTAAATGTGCCTAAGTTCAGGTTCTCCATCACATTTTCCAAAGTTTCAGCCAGCAAGACGGCACCGCATAACTCCAATCTTGGTAGTGAAATTGTTTTTACTGGTGCCACCCTCGTTTTCGACATGAGTAGACTAACGTATGCCCTATCGTTGATCTTAGCTCGCACGTAAACCGTAGCCGCGTAGGCTTTTTCGGACGCGTCACAGAAGCCGTGAATTTCTATATCGTTGGTTGGGGTGAAGTGCACCCACCGAGGTATACGAATCCGGTTAATGGCGGGGTACTCCTGCATAAAGGTTTGCCACCGATCTAAAGTGATTGTGGATACCGGTTCATCCCAATCCGTCCCCTCCAGCCAAATGTTCTGCATTAATATCTTAGCTACGATGATAACTGGAGCAAGCCAGCCTAACGGGTCGAAGAGTTTGGCGATGGCCGATAGGATCGCCCTTTTTGTTAAGATGTCCTGGTTTTCGATTGGTTTCGCTGTGAAATAAAAGTAGTCGGAATGCGCGTTCCAACGGATCCCTAGGGTTTTTACCATGCTCGCGTCCTCGAACTCCAGAAAGTCTTCCGTAAGCCTGTGAGGTTTGGGTATGCCCTGTAGTATCCTACTGCAATTAGAGGTCCATTTTCGCAGAGGGAATCCTGCTGACTTTAATGCGGCTGTGATTTCATCGCGAGCAGTGACTGCTGCCTCGATGCTATGCCCCCCTGCCAGGACGTCGTCGACGTACATGCTGTTTCGCAAAATGTGCGCTGCGGTTGGCAGAGATGCCTCGACGTCATCTGCAAGTTGATGTAGGGTTCTGATCGCTAGATAGGGGGCACAGTTTACCCCAAAGGTTACCGTGTTGAGCTCAAACACGCTGACAGGGTCCTCTGCTTTGAGTCGAAAAACTATTCTTTGGTATTGGGTTTGATTTTCCTTTACCCAAATTTGCCTGTACATCTTCTCAATGTCGCTATTGAAGACGTACTTGTAGAATCTCCATCGGAGGAGCAGTATTGTTAAGTCGGATTGAAGTACTGGGCCGGTGTGTAGAACATCGTTCAGGCTTATGCCATTGGATGTCGGGCACGACGCGTTGAATACGACCCTTACTTTAGTCGTTGTGCCTTCTTCTTTGATCACCGCATGATGCGGTAAGAAATAGCAATCAGTTGATTGTGGTGGTACTACGGTGTGCACCTTAGTCATGTGCCCTAACGTGACATATTCTGTCAGTACCCTATTGTATTCCATCTGTAGGGCCGGGGTCTTGGCTAGGCGCGTCTCGTTCCGATAGAACTGAGAGCAGACGCTCTTGAGAGATGGGCCCAAACAGACGGTTTTTGGGAAGCTTTGTTTGAATGGAAGGGCGACAGTATATCTTCCATCTGAGTTCCTTTCCGTTGTGTTTTTATATAGTGCCTCGCAATAGGCATTATCTTCGGTAAGGGCCTTTTTTGTAGGTACGTTTTCAAGTTCCCAGAAAGCGGCTAGCTGCTTGTCTAGGCTAATTTCATTGAAAAAGGATACTCGTGTATTGGTTGGGTGAGGTGCATCTGCACGACCGGTTAAAATCTAACCGAAGACGGTTTCTTGGGCGAGAAGCGTATTTAGGACGTTCTTCCGTATACCGTTTAGTATGATCTGGGGATAAATATCGCTTCCAAGTATGAGGTCGACTGGTTCATTAATGAAGAACCTCTTATCCGCCAGAATCAGATCAGGGAATGCTTGCCGAGTCGTTGCGCTCACTTGGCAAGTCGGAAGGTCCCCTGTTAATTGAGGCAGGACTAGGGCCACTGTATGGATGCTTACTAAGGGGTCTGTAAGCGAACCTAAGTTAATTGAGCATGATTCCTTTACCTGTGCAGATGGTGTATTATTTATTCCTGACACCTGCACATGCAAACGTTTGGACGGAAGGTTTATTCGCTTCTTTAGTCTTTCAGTTATGAAAGAGCATTTGGACCCAGAGTCTATCAGGGCTCTGGCAGAAAACTTCACTCCATTATAGTGTATATTGACACGTGCTGTTCCTAATAACACCCCTTTAGTGGTGTTAGCTTGACACGAAGAGACGTTAGTAGCATTATCTTGTCTTTTTTCAGACTCCATCCTTGCCCTAGCCTGTTGTGAGGTTGAAGATGTATTGTCAGTGGTGTTTTGAGTCCACCTTTGAGGAGTTGTCTTTGGTTGTGCTGTCGGAAGATGGAGCAAGGTGTTGTGCCTTGCATGACACGTGCTGCAATTAAATTGGCTAGTGCATCGTGTCACGGTGTGTCCACCCGACAGACAATTCAGACAATAACTATTGTTTTTGATAAATTCTATTTTTCCTGACGTGGACAACCTACGGAATTTTTGACAATTTCGTAATTTGTGCTCCGTACTGTTGCACATCTTACATGCCGACTTTGGTACGCTTGCTTGGTAAACCCCAAGTTTCGTAGAATTTTCCCTAGAATTCGAACTCTGACTTTTGGGTGCTTTTGTTGTTTTATTACCCCTAAGATCGGAAACCGTCTCCAATGTCTGGAAGCGATTGGACAGGAATTTGTCCATATCCTCCCATTTCGGGATATCTGTCTTCCGTTCTACGGTCTGTTCCCAAAGAGCCAATGTAGATTCAGGGAGTTTTGTGGAGCATAAGTAAGTTATAATTGCATCCCAATTTGTGATGTCAATATTATGACATTGTAGCGCAGAAATGCAATTGTTTATCTCCCGTTGCAGTTTTTTGATTGAGGTTCCACACTCCTGCTCGACTGCCGTCAGATTAAATAAAAGTTTTAATTCTGTGTTGACGAGGATACGTTTATTTTCGTACCTGTCGCTTAGATTCTTCCAGGCGGTTGCAAAACCCTCATTTGTTAATGAGCACCTGCCCACTATTTCTTTTGCCTCCCCTTGCGTTTTTTGTTTTAAATAATATAATTTCTCGACATCTTTCAGATCAGTATTGTGGATGTATATCGCCGTGAACATATCTCTAAAGGCTGGCCAGGAAAGGTAGTCGCCTTTAAATACATCGGTGTAACAAGGCGGCAGCCGCATTTTATGTCCACGGCGCGAAGAGTCTTCATCCTTTGCTTCATCTTTCGCCGGCTGTGGGGTGATAGCTTCGGCTTCAGCCGCCACAGCAGACATGCATTGTAGGTAGCATGCGAAGCAACTTTTGTTCTTTCTTCTTAGCGAGCTGAGTTCCTCTTTGGACAGCTCAGGATTGCTGAGAAGACCTTCATATGTGGACTTGGTCTTCTTCCATAGTGCCTTTAGCTCCTCTTGCAGTAGTGCAAGGGTGTGCTTGTTCCGGGATTCGGCCGGGGCAGAGTTGAAATCTTGCTCAAACTCCACTATGGAATCAGCCAATCTAATATAAGTCTCCATTGCTTTAATTAATCTGAATATTTTGTTTTTTTGAAGGTGTCGAGCTTGAAGGCAAAAGACTTAGTGGCGTTGGTGTGTATTCAACCGCAGCAAAAATTACAAGTGTGTTTCGTTTTTTTTTTATGAACGTAGTCCAGCTATCACTCCTGCTGTGATTGTGCTGTATAAGTGAAATCTTTAAAAACGCACGGATTGAAACTCTGAACTGATTGTATGTGTTAACACAGAAAGCAATCTTATGTCAATTTAGCGATAAGCGAAAAAATGAATCAGATGTAAATCTTGACGTGAATGTAATGTGTGTCCAGTGATATGAACCACTTATAGAGATCCTCACGAGGATTATGTAAGCCACAGATAGAAATCCTGACGAGGATTTAATGTGTATACAGTGATATAGATAGAAATCCTGACGAGGATTTAATGTGTATGTAAAAGTGATATCAAATGTGTACAAAGTGATATCAAACACAGATAGGAATCCTGACGAGGATTATGTAAGCCACAGATAGAAATCCTGACGAGGATTTAATGTGTATACAGTGATATGGAAATAAACACAGATAGAAATCCTGACGAGGGTTTAGTGTGTATAAAGTGATATAAATGTAGTGATATGCAGCACAGATAGAAATCCTGAAAGGTTCTAGTATGTGCAAAGTGATATTAAGCACAGATAGAAGTCCTGAAAGGAGTTAGTGTGTTTACAGTGATGTGCAATGCAGAGAAGAGAATTCGTCTGCAAATATTTAATGTGTCTAAACGGGTGTGTTGGACACAGATAGAAATATTCTCCAAAAAAAAATTGGCGTGTTTAAAAAAATTAAAACCCAGATGGTAATCCCAATGTGGATATAGTGTGTAATGTTTGAACCACAGATAGAAATCCCGACGAGGATTTAATGTGTATACAAGTGAAAGTGAAACACAAAAGAAATCCTGACGAGGATTTAATGTGTATGCAAAAGGGTGTTATGTGAACGTTGATGAGTATCGCCGAGTAGCCAACCAGGGTATCTTTCCCAATATAAATAAGAAAATAAATGTGTGTATCCAACTTAATGTGGCCAACTGCACTTTTAATTATTTATTATAAAAACGCTGAAAACATACAGCTATATAATATAAAAACGATCAGTATAAAATTATGTTTGTGACCAATTGTGATGAGCCACTAGCCACCCAACGTAGTGATATTTTTTGGCTTTTGGTAATATTTCAGCTCGCAAACTGATTACTAAAGTGACTTCTGTGATAGACAAGCTAAGGCTATCAACCAAGTGAAAATATGGTTCCTGACTAGGGAGTTTTGTCAACGACTGTGACGACGAGGGGTACAATACAGTGCAGTGATGAATGTGAAAAAAACTAAAAAAAATTCACTGCCTGTCTGCCTTGAGCGGTGTCGAGTAACCCTTCCCACTGGTGGAGGGAATTACACGATCGTCAAAAGGCGTTGTGTGCTTAAAAAACACGAAATTTAGCAATTTCACTTGCTTTGCCTTGCATCAATCACAGAGTGCACTTTTTTACGTGAATCACATACATAAAAAAAAAGTTTGTGAAACCAAGCAACCACGTACGTACCTTAAGTTTTTATGTGTTGATGTGAAGTGATGATAATGTGTTTTCGATGTGATGCGAATGGACTGTATGAGTGATTGCAATATAACGATGATGTGATAAATGGACTGTGGCTGTTGAATGTGATGTTATGATGATGATGTGATGTGATTTCGGTTTGACGATAATATTAATGGACTGTATGAGTGATAATGGACTGTATGATGTGATGCCAATGAATGTGTTTGATGATGTGATGAATCGATGGACTGTATGTGTGTGTGAATTAACGAGTTGCTTGCTTGTCTCGTTTTTTTTTTTTTTTCTTTTTCGCTGGTTTGTGGATAATACTTTTGTCCAAGTAAATTATAATTTCCAATTCTCAACTTTTCCAAATGTTTTTTATTTTCTGGGTTTTTGCCACAAAAATATGCTCAAATTTTTTTTACTTTCCTCGGCGCGTAAGGACCAATGTTTTGCGGGGCAGTGGACCCGGGGAAGTCGGGCGTGTGCGTTGCAAATTAAAGAAATAAAACACCGAATTAGTATCAAAACAATAACAATTTATTCACTATGTAAAGAAGATGTGGTTATTAATTATCAAAGGTTCGCTAAGGTGAAAGTTCAAAACACAAAAGGTGTGCAAGAGTACACTCGCGGTATGTAATGAAGGGGCCTAATCAATTCCAACTCAAGTATTGGGTAAAGAAGGAATTAATTAGACGCACGCTTCCCTATGCACAAATAATTACTTGCAATATTAATTCACGGAATTTAAAGATGGGAATTAATTTAAGGCACAAGGATGAAAGTAATTATTTGCGCACACTTCAAGATACAACTTATTACCGCGTACAATATGCACTTGGCACATTCAAATTCATGCGAATGAATTGCAAAAAAAGGCAAATTGAGAATTAAACGTTATGTGACAATGGCTAGGAGCCAAAATCGTACAAAATAAATTCAATAGCAATTCAGATTTGTAACATTAATTATTTGCAAATCTTAACTTACTGACACTCGCACTGTATGAAATGGTTGGTTTTTTATCTTACTCACCTGGGGCTAGCTGCTGGCTCTTTGACGTTCCAAAATAGAAAGAAAGATTTAAAAACGAAAAGGGTCCGCACCACCTGCCGATAGCTAACTTTCGTCGAGTTTTTCCCCTTTGAAGTTAGCGCTCGGCAGGGGTGGGCCGTTACCGGTAAATAATAATATTGCCAAAAAATGTGCATTAGGGTGGTAGCGAATATTTAGGCTGGTGGCCTAAACAACAACTAACGCATCCTCACTGCACGAATGCCCTTCGTTAACTAAAATGCGGGTGGACTGCGGCTCCTACCTATGTAATTAATTCTTAGTCACGAGCTCGTTAAATTGGTTTTTTTGAATATGGGGCATATATCCCGTTGGGGCATCTATTCCGGTTTTACCCTATGCAGAATCTCGCAGGGATAGCTCGGAATCGGTGTGGGCTGAAGGAAGGGTTTCGATGGATGCCTATCGTATTTATTTAGTTTGCAGGTGTCGCATTGTTTGGAATATGGATTTGCCTGGCCATTGCCGGGAAGTAATATTGTTCGATAATCTGTACCCTATTTTCGCCCGGGTTTCTGTGGGCTCGCTTGTGTTCCCTCTCGATTGTCTCAAAAATCCTATCAGGTCCCGCAACATCTTCTACGATTCTTTGTGTTATCCTGATTCGGTGCCTTTGGAAGTGATTTATATAAACATTCTGTAAAGAGGCGAGGAAGCTTTCGGGAATTTTTGTTCCGTTTATCACATTCGGATTGAGACATTCTCTCAAAGTAGAAACCAATGAGGCGTTGTCGGACTCGGGAAATGGGACGTAGTGTCTATTATAACCTGGATGAGGATGTTCGAGGCATTGAGGGCGATCCCTGTCCCTGAAAACTATTTGGTTTCTAAACACGTTAAGTGGGGCCTGTACATGTGGAATTAGATCCGAACTGTCCTGATCAGCAGAATGCATTGTTCCTGAGTCAACTTCGGGCCCTACATTATCGTCAGCATTTGCATGAGTGTCTTGTCCTAAGACAGAAGGAGGCTGAGCGATAACAGAATCAGTCAATGTGTTACACTCAGTTTTTAGTCGATAAAGGGCGTCAGCGACTAAATTTGATTTACCTGGTTTGTATACGATTTCGCAATTATATTCCTCAATGCGAGCTTTCCAGCGCTTCAGCTAGGCGTTTTAGTTCCGGCAACTCAAAAGAAATGTTAAGTGATGATGATCAGTGTAAATTTTGATTTTCTTCGCCCCATACAAATATGATCTGAGATTATAAAGAGCCCACACGATCGCGAGCATCTCTTTTTCATTGGTTGCGTAGTTTTCTTCTGCCTTATTTAAGGAACGAGAAATAAATGCTATTGGTTTATCCTTACCTACTTATGTCCCCTTGTAACAATACTGCACCAATCCCATAGTATGATGCGTCGGCCGTTAAATTAAAAGGCTTCTCAAAGTCTGGAGGGCGAGGACATCGGCAGAAGTGAGCATTCTTTTCAAATCCTCGAAAGCTTGCCGAGCCGTACTATCTAGTTCAATACGCACCTTTTTCGACGCTGTAGCTTTAATTTGTGCGAGTTAGATTCGTCAATGGCTTAGCAAGTTTCGCGCAGTCCCTGATAAATTTGCGGTAGTAGGATGTCATACCTAGAAAACTTTCTTCTTTTAAATTACATGGGGGCAAAATTAAATTCATGGCCTCAACCTGTTTTGGGTCAGGGCGATCACCTTAGGGTGTAATAATATATTCGAGGAACTCGCCTTCAGTTTGGAGGAAACACGTCTTCTCCAAGTTAACCTTCAGGTTAACCTCGCACAATCTTGAAAAAACTTTTTCTATGTTTTGTAGATGGTCTTCCATGTCCTTTCCAAACACAATGATGTCGTCGATGTACACATAGCAAATTTTACCAATATATTGCTTGAGCACATCGTCGATCATTCGTTGGAAGATTTCCTCGGCGTTTTCCAACCCAAAGGGAAGCCGCAAAAATTCTTATTTTCCTTTCATCGTCGAGAATGCAGTTTTGGGGATGTCCGGTTTTTTCATAGGTATCTGGTGGAAACCAGATGTCAGATCAATAGTGGTATAGTATTTGGATTGGCCTATACTGCACAAAGTTGCGTTTATGTCAGGAATTGGGTAGGTATCTGAGATCGTGACGGCATCCAATCTTTTGTAATCGATGACCGTGTGGTATTGTTTCTCGCCATCAGGTTTAGCTTTTTTAGGAACTAACCATATTGGGGAATTGTAGGGACTTTTTGGTGGCCGGATAACACCTTCCCCAAGTAATTCGTTCACCTGCCTATCGACCTCTTCTGGCATGCGTGCGGGATAAGGATAACTTTTGCTGTAAATTGTGTCGGATGTCGATGTCCTTATCTCCGACCGCACACTAGCGTCTACCAATTCGTATCCACTAATCGGTTGAAATAATTCGCCATGTTTTTCAATTATTGCGCCTACCCTTCTTTTCGCTTTTAAGGGAAGGTCCTTAGACATTGTATAATTTACTTCACTGGATATTCGTGCCTTAAGGGGTATCTTAAATTTCCCCACCATCAAAACATTGGATTTCCTATCAACTATGGCTCCGATACCCTTCAAGGTATCGTCGCCTATGATTCCATCAAAGGAGATTAAACCCTGGCAGAAGAAAAACGTAATTTGGGAGCCGACACCGATGTCTTTAAATAAATTTAAATAAACTTTCTCCTAGTTGTGGCGTTGATGGTTTTGTGGCAAACTGGCTATCTCGCTTTTCAAAAAGATGTCGTCCCTCTTGAGGACGCCACGTTGTCCTTGGTGGCAGAGGAGGTGGTTTAGCGGTGTGGAAGCCGTGCATACGATCAGGAATAGTATTAAGGGGTGCAACAACGCGAATGTGTGGGCGCGCGCTATGAATCGTGAAGTTTCGAAAATTTGTGTTTTGTATTTCAATGCTCAGCATGCCTCAGTCAGAGTTTTGGGGCGTTGAATAAGTAGCATCTCTTGGCCAGCTCCCCATTCAGGCCGCGGATGAAAACGTCCAAAGCGCGATTACGGTAGGTGTCAATCATGACCTTTATTGCTTCCTGGGAGTAGGACTCCGTTTTAATTTTATTAATGATTAACGAAAATTGGTGATTCACGGCAGCATAGAATTCGTCGAGCCGTGAATCCTTTTGGGATAATTGGTGAAGTTGGTACTCCAAAGTGCGAAAATCGCGTTTGTCGGCGTAGTGGAGTGATAAACACTCCTTTATAGCAGCCCAATTTGTATCGAAAATATTATATGATATCAGGGCACAATCGGCTACCCCTCGCACCTTGTTGCGTATGTGCTGCAGAATAGCCCTATATATAGGCTTTTTCTTCACTATTTTAAAATCAGACAGGATGCTCTCCACTGAATGCACCCACGAAACATATTGAACTGGATTGCCGTCAAAGGTTTGGAGCTCTTTAACAACATCTGGCAACCTTGAAATATCTCTGAGGTCCATCTTTGTTGCAGGAGCTCGCAGTTCCTCTTCTATCACTTGGTTGTTTCCAGCTTCCAAGAGGGCAAGCCAAGATCGTAGAGTATCCAAAGAGGATACCCGCCTGTCCACGCTATTCAACTTTTCGAGGAGTGCGTTGACAGCACCCGTCAAGTTAGTTACCGTAGTTTGTAGTGTCTCCACTTTGGCCTGTAATTACAAAGATAGAGTTAAGTGACAAGAATTTACTTACAAAAAGGGATGGTATGTTAGCATTTTGAACTTGGTTGTTACTATCAAATATAAACTGGGGTTTCACTGAGAACGGCTTCGTCAAATTCCTACTTTGCATCAGTTCATGTCTTTAGCACTTTTTTAGTTTTCAATTTAGACCGCTTGGTCTCTTTATTCACTTCCTTTGATACTAAAGGATTTCACTTTTGACCTCTTGGTCTACTATCACTTTTTTATTCTTTCAATTTGGACCGCTTGGTATCTTTATTCACTTTCTTTGATATTAAAGGAATTCACTATTGACCTCTTGATATATTAAGATTTTTTTCACCTCATCACTGGTCCCTGCTCTCGGGCGCCAGTTAAAGGATCAAGGATCCTTACACTAAAAAAATTAAAGGGCCAACTTTCCCTGCAAACACAGTTAAAACTTTACAATAAGATTTATTTTAGGATACTTATAATCCCAATTACTAATTTTGAGAAAAGAATATAGTATTGGTTAGTACGAATACCCCGACGTAACTGCCCTCGCAATGTCTTCTGCTGCCTTTTATGACATTTCTCTGGCGTCTTTCCGTAGCCAGACATATGCAACGTCTGGGTGTGAGTGTGGCTTAACTTCTCACAGGTATTTACTTGGCTGGCGTGTGCAATGCAAAAGTTTCACAACAGTGTGAAATAGATATATGCTGACTCCGCTGCAATGTGCATAGGTACTGACTTGGTTCCCATAGGTTTGATAACGTTGCGCAATATTGTCATTGCGCGATATAATGAAATGCACTTGGCCTTGAAGTGGGTGTTGGGTTGCAATTATATTGCTTACAATAATTGTGCTAACGCAGCTGCAGATGGCCCATGGGACTGTGGGAAGAATAATTATGCTGACTCAGCGGCACATGTAAAGTACAGCTTGCGGGAATCTAACATGTTGGGTGCCGCCAGCGGCCTAACTTATATATATATAAAAAAGTTAAAATTTGGTAATGTTTAATGATAGAAAAAGGGAACGGGATAGCTCAAATTCTAAAAGTTGAGGATTCTCAATGAATTAAGTTAGATAAGGCAAAGGGTGCCATGTGGATTACCAAATTATTATTACTATGACATTAAATTACAGTATATATGCAAATCTGATTCTGATTATCTATGAGTATTTCCTATAATCCTTTTTTTTCATTTTGATTTACTGTAGGTACTTAAACTACATAAAGTTAAGCTAAAATTTAATTCATATTTCAAATATAGTGTACCATTGACTCAAATATACTATTATTTTAAAACTAGTATTTATTGTTTGCCTTTCTAAAAAAATATTAATGATTGGAATCTGAATTATTATATTTTAATTAATCAATAATCCACGTTATTATGTATATACATATTTTTTCTGAACTTTCATTATTTTTGATTGAGTCATCGCTTTATTACTTCATATATATATACATATATATCACCCTCTATACATACGTATATGCGAAAGCTTGCATCGGTAATTCTGATTTAATTTTAAACGGTAATTATGAATTTTGAAGCATTAAATTATTTAAAACCATTATTTAACCAAATCGAAATTTCTAGGAATATTCACGTGGTTGACTCGCATGGTCGTTTTCCTACTGTTTCCGTATATGTGTGGGCGTGTTAGATTAAATGGCTTGTGGCGTGGAAAGCTGCAGGGCGCCTCCCAGCCACGTGGTAACAATTTATTGAACTCTTGTTTTCCTGGGTGTCTCCGAATTTGAAGATTTCTCTTTTTTTCTTCTTTTCTTTATTTTTGAATGCAACCCGACTTTTCTACGAAATTTAATAAAAAAAAAAACTTTATTAACACACTTTATTTCACTCACTGTGCACATGAACGTGCACACATGTATATGCATTTAACGCAAAAAAAAAACTAAAAAAAATATTTTCTTACCAAAATTATAAGCTGCAATAGAGATCCGTATGTACGGTTGGAATGGATGGTGATTGTAAAAACAAAAGGAAGTCTTTATATTTTATTATAAAGAGAACACTTTTAAATTAAACTATTTTTTTTCACTGGTTAAATGTTCACTTGTCGGCTGCTGATGTAGAAAAGAAAGAAGTGTTTTTGGCGGATATTAGCTCAGGCTAGAGCAACCATATATTAGGCTTCGATATATATCGTTCTGCCTTTTTTCTTTTATCGAGAATCATGTGGTTATGTACTCAGCCATGGGGATATGAAGCAGGTGTGTTTATTTGTATTTCGGACAGTGGTGGCAAAAAAATATGCAAAGATTTTAAGGAGTAGTTTTAAGAAAAAGTAAGTAGATCAAATTTAGCGCAAAATTTTTGAAGCGTTGTATCAGGAGATTTGCTCTGCTTGCAGATGTCACATTGACCAACATATCTTCTAACATAAACCTTCATATCTGGCCAGTAAAAGTTAAGTTTCAACCGTTCCAACGTCTTCGCTATGCCACCGCGACACTTATTGTAGGGACTATGGGCTTTTTCCATGACTTGGCATTCCAAGGCTTTTGGAATCCACAATTTCCAGTTGAAGGCTTCCCGTCCAGGGTTACCGTTCGGGTGCTCGGTTCTTTTATAGAGACAATTTTCGACAACTTGTAAATCGGGTAAACGTTGGGTATTGGCTCGGACGTAATCTAGTAGCTCTTTATATGCTTCGGACTCGAATACGGCGGACTTTGTATCAATTATCGGACAGATTTCCAACTCACTAACTTCATCAAAATTTTGTCGCGTAAGGCTATCAGGTACTGTATTTTGGGACCCTTTTCTATGCTAGATATTGAATCGATATCCTTGTAGTTTTAGTGACCAGAGTGTTAGTCGACTAGATAAGTCTGTTCGACGCATGAGCCATGGTAAACTCGCATGGTCCGTGATGATGGTAAAGTCTTGTCCCTCCACGTACGCTCTAAACTTCTTTAAGGTAAGAATTTCTGCCAAGCACTCTAATTTGGTAACACTATAGTTGCTTTGCGCTTTATTGAGCTTCTGCGAAAAGTAGGCAATTGGAACTTCAACTCCATCGTCATTCTTTTGCGACAAAACCGCGCCAACACCTTGTTTACAAGCGTCACATTGTAAAATGAATGCCTTGTTATAATCTGGACTGTATAGAAAGGGTGCAGTATATAACATCTTATTCAACTTTTCAAATGTACTTTGAGCTACTTCGTTCTACGCAAAGTTTTCATTTTTCTTTAGCAGGTTCGTAAGTGGAGTAGTGACTGCAGCAAAATTTTCTACAAAACGGCGATCTGTTTTGAGTGTACCGTTTCCAACGATATATCTTAGATATCACACCTCCTTAATACAAAATTTACTTTTTTCTATATTAATGGTAAAACCTGCTTTCCTTAAACAGTGAGCAACTTCTGACAAAACGCACATATGGATGTTAAAATTTTCAGACAAAATCAAAAGAGCATCTAAGTATACAAAACTTGGTTTTGGATTATTAATACTGATGTCGAGACGCGTCTTTGGGACGTATTAGCGGTGTCATGCTAACGTATAGAATTACCACTCACTTTAAAAATACTACAAGCACATGACAACTTACAACCTTCTTTTGCACATTTCTTGAGAATTATTACAGATGTCGGGTTCCATACAACTACTAACTTCTCAAGAGTCAGCCGCTGTCCTAGACCATTACTAAATATATGTACATACTTGAGTAGTGTTCTAGGACCGTGGCCGAGCCCCAAAAAATAGCAAAAATTCCGAAAGTGATACCCAAATACACTGTTTGGCCCCCGGATCAGGTTTTCGCCTTCGGATTCGATATCCTGCATCTCTGGGCACCACTTTCGGATTTTTAGCTATTTTTTTTTTTTGGGATCGGCCACGGTCCTAGAACATTATCCATATTTGCATAATGTGGAAAATTTTTTCAGCAAATGCAAAGGAGGCCAGGGAACAGGCTGTTCTCCTGCTTCTTGGAAGCACTACGAACGTGTTCATCGCATTATAGGAAACGACCGAATTAACAATGTTGAAGCTGTTGTTATCGACAGTATACGAGGTAACTTTACTAATCGAGACAGATATTGCCATTAATATTTGTAAAATGCTATACAAATATCTCTTCACAGAAATAACATTTTTCGTAAACGCTTTTTGGTTTACTGGGGTTAAGCAAATCTCTTTCCATATTTTTGAACAGGTTTTAACAGTCTGCTGACAAATTAAAGTCTTGGTATAATTATTACGTGTGTGATTTACATACTGATCGGTGGTGACGGCAACGAACGCAGTATTGAATTTTTGTGCGCCTGTCTTACGTCTCCGAACGGCATCTGCTAGGCAGATAAATTTTCACTGAGAAGCTTTTCATGGCAGAAATACAGTCTGATTGTTTGCCAGACCACTGCCGAGGGGCGTCCCCGCTAGAAATATTTTTTATATTATTTTTATAAATAGGCCAGTCATTATAGGGCGTTCACCTCCGAATGTGAGATACCCACAACATTATCGCGTGAAAACTTGCATTATGTCATCCTGAAACTATTCTCAAAATTCGACAATAATTGGATGCCCGAAAGTTTTAAATTCAGGGGTCAAAGCTCACAAAAATCTATTCTTTCTCCTTTTTTTGTAAATATCTCGATTTCTAGAAGTTTTGCGGTAATTATTATTTATATTATCAATAATGTAGAGAATTAAATTCTCTACAACTTTTGTATTTAAAATTTTTTCATATCTCGAATTTTTTTCGAGATAGAGAGCGGAAATCGAAATTTTTGAAAAATGACGGTGATAGGTACTTTAATCTGTTATTACTTCGGAATGGCTCCACCAATTTCAAAGATCTTGGTACCGTTGGAAAGGTATTTAAATTTGTTAGTTTATAGTTTTATTTTTGAAAAAAGATAAGTTTCAGTGTAATCAACAACTTCGGCATGTATGTTTTTGAAATACCTTTCCAAGGGTAATACTAAGCTTTTTTCATATCGATGGTTGAGTGCACACTTATTAGAAGTGACAAATTTAAAAATGTTCAGGAGTTCTGATTTTGTATTTTTGAAACAATTTCGATGTATATATAAAACACATATTTTCACTTATAAATATATAAATTAACACAATTTTTTTCTAATTAATAGCCAGACCCGCGTCGGTTACATCGGCATCCACAGCCGGTTCGTCCACTTCGTCTCCCGAACCATCGGCTCCAGCTCTCAGCGAAGCCTCCACACCTGTAATGAAGAAAAATCAAAAAACTAGCGAGTTGAACGAAACTATCAAAACAGCTATGCCAGAAAACAATAAATTGACTGCTGATGTAATTGAAATTGAGAAAAAGAAGGTGGCTGCAATCGAGATGCTGTCGCAAAGCATCGTTAGCATCTTGGAGCGGAACTAATTTAAAAACGCTGTTCACTTAAATACAGTGTTCGGAAAAACAAATTCAATCCAAATATATAACTGGCTATATTTTTTATGATAATCAATTGGCATAAACGATTGTTTTTAAATATGAACCAGCCATTGGCAGGTAAATTATTTTTAAAACATTTACTAACTTAAAACAGTAATATTCGAGCACAACAAAAAAAATACATTTTGCCTAGTATGGAAGAGTGCCAAACTAGAGCAACAAACCCAACGGACCTTCCTATTTGAGAAGGGGAATATATCTTGAAGCCCAAGGTTGATTGGTTTTGAGTAGCGATCTCAGCTGTCAGTCCCCATTGATGTTTCATAACTGGCTATAATTGTTTGTCGCATGGGAAGACCTACAAATGTGCTTTCAATAGATTTCGGGCCCAATTTGCTTCCCCTTTTTTGTTTTGGTATGAATGCTAACGCTTTGTACCCAAATACTCGCAATTGTTTTATATTTGGTTTCTTGCCTGACCAAAGTTCTTCAGGGCTAGCATTTTTTGAGTTACGAGCTATACGGTTTAATATATGTATATGCTGCCATATTCGCTGCTTCAGCCCAAAACTTTTCTTCAATGCCAGCATCTAAAAGCATACATCGAATCCGCTCCATTAGTGTGCGGTTCATTCGCTCTGCCACGACATTCTCTTCAGGCGCGTACGGTGTTGTTGTTTGATGCAAAATTCCACATTTCGTAGTATATTTCTTGAACGGGCCATGCACATACTCGGTGCAGTTGTCTGAACGTAATATTTTAATGCTTTTGCCACATTGA